>NC_136700.1:2599496-3199496 GCF_947650265.1 Symphodus melops | reverse complement strand
CCCCCTCTGGTGAACATTAGTGATGTGGGGGAGGGGGAGGCTGACTCTGGGACTAAAATTTTAATGAAGACTTAAATCATCTGTTTGTTCTGAGTTGAAAAATGTAGTTTTTTGATTCGAGTCTTTTTGTTGTGCACACTGTTGTGTAGGATTATGCACAGAAAAACAGAGCGGTGATGGTTCAGTGGGGATTGTTTACTCTGATCTCACCTCAGGGTTTCAATCCTGCTCATCTCTCTCTCTCTCCCTCTCTCGTATGCACCTGGCCCAGACCACGAAGATCGATTAAAAAGGGCGAGGGATGCATCTCCGACTCAAACCAAACAACTCTTACAGCCTTCTCAAACTGTCTGTTTCTATTTTTTCGGATTCAGCAAATATCGATTCCTACACTGTGTGTTCTTGTAGTAAAAAGGAACACAGGCTGTATTCTTTTTTCTTTTCTTTTTTTAAAACGTCTTCAAGAGAACAAGCAAGACTTCATCCATTTTTAATGCAATCAGGTTTCACTGCCTCCAGAGTCGCCTGATTTGAAAACCTAATTGTTGGAAAACAGCACAAATGACTTCAGTGAAGACGATGTCCAGCAGACATAACACACTAGTGTGTGTGTAATTCCTACATAATGCCTGCAGGGACGTCGAACAAGCTCATTCAGACACTCTGTGGCTTTATTTTACTTTCCATCTTGTCGAACACGATCGACCAGCTGACTCCTCGCTGTGCTCACACGCTCAGCTTGTTTTCAGCTCCCTCTTCATGTAATGTATTAATGGGTTTTGTAGTGTGTGTGTGTGTGTGCTTGTATTGTTGAAAGCTTGCTGACAGTTATCTTGCATTGACACATGATACGTAATGTATTGGAGGAAATATTTAACTTTAAAACAGTGACAGATTTGTCACAGTGGCTGTCAGGATCCTGCTGATCTGTCAAGTTGTGCTGCCTTGTTAAAAATTGCTACAGTGCATAACGATAGCAGAGGCAATGAAAATAATTTACTACTCCCTCCATGTGCATTGTCAGAGTAAGGGGAGCAAGTTTCAATGATCTATCGAGATTTCAGGGCATCTGGATTAGCAATTATCCCATTTTAAACGATGCTCGCAGTGCAGAATGAATTTCATCCACTGCTACATGCTTCATTTGCACCGTAAGGACACGGCAAGTACAATTTAATATTCTTTAATAAAAACTTTATTGAAGATTTTTGAGCTAGCATTTCTGGATTGACAAAAAGCCACTATCAAATTATGCGGCCTGTGCAGCACAGAGCCGCATGGTAGCACGTCCTGTTGGGTAGCACTATGTGACAGAACACCAGCTCTCTTATCTTTCACTCACAGTTTTCTTCAACTACCTAAACACACACCTCTCTTTGTGCTCACGCACAATAATCTTTTTTTATTTGCCAAGCTCCCCTTGCTGTTTCTTCTTCCCGAGCGTCCTTGTTTCATCGAGTTTCTCCTTGTTCTAAAGATGGCTCAGTCGTGTAGTCCTGCACGGTTTAGTGCCTCCTGGTTCATACTGTATGATTGACATGATCTTTTATTGTCCTGTAATATTTTTGAGTTGGTTTTGAACTGTCCCTCTGTGTATTTAATGTTGATTAACTTGTATCGAGGGATGGGCATTGAAAATTGGCTAAGGCTAAAATACTGTAATGTAGGCATCAGATGACACGCTTCATTGTTACGCCAATAGAAAAATAATTAAATAAAACAGATTTTTCCTTTTCTAGTTTATCCATAAATACATATAAGCAAATATTCTACATAAAAGTTGAATTGTTGGCATTGATAACGAAACAGATGAGTTAGTTGCAGGACCATCATGTTTCATCATCTCTTCTACTTTCTGTTGGAAGACTCCAGTTATCCAAGCAGACACACAGAACCGGCTTCTCCAGGTTTCTATTTGCAGACATGTGATCATTACATCGTGCAAGCTTTTGCATGACATGACACTTTCTGTCTACGTGACATCTCACAAACATATGATACTTTTCACACAGATGACACAATCTGATGCATTTAATCTGCAAAAAAAAAGAAGGGAAAAAAACCATATTAGGTGGGAAGAATATTTCTGGATGAGAGAGAGCTTTCTAACGGAGGAGAGGCAGCGGCTACACTGTTGGATTAAATTCAGACAGTAACAATGGATCTCAACAGTGAAAAAGTTTTATGGTAGAAAGAAATGTTAAAAAAATTCCCCTTGAAAACTAAAGCCACTCATTATTCCCTCCTCTGTTGTCCATCTGGACACTGTACGCTCCAGAAGCACTTCTTTTGACTAAATACGATTCTTCTGTGAGAAGCTGCTGCTTTCATCAGTGCTCAGAAGCTCGGCCAGATATGACATATTCAGCCATATTTGGACAAATCTGACGCTCTGCAGCTACTGAACCTACAGATGGACATCTGAGAAGCAAGCTGACAACAGATTCATTTGTTCTGTTAAAGAGGAAACTGCAAACTTTTAACAGACCGTCTGTATGAAGCCTGCAGGGTTTGAGGAGGGTTTCACAAAGATTACCATGAAGCTGATGACAAAATGCAGGATAACAAGTAAAGCCATATTTGAATGTAAAGTAAGTATACAGAAACTGTTTCCATGCTTCTGTAAATATCAGGACAGCCTGCATCTGAAATCTTCAAGAGTTGATTTTCAACACATTTCCCTCACAGCATGACATTTTCCCTGTTGGACTGTAGATCATTGGGGGGTTATAAATATAGTGTTTGGCTTTACATCAATGCCTTGTGTTATTTAAAGGATTCACAATATCAACTAAGAAGTGCAGAACAACATACTGGTGAGCAAAAAAAAAAAGAGAATGAAGCAGCTTCATTATCTGCATTAATATTGATGCTGACTGCTCACTGACAGTGAATTTACCCAAATATCTTCCAGCTGCATTCTCACATCTGCTTTGTAAGACTCCTCGAGGAAATTTTTTCCAAGGGGGCTGGCAGGAAAAAAAAGTCGAGGTAAGGTCAGAAGAAAGAAAGAAAATGCTGTGTTTGCATTCGCACCGGCAGCTTACCTTAAAAATGTTGGGAAATGTTCATGAATTGTGTGCATGAGTGAAAACATTTGACAGAGAGTAAATGAACAAACAAACAAGGAAGACATCATGTGTACCAACTGTACAAGAGATTACATAAAGTTAAGTAATTAAAAGATATGAGATTAAACCGGACATCTAACCTCTCAGAGAAGCAGCAGTGGTTGTTATCAAGTGTCTCTTTTAGGATTCCTGCATTTAAACAGCCTTGGCGTTGAGCCATTCAGGATGCTTCCCTGTATCTCACTGACTTTGATCAAACAGAGAGGGAATTAACCTGCGTTAGCGCAGCCTGCCCTCAAGTACAAAAAAAAACACATAACAGTGATTTAACCTTATTTTAACAAGCCAGAGGATTTGAGATGTTCCCTTATTTGGACCTCGACTAAGTCTCTTCATCTCCTGAACCTCACACCCCCCTGCCTCGCTGTCATGTTCAGAGCCAGAAGGCTTGGTCTGCTCCTCAAGTGGTGTGTTTTATTCTCTTTGAATGGGTTGCACTGACAGTCAGATTTATGGTCCTATGCCCTATGGTTTAATGTCATTATCATTGTAACGTTAGACCAGATGGGCATACTGAGAACAACAGACAAATAAAAGCTGCACATATTAGGTGACAACCAACACGGAGTGATCGACCACATCTGCACAATAGTGTGTCAGCGCTGTGTGTGTGTGTTAAGACACAGCATGCAGTGCTCAGATACAAAGACAGAAGGGTTCTTTCATCTTTTCTCTTAGATGTCTGGGGCTACAGTCACGAGTAATAGGTGCCCTAATTCAACATTTCAGCTTTGGTGCACAACCTCAGATTGGTACAAACAAGAACTAGAAAGGTGACAGTATACAAACTGTGAAGAAAAAAAATCTGTTTGAGACAAATGCATTTTAAGTTTGGCTCTTTCGAACTTTTTGGATTTCTCTTGTTTGGGCTCTCTCTTATGAAAGTTTATTTCTTGTAGGCTGGAAAGGTTTTCAATGGGATAGTTCAACACATGAACTCCAGACACTTTCTGGATCATTTCAAGTCCTCATATTTCCAGGAACTTGCCTTTCACACACACTTTACATGAGATTATCTACACGAGACACAACTGACTCAAAATTCAAAATACTCAGTATGATTCAAGTCAGTAACGGGAGCCTTTGCAGAGCACACTCAAAGAGCAGGAGCCACCTTTAAAGATGACTGTTTCCAGGTTAATATCACCACAACTTTATGATGACATTTCCACAATACAGATCTCTGAACCCATCGGTAATCATTGTCCATCATTGTATGATTTCAGATGCATGCCTCTGGGTGTTTTTCGTCTGCAACGTAAAGTAAACGCTTGGTCAGTAACAGACTGATTAGTGCTTGTTCAGCTGTTGAGCCTCACAGCGTAATACCTACAGCTCCTGTCCCTGCCCCGTTACGCAGCAGTGCTGATAGTTTGTCAGTTTTGTCAGTGTGTGTGCTTCCACTGGCTCCACTGCGTCTCAGCTCTGTCCAAGCTCCGGCTGTCCAGAGACCTCGATCTGCAGCACATATGCAAGGCTTCTATCGTGGCTGGATGATGGAGCACTGCGCTTTAATTGAACAAAGAGTAGTAGTAGCAGGACAGGAAGTCGGATACCAAAACAAAATAGCGTTGTCCAACATGTGCTCCGGCACATTTCACAGGAAAGAGTCAGCAAAGATGTTTGCATTCAAACATGCACCCCTCCCAGACAATGTCATTTTCAGTAGTGAATGTGTGAAAGACACTGAGGTTACGTTGGGCCCTCCTCGCCTGCACATGTGCTTCTGATGTTGTGGTCCTCCACAGGCTCTCTCACCACATGGGTCCACATTTTGTGAAACCTCTAGGGAAAACACAAACACAGCTTTCAATATGACAACAACAATCCAGTGTCCCTCGTACCCAGCTGAACAGCGTGTCGCCGCTCTTTCTGCAGAGGACAGATGCAGATAATTGCAGAGCAGCATCGTCTGCAATTTCAGGATAACAGCTTGTGTCGATCAGCAAGGTTTGAGCGTGAGTGTGTAACAAACTGAGTACATTCAGTCCATATGTTTCATGTCACCATGTGCCATATGTTGAAATGTCAGGGGGGGCTTTAGGATGTGCAATGATTTAAAGTATCCAGAGGAGTTAACCTGTGATAGCTCTGCTTGGTCTCGTACAAAACAAAAGAAAAACATCAGAGTTTTAAGATTATTTGTTCATCTTCCCCTGCCACATTTTAAGTACTCTCAGTTTGTGTTTGGAGTTTTTATACCAGACTGTCATTAGAAGGAGGGAACTGAATCCAAAGCTCTTTAGCTCTGGGGGTGTGATAGAGGAATGTGATAGTCTGTATTTAATGAAACTGTGGAAATTGAGGCCCCTTCTGAGTGTGTCTTTGATCACACCTAGGTTGAGAAGAAGCCACAAAAACAGAAGCTGCGCTAAAACCTGCAGAGGAGCCTGACTGGAAGAAGATCCTCGGGGAAAACCAAGGACACACCAAAAGGATCACTTCAGGATTTACTGTCTCACTCAGGAACTCCTTTCTGTCCTCCACAAGATGTTGGAGGATTTGCCTTTTAAGAGGCACAATTATCCTGTTGGTTTTTGCTGCACACCACCTCTTTTGGTGTTCTCTTTTTCAACAATTTTGTACATCTTTAATAGTCATTCAGACATTCAGAATGAAATCGGATCAAACATAGGCAGTAAGCCTCCCTGTATACAGCACTGCTGCCATCTCGACACATATGGACAAATGTTCACTGAGTTAGATGTTTTTATCAAGTTTAAAGCACTTCTATCTTAAATGAAACAACATTATTTTTATTTGATATCCACAAGGACACATAACTCCTACAGTCACTGCTGAGTCACCCCTCTGAAGCATTTTAAGACTATGCGGGGGGAAAGCAGAACTATCGGGTGAAACTACGCTCAAAGGTCACACAGCTTTCATATAAATCAGACTCTGTCCTTTACAGCAAAACATCATGTTTTTATCAAGAAACATACTTGAAGCCAAGATGTGAGACTGTTTGTAGTGATAACTAGAATTACAGCACTGTAAAATATTTAAATCTTTGTAAACTAAATGTCTCAGATGACGTGACGTCGTGCCATTAGCATGTAGCTGAATTATGTGTGGGATTATTTCTGAAATAAACACGGAGATCACATTCATCCCTCCAGATAACATAAACAGTTCAGCTTCACTGAGACAATAATTGCACTCCTGCTTGTGAATCATCTTGCAGTAAACACATTCATTGTTTGCAGACCCTTCACAAACTGGTAAAAAGGAAGAGCTTTGTCTTGGAAACCATCTCACAAATGTAGGCAGTGAAACCTAGGACTCATTTCTAATCCATGTAAACAACTGAAGGACTCCTCAGTAAGACAAACGCTCAGGTAAAGATGAAGCAAAGAGAAACACACTTTATGATTTAGCTCGTTGTTTCCATTTTATGAGGAAATGCTCTTTGTGTTTTCTATCTCCGTAAATGAGCAAGAGAAACGGCTGTTCTACAGTACAGTAAAGCATCAGTTTGTTTCTTGGAAAAGATTTCTGCTCTCTGTTTTGTCTGGTTTGTGGCTGTAAATCTATTTAACTTAATAACATTATCTGCCTCAGGGAAAGATGGAACTGTCAGCTGCACTTTTCTTGCCAATGAAATGGTCCTCTCTCTCTCACACCGTACTGCTCCTCCTTCTCCTGCTGCTTCACCTTTTTTTTGACACCAGATAATACACTGACATCCTATTACTGCTTATCACCGGCTATCATCCTTAATCACACATGTCTCAGCCACATCAAAATACATAATGATAAAATTGCTGCAGTCTCCTGATAGTAGTTTTGTCACATCATTCCAGCACAGTTGGAAGTGCAAAGTTTGGACTGTCCTTCTGTCTGATTAGTGTTTTTCAACCGGTCCGTTTTTTTTTTCTCAAACAGCGTTTATCTTCGCCAGGTTCAAAAAGAAGAGCTGACAGAAATACTTATTTTGACAGTCTGATCACAAGGAAACATCTTGAAGGGCTGCAGTCTTCTCAGTTTGTGAATAATAGTTTAGCTTGAAAATCATCACAGAACATTTCTGCTTCATTGTAGAGAGAGACATAAATAACACTCAAAAAGTATTTGACTATTCACCCCAACTTTGGAGTTGAAAAACCCTTGAGGACATGTGCATGTTCGATATCCGTTGATCAGGACAGAAACAGACAGAAGTAAGGTTAGAAATGTGTTGAGGAATGGTGTCAGCAGGTTTTCTGAGGTAACAAATAAACACATTAAAGAAGTTTGAATTCGCTCCATCTCTGCCGCCTCCGCCGACAACAAAGTCTGTGCTTTTAGTGTAAATGGACAACAAGGAAGTTAGACCTTCATCCACGTGAATTATCGGAGGTCTTAATTGTGTTGTTTAACAAGGTGCTACAGAAGTGAGAGAAGGTCATTAGTCATTGTCACACATGCAGGACAGCCTGCCCCAGACATTTTCCTGAGCCGCCCTTTCACACATGACTCTTACAGTGGAAGATATTACCTGTCAGACAGGGGGGGGGGGAGTCTCAGGAGGCAGGACATGATGTCGAAAGGACACTGTGGGAGTCAAAGTGAAATGTTTAGAACATATCCAAGATGGCTTGCAGAGCAGCAGAGTCAGATGCTATAATGACAGTGTTTCCATTATACAACAAAATGCTGTGAAGCAGAAAAGAATGGCACATTTTCTTTCAGGATTGTTATTCTGAGGCTGGTAGTAAAACTGAAGACATGCAGTGTGCAGAGAGCAGAGTGAAGTGCATGTATGGAAAGGGCTTTTGACCAATCAGCTCTGGAGAAGGGACCTTTTCCCTTGGAATAATCCTATAGGACCTCATTTCAGTCATTAGCAAACATGAGATCCTGCTGCTTATTCGTCTCTACAATGACCAGTAGGTTCATTGGATAAATCAGGACTTCTCTCTTATCATTGAATCCCACATGGGGTGAGGCACAGGCGACTGAAAGAAAGGAAATTGAAGGACTGGTCTGTTCTATCTATTTTCTGGACGCTGCTGTGATTCAGACTGTATCATCAGAGGGACAGTCTTGTGATCTGAACCAAAAGT
This sequence comes from Symphodus melops, assembly GCF_947650265.1. Classification (NCBI taxonomy): domain Eukaryota; kingdom Metazoa; phylum Chordata; class Actinopteri; order Labriformes; family Labridae; genus Symphodus; species Symphodus melops. The sequence goes on along the minus strand of NC_136700.1, from coordinate 3,191,317 downwards.
GCTCCATCAGTATACTTCCTGATCCATCTGTCTGTGGGCCATCTGCGTCTATAAGACGCCTGCGTCCCCAGAACAGGTTGAAGTATTCAGTGCAGTTGATCCTTTTAAGACTGCGGGTTTTTGCTGAGCTGTCCGTTGACTCCTCAGTCTGCTGAACCTGCAGATCCCCCTGTTGATGGTTTAGTGTGGTCCACGAAGATTAAACTGGCCACCATGTTTGTCCACAAAAACAGTTCAACAAATCCTGTTTTAAGACCCCGGACTGCTCTCTGCAAACATCAATGACCCCTATATATTGAATCATTTGATTCATTTCGGGGTATTTATCCATTTTTAAAACAGGCTGCTTTTATCTTATCTTAAATTGTCTTTTCACCTCCAATTTGTTTCAGGAAGAAGTGTCTGGCACAACTGGATCATCTCTTTTTGTCCCTTTTCTTCGGGAGAAACTTTTCCTGAACTTATCTTCGGGTTAAACGCTGAGGCTGTCTTTGTTTTTTATAAATGTATCCCCTTTCATTTCTAAAATCTGTGCTGAATGTGGAGATAGTAATGATGTGGGTAGCTCAGTTTAATGGAGGAGGAGAAGGAGGACGAGGAGAGGTTGACCTCCAGGTGATTGTCACTGAGGCAGAAAAAGCGAATCAGTGAATCTGGAGGGAGTGAAGGTTGCCCTTTTGAAGGGTTGCACGGAGTAAAGTGAGCAATTTGAATCCAAGTCTGCAGCGTCTTTCCTCTTGGTCCTCGTCTCTGTGTCTGGATCTGCTAATATCTGAGACGATGGATTAGAGTCACTGTCAGCACACAGGCTGATTATGTATGAATGAAGTTTTGACACTGATGAATCTTTCATGGATTCATCCATATTGTCTCACTGCTTTCGGCATTTCCTCGTATTTGTTTAAGAGAGCTGACCTGATTATTCCTTTTCTGACACTATTACTGATGTTCTTCTTTGTGATATAAAAGATACATGTAAGGCTTTCCATGTGTGAACGCTTTCATATATACTGTGCATTAAAACATCCCCTGGCTATAATACATAATGTAGTCTTTATGTTCTGTGTTTTTAATGTTGATGTAAAGAAAATGACTTTAAAAAGCCGGTCAGAGAGAAACTCTTATTTTATTATAGAAATGTATCTCACACCTATAGAAAGTTAAAACTCTGCTTCTGACAAAAAAGATACATTTATATAAATTAACAAATAAACAGATTAAATAAAAAGAATTAATAAATTAATTAAATTAATAAATTGATTAATAAAAAGATTCCAGCTGAAAAGGTTTTGAGTAGTAAACAGACATAGCTTAGAGTCTGTACAGTATGCAATAAATGTACCCTTACCAAACATTAAAACATCTGAGACAATAGAGACAGACGAGCTTTGTCGCTGTCAATATCAGAACATATGGGCGAATATCAACAGTTTTTGCAATAATACTGAAAATTTAGCTATTAAAAACACAGATGTAATAAAGGCAGATAATTTTCATTCAAATATAACATTTTATGTCCTAGAAGTGCACTTTGTAGTATGGGGAAGAGGGTCTTCATAAATTGATTGATTTTATGACTGAGCGAACAAAGCAAATAAACTGTCTTCAAAAATATGCATCAAAACATTTAGGTAAGAAAATGTGTAGTCGGTCTGTTGTCACTGCGAACTAAGCTTCATTAGACCTTTTAAAAAATGTCCTTTGACTAGATTGCCATGTTTTTGACTTCAGGAAAAAGGAAGACTGCAGCTCCAGAGTGCGTCTGGGTGTGTGGAGAGGAGAGATGACTGTCGTATGACTTGTCACCGTTCACCCCTGCAGCCTTATTCCAGTATCGCTCTGTCAAACTATATTCATAATCAATCAGAAATAAACAATACTCAAAAACAATGCTTATAAAGATAATAATACCAATGAAAGAGAGCCGACTGACCTGTATGAAGTCCTGTTCAGAGTCAGGAGGTTTCTTCAGTAGCATGGAGACATGTTGACTGCAGGAGACGATAACATCTGTCTTCTTGGAAATCCTTTGAACCAAATCAACAAGACATGTTAGTTCAGATACAACAGCCAAAGTGGTCTCACTACACTGAGAGGACAAGGAGGACACTTGTTGAGCGTTTGTAAAACTCCAACTGCATTCTGGCAAAACATAGTTAAGATGTAAATAAATAATTTGTATACATTTTCCTGTTCCATTCTATTGTGACACAGTTATTAAAACAGAAGTGTCAAGGTTTTGTTTAAATGAAAAATATATACATTTATAAGTACACATACATTTTTTGGGTGACCTCACATGAGTCCTGTCTGCCTCCTACTCCCAGAGGGAGGTCGCAATGTATTTGTATACATTCTCTTGTGCCCCTATTGCGACACAGTCATTAATGAAGACATGTTAGAGGAAAACTATAATTGTCTGATTTTTAAAAAAATAAAAGGAAAAACATTTATATGTACACACACGTGAGTCCTGTCTGCCTCCTACTCCCACCGTCGGAGAGCATGGAGGGATGACGCGAGAGGTCATGGTGAAACATGGTTAAAATTGTATTGCGTATTCTCCTTCTCCTGTTACATTGTCCGGTGCTGCAATTGTGACACAGTTACTAAAACAGACGTGTAAGAGGGACATTGTTTGATTAAAAAAAAAAAAGTAAATTAAATATACATATTTTTATGTGTACACAGATTTTTTTTTGCGCGACCTCTCCTGACCTCGCATCACGCCTCCTGGGGGGGCGGGGGAGGGTGAGGTCGCCACGACCTCTCCTGACCCCGCATCACGCCTCTCTTCCTCTCTACGTGAGCATTTAGTTAATCATTTGAATTTCTTTTAGGGGTGGGAAAGAACAATAAGACCGTAGCAGCTGAATTCAAAAGCCAAAAAAAAAATGCGCAAAATAAGAGCAGGTGCTCGTCAACTGAAAACTGGCTAATTCTATTGAGTTGGATTAATTAAAAATTCTCTTAATTTAGAATTACATAAACATAAAGATTATATTTAATAAAACCAAAATAAGCAGATGCTATCTTAAACATGTTTGTTTGAAAGTTATTTAAATAATTGCCACAAAATAAAGTATGCATTTATATTGAGTACATTTTATCTGATATATTAAGTTAAATGTACATGACTATAATCATTTATTACAGTGTACAGATCTCGTGTTGGGAGATGAGCAGGTCATGGTTCAGAAGGATTAATGTGCGCTTTCTCCTCAGCTGTCTTGGTAAGCACCCTCATCGACTCCTGAACATGAAAACAATTTTAAATCCAACTTCAGTCCATGGTCCAGTGGTCTGATGAAAAGTGTTTTTGGAGCAGCCACAGTCAGGCACTTAGTCTGTTGATGGACAAATTAGCATTTTCCTCATGCATCACACATTTTGATCTGCTTGTAAATGTCCCTGTGTGAACACTGACCCCACTTGTCATGTAGTGATGAAATAATGTCACAAGATGGTCCAATACAGATCAAGGCAAACAAACGTTCAATGGGGATGACAGCAAAGCTTCTTTAGGTTGATGTTGGGGGGGGATCTAGTTTCGTGCAAGGGTTTTCATATTAGGGGCGTGGCCTCGAATGGGGGGGGGGGGCAGAGGTAGGGGAAGGCTTTAGATGTAACTAGTAATAATCTGTGCTCCCCTTAAAATCTCATTGACACTGCCACTCCAAAACCACAACCTATGTTTGGCTTTTTACTCTCTCAAAGGCAGACTTCTGTAAAAAGTCCCTCTCTGTAGCATTTAATTTAATCTAATTTATTTATGTATTTGATCAGGCCAGTGCACATAAATCCATACCAGCAAACAGCATCAATGTAAATATGCACTGGTATGAAAGTGAGGGGTCAAAACTGTATAAAGTTTCATGGTGTATAATCTTAAAGTGGTTGAGATATTTTAGACGTCACTGGAGTCATGCTGCGAACATAAGAAATCAAACTTACAACCACAAGCCTCAGTGCGAACATGACCTTAAAATACATGCAGAGGCTGAAGTCTGTCATTATTTGCAGCAGCACCTTGTGGATTATACCTGTTAGTGTTGCCACAGTTACACAGTAAGTGGTCCTGTAGAAAGATACACCTGTGGAGGAATGCTACATTTATAAAGCTACACTGATATGTCTATGGCAACCGTATTCTTCTTGTTATTACTCATAGTATATGTATTGAACTCTTAGTAACCTCCAGGTTCTACAAATAAGAAATATAGAAAAACTTTAATGTCTTTTTGGAAGGATTTGATGACACAACTCAACTCTTATCTCAGTCCTTTTCAGATGTCTACCCGCTGCAGTTTCAGATATGCATTTTATAAATAACAGACTCCAGATGCCTCGTTTTGTGGGTGAGCTCTTTCACAAGGTTGTGCCCTCTGAGCTCATTGCCACGCGACTCAGGCTTATGAAAAGCCAAAGTGTTACTGCAACACCTGATTAAAGCTGACATATTTATTCAATCAGAGCTCAATAACAGCCAGCAGAGCAGAGCAGATGTTCAGGAATAGACTCAGATGGGCTAAATGTTTAATAAATTAGACTTCATGTCAAAGCGTACCTGAGTCTGCAGCGCTGCACAGTGAGGTGTCCCTGTCATTTGACATCTGGTTGTTGTAAACTTGTGAGCACAAACACACTGTGATATGAGCGGCATTAACAACTTTATTAATTAAAATGTCACCGTGAAAGCCTGCAAGCAACAACATCCTGTTCAACTTTTATTAAAAACTGAAGTTATAACTGAGACACAGTTGAGATCTTCAACCTCCAAGAAAAAATAACCAGAGTTGAGCCAAAAAGATGATTAGGTAGTCCCTCTCTGCACAGGGTGAGATATTCAACCCCTGCTAACATTAAATATAAAATAAAGAGCTTCAAAGAGCAAAGGCTTCTTTTTAGACCCAGTATTCATGAAAATATGTCTCAAGATCTGCTAGTTACTGAGCATCAAACATAGAAACACTGTAGAAAAAAAAAAACTCAGGCTACTGGTATACAATAACAAACACAAAGGGCACATGCAAAGAAAAAAAAAGTCAAGTATGTCAATCCATGTCGACATGTGTGGAGTCCACTATCCATCAGATTAAATCATGTGTGGTCTCTTTTTCCGTTCAATGCTTCAAGGTTTCCTGTGGAGCTTTTGATCTGTTGCTTCCAAGTGTTGTAAGGCTGGATCTTTTTTTATCTTGTACACGCACACAGGGACAGATAGTTTAAAAAAAAAGAGAAAAAAAAGCACACTTTATTCCATCGACATATTGGTGGCAACAACACAACTTGATATTCTGCAATGCAACAGCGGATGGTTAAGCTGGTTATGAAACAGACTGATACTAACACTGATGTTTATTATTCCTTAAACCTCTACCTGCTTTAGACTTTCGAACTAAACTACACAGCACCACAGAACCAACATTTTGGTGTCCATGTAAGCGTGAGACTTTACCCTTTTTTTCTTGCCAGCACTTAAGTAAAATGCCCTCGTGAAGTCAATTTAAGCCGATGTGAGAATACAACAGGTAAAAGTAAGGAAAATGATCTGTGAGATAATGTTCTGATATTATCACACGATTGAGAGCCACTGCTTGTGAGCTGAACATTAGAGGCTTTAACCATGAAGGTGCACGCACCCTAAACTTTGTTTAAAGTTCGAATTGGCTCAGCTTATCTTGATGTGATGCATCAGGAAATAACCAGAGGTTGGCAAATATAAGTTTTAAAGGGCGTTAAGGTACTCGAGGAGAGCTCATGTAGGTCATCATGGAACATTACAACCTCTGTTTATTATTAAGGTATGATGAACTGTCGAGGAAGTTTGAGAGGAATAACTAAGTGAAATAAAGTTTTTCTGTCGCTCTGTTCCCCTGAAAACTCAGAACTCATTTGGGGTGTGTTCCAATTTCCCTCCCACTGACACCTAAACTGAACCGTCACACAGTTTGCTTACGTCTTTTACACAGTTGAATTTCTTTTCTTTTCTTTCATTTCTCCCCAAAGTTAAACTCTGGTAAAGTCTGTGGTTTATTTTTAGGAGAGAGGAAACACAGTCCAGACAGTGCAGCTCAGAAAACATTTCACTTCAACCAATTATGACAATTCAATAGAGATCAAATGATCCTGCATCTTCATTTGAACTGCCCTCATGCCTGTGTGAATAAGCACCCTTCAGAGTCAATATAAGGGACGGTATTTCTTTTTCAAAGGGGAGAAGTTTTTCAGTAAATCCTCAGCTTTCTTCCTACAGGAGAACCAGGGTGTGTGTCAGCTGCCGCCTGCAGGACTCACATGGGGCTGAAACTCTCCCTGAACCCTCATGAATAATTCATCAGCACATATAATGTTGGCAAATTATTTTATATAGTGGGGAAAGATTCATCTTAGCAGCAGAATTGGGTGGGGAGAAGCTAATGTGTTTATTATGCCAAGATAATGGCATGAAATGGAGGCCAGGGGTGGAGAATTTGGAGGAGTGTTTATACTTTGTATTCATTGGAGGGGAGCGTCTGAATGCCTGCTGGTCGCATGATGGCAGACGTCTTTTCAATGCAATTTGTGTCTTCATCGAGACATATGCATGTTTATGTGACGTATAAGTTTGCCGATAGTTAAGGGCTCGGTCCACTATCCATGTTGACTGTGGAGAAAATAATTGGATAAACACAACAGCCTCTCTTCTCTGAGTGGCAGGAAACGCCATTAAAAGGAGGAAGACGGGCGCTCTAGAAATGTTGGCCTTGATCAGATCCTCTCTCACACGGAGAATATCGGTGCCATAATGACATTACTCTATCAGGGATGTGGGCAAGCTGCATTGAAGCTGAAAAATGTTTTAAGGGAAACTTCATACCAAAGATGTTATATTAAGATCAACGGAGGTTCATTGCAGCATTATTTTGCCAGAGTGGCGTAGCGGAGGAAAAAGACAAGAAAAAAAGGTCAACAGAAAACGAACATTACAGTCCTTGAACGTTTCATAAATATGAAGATCTGCATGAAACCGACACAAGAATTGGTTCTCCTGTGGACTTTCGACCTGAGGGTTCTTTGACGTCGATTTAGTAAGTTAAATGCTTCGGTGAGCTGAAGAGGTGTGGCATCCGTCCTTGGTTCAACCAGCCAGCTTCCTTTCGTGCATGTCTTTGCTCAAACTAACATCATCAGTGCAGTAAGCCAGCAGCCATCAGGAGGGTATTTTGGCTTCACTTTGGTTCAAAGGAAGGGGACGGATACGCGTTGTCCATATGCTCCCTACAGCGTGTCAGTGAGATTTAATCTCACTGTCACAGACTGGAAATAAGAGCTGTTTTAATTTATGTATTTATTTATTTGATGCACTTTTTGATGCACCTTCATTTGATCCCAGCTTGACAGTCACATCACAGATTGTGTGTGACCAGACTGAGAGGCAACTGCGTGTTCACAGTATTCATGAGCTCTGTTGCTCGCATCCAAATGGAGTGTTTTTGTCTTATTTAAGTGAAGGCGGCTTGGATTTCCAGCACATCCTTCAATATAGTTCTCAAACGCTGAATACACTACATTTCAGAATAATAATATATTCATATTGTGCTACAGGGATGTGTCTTCTGCGTGCCTTTCATAAATTGGGGTCAGGTGATATCTGTGACAGCAGAGAATATACTTAGTGCTGACAAAGTCATGTTGACACTTTTGGAGAGGAAAGCAGAAAAATAAAATAAATAAAATTGGTCTCCCAGGAGGCTGGGAGGAGAAGGAATTAAATTGCCTTGCCACAGCTCTTGTTAAGAATGAAAACCAATCAGGCAGCCCTCAATTCACACTCACAGCTGCACAAAGATTGTGAGGAATATTGATATTAGTATTAACAAATGCACTGTCCTTTTCCGCTCTGACGCTATGAAGCCAGTCGCATCTGCACTGATAGGAAGGTTTTTTCTCCCACATTCATGACAGTTTAAACCTGATGGATTCATGGGTATTTTATAAATATGGCTATAAGCCTTGTTTGAATAGGCTGACGGTTGTCATGAAAGCAAATAAATAGAAATCCCTGCACTATTGTGAGAAACTTCTCGAGTAGCTAATAATTTAGAAATGTCATGTTGGAAGTACATCCTCGATTAACAAAGGCATTCTCTAATTGCAACGCTTTGAGTGAATTTGCCACTGACACAGCTGTGACGAGTTTCATTTTTAGAAAGAACAAAAATGCCAGCACTTTTAACCGTGTCCCCGATGGTGAGCTTTGTGCTTTTGTTTGGCCTAATTTGGGAGTTCTCAGGCTCATTTCCGCGTGAAATCCCTTCTAGTAACATGAGCACACATTCAAAGCCGTGAGACAGGGGAAATAATGAAGTGTACAGAGAGAGAGAGAGAGAGAGAGAGAGAGAGAGAGCTCACAGGATCTTCTCAGTGTAGTGTTAGTATTGGTTATCGCAGCTAATTTCACAGTGATCAGTTCAGAGAAAATTCTGCATGACTTCAAGCGCACAGTGGTCAATATGTGGCTCATTACTGTGGACTCGGGGTTTCTTTACAGGCTGGAACAATGAGCTATAGTGTAAGCAATTCTGCTTGAAATATATTAGTCAGAGCTTAACAGCTTACTTGACAAAAAGGTAATTTAAAATTGCTTTAAAGTGAGTAACAGAAGCACAGCTGGACGAGTCAGTGATAAGAGAGAATCTGCAGACGGAGGTGAAGGCGTGTAATTTAAATTAAAAATGTATTTGTCAAGGCGAGTTATTTTTAATCCATTAAAAATGGGACAGACACAACGCAACTGCTAAAGAAAATAAATCCCTTAACTTTAATATTCAACATCATTAGCAGGAGCTATTTTGGCCTAACAAAGATTATTCAGGTGTGCTGTCATGCTTTGTCACTTTTAAAAGCAGGATTTAAACTTCAAATGAATGTGCACCAAAGCTGTTTCTTTGGTTATTAGATGAGCATAACCCTTCTTTTAATGGGAGTCTGCAGCCATATTGATGCAAAATCAGTAATCAGATTGTATGATGTGTTTTCTTTCCATGCTCACTATTTGGCCAGTTAGCATGTTAGCATTGATCTTTAGCACTTGGCGCTAATGAAACCGACTCGAATGTGATTTGTTTTTGGTTAACGTTGCGGGAACATGTGGTCATTAGGATTTCTGCTTAAAAGTACATGTACAAGTCATTAAAGTCTAAACATTTCAAATAAAAAAAGATGAGGATGATGTGGAGATGAGATTTATTTTTGTAGAAAAATATTTATAGAACTTGATTTTTTTCAGGCTGAGATGATATATATTATTTGATTGAATGCTGATTTCATTTATATGTACATGTTTTGCTTAGCATACAATTGCAAGAGCAACTGTTTGCTTAGGTTGCTCATAAAGTTGACGGAGTGATATTGCTTTAAAAACAAGTCCAACCAAGCCTCCGTTATTCCTGAGGCAGAAAACCCGCAGACACCCCAGCAGAAACCTTCTTAAAAAAATTACCACCCCAAGTTACTGAGATGCTGATTCACACAAGATTACTATCATCAGAGGACCTCTATGTGAGCTGAAATATTCTAGCTAGTTTGCCCTGTAATTTTTACTTTACAAATTACAGACATGGTAGATTCAAACAGGGTTAAAAACACAGACATCCTCTGCAATTATTACAAGTTATCAAAGGTCTTCAGGTTGTACTATCCCGAGCACATAGGACAAAAAGTCATACAGAGGATTTGTCTACGGGGGAACATGAATGTCTGTGTAGTTTTTCAGGACATCTGTCGCATAGCTTTTAAATGATTTCAGTTTTCACCAAGTCTTTGAGAAATTGTCTGCAGTGGAAGATAATGCCTCTGTGACTCATCAAAATTTAACGTGTTATTTTGAATTGAGCTCTTTGGAGTCTCAGTCAGTGTCTGAGCAAGCAGCAAACCAGCTGCTTCATGCAGCCTGGATGTTTCGTGAGACCTGAAGGTACACAGATCTCATCATCACGCTCATTTGAGTTGTGTTTGGTGCGTTAACTCCAGGCATAATTGAGATGTTCTGTTGTGCTTGTTATCTTTTCGCACAAGCTAAAGGAAGATGATGTCAGGGATAATCCATTTTCAGGCATACCTCTGAAAACAGAACAACAAATGGACATGCTTGAAGTAATTCTTTAAGCTGACTATATCAGTTCACAGCTCTGCATAACACACACTGTGAAGAAACCTCATCGCAACGTGAAAAATCTCTATTCCTTTTCTGTCGCGTTGAAAAAGCACCCGCACTTGAATCGGCAAAGAGAGCACAAGTCATTTGAAAGTCCCCTTGAGATAACAGTGCTTAACATGCTGCGACGACTTCGGTGCAAGCAGCGATCCCTCAGGTGCTCGACGTGATCCCAGATTGTTCTAACGATGGGATGTAGGAGTAAGAAGGGAAGAAGGGGGCGAGGTGTGTTGCATATCGAGGGGGTTGATATCTGCCTACGGATCAAACAACTTAAACGAGTTCTGAACCGGAGCCCTTGTCAATCATAATTGATTTTGAGTAGCGGGGGTGGTGGGAGGCGAGGATGAAGACGCTCAAAGAAGAGAGGCAGAGAGCGAGTATCTTCCCTGGAGGCTACAAGCACCTTTTAAGAAGCCGAGGCCCCGAGGACTCCTACGCCCTTTTCCCCGCTGTAAGATCAAACCCATTTCTCCTCCATCTTTCTCTCGTCTCTCCTCATCTTCCCTCTTAGAATTCCTCTTCATTACAATCAGAGAAAAAGATCCTCGCAACAGCTGGAATAAAAAGAGCCACACGTTAACAAGCATATGGACAAGCATCTATTCAGAAGTCACGTGCCAGAAAACACAGAATAGACACTGACAGGCAACAATTTTATCTGCAAAATGAAATTCCCCTTTATTTTCCAGCATGACAAAGTCTTGTACTAATGCATTAGTGAGTGCTTTTGTTAACTGTGGTCTGCTGAAAAGGCTCATTATCCGAGATCTTACACAGTCACTGTTATTATCTTTAAAAGAATCTCTGTCGATAGCGTTTTACACTCCGGGTTTCTCCTTTTTATTCTGTGTTAGGCTCTTTCAGTGTTGAGCAATTAGAGGAAAATTGTTTTACAGTCAGATTTTATGTCTCGTCTTTGCAGGACACCATGAGCCAAACATAAGAAGGAAGAATAATGACATGTAATGGAAGTATTTCAGAAACAATTTCCTTCTTAAGTGCAAGACGATTCACATCACATGATTCATCCTCAACGACAGAATTATTCTGTAATGCAATCATAGCTGTGTTCAGACAGATCTTGTTCATGAGGAGTGGAAAAACTTTTTTTTTTTGAAGGAAAGACCACCCAGCATTTGATGACCATGCTCAGAGAGATAACAGACGATTTTCTGGATTTGAATTTGGAAATGAAATGACTCAACTGTATATGCTACAAATTTGAGTCTATTCAGTGCAACGCAGGCTCAGAAAACTTGGTAATGGTTATTATACTTGAACATAGTGATTCCCACACATGCACTAAACCCCTGGAAACTTCCTGAAGTGACATGTGTGACAAAAAGACAACAACACATTTTCACTCAGACTTTTCCCAGATTATTTTCTGCCAGCACATTAGTCAACTGTCGGTTCTGGACTCTGTCACTTGGTCCCCCATTTCCACGTCTTCCTTTTTTTCGTCATGTCCTGCCTCCTGTCGACGTCGTCTGTTGATTTTTTATTTTTTTTTCCCCGTGTGTGTGTATGCACCAGGCTGTTTATTTTTGCCCCTGTGAAAAAGTCTGCCGAGTAAACACTACCATGTCTTGGTTCATTACATTCCCAGACGAAGAACCCATTCATCTGTTTCTGGTGGGTTTCACCTAAACTGTAAAAAATAAGTCACACAGAGCCTGAAAAGAAATGGATTTTCTTAATTTTGTCAAAAGAACAGCATCCAATTGTTGATTTAAAAAAAGGGAAAGTGTCAAGCTTTGTCAGCTCTGTCCTCAAGTGGAGAAGAAAACAACTTTAAAAATATTTTGTTTGTTGAATGAGTTTGGATCGATCATGAACAATGTATAACAGGAAGTTGGGAGTTATACTGTAAACATTCATTAGATGGTGGAAACATGCTGACTTTTCAAAGATGTATTATAATAAAGTCCTTTAAGGTATTTTCTTCCTCATTGTTACATGTTTAATGCTTATAGCTGGTTTCTCCCCTTTGTGTGTATCACAGTCAACCCTGTTTTCAAGGAGCAACTCAAACATTTTCAGATCTACTATTACCACACTGAGCAACATGCTGTCCCCCTGTCTGTATTTAAAACTAACTATTACATTACACAGCTGAAACATTGTTCACTTTGATTACAGGGAAAGCAGCTACCACCTAACTGAAATACAAGTTGTGATTTTGGATCAGATTCACCGCACAGGTTCGGGTTACAGCCGACAGGCTGCCTCTTCCAGTCCTATAATTACAAACAGCAGGATTCTTGGCAGGAATAATGGGAATGATGGGAATTAGTGCGCCATTTAAACAAGGAGGTGGTGCTGACGGTTGCCTTCACTTGGAGGTCCTTAAAAAACTGCTGCATGTCCAAACACAATCCTGGATACTCTGATTCAACAACTGCAATTAAAATGAGCCAAAGACATAGAAGACACGTCTCTTCTTTACTCATTCACTTACTTTCAAAGGCATTGACAGTCATATTCTGCAGGTTGTTAATTGGTGGGGAGATAAAGTCAAGGTAAATGTTGGTGAAGTCTGGTGTTGGCTGACATTTATTTACCCCCTCCTAGATGTTTTGGCAGGTATCCAGAGCTAGTTTGGAGGTTATTTTAAATGCAAAAGGTCAAACACTTCTTGTGAAATTTAGAAATCTGGAAGCTGTTGTAGCCCGAGAGCAAAAAAAAATGCTAATTTGGTGCATGACGTGAATGTTGATATTTTTGTAAAGGATGAGTCATGGAAGGTTGAAGGTGAGTTTCTCTGAGGGAAAGTGTAGCAGGAAATAAGAAGACGACTTAAAAAGGTCTGCTGGTCAACCTCACCTGAGACTGAGAGCCAACACAGAGAAGTCAATTTCCTCGTTTCTGCTCCTCTCAACTGCCACTCACTCTCCTTCAAATGAAATGACCACTGGCAGGGATCACACAGAAAGGCTTTACTGTTGCAACATAAACTGAAAAATAAAGTTACTGCCCTCCTCAGTCTCTCCTCCTGGTTAATTTCCTTGGAGCCTGCAGGGCCAGCCGGTAGGGGGATTTGACAGAGGACTTCTGACAATCCTGAGGAGAGCTGACACCGAGAGCGCCAGTCCCTCCATCGCTCGCGGCCAGATTGGAAGATGCTCAGCACGCAGAGAGCAGATGAGACAAACCAGAGGAGCCAGGAGGGCTGTTCGTGCAGAGCTGGATAAGCCTGAAATAGTCTACGAGGGACAGTGTGAGCACACACTGCCACACAGAGGCGGTAACCCTCACTTCAGCCACCGCTCAGGACGACACGAACATGTGCTCACTTAGATTGGATTCCATATCTCTCTGAAAAGAGATACCTTGTGATTAAATAACTGAATGGGTTTGATGCAAAGCAGGGACAATGCACATCTGAGAGGACTACAGTCATTGTTTTGGGGAGTCAGAGTAGTAAAATGCTTCAGTGCAGAAATGTCAGAGTCACCTTCATCTGATATCAGAGGTGATATGAGCTGCCTCAGTGTGTAACTCAGCTTTTAATGGAGCTCCGTTTGAAATGTGGCACCAAATGGCAGGCTGCAGCTCACATATTTCAGCTGCGTCTGTGTGACCTTTTCACAGCAGAATTTACATTCAAATCTCAATAATAAGCAAGTTCAGAGTTTCAAAGTGAATATCTGAGGACAAATTCATGGCGAGCTACCTTCTTAACTTGTTGAAAAACTGCCACTTATAATATAAAGAGGATGGAGGAAAAGGTGTGCAGCCATACGAATCAATGCAGAGTATTCCTGAGTCATGGGGCTTCAAGACAGTATAATGACAGACACACTTACAGAGCAGAATTCAGAGAAAAGATGTCGCTTTAGAAGAGTTTTTTTAAGCTGTGTGGAAGCTTGACAAATCATCGCTTGCCATAGAAATATTTGCGAGATAGTTTCTAAATAAAACCCTTACACTTATTAAAAGGAATCGTGTTTCATGTTAACAAACTGTCTTCAGTGAATGGCACCAAAAATGTGCCGAAAGACGGATAAAGGAAGACCTTGATCCTCAGACAGTCACGAAGCTCTGGTTGCTCCAATCATTGCTGTTGCCAAGGACAACTTTTTATCATAAATCTCCCCAACATCTAAAAGCACTCAGAGGTCATAAACTGCACTCGGAAGGAGATGGAAGTGTGAATGAGCTTTCCATCTCCAGAGTAAATATCAGTGCAGTCTCCGGACGGCACAGGATTTCTGTCTCGAGATGCAGAGCCAAGTGTTGTGTGAAATATCGCTGCAGTGAGTAAAGACGTGGTCCGAGATCCTCCGCGAGGTCACTGAGTGAACGTAGCAGTCATTCATGGAAGTTAATGGACCGACACAGTAATTAAGCTTGTAGTCCATTACGCCACAAATAACTTGCACATGAAATTAGTGTTATTTTGCAAACCATGCTGCAGTATTTCACATTTTTTGTTTCAGTTATGAGGCTGCCAGTGCTTTCCTTTTATTGCCAAACGGCTTTAAATGAGCCTCAGTCTGTTGAGACGTGAAGTTTCATGTTATTTTAAATTAACATATTATAGATTCTTTAAATCAATGTGACTGTGTGGGTCATATTACTGTGTTTGTAGAGGAATGAGGACTGATACCTTTATTTTGTATACATTATTAATTCTGAGGAAATGAAGCCTTTTGCTCTGTTATGTGAGACAGTAACACTGACGGCTAGAGGAAAATGTGTTTCCACGTGCTGCTGTTTGTTGCTGCTGCTTCAAGGTGTTGTAATCTCTCGCGCTGTTCAGTCTGCTGTTTGAAGCTGCGATATATATATATATATATATATATACGCGCCCTTATGACGTTCCACCTTCAATCTGAATGTCGTGGAAGTGTAATGTGGGGGAGAGATCCCCGTCTGTACCATCTTCAGAGGTAATAACAGAGCAGTTAGAGAGGTGAGACAGTTTCAGCTGAGCCAGCGGGGGAGCACAGCGCTGTGTGTGTGTGTGTGTGTGTGCGCACGTCCGACTGTGTGTGTATGTGGAGCTCCTGCTGTGACACGATCCGCAAAGCCGAAACGCAATGTGAATTCACAGACACCAATACGACGCTGTCACAGAATCAACATGTAGAGAGAGGTGAGGATAGCTGAGCTCGGTTACAGTCTGAACAGGAGTGTCTGTTCTCTTCCAGTTTATTTCCACACTAAGTCGATTTCCAAATCAGACCATCCATTGTATTTGTTTTAACATATTTACACCGTTGAGCTGCGTAAATATTTCTTAACTTCCCTCATGATCTACAGTCCAAGTTATAAGTGCAATGTCGGCACATCTATAGTCGTGTTAATACGTCCAGTTGAAATAAATGAATTGAATGCACTGCATTTTAAATGTAGCTTCAGTGCAAACATGATCATATGCTAAAACAAGCGCTTTACAACCTTACAAACAAATGTGTTGTCTTCATTGTAAACCTTTTCCATTTCTTTGATTTCAAATCCAAAGAATCTGCTCAAGAAGCTTCTATATGTAGTTGTCAATGCTTGGTCTTATATCACTCTCCTCCTGCTGGAGAACAACTTTTTCTGGCATGCTCACATTCAGAACCAGTCAACAAATTGATGACTGTATTTCTCTGGCAACTGTGACTCAGTGGAAGAATCAGTCTTTAATTGTAAGGTTGGAGGTTTGATTCCCAGCTCCTGTCCTCCCATGTTGAAGTGTCCTTTGGCAGGACACTGAACCTCAAATCTATCTCAAAAGCACAAACAACCGTGTGTGAATGTGTATAAATGGGTTCAGTTTATAGTGTCATAAATCATAAATTAATGTTTTCATAAGGTATATTTTGTCACTGTGTTTGTTGGCTGAAGAATATAAAAGTGTCAGAGAATCCATAATGAACACATTTTTCTGCCTCAGGTTTTTCTTTGATTTTGCTCAGGGATGCGTAGCTGAAAGGTTGTTGTGCTTTGTTTAGTTCTGGATTGAATGTTGTCATCATTAATGGGGAAATAATAGCTTTGATAATGAAACATCATCAAAACTGTGTTTCCACCGCGTGCTTGTGATAGTTTGCAGTGATTTCAAATTAAGCCAAACTTTTGCTAATTTTGTCTGGAGCTTCCTGGAAGTCCCTCCAGGATCCCCTCTGGGGTTCCCCTGGTCCCACTTTGGGAGCTTCTGCTGTAGGCTACCTGTGCAGCACACACACACATACACACCTCTTCTCTGCTAATCTGTGACACTCAATTATTCATCTTCTAACCTGATAAGGAGCTGAGGTTGTTTCACTTTCAAATAGCAGTTAGTGTTGGTAACAGCCCCCAAGAGGTCAAAAAGATGTCTCTCTCTCCCTCTCTCTTCTTTATTTTTCACCTGGCTGCTGCGGTGAGGGAGCTGTGCAGATAGCCAAATAATGATGTGTGGGAGTGAGAATGTGTCCCGGGCAGCCCTGGCCGCTGTTCCTTCGGTTAATGGCGGCCATGTCCAGCCTCGGATTAATTAAACATCCCTTGGGGTCAGGGAGTCGTCGAAGGCGATGTAATTTATCATCTGGCTCCTGCGTAATGGAGTGTGGCCTGCTGCAGAGTCTCTCATTAAGAGTGATAAACTCAGCAGCTGCATCAAGGCCTCTCCTCCATTTGACGTGGGTCTAAAAAGAAACGGCACAGGGACACAAGTCTTCAAGGAGCTGCTGCTGTTTGCTCCTGAGAAACCAAACATTTGCGACTGTAATCACCGAGCTTTAACCTTGAACTGAGCGCAGCAAAAGCAGCTCTCCCCTTCTTCAAAGACTAACAAAACAGTCTGAATATTATAGAGTGATTTGCCTTGAGAGGCCTTTGCTTATTAAATGGAGCTGTTTGTCTTAGTCTGTGTAAAAGACCACTGAAAACTAGAGCTACATCCTGACAGACCAGCAAAAGTAGAAACAACAAAAAGTGACACATTCTTTGCTGAAGTAGATATTAAGTGAGTGCTGTGAGGAAGAGACAATGTGGAGAACTGTCCAGCTTTGTGGACTTGCAGATAGCAGCCGGAGAAGACATCATCGAAGACATTTTCCTATTTTTCATTGTCAGCCCACGTCTTATCTAGAGATGGATCTGTTTATTTGCCAGACTGAATGTTGACTGAGGAAGCAAACAGAGAGAAAATGCTCCTCTTTAAAAGAGGTTGTTTGTTTAGACTGAGTGGAAAAACTTTTTTTTTTTTTTTTTTTTTTTTTTTGAGTGAAAAAACTGAAGCAGCAAAACAAAAATTCTTCCGACCTCTGAAGGTTTAAAAATGCAGAACTTTCAAATATCTGATGACTCATCCTGCACTCAGGGGCAATTTCTGATTGTTTGGCCAATTAAAAAGCTTTGTCGAAGCGACGGCCCAATCAAATTCATCCCAACTTTCTGTCCCGCCTTCTATCTTGTGATTGGTTTTATGCTGTTTCAATAACAAATACAACATGGCAGTTGATTCTGTCAATGTTCTGTTTCATGGGGACTTTAAATATCTGGATTAAACAACTTATTGGTTCAACATCAGCAGCTTCTTTCATTACGTTCATTTCGTGGTGATTTTTATTTTTTTATTTTTTTAACTCTACAGTCAAAGAGGGAGTGTAGCCGTGCAAATTAAAGGTGAGCTCAGAGATTCTGTGCCAATCAAACATTTAATAAATTCATCTTTTTGCAGGCTGATAGGTGTGTGCTCTTATGGCCTTAGATCTTTAAAATGAAAACAAACAAAAGTGCAAAAAGTAGCCTAAACCATGCCTCTTTTAAAAAGAAGCGAAAACAGGAAAAGATGGACTCCTTTGTAGAAAAATAAAACAGATTAACGAGCAAATTAACGTACACAAAGCCAAACACATGAAGTCATATGCATTATGAATATGCATCAATAATTGATCTCATCTGCAGCCTGGCAACACAGATGAACCTTTTTCTCCATCTGGCTAACGCAACTGAACAGCAATCCGTCTCTGATATCAGAAAGTCAAATGCAACCAAGAAGCAAGAGATATCCAGTCTGCCCAGCATTGATCTGATGGGTTTTTAGGGCTCAGATATCTGTGTGCTGACTGGCACATGCAGGTTTCTTTTTTGGGATTCAACCTGATAAAACTCGACCTTGTGCCAGGATAATACATTTCCTTTCTGTTGTGTCTATGTTCTGATAGGTTCCTAATCATATCTGTCACAATTCGTCATCGTCCTCTGAGATGGAGATTTTCTAAGTTCTTTGGAATCTGAGTAAAACACAGCTCAGGGATTAGACAGTTAGTCATGGTCACTTATGAACCATTCCTTTGCCTTCTGCTCTTTGTGAAAACTTGGCTCATCTATTCTCACATAATGGAAATGTAACTTCATCCTTCAGAGCAGACAAAGAGATGAACTGGGACCGATATGATGTAACTGTTACAGGGAAAGAGACTTTGAAATCCCTTTCATCTTAGTGCAAAGATGAGAGGAAATCTCTTCCTGGATGGTTGGTTTCTCTGAGAAGAATTATTTAAAATACTTATTAGCCAGACAATTTAATAGACCCCCGTGTTGGACTTCAAAATGTCAGAAATGGATGAAATAATGATTCCAGGTTAGATTTACAGTTTATTTTTCTTCCTATCTTGTGACATTTGACTGACCCAAAGTGTCTCATGTAAAACTGATGAGTCTTGTAAGGCGAGAAAAGTGAGAAAAGTTTTGTTTTCCACCGTCTACATGAACAGCAGCTGAGCAGCGAGCAAGAATCTGCCTCCTTGACACTTGTTAAATTAGTGCTTTCCTTGATCAGATCCTTCTTCATGCCCTCGTTGGTAAATGCAGCTCTGTGACCTGAGGAGCATGCCGATGCTCATTGCCTGCCTTTCCCCGGCTTCCCCCGCTGCGCTGCGTGGGCGTGACTCGACAGAACTTCCCCCCGCTAGGCAGCGAACAGCCACGAGACCCCGCAGCTATAGCATTGCTGGAATATCAGAGCATCTGTCCCCCCTGCGGCTTGCCTTTCAAACAGCGCAAGGCCATCTTCTCCCAGCTCCAGCCCTTTCTCAAAGGCAGAACCAACGCCTGGGGAATACATTATCATCGCATATCGAGCCCATCTGGCAGAGCAACACCTGGAAGGACGTTTTCACTGATTCTCAAGCTCACACCATGAGGGAGACTGCTGCCCTGTAATACTATTGAAAAATCCCTCCATCCTCATGAGCTGTTAATGATTAAATTTCACTTTCATGTGCTTGACTTTGCACTGATCCACAGGTGAGGTGCAAAGGGGGACATGTGATAAGAAAATGTTTGTTTTCCTTCTTGTACCCGAGTCCTGATATCAGATATCAGATATAAAAGTGAATGAAGGAAGCCGAGAGCTATTTCCTTTTGGCCCATGCGAACATTACAATGGTGCAGCATTGAATAACACAGTTGGTTGTTTGTTGCAAGAACCAGCCAATTTTCATTTATAAAAGATGACAATCAAAAGCAATAAAAGCTGTGAAGCTCCAACATTTCCTTAAAATGAAACCCCCTCTCTCCCCTTCTGAAGGCTGTTTGGCAGGTTCTGCTGATTACATGGTTCATATCGCTTCAACAATAGAGGAAATTGGTTTCTTCATTATTCTATTCCACTGGGACACAACAGGTCTCCAGTGGGCAAAGATGGTTTCTACCTGACCTTCGTAAAGAGTCAGCAGTTTTGGCATTCTTAATGAGGGACGTGAAACAAAGAGGACAGGCTGACATCACCCGAGCTCATCCAGTGTTGTCCGTCTGCTGAAGAGAAAATAAACTGACTCCTCATCAAGTAAGCATTTTTCTAGTCTAATGTGTGACTGACGCATCGTGCATGTCAACACAGAAACCCAAACAGGCTGACAAAAGGCTGTGCATCAATTACCTCGACAAAAATAGAAGTTTGTCCTATAATACAAATTCATTTATATCTGTCATTGTAAAATATGTATATATATATATATATATATATATATATATATATATATACACACATGTACTGTATATATGATATGATAGAAACTACTGTATGTGCAGGTGTGCAGACATTAGAATACTAAATCAGATGGCAGTAAAAGAAAGTCAGAATGTCTTTCTATATGCATACATCTATACTGTATGCCCATGCATGTGAAGCCTTCACTGTATCTCTCTCCTGTTTCCTCAAGAGGTTCACACATTTCCCTCACGAGCACAAAGGATTCGCCGAGACTCTTTTCAAAACCAACGCCGGTTTTAAAAAATGTTCCTTTCTCTCCTGTTTCTGGGCATCGGCTCTGAGCTACAGTTACGTGACTCACCCTTTCCACCTTCAGTGTTCTCCATGAGCCAAAGTGGGAAAGAGCTCCAGGTGTTGTTTAACATGCGTGTCAGGAAATCCTGCTGCAGGTCTGTCCAGCTCTCCAGATGAAGACGTCTTCGGTCACCACAGGGTCAGCGTTGTGTCGCTACAGCCAGCTCACCCAACACAATGTTATTAATAGGAGACTCTCAAACTCCTTTTATATACTTTTAACAACTTCCTCCCCAAATTGTTTTTCTCAAAGAATAGCATCAGTGTAATGAGATAGTAATTATTGTATCTTGGATATATTTTGGGGGCTTTATCGTTATTAGCTTTATATTGATTGTTAATTGTATGTCACAGTTTAAATTCTGAGATCTCAAAGAAACCAATTTCCAAGTCAAGCTCAGCATACTCTCCTTAAGCGAGGTGCACACTACAAAGTCCATCTTTTTCTGGGGTGTTGGATGTGTTAAGAGTGAGATTGCACTTTCCTGATCTGCTCGGAGGACGATCGGGTCGCCCGGATTTCAAATCAAATCCTCGAAAAACACAGAGGACATCCCAGCACGAACTCTGTTTTGATTGATACGTGAAACAGAACAATAGCCAATCAGGGAGCAAGATGACTGAAGCAGGAAGCAGCAAAAACATCGCTCAATCACCGCCATAACCAGTGTTTTCATTCCAGTGATCAAATCTCAGTGGAGTCCAATCAAAGAGGAAGATCTGTTCTACTGCCAAAACTACTAATGCCAAAACCCAAATCACGCATATTTCCTGTTCCTCTTCACTATGTAATTCATCACTTTAAATCTGTCATGAATATTACTCGTTTAAACTCTGCAGTCTGAATTCAGGGTTAAAATCAAAACCAAATAAACTCGAACAATGGTGTCCCTCAAACAGATTACTTCAAACCAGTCTACTGTGAAGTTTCCGTTTTTGAATACGAGCGAGGAATGTCATCTTCCTCTTATTACCTCTGCATTTATCACAGCCAGACAGACTGAATGAATATTGACTATGCCTGGAATAATAGCTTACAAAGCACAACGTCTGGGCTATTCAAATACAGCTCCCTTGCAAATGCAGACTCATGAGCTCCTCTGAATTCTCCTCCCAATAATTTAATTTCCCTCCTTCTTCCCCTCCTGGTGTCCTCACTCCCCCGACCCTCTCTTGTCTGTCGTGTGTTCATTCCCGGTGTTCTTCCCCTCAGGATCTCCCACCATATGCCGCTCTAGCTTTCCTACCTCTAGCATCCCGCTTCTGTGCAATGGAATTAATATTTCACAGGCGGCTCCTCAGCCATTTTTCTTGCTGACGAATTGGAGGGGGAAAGAAAGTTTCCGGCCAGCCACTGAACAATAAATATTAAAGTGTTTCTCCTGGAAAGTCTCCAATAGGGTGCTCCTTATGTACACTGTCAAACACGTGCTCTTGTGCAATTCCTCTCTTTCCCCCTCTCTCTCTCTCTCTCCTCATCCATCCATCTCTCCCTCCCATCTCATCTGCTGCACCATCTGTGCAGCTGTAATAAGCAGGGCTCCTCATGTGCTCTCCTTCCCTCCCTTGCTTCCCCCCTCCCCTGATTCTGGTTCACCTCGCTCTTCAGGCATGGCCTCCCCTGCATCGCTGTTTGACTCACTTGTTTGCATCCCACGATGAAGCCACCACAAATCCAGACTCGCTTTGTGTAGAAATGGCTCAGATCTTTTTTTGCCACACATTGTGTCCCGCCATTACGCAGCAAGCCCAGCCACTTAGCACAACAGTGCTTTCATCTTTCCACCAAGCGTCTACGTGATAACCTTATACATGCTCTCTCTGTGGCAGATGCAAGATCACTTTCTACTACTCCAACTAAACTCCCCGCCTCTTACACTAGAGAGAGTGCAGCTGAACATCTTACATGTGAGGTCCCCTCAAACAGCAAACTATTGATCTGAGCCACTCATCACACTGACATCCCACTCAGCTGGATAATGGAAAAATCAGTGTGAAATATTGCGTGTGATTCTCTCAGCTTATGGTTCAAACACAACACAAACATCTTGGAAAGACACCCTCAAAATGTGATGGTGTGCTCTTTAACCATGTAAAGTGTCTGGTAAAAAGCCTTCCATCAGCAGACAGGGACACTGTGCCACTCTGCAAATGGTGATGGGCCTTAGTGCTGTCCATATTGATCGTATGCCCACCAGAAGTAAATGGCATGAGTGAGGCCTGTATTGCAATACAGGAAAGAGCTCTAGCGCCTCACAGTGGCACATCTGGGCAACAGTCCTGAAGGTTTTTGACAGCAGGAGACACATACATTAGAAAAAAAAACTGAGCTCCTCATCTAGGATAAATGGCATGCACATGGAAACTGTGCAATGTGTTGAGTACATTTTAATAGATTACATTTATATAGGTCTGATTAAGATCATTACCAACACTGAGGCAGATTCCTTTAATTTTCTAATTAAGTTTAAAGATTATAAGCCATGTTTTAAAACCTTCAAGGCCCTGATACCTGGTAATTGTTGCACATTTTTTTCTTGATATATAATGTGATAAGAAAATTATACATATCTTTGAAAGCTTGAAGAAATTGATGAAAAATGAGCTCTCGATATGAAACGTTACTTCTGATATGGGAGGTTCTGTTTCTCTTTGCCGTGCTCCGGGAGCTGGGGTGAGAAGTCAATCCATTTATTCAAAACATAAAGCCAGAATCTATCCACAACTGCACTTGACAATATCATAGAGATATATGTGAGATCTGACTGGGGCCCTCACAAAGGGATAGACAACTTGTGAACTGCATAAGCAAGGTGAATTGCTTTTCATGCAGTTTTCTTTTTCGAGGTTCCTCTCGGCCTGGAGTTCAAGGGTGCAGATCAGCTAAGACGATATTCCATTTTCTCTCACTGATGGCTCTGCCTTTCATTAGATTGGATTTTAAATTCTTCTCCTAGGCGGGAGAAATTCTATAGGAATGATTCCTCAAGAGTTATTGATTATGAAAAGCCTGATATCTCCGGACAGTGCAGAATCAATATGACTAAGCTATCTCATATCTACCCATATAATGCCTGCAGTTAGCCAATCCTTCCAGTTTAGAGGTCAAGGAGTTTTTCTAATCACCAAACAATTTGGCTGCAAAGCCAGAGACAAACCAATTTTCAATGTACAGTTCACTGTCATAATTAGGCAAATACATTAGAGGGGAAAACAGGCATGATCCTACAATGACTTATTGATCAGGCTGTATTGAATGGAAGCTAAGGAACCATCTCTAACACTCTGATTCACTGTCAGAGGATAGACAGGCAGTCTCCCTGCACATCTCCACCGTGGGTCTTCACAGACTGAGGGATTATCCGGGCAGTACAGAGCGAGGTTCCTGCAGCACCGAGCAGGACTCCGCAGCACCACGAGGACTCAGTGGATAATAAGAATCTTTGTGATCTGGGCTGCAGGAGCGAGTGAAGGAAGGACAATGTAATGAGGCACAGACCTCCGTCTGCAGCCACACCGACACACAGACCCACCTCTATCGCCCTTCATGCACACACATTTTCTACTTTCACTGCTGTTCGGTAAGATTTCACACATACGCTGATCTGAAAAGAAACTGGGGCTGAGAATGAACATTTAGCTTTTAACATAAAGAAAGGCATATTCAAAGTGATGCACAGTAAAGAAGACCTGTGACAATCCATTAAGTACCGTAAATTCCGTACTATTGAGCGCACCTGGATATAAGCCGCACCGGCTAAAAATAAGTAAATAAATGTATTTGTACATATATAAGCCGCACTTGATTATAAGCCGCAGGTGTCCACGCTATAACAAGAGCTATTTACACAGACGTAGGCTACCGGTAACATCCGCAAATACTGTAGCGTCCGTACGGACGTTAAAGGACGACGAGAGCGTTCAAATAATAACTTAATAACCCGATCACTGTCGGCCGTGACCACGCCGTTTACAGCAGAGAACAACACATAACTTGCCGTAACAATCCAACTCTCTCCCCCAGCGTTCTCTCATACAGCCACTCCACACGTTCTCGCTGGTGCATTCACTGACTCTCCACATAATCGGAATTATGAACACATTATCAACTACTGACTTTACAACATGAACCGTTACAATACGAAGCCTAGCCGACGGTGTCTGTAACACGGCTGATGAAAAAGATGACCGTAATATATTTCACAAGAAAAAGTCCATCCATTCACTGCCTCAGAATGACTTCATTACTCACTTCCTCAGTCTCTGTTGTCGCTGTCAGTGTCATCTTAACGTGCAGCAGCTCTGTTAGCTTCTTTGACAGCCAGGTCGATCGCCTTTAACTTGAAAGCTGCATCATATGTATTTCTCCGTGTGTTTTCCATCATGAGGGTGCGTGCATGAAGCGCAAAATGACTGATATTAAGATCCGACGTGACGAAGTCAAATGTTTTTGCGGCAGAAGCTCATTGTCCCCCAAGAAAAATCCATGCATTAACCGCACCGGAGTAGAAGCCGCAGTGCTCGAAGTGTGAGAAAAAAGTAGCGGCTTATAGTCCGGAATTTACGGTAAATAAATATTGTCTTCAGTCTCAAACTGAGATTCTGTGAAGCACTCCTGCACAAAAAACTAGTTTGTGCTTTTTTGTATGCAGCAGCAGTCATTGGATGACTGGTGAGTACAAGACACATTGACCTTTACTTCCACAACAACGTGTAATGCACTTGTCACCGCTCTTTTACAATTCATGGACCGCCCATGGAACGTGCTCCTCGGAAGAAGAAAAAAATGTCCTCAGATTTGTGTAATTAAAGGCGCACACGCGTGCACACTCAAACGCAAACACAATGTAGTTTCACCTCATAGCCACTTAACTGCCGGACAGCCTCCCACTCATTTTACAGCTCGATCTCATTAAGTGAACACAACACATTTGTGCTAAATCGGCATAGTAATGTGAGAATTATCAGAAGGAGCAGGTTCTACTCGAGTTGCTGCTGTCAGCGAGGGCTGGAGCGTAATGTCTGCTGCCTGCTGCTTCAGCCCCTTTAAACACAGCATCGTGCACACAGCTGCGTCTTTAGGGCTGTCACAGTTATATCTGTGCTGGTATAAAAAAAAAAAAAGAAGGGATAGGACATGTAGATGGAGACCCACAATAGCACATTACTGAGGTGTGATCTTTGAGGCTGCACGGGCCGCTGCACCTCTTGGCCTTTTACCCATTTAGGTTGCAGAGTCAATTTGTTGTGTGCACTCATGCTAAAGAGGGAGATGCAGTGAAATCCCTGCCTAGACCTCATATTCTCACTGCTAGGAGGGATGCAATTTCTTCTTAAGGAAGCAAATTTCTCTTTTTTTTTTTTTTTACCAACCATTTGAATATCTATATCGACTTCATTTCATGCTTGACCTGCATTTCACCAGAGATGTAAGCAGAAAAGGAAAAGGCAGAATGACTGGCTTGGAACCACAGAAACAGCCACAAAAGGAACTTTGTGGCTGTTTCTTTGTTTCTTATTTGAATTAACGGATTGTTTGTGTGAGTCACAATCAAATATTTACATGGATTCATCAAGTTTTTACACCCTTTGGCCCTTTTTATGGTCGTTTTAATTTTAAGAAACATCATCTGTGAGAATTTAAAAAGTTCAACAACTGGTTTGATCCTCTGCTGTTATTTTATACTTTCTGAAAAAGCCGGGGGGGGGGGGTTGTTCCTGTGATTGTAAGTGGCAGAAACCATGGATCCCATAATAGAGCCCGTTCTAGGGGGAATCACAAGAAAACAATACAAACATAATCTGTCATACGCCTTATTCAAATACTGTACACATACTGTAAATGTCTAGAAAATGTCAAATATTCATGACTGCCTGTTCTCATATATGTAAAAAGGAGGCAAGATGCTCCATATATGCTAACTTAAAACCCAATGCAAAATGCTAAACCCAATGCCATTGTATTGTATTTAAAGTAACAATATGTTGGAATTGAACTTTTGGCACGCTAGGCACCCACCAAAGGTCTCTGTGTGGTCTCCTATTCACACACAGCGCTGTGCAAAAGAGGTTGGCGGACATAAATGGCTACATTGGAGAGCTGTAGGGATCCAACCTTTTAAGGATAAGGACAAACTTTATTGATCCCCCAGTGGGGGAAATGTGGGTGTTATAAAGCTAACTTGAAGACTGACAAGGAAAGAGCTGAGTATTGTTGCTCTAAGATAAACTGGGGGCTGACAGTGTGCAGGAATGAAGTCCTAGAAAGTGCAGTAGGAAGAACGGCTTTGTTTGAAACATTTATTCCATTCAGATTTTGTTGCTCACTTTCATTTCAAATTCAGTTTGCATGCAAAACGAAGGCCTCAGCGGGACTTCAGCAAAACACGTCGTGATTGGATGAGGTGAACGACTGTTTGTAATGTCAGTTCAATATCTGAGAAAAGTTAATGTTGTGATCGAAGCAGCAGGAAGCACACACAGCCGGTGTCACTGGAGAGAGTCCAGGAGCGTCTCCATGATCTGCAGCCTCTGATATCATCAAAGATTATTTACCTCTGAGGATAAATACTAAAATATTCATCCAAGGAACTCTTAGTCATCATAAATTATATCCTGTTTCTCCAGCAAATTAAAACCATCAGATGGGATTTAGAGAAACTTCAAATTAAAAGATAAACAATTTATTCTTCTTTGAACTGTCACTGTGTGTTTGTTTGAGGTCTGGTGGAGGAAAGGACTGATTTAGTGCAATAAAAAGACAAAATAAAGCCAGCCTCCAGTCAGGCTCTTTTGTCACCTCTGATTCACTGGAGCGTGAGGGCGGTCGAGATGACCAGAGGCAGCAGGAGGGAAGAAGACACACATCCGCTTCCTGAGGTGAGAGTCGCACCATACTGGTCCAGCAGCTGCAGGGCCACGCCATTGGTCCAACCAAATCCCAGCTTAAAAACAGACAACACAGCCAAGAGGGTTGGGATGAAAAGGGATGATTTTTGTGTGCACTTTATCAAAGCAGTAAAAGAGAGGGAATAAATCCAGTGATGGAAAATAAACAAGTAAATGGAAGTGAAAAAAAGAACAGACAAAAAGATCCAACAGGGTAGAAAATCAGACCAAAAAAACAAGTTGGAAAACGACAAAGAAGCGAGGAGGAGGAGGGGGATTTTATGCGTACACGAGTATGCAAATGTTTTCAAGTTAAGGAGCAGAAGTAAAGAGAATTGACATCGTTCTGCATGAAATTACAAAGACCTGTGTGACTCTAAGCGCATTAGTTTTACACAGTCGACACGTAAAGAAGATACCTGAACTTCGTATTCTCCACCACCTCCAGGTTTGCCATCTCCGTTCACATCATACTGTCAGGAGGAAGCAAACGACACATTCAGTGCCAGCTGTGTTATCACTGCACAACACGAGCGCGAGCAATCACTGCAACCTTAGAGGACTCACCTTTTCAAACATGGCGTCATACTTCATGTACGCCAACCAGTTTGTCTTGATCCAACGCTGGGCCAAATCGAACGCCAGTTGTTTTGCTTCCTCTGAGGGCATTTTAGATAAACCTGGAACACAAGACGACTCCAGTCATTCAACAAAACTAAGACAGTCTGTATACGTTTCAGGCTGCTCAAAGCAAAAAGAAGTCAAGTGACATGTGTTTCTCAGTTCTACTGAAGGTAAAAATTAAACTGAACGACACCTGACTCAGTTTACATGGGTGTTCTTTTAGGTGTGATTGCTCGCAACAAATAGTCCCCAAGTTAAAGAATACCTCCACAGGACAGGGGTCATAAAGCTACAGAAAAAAAAGGCAAACTTTTTTTGTTAGAAATCTCTCACTCTGGTTATTTGTCACTGATTCGTACAGCCTGAGAGAATCAGGGTCAGGCTGAATCAGGCTGCAGTGAATGTGGCAGCGCAGCACCAGGGCAGATGTCTGCGGGTGGTGGGATATGAAGCCAAATCTTAATTATGAGGACTTAATGTAACTTGTTTCTACTTCCTTACCTCTTTAAAGGTGTTTTGTATTATTTCAAAGCACTAGTTGTTGAGATTTCAAGAGTCACCACAGGGGAACTTAAAAAGCGTTTGTGTACATACTGTTAAGCTCCACCTGAAGGTTGAAAGTCTAGACTTCTTTTTTGCATGACAAATACATGACAGGAAGTTTAATGTTGGAGCAGAATAAAATACAACACTGCTCATTTCAGAATTTAGTTGGCAAAGGACGACAGAGCGGCGTGTTGACCATCATGTGAATCATCAGTACAGCTTGGGGAGGCCGTCACGGTGGCAGACGGGTGCTTCTCCACCCACCCTCGATGAGCATGTGTTGCAGAGGAGGCCACGCGTTGGGGTAGTCCCACTGCTGCCCGCTCTCCCTCAGAGACGTTGGCACTCCGTTAGGGAACTGGAGGGCACCGCTCCTCTGTACAGACATGAAAAGAAAGAGCACACAGACGAGCGTGGGGAGCTGAAGCCAGTGTAGCGTGTGAGCGCCATCTGCTGGATCACATGAGCACAAGTCAACGAGCGCCTGTAACATTTTTTATTTCTACGTTCATGGCTGAAAGAACCAACAACAATCTCTCCCCCCTCATCCACTCCACTCTTTTGAGATGTTATTAATGCCTGCATATTCAATTGTCTTCTACTCTTTAGTTGCTTAACAGATATTGAAAGAAATAAAAAAAGTCTATTAGTTTTTAATCTAAAACAGAAATGTATTTAAAAGTTGCTTTGCCATCATAATGTACAGAAAGGGGGAATAAATGTAATAAATTGTGAAAGAGGGGGGTCTATGCATGAGGGTAATGCTATAAAGTGGTCTTTAGAGAGTTTGGGGACCCGTATAGCCTTCATGTGAGCCAACAACATGTTAGTAGGAATGAAAAGAAAGGAGCACAAAGGCTCTAAACAGACCAACGGGACATTTACAGATATGTCAACAGATGATTTGGGATTCAGCCTGCAAACGGAAGTCAGAAGTGCATCCTGTCTGTCTGCTCTTGAGACACGCTATGGTGCAGGTCAACATGCCTGTTTATGTCTGTGGGTTTGATAATGAGGAGAGTTATGCAGGAAAGCTAATGTGGGCTGCTGAGTGGTGAAGCTGCTGCTGTCTGCTCAAGATAAAACTCTGACGTAGCTGCTGCTGCTTAGTGCAGGCTTTGATTAGCTGTATCAAAATAAGGTCCCTATCTGCAAAGACAGATGTCCAACTGTGAAATGAATGCAAAACAAGAGGGGGCCTTAATGAAATCAAAACACAAAATAAGAGTCTGTCTCGTTTTGGTTTGCAGAGCAGAGACGTCCACCGTAGCAGATAAAAACATGAGCGCTCTGGTAGAGCGACCAACAGAAGGAGAGCCTCGTCATGCTGGGGAGCTGGGAACACACGGGGAGAAATCCTTCAGGGTTATTTATCTTCTCACAGACTGCATGAAGACAAAGACTCAGGGCTCATATCATTTTCTTATAATCAAACTCCCATAGAGTCTCATTCAGTGTACATTTATGTGCAATATGAAGCGATGAATTAACCAAAGAGCGCTAACATTAGCCTGCTAACACAACGATGAAGGCCACGGGTAATTGTAACTTGAGAAAAGAACAATTCTTTCCACCGCTTACACTTAATGATGATTAATTATGGTGTTCTAATTCATTTACTGGAGGTGTGTCGCTGAGAGCAGAGGGTTCAGAACAGCACAGGTGTCACCAAACAGGTTTAGTGCTGGTGCTCAAGAGAGACATCTACTGGATCACAACACAGACGTCCTTGAAGAGTTTAAAGAGTGTGATTCAGGGACCTTGTTCTAGCAGACAAGTCAGACATTTTTCAGTGCTTATATTATCAGTCGTCAGTCATAGAGAAAACCCGCACTCTTATTTCTTACCTAAAGACGACCATGATGACTGATGAGTTCATTTTGGTTTGAACGCTTTTAAGTGTCCTGTTCCTTGATGTAGGCACACTCTAGTATTTGATGTTGTTTCTCATGTCTGAGGCTATGAGTCGGTGTTTTCTATAGTTTCTTTTTTTTTTCACCTGGCAGCAAATCCAATTTCCCTTTAGGGACGATAAAGTTAAAGTTGAAGTATTGGCATAGCGTCATCTCTTCAGAGGAAGCTAAAGTGGGGAACGTGTGTTTACTTGTCCTTTGGATGAACTGAACCATGAAGTAAAAAAATAATATATTGACATTAATTTGTAAACTGAGATAAATGCAAAGCCATGCATGACCACCCACCTTCAGATACTGCACCGCCTTCTCACCCATCTCAGCCTGAGAATAACACTGAGCCCAGACAGGTGCCAGGTTAGAAGGGTAGAACTCAAAGTGTTTGGAGTTTGTCACCAGGTTGAAGTCAAACCAGGCTCCCCGCTCAGCATCCCACAGCACAGACTCTATGGCCTGCAGTCTGCGGGCTGCAGCCTGCTCGTACTGTAGAGCTGAGTCACCATCACCTGTCAGCAAACAGCACATCACTGTTATATAACAACCAGTTGGGAGCTAAATGGAAAGTGCAATCCAAAGTTAGCAGCAAGGTCAAAGGCTGCTCTCACACTCACCCAGTATCCTGTGAAACGAAGCCAGAGTTTTCTCACTGAGGCACAGCAGCGCGTTGAGGTCAGTCGGCACGATCTGACTGGTCCGGGTGGAGCCCAGGGTGCCGTTGTTGTGGCCGTCACTGTCTGTGTACCAGCGGGATGTAAAGTCCCAGCCAGACTCTGCACCCGCTTTCAGGTCCATCCACAGCTGCTCCCTTCGCTCTGAGGCAGAAAAAAAACGACACATGAATCCAGGAAAGCCACGACAAATCAGCATCTGAAATGTGGTTACTTATTCATCAATGTCTTGTTGAAAACTGAAAAATAAAAAAAAGCTGCCTCCGTTTGTTTGAGTGTTTTTAATGAAACCTTCTGAGACAACAAATCAGACGTCTCTTATGGAGGAGGAAACTTGACCTTGTCTATTTGTTTTTCAGATGTAAAATTCAACATTTTAATCAACAGGAAAAAAAAGGAGCCTTTTTCTTCAAACAGCTTTCCCCAAAATATCTGGTCACACAGTTCAAGGGTGATACAAAAGACACGAAGCGTTAAACATGAAATATTCATGACAACGTGGTACCGAAGTAGTTTCAGAGCAATTTATTTTGCACAGATGATCCTTGAATCCCAGGAATTTATTCCACTCTTCTGCGAAGAGGCAATTACGAACATTCATTTCCTTTCTCTCTCTCGTGGAATAAAATGACCATAACAGGGTAATGTCCCTGCTGCTCCGAAAGGGGAAAGACTCAGCTCCAGAGCAAATGAGCAGTAATACGACATTACCATCAGTGAGTCCTTGGGCTAACTCCAGATCATCAGTGTAGGATTCAGGCCTAGTTAGAATAGAAGACGTGCTTAAGTTTAACATGAAGTGCAGCCTACGTTATACACGTTTATTTATTGGTAGTGTTTGAACGTACCTGGGCAGGCCCACCTGCACATAATACCGGTTCAGTTTATGCTCTGACCCGTTCACCGTCACATCCACAGAACGATTCTGCATCCAGAACTGGTACTCCCGCTCCAGAGTGGGTAGCGCAGCTCTACACCGTGTAGAAAGTGGTCAAATACTAAATACTTTTATTCTCTAATGGCAGTACACACAGGAGTTAGGGTGTGAGGAAGAAAACAACAGAGCAGAGACATAAAAAGACACAAGCACGGAGGCTTTTTTTCTCTGTTCTGCAGGAGAAGAGACATGGCTGAGGGATAATACTGCACCTGGCAGGACATCAGCTCAGACCTAACTATCACCTTAGGAACTCTTTATCCTTGGTTGCTTGATAGTAGCTCTCCACCATTAGAGTGAGGAATGGAGGCTGACTTCGGCGTTCATAGTAAATCCGCCCACCATTTGGAACGAAGCCATAACTGCAGGGGGAAAAAAAAAGTCTTTTACAGTCTAAATCTTGATATCCCCCCCGAGAGCTTCGTATGCAAAATATACAGCTGAGGCCGAAGAGTGACTCGCTCAGAGTGAGCCTGCTGAACAACCCGCAGCGCGCTGGATGTTTCTCTGTGCGATGGACGATGAAAGGTGCTCACCTGTTGACGAGGTAGAGGAAGTTTTGAATCATCCCGAAGGCCGTGTGTGTCATCTCTGACAGCAGGAGCCCGTTGATGACCCAGTAGGAGTCCCTGTAGGGCAGAGAGCGGCTCACGTCACTGTCTGCACACGGGTGGGCGCTCAGCAGAGACCCCTGCCTGGGCCCGGCTCTGATCTTTCCTCGCTGTGACCTGCTGAGACGCTTCTACAGATGCTCAGACAGACAGCTGAGACACTTGTCACTTGACTTGTCACTCACTCACCAATAGTAGAGCTCCCTGAAGCGGCCCCCCGGCACAACGACAGGATGAGGGGTGTAGATCTGCGAGTAGAGCTCTGGGTGATCCTTAACACTGGAACGGATCTGGACGACAAACGTTATGTTCTTTGGACTCGGTACACAAATAGGAACAGGATTCAAAATAACACATGATAGTTATGGGATAATACTTTGAAATGATTTATCTTACAAAACTGCAAAAAATCCCAGAAATAATTGAAAGATATAAATCAAGATATTTTAAGACCCCATTTAAAATAATCACATTACATTTACTGTCCAACCAATAAAAAAAAAATTCTAAATCTTTAAATCCGATATAATTGTATGCAGGCACTTGGAAATATGTAATGTATGGAAGCCCTATGCGGACGTACATCTATACATACTTAGTTTTCACGTAATAAGTACATTTTGATTGTTTTCTTGAAACCTTGACTGAGTTATCCGTTTTTCTCATAATTAAGTTAATTTCAGACATTTTCTCAAGATTTTTCTCAAACTCGTCATGTGAAAACTAGTGATTTGTTCCCAAGATAACAAGATTAATATGTTGACATCTGCCAGAAAAGAACCGAAATGTACTGGTTTTCACGGGATGCAGACTAATAATGTAATGTATGCATGTATTTTATGTCCCTTTAGGGCTTCCATAGTCATGCAACAGTGATTTAACACGGCATTTATTCTCTGTAATGATCCAAACCATGAAGAGTTTAGGGAGCAAAATTTTAGGAAATGAGCTGAAAAGAATGAAAATGTGCGTCCTGACTTCCGAAAGATCCAAATGACTATTTGAAAATTCCCTGAAAAGTGGAATTTTTAAGATTAAAAAATGACTTCAATGATTTTTAGCTACCAAAACTGTAACGGTTTGTTGAAGCAATCGTTTGTCCTGTAACTCTTATCACCACCTTTCTGCCGAGAGATTTCCACAGCTGATGGATCTTTTCAGCCCAGATCTGCAGTTGTTGGTCTGCTATCCCTCTTAGGAACTTTGGGCTGCACAATTAAAAAATCCACATCAACCAAGAACAGATTAAAGGTGATCTTATTACGAGTCCTCTTTGGGAACTGGATCTCACTTGTCATGCCAGTCTGATGGAGTCCACGACTCAAACTCTGTCCCAGGATTCTCAAAGTACGTCCTGAGGAACTCCTGCAGTTTGGCCGGCGGGATGTTTGGTGATTCTTGCGACAGGTTTTGAAAAGCCGATAAAACAACATCTGCAGAGAGAACCAAAAAAAAAAAAGGGAGAAACTCAAGCAGCCACACAAAGGATGTCATGAAAACAATCTGATTCATGAACTTTCAACTCACCAGGCGTTTCCCTCAGCTTCATGTCAACAAAGTACTTGTCATCATCAAACAGCTTAGCTTCCTGTACCTGATGCAAGATGGGCCCGAAGCAGTATATCTCACTGAAATTCATTTATAGAGCGGTGAATTATTAATCAGATAAGATACAAGGCCATCTGTGTCATGGAGAATTACAGTCCTGCAGGGACGCAATAAAACCAAATCACTATCACTGACAATTAACAGGTGAGGGCAAAGGTCTGCTGACAACTTCTCAAGAGAGACTTGAGATATTCTATTTACAAGATTCAGTAAAAGGACCGATTCAATATTAACAAAGACTTCGAAACAGCAGCCAGGATCACTGTTTCTGAAATGAGTGCTACTTGTTCTTTCAAGGAAATACAAACAGTATGAAGGGAATTCTGTCCAAGGACAAAAAACGATTAGACACTTTATTTTTTGGGCAGCAAATAAAAGTTAGTAGAAATTGTTTTGAGACTCCGGATTAACAGAGTTGCCTCCAAACCGTTTTCAAATCAACTTGCTGGTTTTACTGTCATAATTAAATATAAACATAGCATCAACAGAACTCAGGAGTGATTATTTTTTATTAACAAAAGCCTCACACAAACGTTGGTCTTTTGTCTCACCTGTCACATGGTGGAGGAAAAGCGGTGTGTACGCAGGCGAAAAAAGCCAGACATGAAAAAAGAGCGAGTCTACTGTCGATCTGTGAAAGCATCTCTAAATACGAACTGTGCCTCCAGAGGACTGACTTACACAAACACAGGCAGCACGTCCCTTAAACACCCTGATATCACAAGTAGAGATAACGGGTCTCACAGAAGCTGGTCATGAACTTTAGGTTTACTTTCGTTTTCAAACTTTGAGCGCGCGCACTCACAACGTGCGTCTTTGTTTGACGCGTCATTTGACGCTTCTTCTGCATAAACAGAAGACACCATCCCGGCTGTCTCGGTCTAAAATTATTTATAGTCCATTTATGAGAGTAGACTATTGATACGTTTAAGTGTTTGCGGCAGAAAAGTGACGGTACTGCGGAAAAGAGGGAGTGTTATGCATTTTGTCTGTTTATGTCCAACCCGAAGAGACTTTTAAACTGGTTAAAAAACAAACCAATAACTATTATTTTCACAGCTATGATGCACACAAACCTCAGCAGGGCATGGAGAGAGTGCTGTCAGATAGCGCCCCACTAGCGCCCTACAGTCATTGCAAAATTTGCACATTTTGAGCCAATTCTGTGGTTTGACAGCCATAGTGGACCCAAGCGGTTGTCTGCCTCACCTGTTGACAAGCAGCACCTGGACTTCAGAAAGTGACAGCACTGATTTAAAGCTCAAACCGTGACCAGGTTGAGTTTAGAATAAATTACCATGGAAATCTGGTCAAGTGAGAGAAGGGCCAGACTTCAGGTTCAACAGACCCATGTAACCCTCTAATGTGCCTTTACTTACCCCACAGGTCAGAGTGTAAGATGGAACAGGTGCACGCTGCTGTAAAGTTATGTAACACAATGAAAAGCAGACAGAATAAATTTCAGTGAGCTTTATTTTAAACCAAACTTTCAATCACATCCAATCCTACTGATGACATCCTTTTCAACTGAACTCCACAGTAAAAATAGCATCACTGAAAAAATCTGCCAATTAAATAACGACCAAATTTCCATCAAATCAAAAGAAAATTAACTCAGGCTTTAAATTCTTCATTTAAATTTGGAGACTTTTGAAATAAGGTTTTCTCCACTGGAACATTTCATTTGAAAGAAAAACAAAAATCCAAATGTAAGGGCAATTTTTTTTGAACTTTTTTTATACCCACTACCATAACTTTGGATCTTTAGATCAAATCCTGTTTTTGTAAAGCCCATCGGCTCCTCCCCGTTGTTTCACTGATGCACACATTTTGAAAGAGATCCCTAAAAGACTCCACTCATCCTCCTCGACAGAAAGGAAACCCAATGGCCAGATTGTACACCAAAGTTGTTAGGATTTGTTTGACAGAACTATCAGGAGAGGATGAACATGTGCATCAGGGCAGCAAAAACACTAATTTACCCACCCCACAATTTTAAAATGACCTTAAAGAATGAGACAATTTAGTTACAGAAATAATCCGATTATTCAGCCAAATCTGGGAAAAGATGCTCTTGTCTCAGTCTTAAAGGTTCTCAAGATGTCAGCCACAGGCAGTCAAGCAGAATCCCATTAAAGGAGACAACATATTCGATGTTAAAGGCTTGTTGGTTTTTGCCTTGAAAGCATTTGATGCACTGATTCCTGCCCGAGGGCTGACACCTTACAGACAGCTGCCAAGTGCCTGCATCGTTTGATCCCCGTTCACTCAACTTGTGCTCAATATAATTTAGTTTTCTTTTATAACAAAATACAGCCCTCCCACCCAAACAATAAGCCAAAACAGATGAGCAAGTTTTAAAGGGGACAACCATGGAGCTGAGAGAACAGGGGTCAAAGTCCCAACAATGAGAAGTATGGGTGAAAGCTTCAAAGCATTTAAAAAGAGCTTAAATTAAATGTGCAATAATACTTCTCATTGGTTAGAACAGTTTAGAGCATCTTACCATAACTAAGGGAACCTTGTTTGCAGAAAGGTTTCATCTCAGCAAACGCCTGCAAAGAAAACCTTTGTGCAATGTAAAGGTTGCATAAACATAACCCCAAACCCAAAATATCAAAACAATAAAAGGGCAGAGAAATAAGCAATACAGTCAGCAGCCTGAGATGCTGAAGTGTGTGTTTTTAAACAAGCAGTCCGACTGATAGAAATTCTGAAATCCTTCATGCCCATTCCTTCTCTGTGCCAAATCTTTTTTTTTTCCAGCACCATCTTACTCTTCTCTCTTAGGGGCAGCACGAGTGTACAAAGAAGCGGTGCAGTCAGCGTTAACGCCTGAAGCCATCTCTGTGTGCTAAGTGCTGCCCAACCTGCTCAGGTTGTTTGAGTTAACTGGTTTTATAAAGCCAGCTAACTTGCACAGAGAATGAATTCCTGCTACATGTTAGGTCAGATGGTTTATTTTGATGCCTTCGGCCGACTTTCTTCAAAACGGGGGAAAATAAATCCTCAGCTCCCTGCTCAACATTAGTGAAATTATGTAGCTGTGCTTAAAGAGCACAGATCAACGTAACAGCAAATACCTCCCCCAGAAAACTAATTCTCTGCCAATTCAGCTGCACTGCAGCGAGTAGTACTACTACATGATATAATATTTTCTCCTTAAATAACACTCATTGTAAATGAAGATCTTAAAGAGTGTGTCAAGAGTCAGTTTCACAAGTTAAGGCTGGTGATAAAGAATTCATTACTCAAATGCACAAGCTTATCAAAGCAGTCTGTCTCGACTCAACGCTTGTCAACACTGGGAGCAGGAGAAAACGGGCGACGAGTTTAGCTCTCAGTTTAAGTGCAGCTTTCAAGAATTGCACTGGCCATCAATGTGTAGGGGCTAAAAGATTTTCAGTGATGAGCTCGGCCACCAAAAACATTTCATGCACAAGGTCATTTCAATGTTTTAGACTCTAATAACTTCTGCAATTTCTAAAATTATAAATAAATTCACAGGCCAATATTGCAGAACAAACAAACTGGCAGTGCTAACAAGAGAGAAGGGGGGAAAGCTTTCAGTTTGTCGGCCAGCCTTTTGAACTTGTTTAAAACAATCTTAAAATGAAGGTATATACAAAGTGCGAGGTGCGCCCCACATGTCGGCTGCACGTCTTAGAATTTAGTATGGCCATCCATAGGAAGGTGAAAAACAGGACGAAAAAGAAAAAAGCTCCCCAAAAGTTAACTCCACCGAAACAGGAATCCTCATGACTCAAGGTGTTGAGAGGCTGCTCGTTCATATTTAGTGTTCTGATGCTGAAGACGGAGGAAAGTGTTCGGGTCTTTTGGAAGCACAAGCTTCTTCACAAGCAGCTGGACAGTCTTGGCTGTCTTTTGGAAGAATTCCAGCATCTCTGTCCATGGAAAAATCCAAGTTTTGTCCTCATTTCTCAGCCAGACGCGAGTGCAGCCAAGCCAGCAGAACGGTAAGTCAGACCAGTCTCCCTCTTAATTATCTCCATTTCTCTCAAACAGATGAGCCAACCAAAAGCTGTGATGAATTCACCAACGCCATCGGACATTAAATTAGTGAGAACATTTGTCAATTAAGTGAAAGTGAGTGTGGTATGGGGTGAGCGAGATAATGGCGGATAATGGAGGGTTATTACTTAAGAACGAGTTGAACTGCTTGTTAAGGCACTTGATACAAATCGGTTAAAACTTCCAAAATAAAATGTGGAGAATGGAGGGCGACATTGAGCGGTCTGTTGGTGCTGGCTTTGTGTCATTGGTGGATATGAATCGTCACACTGTGCATCGATATCTTTTTACTTGGTCCCATGCTTTCCTCCAGGTGCTTGAGTCTTCAGGGTGGTGGTGGTGATGCAGCACAGAGCCCAATAAAAAGGCAAATGAGTTCTTCCAAAACACGTCCCATCAAAATACACATTCCTCATGGTGGCATCGAGAGAAAGGGGGGAAAAAGAAAAGAAAAAAAAAAAGGGCAGACAGAAACTGTACATAAAAAAGGAACTCCAAGACAGGGGGGTGTGGGGGAGGGGAAAAAAAGGTACAAAGGGGGAAATGGAGGATGGATTGATCTGCAGAGAGAGAGAGGTGACATTAGGCTTGACAGCACAGCATTAAATGAACTCATTAAGACAACATGGGTCACTCTGCAGGAGGGAATGTCACATTCATTCCAAGAGCCTCATTCAATTTCTCTCCAGTCCATTTTAAATTGTCATTGTATCAGCAACTGTTACAGCTAGCCACAGATGTCACTGCATTCTCAGGGACAGTAGAGGCATTGGTCTAAAAATCTATTGAAAAGTCTGCATTACATTTAGTGTTAATATTAAGCAACACCAATGAGGTAGCATGCAAAAGACCACCGCCACTTCAGAGTCTGATGATAAAAAATCTCATCCTGACATGTGAAAACTTGTTAAAGCATCCTGAGGGTTTAAGTGTGTACTCACTGGCTCATGGCTTGAGTTCTTCACCACTCTCACTGTGGTACTCTGCCACATAGAGGCTCTTATCAATGATGCCAGGGATGGGCTTGATCTCTGTCCCAAGCTGCTCCTCAATCCCTTTCAGGTTGAAGCGATCGTCGTAGGTGATGAGGTTGATGGCTAGACCCAAGTGTCCAAAGCGGCCTGGATATAAAAGGACGGGAATATTAATGACATGAACAGAGGTTGCGCTGCTGGAAACGGGAAAATACAGAAAAAGATCTTACCGGATCTACCAATGCGATGAAGGTACGTTTCTCCCAGTTTGGGGAAGTCAAAGTTAATCACGACATTGACAGCTTGAATGTCAATGCCTCTTGTGAAGAGATCTAAAAGGAAACAAAAGCAAGTCAGGATGTTACACGTCTAAAGAAATAGAAATTTACAAAGACGATCACTTTTTTCTTTCTTTTTTTTTTTTGTTTACTCGAACCTGTATGATTTTCCACAGGCTGACACGCAAACATAAAAAGGCAATTCCTTCTGTTT
The DNA here is from genome assembly GCF_947650265.1 of Symphodus melops. Lineage (NCBI taxonomy): Eukaryota > Metazoa > Chordata > Actinopteri > Labriformes > Labridae > Symphodus > Symphodus melops. Next base: position 3,151,553 of record NC_136700.1, on the reverse strand, counting down.
GCCGCCAAAACTACACCACCTGTACCTACCTCATTTCACCAAGTATTACTGTACATGTGTACGCCAAAAAAAAACAATACCCTAACCCCAAGGCCACTAATGCAATTTAAAACGTATTTGGTGTCTTCCATTCAGAGCAACAAATCACACGTGTTCTTTAAACCCCATTCTGTTTAGAGTGCCAAGGCTGACCACCCACAGATATTTTTCAACACCTGCTCTCCTCGTGTAAGAAAGGCATCTATAACCTGAATCCAGGAATGAATCCACTCAAGCTTCATCTTTGATATGAACGTGCTTCAACATCTTAGTGGAATCACAGATCTACTGATACGAGAAGAAGCTGAGCAGGATGAATCCATTTAATCATTTCCACGCTGCGATGTTTATTTGAGGCTGCACTTGCTTGTCATTGGCCGGAACATGTCAGCTGATCGCAGTTACAGCCTCTGATTAATCAAAAGACCAAAACAATATAATCAGGGGCCGCGTTAACTCACAGAATCTACACCATTTCAAATATTTTTCACGTCCTCACGGATAAGTCATTTTTGGGAGCATGGAACCCAAGATGACGAAATAATATAAAGACAACACTCAGTATGTTGTATACCTCAGACGGTTAATCTAAATGTTTTCATGATGAGGATAATTCCAGCGGCACAAAAAAGTTTAAAAACTCTGAACAGCTGCTAACGTGCAGCTTCCACTTTGTCTTCAGGTAAAGGTTTTTCTTTGTGATTTTGTTGCAGATCCCAGGTAGAGACGTGACCTCAGGATGTGTCCAGCAGCCACACAAACTAAAGACTCCAGAAAGGATTATTTGAGCTGTTGTGGGCACAGTCCATTATTTCAACACAATGTCGTGTAAGAGGGTTTTTATACTTTGACCTTGTATGCGGAGCTGACTCGGAGAAATGAACAAAAAAATCCCATGCACCTGTGAAAATGGCAACAACCATCTAATCTAATCTATTGAAGGTGCGTTTTTAAACTACTGAAGCGTCAAACTCTCCAGCACCTGCGAGTGTGCGTGTAAGTGTGAGGTCAACCGTGATGTGGCTCAACACAGAAAGATGGAGGCCCCATTCAAAGAAGTGAATTTATTAGGAGACATTTCATTCCAGTACCTGAGCAGTAGTCAAGTCTAGCTCTACACTGTTAACACCGCCTTTAGCTGAGACTAAGGTAGCTGATGTGTGGTCAAAACAACGACACAGCTTTCACATCTCTGCTAGTAAAAGAAACGGATGGCTGCGCTACTTACCAGTGCAGACGAGATTCCTGCAGAGGCCGTTTCTGAAGTCGTGGAACACGCGGTTGCGGTGCTCCTGGAGAGAGAGGGAAAAAAAAAAAAAAAAAAAAAAAAAAAAAAAAAAAAAGGTTTTGTAAGAAATTTTTCTCCACTTGTTCACTTCTACTGTACATAATAGAAAGAAACTGGGAAACGATTTCAGTTTTGAGTTGTGTAGATAAACTATACAAGAGTCATGCGACTGTTCTTACAGTTCTTACTGTACATAAGTACAAAGATACACACTACAGACAAGCCTTGGATGCATTGTTTGCAGCTAATTCTGGGGCAGGACTTTGAGCTGACCTGTCTCATCTTGGCATGAATGTAGAAACATGAATAACCAAGCTGGGAGATTTTCTTTGCGAGGAGCTCCACTCTCTGAGAGGAGTTGCAGAAAATGATGGACTGGTTGATCTGGAGCTAAAAGAAAGAAAAATATTATCAATAAGGTATCAAGATGTTGATATGAACAGTTTCATATTCACATTTAGAGAGTCAATGTTTTTTAGATTCTCAAGCAGTTTTCAGTTTTAATAACACAACTGAACTTGCCTTGAAAAAAAACATAAAGACGACACTTACCCTGGAGAACAAGGTGTTAAGGCAATGAACCTTCTGCCTTTCAGTTACATACGCGTAATACTGAGTCACACCCTTCAGTGTCAGCTCCTCCATCAGGTTGATCTCATATGGTTTCTGCAAGTGTGAGTTCTGTAAAGACAGGAGTAGTTTAAGAGGCCAATTTGTTTATCGACTGATAAATTATTTTTTTTTAAAAATCAGTTCCTTAAAGTAGACGAATGTACCATAAACTTCTGCACGCTGAGAGGGAAGGTTGCTGAATAAAGCAGAATCTGTCTCTGTTTGGCCAGGAAGCCCAGTATCTCCTCCATCATCACCACAAAGTCCTGAGACAGGAGCTTGTCTGCCTGTGGAGCAGAGGATCATGGGGGGAAACATTTAGAGCCAACTAATACAGAGATCTTAAAATCATGTCACACAAGTTCATTCATAAATATTAATATGGGGTCAAACAAACAAATTTCACTCACTTCATCCAGAACAATCATCTGCACTTGATTGACTTTGGCCACTCCTTTCTTGATAAGGTCTAAAATCCTCCCAGGAGTGGCAATGACCACATGTACTGTTAAAAACAAAACAATAAGATAAAAAAAACCCCATCTGTGACACAGGGTTTAAGTTTAAGGTTGGCTGGATGGATATAAACAATGCTTTCTAAGATCTATACAGACGGGGTTATTCAATCCCTGATGACAGCGAAGTGTTTAAAGTCGTATTCAAACATTCTAGAGAAATCATTAGGCAGTACTCACTCAGCTAAAGAGCTCGTGTTTTAAACAGTTGCCATATGTCAATCATCAACGACTCTTTACTGCCAAGAATTCAGCCTCATAACCACCAGAGTTATTAGTTTCATTTGTGACTAGTTAGTCATCGGGACACATTTCCTGATTCTTTATTGGTTCAGATCAAGTGTAGACAATAAAACGCCTCGAATAATGAGAAATTAACTGCCTCATGTTATGCTTTTTGTCACGTGATCATGAAATGTACATGGATTGTTTCTTCAGGTAATCAATTGAAAATATGCAACCAGAGGAGACCGTATCCCTCAGCATGCCCACAGCAGGTCCAGGCTTCTTAATGCATGAGACGGACATCAACAACGTCTTTATATTATATTTATAATATAAAAGCTTGCAGAGAACTCTGTGCCGTACCCCGACATAAATATTGTTTCTATTGAAAAGACTAGAAGAGAGACTTGGTTTAATATAGAAAGAATATGCTTCAAACAAACAACACTTTAATTAGGCTCTTAAAGAGGGTTTATGATGAAAGATTTAGTGCTTCCATAAAATCAGTCATTCGGGAGTCTTTGGATATACAACATGAACACAAACACCAGGGAGATTTACCCGTTTCATCGAGTCTCATGATGTCATCACGGAGGTTGGTTCCACCTGTGGTTGCCATTACCTTCACTCCACCCATGTGTTTGCTGACCTGGATACATATTTGGCTGACTTGCAGAGCCAGTTCTCTGGTGGGCACTATGACCATTGCTGGAAGAAAAGACCGACACACAATCGTTGAGTATGCACACTGAACAACCAGAGGCAGCTTAGCCTCCATACAGAGCCTACCATGTATCATGCATATATAGGTTCCAGAAAGCTCTAAACCCAATGTTACAAAAGAAACACCAATTAGAGAAGTCCCTTTACAGATTTTGATTGTTCAAATGTTTTAGATTTCCTCTGAAAAATAGCAAACATATTTATGAGAAGCAGTAAAAATGTTTTCAGGAAATATTGCTGTTGCTGTTAAGAATGTGCAACTTTGTGATCCAGTAGATGTCGCCCTTGTGTACCAGCTTTAAACCAAAACAAACCAAGTTTGGCGACACCTTTGCTGTTCTGAAGCCTCTGCTTTCAGCAGCACACCTCCAGTGTTCTCACCTTGTATGCAGTCCTTCTTCAGGTCAATGCGTTCAAGTAAGGGAATGAGGTAGGCTCCACTCTTTCCCGTGCCATTCTTGGCTCTGGCCAGGATATCTCTCCCTGACAGTGCAATGGGAATACTTTCCTCCTGTGTAAAGAGAAATCGTATCAGATTAAAACTAGTTTGTTTAGGTCTAGTTATAATCATAGTATGTTGCTTTGGACAGAAGCGTCTGCGAAGTGAATTGCAATTAAAAGGAAGTAGCGCCGTCCAGATGACCTCCAAGGTCAGATCGCAGCTACACACCCTGCATTGTTTTTGGTGTCACCTTCTATCGTACTATTGCCCTCCCGCTTAGACCCAGCTTATCACCAGGTTAGCCTGAACTAAGACTTTTTTGTAAACAAAAAATTATAATACTTTTGCTTTAGAGCATGCTCCATTGTGTTCAGTTTTAAAAACGTGACACAATCTGAGCGTCGTCTGCATGTACCTGGATTGGAGATGGCTTTTCCCAGCCCATCTCAAAGATTCCCATGAGCAGCTCCCTCTTCAGGCAATAGTCTTCAAACTCATTGCCTTTTGTTGCAGTCACATCCTGGAATCAGAAGGGAAAAGGAAGCTCATTAGCGTTTGATGCATTCATTGCCAGAAAATTAAACCAGACAATTTTAGAAAATATAAATTGAAAGAATTGACGACCAATTTAAAAAAAAAAAAAAAGTGTTGAATGTGGTCAGCTACACAATGACAAGAAAAAACAGTAAAAATTAATTTATGATCTATAAATTGCACAGTTGGAACTTTTAATGACTAAACAGGACTTCAATATGTAAGCAGAAACGAGTAAAAACGTGTAATAGGTATCCATTTGGATTTTTAAGAGTCAAGGATATTGAGCTCATTACAAAAGAACCATCTTATACCAACCGAAGTTCTCATCCTCATGTCTTTTGGGGGCAATTTCAAATTTTTCTTCCAGTCATCTCCAGGCCTGTGAAGGATACACAGAATAAACATTATTGCCAATTTACAGAGCATGTCAGGTCAAAATGACTATATTTTATAACTTACTTGATGACTGCATTGGTTGTAGGGACCGGCTGGGAGTTACCATTGTTGATTGCTCCTTTCATCTGGTTAAGCTGCAGTTGAGGGCCTCCTCCTCCTCCTCCTCCTCCTGGTGCTCCTGCAGGCTTCACTGTACCTCTCAGCTGTCCGTTCTGGTTTGACAAGCCCAAAATCACTGGGTTCTCTGTCCTGGCAGTACTCATGTTTACGTAGCTTTTCTTTGTCTTCTGTCCCAACAGTAATGAAGGCTTTAACAGTCTCTGGATGAGTTGAGTCCACTTTCCTGGGACTCCTCAGAGCTTGATTGTCCTTTCTATGGAGACTTCAAAAATGATCCAGATCTCTGGTCTCAGCAGCTCCCTCGGCAATGTTCTCGTTTCAGTGACTCCAAGTGCCAAATTACTCCCCCTCCTTCAAACCTCCTGAAGCTTGTAAGCATTTATTTTTTCATCAAGGAAGGACTAAATCGTTGCTATTAAATTCCTTAGTTGTGTAGAAAACCATTCACCTGGAGGGCTTAGCTCGCTATCAAGTATTGGCTGACTGATTAGCTAGCCATCTTGTGTAGCTGAACTGCGCCGCTGCGTCTGTCTCATTCTTTCCCTGAAACAAAAAAGGCAAAACGTTAAAATGAATGAGGACACGCTACTTACAACACAACTAAACAATTAAAAAACTGTAAAAGAAACGCTGGCTGACCAAGAAGGTGATGGTTGACATCTGTAACCAAAGATGACTGGTCTCACGTCATAAGTTGGCGGACTTATAGCGTTAGATTATGATCATAATATTGACCTTTTGTTCACATATACTGTCCAATTTGTCTTCATAATATCTGTACAGGAAAAATATATTTCTTCATATGTGGGAGAGCGTCTTTTATTTGTTAAATACGTCAAATAGAAAAAGACCCAGTACAGCTTTCAGCTACCTAGCTGCCGCAGAAGGCTAACGAGCACACGAAGCTAGTTAGCTCGAGGCTAACGCTGTGTCCGTAATCAATGATTTGATATCGTAATACGAATATTTAAATCCAATTAGTTAGTCTTTAGGGCCAGTTTCCCTTTGTTTTACGTTTTTATCGCCGTTGTCGTACATACCACAAGACATTAAACGTTAACCGGATATAAAACCGACGGGCAGAAACGATAGCATGCTAACGTGATAGCGAGCTAGCATGAAAGGGGTCAACGATGAAAAGTTAACCCGAATAGTAGCTAAAGGTCGCTTCAAAATCAACGGAATGTCTGTTCAGTACAACACAGTGAGATGCGCATGCATTTACCTTTAAATACCTGGAATAACCGGTTCCCTATGCGGTGTTTCTAATAAGGTGTACTCAATTTTGTTTTTTGTTTTAGCTGACTGCGAAAAGAGTCATGTCAACCAACCGTTCAAGATGGCTTCCTGTCGTATTTGAAGCCGCCCCCGTCCAATTTATCAGCTGATTTCATTTCAAATCAGCGGATTAAACCCCCCCTTTTTTTTAAAAAAAACTAAAGGACTTTCACATTTCTTCTTTCACACTTTATCTTGTGTGTTCACTCTCACATATTGTGTACAGTCGTCTAAATTTACATTTCTCCCCGTCGTTTTATTTTTCCACCAATAAAAAGGTCCCTCAATTTCACAGTCATTAATTTAAAAGGCTGTAAATCAATCCTCAAAGGTTTAACACCTTAAACCAAAATAACAAAAAAAATAATTTTATTTTATTTTGAAATTTTTATTTTTTCAAAATAAAACTAAAGGCCTAGAGATAGGGATGTGATTCACTCAACTCATGATGCGATACAATTCATGATACCGGGTTCACGATACAATACTAGTCTAGGTAAGTATCTGTTTGTTGTGCCTGTAAAGCACTTTGGTCAGCTGAAGCGGTTTTTAAATGTGCTACATAAACTTGATTAACTCAATGTTTGCTTGGAGGATTCGTCTCTCCTCTTTTTGGGCTGAAAAGCCGAAACCCCCCCTGATTCAAAGGTACACCACTGATGATGATGTGTCCCTAGATTGACATATTTCCCACGTCTGAGATACAGCTCTCACTCCACTCTCAACGTCAAGACAAACCTCATGTGTGAACCACCTATTGGCATAGTGGACAGATTCCCATCACTTCCCGTGTTTCACGATTCTCTCATGATTTATCTTGAGGTAATGAGACTACACAAATTATGATTCATTTAGGGGCTGCAAACCTGCTTGTCAGTGTGGTTTGGCATTTTGTTTATTTTTTTTGAATTGCAACAAAGGGAGGTGATTCTCATTGTGGTGTCGATTAAATGCTGCAACGTGTTGGTTGTTGCAATTTGTTTAGTTCCCTGTCTTCCTGCAATATTTGCACATACAGTTTTTGTCTCGTCTGTTATATTCGCACCTCTTTCATTTTCTGTCTTGGGGAAGCCAAGCTCTGATTTAAAAGACGGTGCGTTCAACTACATCTCTTCAGCCGCTGATGGTCATCATATTATTGTGATTCATTTACACAGTATGTTTACATCTCTAATAAAGGCCATTAAAAACAATTGAAATTTCAAAGAACAAGCACACAAATTGAAGGGCTAATGGACCTTATGTTTTATCTATATCTAAATCTCTCCCAAATGAAACAGAGTTAATGATTCCACTTGTCATAGAATGTCCCTATTGGACTGTTGTGTACATATTGTTTGTCATGTACTGTATTTGAGCATCCTCTGGGACTGATGCTTTTTGCAGCATGAGCGCCCTCTGCTGGGGCCCGTGCAGACTTGAGCTGTACAGCCCATGTATCTTTCCCAGTCTGTAGATGCTGCCTCCATGGTAAGTTTATGTGTAAATAACTATGCTAAAATAATATAAAACAAGTTTTGACTGAAGTTTGTAAGCTCTAGGAGTCCATCAAAAGGCCTGGGGCCCCAAACAGATGCCTTGCCTGTTGACAAGCAGCACCTCTGCTGATAATAGACTACTACTCCATGTCCTGAAATCAGGATCACACCTTCATTGCAGATGCATTATCTTCTCTCACTGTTTAATTAAATTTGACATAGGCTGCTTTAATAATCAATGAGGGAAATGTTGTTAACACTGTGTTATTTGTACTTCTCTTGCAGGTTAGCCTAACAAAAATCTCTACAGCCTAGTAAGCTGGTTTACGGTCAACTTTTAATCAGAACCGTTTAATAACCATTAATTGATTATCTATATACAAACCGTTCAAACCAGGGTAGGAGGAGGAGATGGCCAGTGATCTGGTCACCAATGCTGACCCTGTACATGAGTTCTGTGTTTTGACAAAAATCTGATCATTCTTTTTGTTTAAAGTCTAATGTGGAAATCACAATCACTGTATGGCAGGAAACACTGAACTAATGTTGCAATTCAACATGATATCTGATGACGAAATTATATTTGTCAGCGGATGGTTGAAATACAGATAAGAATTCTCAGTAATGTTTTTCAAAAAACACAGAAATACATCTAAACAGTGAAGCATAACTCTGGCATGAGTTTGGATATTATTACAAATGGGTGCAGTTGCTTGGACATGCAATACTGCTCTTGCATGCTTGCAGGTTTTGACTGCTTTGAATTTCCCTTGGGTTCAATAAAGTATCCATCTATCTCTCTATCGGCAGTGTTTGAAGCATCCCAAGCAAAGAGAGCAGAACAATTATAAAACAAGCACAAGCAAGAAGTTCAAGAACGTTATACCGTGGCGGAGTGAGATCTACATTCAGGTGACCGAGATTTACCCTCATGACTTTTACAAAAACCATTCAGTTTTTTGAGGTAAGAAAAAATGTCTTCTCTTAAATGTCTTAGTATGTGCAAATAAACGGTCACATTTGGGTCAGAGTTGAATTTCAGATATCCAGATGTGTTCACTTTTTATTTCAAATTATACAAGCGATTGCTTCGGGTTTACAGTGACTATTTTTTTTTAAAAGAATTTTAAACTGCTGGTTGAAAACTTAAAGTAGCTAAGATATTATGGCATAGATGTATTGAACCTAAGCAGCATCTTTCATTTCAAAGTCACAAGGCCGCTCTTTGTATGTTTACATTTCAACTTCAGGATTTTGCAATTGTTTGCGAATTTAAAGTTATACTATACCAGAACAAATAACTTTACAGTAAAAATTCAAATAAACCGATGAGGCTTGAATGTTTCCCCAAGGTCTGAGTTGTAGTAGCGGAGGTAAAGTAGAACAGTGTTTTAGTTGTTTTTTTTGTCATCAATAATTATAAACATGTATTGCACAAAATAATCAACCAACAACCACCCTATTGTCATAACCCGGCTCACTGGTAATGGCAATGTACGAAAGAGAAAATTAATTTGTTTCAAAATTATTTCCGAGGTATGTTTTGCACCACTGCTGCTGCTAGTTGCATATAGGCGAAACACTGGGCTTATTTGCATTGGGTATATTAAGCTTCTTCCTGTTAGATCACCAGGGAATAAACATTGATATGTTCTATAGTTGTGTTTTTTAAAGCACTTTAAAATCACATATTCCATTTATCCTAACACCTCTTCAGATCACATAAGTCACATTTTATTCAAGTCTCTATTTTTATTTGCAGCTATTTCTGTGCTTGTATGTCACTAGTTTAACACTATGAATAAACAAAAACACCTGTTTAGAAACAAATGTTCATCCTGGGTCTGAACGGACAATTCAGATGTCATCTGGTTTCCTCAGCAAAAGAATAGTTACCTGGTTGTTCTTGATCAAGCAAAAATGTGTTCTTTTTATACACGTGTACATCCAAGTTCTGATGAGTTTAACATATTTTGGCCCAGAAAAGGAGAAGTGAAACATATCAGTCTACCATAACCACTGCATTTATTCAACATCCCTTAGGGCTGTGTTGTGATTCTTTTTCTAGTATTGCAAAAAAAACAACATGAAATAGATAAATGAAGTGTAATGAATCATTCTATCGAACAGTCTTCTCAATCTTGATCGTCGACTGAAACTTTGCCTCTGTATATGTTACAGATGGATCGCCTCCTTGAAGAAGCTTACAATATGACATACTACTATGACAACATGACAGACTTCACCTGTGGCGATGAGAAGAAGGGCCTGCAGAGTTTCCGGCTTGTGCTCCAACCTGTGCTTTACAGTTTGATCTTTCTGCTGGGTGTGGCAGGGAATGGCTTGATGACAACAGTCCTCCTGAGTCATTGGCGCCTGCTGCGCATCACCGAGATCTACCTGCTGCACCTCGCCTTTGCTGATCTAATGCTCCTCTTTACGTTGCCTTTTAGCGTAGTGGACAACATTGTTGGTTGGGTGTTTGGGGAGTTTCTCTGCAAGCTGGTGGGCCTGATGAAAAATCTTAACCTCCTCTGTGGAAGTTTACTTCTGGCTTGCATTGGTTTTGATCGGTATTTGGCTATTGTTCATGCTATTCCTAGTTTGCAAAGTCGACGTCAAAGAACAGTGCACCTAACATGCATGATATTATGGATGGTCTGTTTGACTCTTACAATCCCCAATGTTGTGTTTCTTTCTGTGACAGAAGATGTGGCAAACACATCCAGGCTCTCCTGTTTCTATTATAATTATGGGATCCATTCACACAACTGGGTTTTGACCAGTCGAGTCTTAGATCATGTCTGCTTCTTCCTTCCTCTGGCTGTCATGAGCTACTGCTACACAGCCGTGATCGTGACTTTGTTCAACAGCCAGAAAAGCCAAACGAGGCAGGGAGCGATTAGACTAGCTTTACTCGTCACTGTTGTCTTTTGTGTCTGTTGGCTGCCATATAATATCACCTTACTGATAAAAACGATGGTAGACCTGCAGGTGATCTCATACAGTAGCTGTGAATCTTTTGCTCTACTGCAGCCAGTCCTTGATGTGACACAGAGCCTGGGGTTCTCTCACTGTTGCCTCAACCCGTTCTTGTATGCCTTTGTCGGTGTGCGGTTCCGCAATGAGCTAATACAGTTACTTCGTAAACTTGGCTGCAGTCGTGTTTGTATGCCTTGGATCAGAACTCAGCGTCGCAGTCGACAATCCTTTTCTGATGGAATGACATCCACCAGTGTCACCCATGGCTAGTAAACTCTTATGACTATGTAAACTGTAATTAAAATGCTTTCTTTTTAAAGTCTTTTATTCGTAATACGGAAAATGTTGCAATTGTATCGGCTTGTTCAGACAATATTTAATCATTACTCCTTTGTTTGCATTTAAAAGATGCTTTATTTCCCCAGTCAAGAAAAAAAAAAGGATTTCGCTGAAACCTGCATTTGCTTGTATTTAAGCTATGCTAATTGAATTCAATAAAAAAAACATGTATACAGCAACTGTGTCTCCTTGTCATTGTCATACCACAAAAATAACTGACAACACAATAAGCAAAATAAAACCACCTTAGAGATCAGTATTATTCTATTTTTAGACTTCTATTAAAACAGTTATACAGAACAACTGCAAACAATCACAAATTGCATCTTATATACAGCAAGTATATATTATTTATATATATAATTCCTTTGCACAACAGTTTGGTAGTTGGAGAAAATAAATCAATGATATTAAAACAAATAGAAATTTGAGGCACTCCTCTCCTGACTGCCGCTCTCTTCCCACAACAAATACACACATCTTTAAATATACATATTGTACAGTATTTTAGAAAATGGCTTCTGATGTATTATTGAACTGTTTGCAGTGTTTTTAAATATTCAACTTTTTTTAAATTCAAAATTTGAGGAGTACCAGTGAATAACTGTTTTACAGTTCATCTTTTCAAACTGCAGGAATAACATTGATGAAAAAACTTGGACACGATGGGAAGGTTAGCTAGTGGGCATTTTTACAACTGATTTTGTTGGATCAGAAAGGCATGTTAGCCATCCCTCCAGGGCCATAGCCAATGGGACTGTCTAGAGACATTCCACGCTGTCTGAGAGATTGGGGACCCATCATACCAGACTGTGGGTGGGAAGGGCCCATCATGGGACCCTGTGGGGACATTAAAGGGCCCTGGGGGCCAAAAGGATCCCCTGACATCGACACGCTCCGCTGCTTGGCCTGCATCATCATAATGTTCTGCTGTGCCATCAGATTGTGTGGGTGCTGCTGGGAGGACATCATGCCAGGGTAAGGATTGGAGGCATGGTGGAGAATGCTATTTGCCATCATGGCTTGCTGTTGTTGTTGGAGCTGTTGTGGCATCATGCCTGTCCTTCCCATCATATGTCCAGGGGGGCACATGGGGCCCATTCCCCCGCCAGAAAGCATACCCCTTGAACCCCCTTGAGGAATACCCATGCTTTGGCGTAATCCACCATGAGATGGGTGAGAGGTGAGCTGCTGTTCAGCCATCATATTCTGTAGGTTTGCTAGGTGGGGGTTGGACGAAGGGCCGCTGTTGTGAGGGGGGGCAGAAGAGGACAACTGTTTGAGAAGCTGTTGTGGAGTAGGCTGCTGGGATGAAGGTCCCTGATGGGGATTTTGATGTGGTTCACTCTTTGGGAAATACTGCAGAGTGCTACTGGGTTTATCAGAGGGAATGATGCGGGAGAGATCAAACTCAGGGATTCCCGTGTGAGAGGGCCGTATAACTTCACTCAGATCCGGACCATCACCCATGGGCAAAGAGGAAAATGAGTCTGAGGGGTGGGAGGGGCGTTGATGGGGATGACCTTTGCTGAGAAGGTGTAACTGCTGTGATGGTAGAATATCCTCATTGGATTGAGAGAAATTCTGTGGCATCCCTCCGATAGGGGAGTGCATGGGCCCATGAGATGGTTGCTGAATGCGTGGAAATCCTGCCATTTGGTTGTGGGTCATGGGTGACATATTGCACAGCCCCATTCCATCAGGTGCACCGCCTCCCATCATTGCAGAGTTCATGGCAGGCATGCCCATATGGTTTGGGGACGAGAGCACAGCTCCTGAGGCATCATGGGACATGTGTTGCTGACCATGGCTTACAATACCCATGGGACTTTGTGGATCACTATGGGGGCCAATGGAGCCCTGGGAGACAAGGATCTGGGAGGTCTGGGGGTTGCCCATGTTTCCTGGAGATAAGACAGAGCCAGAGTATAAAAGCAATCCCACTATTGACAGGTAAAAAATACTTTTAAACCGCCCAAGATATAAGAGTTATGAAACGCTGACTTGAAGTCAGTCTTTCTTTCCATGGCACAAATCAGCAAATAATACATTGAACCAGGATAATTTCATTCTTTTCTCTCTGCATATAGCCCTAAATTGATGAAGGTTTTTGACTGTAACAGAATGAATCCTTGTTTTCTTACCGCCAATGCTGACAGCAGACAGAAGAGGTCGATCTGGCATCATCTCATCATCAGAGGTGGCAATTGTTTTGATTGCATCATGGTAGAGAGGAGTAGAACTGGGCATGGCATACTTAGACATTTGAGACATGATTAGAGACAAAGGATTTTGAGTTGGTGGGGCATCTGGAGAACTCCTGGGAGGACCAGATTGGCCTGCAAAGACAAAATAAAAAAAACAGACAAATGTCACAAACATACAAGGAACAGAATTTCTAGGGTGATGAACTCCTGTTTTCTCTAGGCGTACCTGTCTCAGTAGAACTACTTCCTCCATTGCCTACTATCTTCCCACCAACTGGAATACCTGGACTTGGAAGAGCAGTTTTAGGAGATGCCCACCCTGGAGAGCCCAAGGCCATCGCTGGGGACTTAAGTCGTCCAGGAGAGGCAGATGGAGAATGCATCACAAGGCTGGAAGACCCCATTACCTGGGGAGATTTCATGGAAGAAGAGGAAGGAGTCCCAGGTCCAGATGCAGGGGGAAGAGGCGGATGATGCCCAGCAGAGGAGATCTGTGAGGGTGACTTCAGTCCTGGAGCTGATGGTGAAGGTAAAAGAGGAGATGGCTCCTGATTGAGGGATGGAGATTTGAGCTGATGAGGAGGAGGCACTGAAGGAGAGGTAAGGGGATTGACATTGATTGCTAGATCAGATAGGTGCCGAGGGCCGAGATCTGCTCCCCTGAGGCCTCCGGTCATCGGCATATGACTAAGTCGCGATGTTCCTCCCATTTGATTAGGACCTTGCTGGTCAGCCCCAAACATCTCAGGGCCAGGCTGTTGAAGGTATGGCCCTTCCACCTGTCCCCCAGAGAAGGGGCCTTGATTACGAAACTGAAAAGGGCCATCGGGTCCAGGGATCATTCCCTTATTTCCTCCTCTTCCATTCTGTGTAGCCCTTATTCGAGAAATATCTCCAGGACTAAACATCTCACCGAGAGGCGCCCCTCCTGCAGGACCCCCTCTGAGCTTCTGAGAAAGCATCATTTGCTGTTGTTGCTGAATATTCATCTGTTGGTTCATGTTCATTGTTAGGTTACTCCCCAAAGGAGAATCCACTAACTCTCTCATTTGGGGACCACCTCCAGGAGAGCCCATTATATCCCTTGAGCCAGGAAAGTCCATAGGATCACCTCGGTTGGAAGGTGGACCCCGGCCCATTCCTAAATTTGCAAAGTCTGGGCCGCCAGAATGGTCTATACTCCTTGATCCAATGTTGCCTTGTTGTTGCTGTTTAACTAATCTTTCAAGTTCAAACCTAGGGAGCCCCTGCAACTGCCGTTTCTCCATGATCCGACACATTTCTTCACGCGTTAATAAATGCTCAGGGTCCCCTTGCAAGTGCTGTGGAGGTCCACCTGGGTAACAGCCATGAAAGGGACCTCCACCCCCTATGTTATTGGGCATATCATCTATCCAAATCATTCCTGGTCTTGTGGGTCTTTGGGGTCCTAGACCCTCCATTGATAAAACTCCCCCTGGATTACCAGGAAATCCACCTCCACCAGGTGGCCCTCTCTGCATCTGACCCAGGAACCTTGGGCCACGGGGTCCCTCTTGGTGCATGTCCATCAATCGTGTATTTCCACCCATCCCTCCTCCCATCATATTGCCAGGACCCCACTGCTGGTGGTCTCCAGGCTTGCTGTGGTAGGGAGGGGGGGGGCCTCTCATCATCATTGGACCTCCATGCATGCCAATCTCGCTCATCATTCTAAAGTGCTGGGGATGTGTGGGGGGCTGTATTTCCTGTTGTCTCCTCTTCTCCATGTAGTATTCTTCTTGTAGTTTCCTCCAGGCCATCTGCTCTGGTGTCAGCCCTTCTGGTCCAAGTAGAGGACCCATGTCGATCCCAGGCGAAGACAGCTGGTGATTGGGGTGTTGTGGTAGACTATGTTGGGAGTCCATTTGAGGGCTGTCAAGAGCAGGTCCAAGGGACTGTGTTTGAGAAATGATGGACTGGAGAGGTTCTTCATATTTCTTCATTCCTCCCATTGGTGCCAGGGCTGATGACAGCATATTTCCACAACTGATGTTTCCAGAATTATTAGTGCCATTGTCATCGTCTTCAAGAATACCACTCCTATCAGCATTATTGTTATTATTTAGGTTGGAGGAGTTATTACTGCCATTGTTATTGGTGCCTACTGTGTCACCGGGACCTCCACCCGCCCCACTGCGAAGAAGCAGTCTTTCTATGTCTCTGAGTGTTTGTAAAGAACGCTCCCGGTGCTCCAGCTGTTCTTTGGAAAGACAATCCGAGTTCCCTTGGCCAGTCCTCAGGCCTGTATCACTCTGAAGGTGTGCAGATAGGATAGAAGGACTCCCAGATGGGGAAACGGCAGCAACTGGAAGTGTTACACCCACTGCACCTTCCCCATCTCCTGGTCCTGGGCCTGTTGATGTGGTTACATTCCCCCCTTCTGATCTATGGGCAATAATGCTGTTATTGCTGGAAGCTCCAACAGGTCTGGTCTGAGAGGATTCATTGTCTGAGTGTCCTGCTGATGACGGTGTCCCTGCGGGATGCAATGGGCCTACAACACCTGCTGAGGCTGGCCTTGGAGTTCCACTTTGGGATTTCGGGGTGCCTATGGGTGGAGAGCTGCTGGATTTTACCTTTTCAGATATGTTAGGAAGCTTCCCTGATGGGTGGCCCTGTGGCAAACAAAACACGAAAAATAATATTAATATGGGTGGTCAGTACCTATGCAGCCCCCTCATTATGACATCCTTTCATCAATGCATATCTGAGTTCTTCCTTTTCTTTCAGGCCTGTGTGTGTGTGTGTCTCTGTGTGTGTGTGTATGTGTGTGTGTGGAGTCAAAATGTGTAACTTCAGAATAAAGGAAGTGTATAAAAATAAATTTAAGAAAAACATTTCCAAACCACAGATTATGTAATTTCTCTCTTGGTTCAAATGTTCACATCAGCCAGAACAACTGCTAATAAAAACAGGAACAAAGACACATCTACACCCCATAAATAACTAGACACAATTAAATTTGAACATGCTTTGCACTTTTGCTTGTTACACTGCAAAAATACTCTCATGCTTGATATTTGACATTTTGTCGAAATTGCTGCATAACTGTTGATGTCTGACCTGATCCAGCTTGCTGTGTGGAACATTTTGCTGGTGAAACAGAAGGATGGAATCAGTCTGTCCTTTTATTACTGCCTCTGCAGCACTATCAAAAAAAACCACATTATAATTAGAAGACAAAACAAAACCTATATACGAAACTAGAGTTTGATAAGAGAAATATAAGACTGTTAGATTATTGACAGAAAAATATCCTTTTTGATGTGAATAATTGTCTGCTGTCATACTTATACTGTAGTACTCCTACCTGTTGGCTAGGTTGGTTGTGAAAACATACACCACTTGCTGTGAAGGCTGAGGTGGCTCTGCCTTTAGCCCTGGACCCACGGTACGTCCCATTACAGCACCTCCAGGTTCAGATAACGGCCCTGCAGGTAGACGGTCAGAGAGCCCCTGGATTTGACCTGCCAGCCCACTCTCTCCTGAGAAAAATCAGAAACACACTGGTTTAAACTCTCAAATTGACATCCTGATATATAATTGCAAAATGAGCATATCCATTGGGGTTCCAACATCATAACACTAGAGGGAGCTAAAAGATGTGAAGTCGGAAGTGGAAAGGGATAGTACAGTGTTAAAAGCCGACATCCTCTTCCTTTCAGTGTGTGTTCAGATCTGAAATCATCCATGTATAATTCAACTCTAACCTGTTGCCTTCAGATAAAACCTACCGAGACATGACAGGGGATTTATACGAGTAATTCATGAAGCCTTCACAGTTTGGCGAAACAATATAGCTGATGCTAGTGAGGACTGCTCCGCTCAGACAACAATGAGACTCACGTGGGGCTGCAGTTCTTGGCTTGTCTTCATCTTCCTCTGTGTCAGGTCCAGAGCACCATTCATCTCCACTGTAGGGCTGTTTCTTCTTGAGAACACAGCGTCGCTTACTGCGCATAACACCCTCTAGAGGATATGACACACATAAGTAACAACTGTCACAATATTGTCCTTGGAAGGGTATTATATGTGGGGGTTTTTTTTTTTGTTTTTTTTAACAGTCCTGTGATATAAACACACCAAGGTTTTCTAAAAAGTCAGAAGAAAATACGCAACCCTCTGTTTCAATGCAATCTGGAGTTATTGTGTGTTAGAGTGTGCTAGTATTTGGCTTCATGTATAGCTGTACATCTCTTTAAAACTCAATATGATGTCTAATGGAAAATCAATATTTTCCTGCATTATTATGTTATGTTAGCAGTACAGTTGTGTCATAAAAAATGATGGATTGTGTTAAACAAAGCCATGGTATTGATCTGTGCCAACATTTAATATCATTTTTACACTTAGGATGTTAACTTGGGTTTAGACACCCATGCTTGAAAAGATTTCTCTGCAGACTGCTGTGACCAGAAATGATGCTTTTGCTTTCAGTGAAAAAGCTGTTCAAATCTGCAATGACATGACTGCCTGTGCAAACAATAGAACATGAGCGAACAGTGATACATGTTTTGTCTTATTTTAGAATATAAACAAGAAATTACATTGAATCGTGGAAAAAATACGACAACATTAAATCAGCGATTTCCAGCTATGCTTATCTCTGTATTAGTTTTCTTTCCACAACAATATGAATTTGAATGAGCAGTATGTGTTGAGCCAGTGTTGAGGACATTGCACAATAATGATTTCGTGGAAGCACAAACTGCCAGCAGCGGGTGCAGACAGCTGCAAGAAACCTGTAGCAGTTGAGTTGGGGAGTTTTAAAAAAGTGACCTGCAGAAGGAGCAGCAGAACCAACATCAATGATAACAAAGAAGAAAAGATTAGTTGGTGTTCCTAATTGTTACGTATCTAGATCCTTAAGAACAACCAGAGCAGGCTGTTTCATGTTCATTATTTTTCAAGTCATTAACTTTGTCAGATGATAATGGGTTACCATAGACTTAAAATGCTGTAAGTGTACAGTCTGGAAGCTCAGATGTTTGCAGTAACAATTCAGAGAAAAGGACAGCAGACAGAAGGCTGCAATCCCTCCACAGAGTGGCAGTATGTAAAAGCAGATCTTTCGTTTTTAATGGACGTCTTTGTTTCCAACAGTTACTGCTTTATGCGGACGAGAAAGGCAATTACTGCTGCTACATGTTCACAATGTTTGTCCCCGACTCTCGACAGGTTTCAAGGTTTGGCGGCGGAATCATTTCATGTAAAGAAAAGGCCGCTTTCAAAGAGAAGGGGGAACTTGTGTGTTCGTGTGGCTTTGCGTGTGGGAAAGTGGGAGGTCAAACAAAGTAAGAAGATTTCCCTTGAAACGATCCACCCTACCTTTCATTCTCTTCCTCTTTCAGCCTCTGTCGTTCTTTGTGTTGAAACCACACCTCTCCCTCTGTGCGTCAGAGTGTGTGTGAGAGTACATGTGTGTGCTGTTGTGTGTTTAATGAGAAGGTTCAAGTCATGGCCAGATAAAAATCATGAAATCAGACTAATGTGACCTCCAGTCAAACGCGTGTGTTATCACGTGAGCACTTAGACAACAGCGGACAGATCACACACGTACCTTCAATCTTCCCTCCCACTCATCGTCTCCTGCTTTAATAACATCCTCTTACTTTTTCACAACCTTCTGACCCGTTTGTTTCTCTCGGCTCTACTGAGAGAAGAGATGCTTTTTTTTCTCTCTCTCTCTTTTTTTTTTCGAGACACGTCATTGCAGTGCAGGCACGGCACACACTATCAAAAAGCAGAGGGGAAATTCTGCCGCTTCACTGAAAGGTCAGGGCATTTTCAGAAAGAGAGAAAACACGTTCTTCTGTCCCCTCAGTCCTTACATTCACTTCCTGCTGTGGAGGAGGTGAATACACGTTATCTGGTATATCGGGTTAAGATTTGGCTGATAGGAATGGAAAGGAAGTGAGTGTCTGCATACTTGGAACAGAAACACAGCATGTGAA
The DNA here is from genome assembly GCF_947650265.1 of Symphodus melops. Lineage (NCBI taxonomy): Eukaryota > Metazoa > Chordata > Actinopteri > Labriformes > Labridae > Symphodus > Symphodus melops. The sequence continues at coordinate 3,132,397 of NC_136700.1, read as the reverse complement.
GTTATCAGGTACTGACACACTCTGAATGCCTCACCCCCTTTGGCATCTGTCTCCACAGCTGGAGGAATGGCATTTCTTGAGTCGCCAGAATCATTGGAGACACTCCGCTCCCGCTTCGATTTGGTTTTCAGCATCCCTCCGACGCTGCTCACTGATTGGCTGACGGCCTTCAGCCCAGGGTTGCCGGGGGAGATCTGGTTGGTTTTGACTCCATGGCTCCCGACGCCCTTTGGGCCAAGGTGGCCGGCAGCTCCCTGCTGCTGCTGAGCCTGCTGGTTTACACCAGGTATCTGGGAGCGGCTGTCACTGGTGACCTGCTTGCCATGATTGGCCAGTTTATTGTCTGTGTGCATTTGATTGGCTGGTGATTGAAGTGGAGGTCTGGTTTGGAGAGCAGCTGTGTCTGTTTGTCAGTGGAGCTCACATTTCGTACAGGTGACCCTGATAGAGAAGAGAAAAAAACATTATAGTCATTTTTTGGGGGGGATTTTAGACAAAAAGCACGATAAGAAGGGTTTAAAGTCAGATTTTTAAACTTTTATAACTTATAGTCAAAATCAACGAAAGATACCCGTTTTGCTACCAGGGCAACAAAAATAGAAGTCCTAGGCACCCAATATTCATATCAACAACCTAACATCACTTCCTGCTCGCCAGAGTGACTACGCCCCCTTTTGGGCGAAAACAAACGTAGCCTACAGCTGCAGGGTGCTAACTTATTAGCTTAATTATTTCAATTATTGACAAAAATTCAGAATCTTACTGACAGAAAAGGTAAGGGATTTCAAAACTGTATTACTGAAGATTCAATAAGATGATAGTAAACGTCGCCGTATGAAACCTCCGGCCACAAGGTGGGGACGTTGGTCGATCTGTGTGAAAAGATGAATACCGGACACTCTCGCAGGACTATGTGGATCATTTTTTCTTCAAAACGATGCAGATTGTCTACCGTCAATACGATAATATCATTGTCTGATATACAGGCCCATAGCAATCCAGCTCAAATTTGGCTTGAAATGCTGTAGTTTTTTTTTTTCTCCCTCAAATGGGCAAAAAAACCGTAATTTTCCATTTACCACCATTCATTTAGAAGGAATGTTTTCACCCAGAAAGGGGCGGGGCCAGCATTGTTTGGGCCAGATGTAGTACCCAGATGCGCTGCTCTCATGAATTGTGGAGTTTCTTGTTTTTTATATTTAAAAAAACTACAGGTAAACTCCATGCAAGACATTTTTTTCTATATTTATTCCTGTACTTTTAAAGACTATCGATCATTAAAATAACAGATACTGTATAGAATCATGAAGCAGGGACGTGAGGGGAAACTGCCCACTGTGTCAATGGCTGATTCACACATGAGGTTTGTCTTGATGTTGAGAGTGGAGTGAGAGCTGTGATGTGGGTAAGATGTAAATCTAGGGACACATCATCATCATCATCATCATCATCATCATCAGTGATGTACCTTTGAATCAGGGCGTGTTTCCGCCTTTCAACACTAAAAGATGGGAGACAGATCAGCCAATTCACAACACATGGTTTAAACTGTTGCACAGTATAAACACTTGACAACCTCGGAGGAAAGAACACTACTACACAAAGTTTGATCTGAATTAACCTGGAAAATAGACAAGAAGTTATATGGAAATGTAAGACAATAGGACATAGTTTATACTTGTCTTACAGCTATGTGAAGTCTTACTTAAAGTGGACCGTTAGCTACACACTTTGGTTCCTGTTAAGGCCTTTAAAAACAAACTCACCTCATCTCACCCAGGCGCTCTTTAGGACACTTCACTGACCACACATTGGACCTGGGGGAAACCAACAGAGTAATAGCATCAGCGGAAACAGATAGCAATCTCTACAGTCAGTGTTATCTGTCACTGTGTGCGTCCTGTGCCTGCGGGTCAACATGAACCTCATGAGCAAAGACAAGGAGACAGATAGAAGAAGGCACAAGGCTGATAAAAGACCAAGGCCAAAGAGACGCTGTTCCTTTAAGAGCAACAGAGCAAAGACCGAGTCCACGCTCGGGGGAGGAACCTGCAGCTCAGAGGCAGCTCGGCAGTGTTTGTGCTCCCTCCCCTTACTGAACACTTTGCAAACCGCAAAAACTCCACCACACATTCCACAACACGCTCTGAAGCAATACCTGTCTCTCCCTCCCGCCCTCCGACACTCGGCCTCTCTGTTTCTCTCTCATTTTAAGGAAAAAACTGTCAAGAATTCATGACCTTCACATCGAAGATAATCATTCAGGCCTATTCAGACAAAAAAAAAGTATCTGTCAGTTTTTGTTTTCAGTCAGCTCCTGGCTTTACTGGTTACATGATATAAAAGAAGAAGAAAAAGCCTCAAACTCAGAACAATTCTAGGTCAACGTACTTCCTTTTACGCCAGGCTTCATTCTGAGTTCAAGTCCAAAGCTGCGAGCTGACGCCCTTTTGACACCACCACCTGCCTGCGTCTGTAACCCCGAGCTTCTGATTTTAACCTTTTGCAGTTGGAGTGTGTTGCTCTGTGTTGGAGAGTTTGCGTACAGCCTCCACGCCGATGGTGGACACGTTTTCTCGCTGCACGGCCCGCTAACGTTTCTCGTGCACACAGCGTTAAAGAGTTCTCCAGTGTTTGCAGGTTTCAACAAGACCCCTCCACACCTGTTGCCGGTGAACAATAGTCGGTCAAAACAGTCATCACAGACTTCTCAGAAACACCTCGCTGAGATATTCGGCAGGACTAACGCAGGTCACATGTAAACATTTACACTGGGTTCCTTTTTTTTTTTTTCCCCAGCAGAGGCAGTCAGGTCAACCGAACCATCTGTAGCACTCACTCACCTTGACAGGTAATGGTAAACACAATGCTGTAATTAGTCATTAACTCAAGTCAGCACAGAGAGGAGCCTTGTTCTTTAGCCGAGGACTTCATCACTCATTAACTCAAGCAGGGACAGTCCGACGTCGCTCTGTTGACAAAGTGTGACTCACTTGATTTGTGCAACACAACAAAGTGGAGGCACACTAATCATATGGTGGGTTGTTGACCTTCCTGCAGACAGTCAAAGAAAAGATAGACCTATCTACAGTGACCAGCAGGCTGCAGGATATCTCTGCTGGAGTTGATGTGATCAGTGACATAGCTTGGGTAAGAGGTGAAGACGTTATAAGGGGTGAGTTCAGGTTGGACTGAAGGCAGCAGGTAGAAGCCCTCCGATGTTTTCTTTAACTTTGGGTCTCACTTGAACATTTCATAGACAGGAGGAATAAGGCCTGACACTCATCATCCTCGCTCCTTTCCACATGTAGGGAGTCTATATTTATGTACTCAACCACAAGGAACACTTTTTTTGTTTTTTTTGTTAAAGATGATTTATTTTGTTATTCTAGAACCACTGAAATCGTAAGGTGGAACATCCTCAAAGTTGGACTAACGGTCCGAGATGAAGAGGTTAGAAAAAAGCAAAAGAGAAGATAAGGTGGCGAGTTCAAGAGAGAGAGAATGACCCATTTTTGGACAGACGAGGAGACACAGCTCATGTTGTGGCAGCTGATTGTTTTATATTTGATGTATTGGTAAACCACTACAAGGTCCTATTGTAACCAGCAGAGAGGGGCGGCGTCAACCGACCCCCCCCCCCCCCCCCCCCCCCCAAGACTTGTATACTGTCCATTCACACAACCTAACCACTGTTGAACCTTCACATGCTGAGTCAATGCCTTTTCAGGATGAGTTTTCACTTGAAGGTTTTTTTTAAGCTTCTGTGAAATGATCACTGCACAAACTTTCATATTGAATGTGAGACGTGTCTTTTCATTGGATCAGTTTGGGAGGATTTTGTTCAGCTCCATTAAAGCTCCTTTAGAAAGAACTCACACGTCCCAAACTGTTATTATCATCAGTGGAAATGAAGCATGTTCCTCATCAGCTCTCATTTTTGTTTGTGAAAAAAGGTGTTGACTAATCAGACAAACCTGAAGTGCCAACACTGAACATAATTGGTGTCATCTGCATTCATTACATCCCAACCTCAACACCCGCACATAACGAGACATTTAACAGACGAGCTTTAGGAATGATTAGTACTTAATTATGGTGACATTTGAATGATGGAATTAAATCAAATCAAGCGGCTGCTATGCAATTAATGTGCTATAAAATCCAGGCTGTGATATCAGAGGTAATGTCCCCTGGGAGACGTGTTCTCACATCTCCTCGTCTTTACCCAGTCGAGCGCTTTCTGCCAAAAGCACGAATGGATGTTCCTTTTCAGTCTCGCATTTGAGCACGTGTTGGTTTGGTTTGAATCTCTCAATCTGGCCTCACAGGCTGCAACAGATACTCCTGCAGGTTTGCCACTTCAAGCTTGACCTCTTATAAAAGTTAAGGAACCAAATCACGCATGTCCGCAGTGCTAATTTGACGTGAGGCGAGGTAATGAAAGTAGAAGGATAAGTGACCTCGACCTGACAGTCGCCGTGTCCTTTCACCCTCCAAACTTCAGCGAGGAGAAGGAGGCGAGATGATGGACGAGTGAAACCAGATAAAGACCCAAATGTGACGTTATTAAAGCACATGCTGACACACTTTGGGGAAGAACGGACCCCAGTACATCTGGTTATGGAAAGGTCACCGGCCCCTGTGAGTAATGACACAGGCTGACACATAAAGGCACCACCGGACTGACTGCTGAGAAACGCATAAAGGAAGTGCTTTCATTTCATCAAACACTTCTCAAAGCTTGAAAAAAGAAACACTGGGGTGAAGTTTGACTTTTGGGTTCACTCAGACGTCCACTTCCTCAGAAGATCACTGACTGACCTGCTTGTGAGGTCAATAAAAATAAACGCAGAACTCGAACATGTAGGTTTATTTAAACAGGTATAAAGAATAGTCAGAGTATCGTGCTGAAAATACCGAGCAGTCACTAAATAGAGCCACGCAGGTCGCTGTGTGCTTCTCTGCTCCGATAAAAACTGAACATGTTATCATTCTTGCAGAGGCATTCCAAGCATGCCACGAACTTCAATGACACAACAAATATGTCAATGACGAGCTCGAAGCTGAACCGTGCCTTGTTGAAGGAGGATTGGAAACGTTATCCGGCATACACTTTTTGTCACATTCAATAAAACAGTCTTTAAACCTGGACGGCGGTCCAGAAACCACGCGCTCTGAAACCGGAGCGATAAAGAGCCGACGTCTCTCGCTGCTGTCGTTCCGTAAAAAAAAGGTCCGGATGGAGAGAACCAATCAGATCCCTCTCCCTGGCTGCCTCTGCTTACTCTCTCCTTGTCGTGCACTAGCTCACGCTCAAAGCACCTTCAGAGGTTCTCCACCTTTACTGAAGGATGGCAGTGAAAGTTCGGCTCCAAACGAGACCTGCCGACTGTTAAACACTGGACCTGCTGACCAGGGCGAGAAGAGGAGGAGTTTGGATAAAGCGAGGAAGGAAAACACTCATAAAAGCTTAAAACGGAGGGACATCAAGGCTCTAAAAAGTGACGCCATGTTTGTTTTTCCTCCAGTATGATAACGTGACGTGTTTTCATAAAGCTGAATGAGACGGTTGAATTCAGTCATTTTAATTGGTCGGAGTTCAGATCATCCGTCCCTGCCTGGTTTTCATGTGGAAGTTTTCTGAATTCACTCACACACACAAAAAGCGTCTCGACCATTTATGGTCAAATATGTTGATGTTGGTTTAGTTTATAGCGTTCATGAGCTGGCCATATGTTTAACACAACACGAGCTGTTATCCAATCAACAGAAGTGTTCGGGCATCAAATGTCCTCCATTTTTCACAAGTGCTTTGGGAAACAAATTGAATTTAACAGCTGGATCTTTTCCAGATGCGTCAACTCGCTGCTCCAAACAAATTAGGGGAAATAATTCAATGGGTATTAAAATACATAACACGTGGTCTGTGTGTGCAATGCCAATTCTTTTAGGGCTAAAGTGATAAGTACACACACACACACACACACACACACACACACACACACACACACACACACACACACACACACACACACACACACACACACACACACACACACACACACACACACACACACACACACACACACACACACACACACACACACACACACACACACACACACACACACACACACACACACACACACACACACTTCTCTGTGCGGCCTGAAGGTTTGTTTGATTTTTATGTTTTTGCCTGAAGCAATTTTCATTTGATTGTGGAAATACCAATGTTCTATGAGATGCTGAATCTGAATATATAACCATCTGATGTGTGTGTGTGTGTGTGTGTGTGTGTGTGTGTATGTCAGTAAGCCTATACGCTAAGAGGTTGAGCTCCCGTTTAGTCCCAGTGGGTCACACAGTACTCTGTATTTTTAGAGCGAGCTGGTATTAATAGAGCTTGGAGAAGTCAGGGCCAGCAGTGAGAACAAAATACGACGCCAAGTCCAAAACACAGATGCCACAGTGCTGCTGCGGAGCGACAGCAGTAAACACACTGAGGCCAAACTGTTTAACTGTGCTGATGAATGAATAATGTGTATGACGCAGAGCAGCACACGCTTACACAGAGCTCACAGTTCAGACTTTTTCTTTTTACATCAGCTGCTTAACAAACTGCATTTGCCCATGGCGCCAGACGGAGAGAAAAAAAGAAAAAGAGTGAAAATTGCTCTGATTACGGACAAGGCCATGGATAACACGACATGTATGACTGTTAACAGAATCAGCAGTCTCCACTGCATGCTGAAAGACGTCCGCTCACAAGACGAAGAAACGACTCGTCACTTGATTTATTAGCACAGTAAACATTTCCAAGAGTAGCGAGTCTTCTTCAAAACAGCATGATGTCCATTTTGGAAAAGCCGGTCCTATTTGACAGTCCCCTTGAATTTCCCTCGGGATCAATAAAGAATCTATCTATCTATCTATCTATCTATCTATCTATCTATCTATCTATCTATCTATCTATCTATCTATCTGTGTAAATACACAATAACGCAGGGTGCTTGTGGCTTGTCTTGTGACTGATGCGTGCAGATGTTTGCACCTTCTAGAGAATATAACGAGATGGGGATGGCATAAATATTTAAATTTCCTTCGCTAATTGTTTTTTTTCTTTCTTTAAACAACACAACAAAAAGCTGTTAATGAACCGTTTATTAGAAACATGGATGGGTGACAAACTCACATGGAGCTCGCGTTGCTCCTGTCTACATCCCAGAGGCGTCTTGCTCTGCTCTTCATCCACTCTGTACACTTCATTCATTTTCCACCGACGTCACGCTCAAACCTGCTTCATTTTGTTCTTTTGTTTTCCAGGACTGACCAATCTTTCCAAAAGAGTCAAAAACAAACCATAATGTTCAAAAGAAATGGCTGAATGCTAACGATAGCCTAGCAGGAGAAGGAAAGTTCCCGTTCAACAGAAGTCAAAGCGTTCTCACATGATTACAGGTGTGCGAACTGAATGATTGAGTTTCTCCGGTTTCCGTATTCAACAATGTGTTTTTGGAGTGTACATTTCAAACCTTTTATTAGTATGAATCATGACTTCCATGGGTGCAGTCGAGTTCTCACCTCCTGAAGCTCCGTGTCCTCACTGCGTGTGAAAGTCTCGCAACCTCTAGCTTTTCTTCCTTCCTTAACAAGTCACCTTGTTTTCTGATTTTTCACACTCACAGATTCTGGTGGGTTTCCCCCCCCCCCCCCGCCTACTTTGATGCTACACATATGTCATGAGGGCTCCTTTTAAGTCCACACACAGCTTTCAACCAAAAGTGACGCCCTCACTCGTCACCAGTTTTAACATGCTATATGTTTCTCTGCTGCTCAACACACCCGACGTCCTCCGAACAGGACTCGGCTGTGAAGTGGAGCGTGACACGTTTCCTGAAAAGCTGAATACATGCAAACGTTTAAAGGCCCCACATTATGCAAAATGCACTTTACCACGTTTTACCTAAACAAATGTGTCTCTGCCTGCTCCACTTTTAGAAACTGTGTGCTCAGACCGGCCAAATTTCCCTTCATGACATCACAAAGGGCGGTAGCCCCTCCCCCAGGTGGATGTCTGTTCTGCCCTCCGAGTCTTCCTTCTCACTGTTAACAATAAGACAAACTCTGGCAGTAAAAGACGAGCTGCAGCATGCCAGACAAAACGTGGCGGACACTCGAAGCATCCGCTAAATATTTGTTGCTTAACACGAGCAGCTCAAGGACGTATCTGGACGCGAGTGTTGATGCTTTACTGGTATGAAAAGTGGGGAAGAGAATAGAGCAGAGTACCTTCACTGTATTTTGAGGTTCAAATCCGTCCACACACAGCGCAGGAGAGAAGGACTCCGAGTTCTTGCCTGAGTCGTACAGGACTCAACTCTCCCCGGCTGAATTCAAATCTGATATGATAAAAGTTCAAATTTAAGGCAAACGACATCGTTCACTTCAGCTTGTGGGAGCTTCTTTAATTTGCACGACACATGAGTGAAAAATGAATAATGATGAGGACAGGCGGGCTTCTGTGTGGAGGTTTAGAGATGTTCAATCAGCCATCAAGCCTGTGCCAACTTTTCGAGATGGAAAACCAACCGAGACCAACAATGTGAAACTGCTTCCAAGTGACAGCCATCGGGAGAGTTTGAGTGATTACTGGTGCCAGCACTCACTTCAGACTCTTTGAAGGATGACGTTACAAAGATTTCCCTCATGGGGATCTGAACAATGAGATCTCTGAAAGGTCACTTGATTGGAAAGCACCACCCACCCGTGTCGGAATTTATAGACAAAAAGTCCAGATAATGAAGCGAGAAAGACAAATTAGTGCTCGTCTTGGAGAAATGATTTTTTTGCTTTTGCAGCCAGCACCAGTCTTTTTTTCCACCGTGGCTGTAGATTTCAAACTCCTAACTTTAAAGTGGGAGTGAAGGCTGTATGTTAGAGAAGGACAAAACTGGAGCTTGTTCGAAAATCTAGCAGGGAAAAAAAAAAAAGAAAAAAAAGTTTACGACATGTTTGGCATTTTTTGGTCGGAGCGCTCGGTTGGACGAGTGTGACGGGCGGGGAAACCCCGTTCATGGATTATTAACCACATTCAGCCGTATAGACAAATCTACGTCTGACTATTACATCCTTTCTTTTTTCTGTCCTCTGCTTTGTCTTCAATCACACACTTGTTCTCTTCGCCCAGCGTGCACTCTGTTTTTCTGCAGCCTACTGTAGTAGGAATGCGTCACTCCACAAGCATAACAAGAGGTTACTGCAGGTCAACATCCATTTCGTAAACATCTGAGAACAAGAGCGATGGAGTCGAAGCTGGGAAGAGAAGAAGGCGCTTTGAAAAGTTGAAGGGACTTAATTCACAAACTGTTTACATGTCCTAGCTGCCGTTCTCACTCAGCTTGAGCAGCAGTGCAGTGCATTGTGGGACAGAACACAGGTGACAGCCGACAAAAAGCACAGTGGGGGGGTTGTGGCAGGTTGCTGTGGCAACAAAATATGTCACTGGGCTGAGTAAATATAGGCTAACAACAAGTAGGCGATGTGCAGAGAGAGAGAGAGAGAGAGAGAGAGAGAGTGAAGGTCGTGTAACTCAGGAAAGGCCACAGTAAAAAAGGAGACATTTGTAAAGATCTCAAAGCGTCGCTGTCTTTTGATGCAGCCCGCCTCACTGCACAGTGATGATAAAAAAGATCTGAGAAGCACCTTTTCTTTTCTCTCTGAGTAAAACACGATGAGCCATAGAGCTCCAAATCGAGTCTTTTCAAAGCATTCAGATACGTATTTAAGATCTTTCATTCGCCAAAAAGCTTGTGTTGTGATTATTATCATGTCTACTCTGGGTGTGTCCTTTTAATGCATCAAAGCCACGCCTACTTAAACCACACTAGACAGAAACATTGGAGCTCTATATAAATGTAGTGTAGACAGGAAAACTGTAACAAGAACGTTCACAGGTAACCTTTCATGGTAACACACGATGCTGTGTCCTGAGTGTTGTGATCAAGACCTCCGCTGAACGCCGAGCGTCGAGAACACTGCAGGCAGATCGTTCGCGGTTCAGCTCGAGCTCAGAGAGGGAAGTGCTGAACTCATTTCTGAACAGAGGGTCAAGGGTTGCATCCTTTCCAATACATTCTGGGAAGAAAGCCAACTAGAACGAGGGAAAGAGAGCAAACTGCAGCCTCACTCCCAGACAGAAGACATGACAGACACGATGCAGGCTGATGGACGGAGGCAATTCAAGCTGAACATACACACCGACAGTCTGCTAAACAGACGACTGATCAATCAAAGTTAGACGTCACTTATCTCCACTTTCTGCAAAAAACACTCATTTGCTTATTTTCTCTTCAGGCCTTTTTTTTTTTCCAGATTAGTAAAACCTAAACAAGAAGTAACAGTCTGATGTTGGGCTGGAGAGTATTGTACACAACATCTAAGACTAAACAGAAACAAAACACTTCAGTCTAAACACAGCCTGACCTTAAAAACTAACTCTCCCCCTGACGTTCGCCCAACCTGAGAAGAGCACAGGCGGCTCGTGACAGAATCAAATCCAACGAAGGTGGAAAGTCAGAGGTAAGTTATTCTGATCTGAACATGATGCAAGCGGTGAGAAACCTGTGATGGGAGCGAGATGGGAGAAAAGCCAAGGGGGAAATTTCACCTGGGATGAACACACACACGGTGCCGGACATAAACAGTGGAATGAACCGGTCGGTGTGTTTGTGAAGAAAAGCAGAAAAACGCTGATCTAAGGTCATTCGGTCTTTCGGTCTTTAGCATACAATCGAACACACACGATCCCAGAGGTGACAGAGGTGGTGACGGATGAAGCAGGCGGATGCAGAGCCTGTTCGGGTCTTTCAAACGGTTCGCAGTCAGCGTCTCGCTTTTCTCATCTTCGTTCAGTGACATGAATGCTTAAATCACTCAGGTTGGTTTGGGACTCTGACGCCTCGATTTCAACACGTGTTCATGATGTCACACTCAAGAAGGGAACCTCGAATCCTGTCATCATCAAAAGCATATTCTCACATCACAGAATACAAGCCTGCACTGTAAAACTACCGCTGCTCGACATGCTTTGAAACAGTTTTTTGATTTCGCTTTCGTGTAATAAATGCATCACATCTCCACGCTGTGGAGAAAATGAGACATTTTAGGATAATGTGAGAAACCACAGACTAATACGATCAAAGAGCAACTCAGGTGAGGCTTGAAATTCAATATGATGTGCAGTCACAGCGTGCTCAGAGCGCACGCCATCCTGAACTCGACTTCTGTTTGTTTTCCACAAACGTTTAAAATGCCGCATTCAGATGCCACGCTCAAAGAGCCGACTTGGATGTATTAACGATGTCTGTGTTACTCTTACAAGCCGTGCTGATTGGTTGGATCTGATCAGAGCTCAGGCCTCGTGTTGTAGGAAAGAAACACGAGCTCATTGGTTTTGAATTCTGTTATCACGCCCACAGCTGGTTTTTGTGACTCAAAAGGTTTTTGATGCTTCTTCCTGTTTGAGTCATCCAGTTTAACACAGAGGAGTTTCAAGCTTGTAAACAAACACACTCGCGGCTATCTAATTACTGGATATTCAGAGAAACATAAGCATGCAGGAGACACTCGGCTCGGCTTTCTGAAGTACATGAAGGAGGACTTTTCTGTAAGCCGTCACTGACTCTCAGTGTGTTAACACAGATCCTCCTCAGCATAACTCGGTGCTGACAAACAGAGGTGAACATCCGTCCTCTCGCTCCAATGAAACTGTGTGCAGTATGGGAGGGTTAAACCCTGTGGTTGGTTCACATTACAGTCTCACTTCTTGCAAGCAGCACCACAGTTTGCTTGTGAGAGGGCCGAGACCCACAGGCTTGTCACTTTAGTGATCTGGAGCTCCAACAGCATTGTTCTTCTCACCTGCCTGAACCAGCCACTGTTAAAGAAGCTGGACTCGCTGCTCTCAATGTGCCTTTACATATATATACTCGTGTAGTCTGAAAGAGCTGCAGCCGTGTGGACTTTTGTCTGCAAAGAGTGTATGCAAAAACATGCAAAAGACGAGCACACCGAAGGCCACAGGAGCACAACACACAATGAGATATTAATGTGAAGCGGTGTGCATGTGTCCCAAGTGTCGTCAAATGCTCAAGCTGAATGCTTCCTGCAGTACGGATAAGAACAGGCCGCCTATAGAGGGGTATTTAAACGCCTTAGTGTATTCTGTCGTGTGGAAACGTTCTCAATATCACATTATTCTTTCATAGCTCACCTTAGCGCTGCTCTCTGTAACTCACCCCAAACTTCTCAGATCACCTGACTAGATAAGAAGCACTTTGTCAGCGGCTCACCAAATCTGTCTCTGCATGCACAGGAGCAGTGTGCATGTGTACGTGTGTACCTGCACGCAGCGGCTGCCATGCACTTGTTCATTCAAATTAACTCCGGACAAAACAAAAGAGGTACAAACTGGATGCACGATAATGGATATATAAGTGTCTATATTGTAACAGGTGGAAGGCTTCACCTTTTCTCTGCCTCTTCTTTCCACCCTGAAGGAGTGCACAGTATCATACCATGTCATGATAACCTCAAGCTATCACGAGCAGGCCAGTATAGCGATGGTCCGATTCACAGCCAGGTCATCAGATGTGTGCTAGGTCCTTTTATGTTAAACGTTAGCATTATATGTGTGCAATGTGCAGGAGTTTACTAATTAACAACAAGACATTTCACAATAATGGTTTTCTCGGAACATATTTTTTGTTGCTGTTGTATCAGTTTTAAAGTTGAATATTGTTCAAATTTGAGCAAAGACATTTTTGTTTTTCAAAAGCGTTTTAAAAACTTTTTTAAAACTGTTGATCGCTGACCGACAATATTGGACAGCATTAATGTACAGACATGTACCAAATATAATGTTTGGAGAGCAGTACACGGTCTGAACTCTTGCAAAAACAGATGGTACAAGATGCATGCACAAATGCCTACAGGTTGCAGGACGAGAAGTCCAAAAAGAAAAAAAAAAAGATGCTGTGCACCGAGAGATATTTCATCTCAAGTGGAAAGCAAAGCTCAGTGTGCTGCAGCTCTGAAAGACAATTCGGATCAAGTTGCAAACTCTGTTAGGCGCTATATATAGCTCACCAGGATATTGTAGATACACAAACAGTATAAAGCGCCAGTGCGCGCGCGCGCACACACACACGAACACAAGCAAAGAGATGAGCTGTTGTATCTCCCTCTGTGAACAGGTTTAAGTGCAGCATTATCAAAGCACATTCAACAGGCTGAACTAGAAAGCGGTGGTAGGTATGAGATAAAAACACACAAAGAGAGAAGCAGGGGGAAAGACTCTTTTCACACTGGCTTTATCACAGCATTTAGCTATCATATTGTAATCATGGAGACGTTCATGGTGAAACTTAGCATATGTATATGTGTGTTTAGAAGAAGCATTAAAACACAACATGGGGGGAGATGTGGGACATGAATTCTCCCCTGCATGAGGAGAGAGGGGACACAGTGTCAGGCTGTATGAGCTGCATGCTGCTCTCTCCACATGCCCACGCTGAGGCTGCCATGAAGTGACAGGTATCTGTACGCAGTCTGTCACCTGCTCAACACGGTTTAGCTGCTTAGCACTCAGCAAAAAATAATTTAAAAAATAAAACACATTCTAATGCAGCTCTGACAGATTAGCCCGCCGACAAGCTAATATAAGTAATTGCACATCTGGAATTGGAAATGCTCAGTGCACAGTTAGACGTGTGTGAAGGAGATGAACATAAAGTTGTGTATGCACCGCATTGCTGTCAGGTGAATGTAAGGACACATGCCCCTGGTGTGAACCCCCCCCCCCCCTCCCCCCCGGAGAGACTTGCTGCGCCAGCCAGGTCCACCACGGGCTAACTTAGCATGCTAATTCACGTCTCCGCTAGCCCGACTCTCTTGTGAACTGACGTTGCCGTTAGCACACATCTGCAAAGCGATCCAAAATGCTAGCTAACGGGATTTGAACTTTGTTATTGCCCGTGCTAGCGACCCGGAGACTTCATTAAAAAAAAAGAAAAAAAAAAAAGAAGAAGGCAGGGAAAGTTATACGAGTCCACACATGAAAATGAAGAAGACAGCTGAGTAATAAGCGGGCAGAGCTAGCCTCGGTTCGGGCAGTGTCAGTGTTGAAAATGTGGAGTACTGTACCTGGTGTCTGAGATCACAAGAGGCCGATGTCAGGACTGACGGCCGGCCGACATTCCCCGGAGTGGCCGTCCGCCGCCACCGCTTGCTCCTTCCGCTGTTTCCGCAGCGCGAGACGGTCCCGGTGTCGATGTTTAGATAAGACGGGAGATCTGGTGCAGTTTTGACGGGAGGTGTTCAGATGGTGATTAATAACACGGCGTGTCTAGGGTGAAGTTTCGTCTGAAATCAGAGGACGCGTCACCTTGCAGCGGTTCATGACTCCCACTATTCAAGATGTAGAAGAGGGGAAGGACGATGCATTTCTCTGCGAGTCCATATCAATCCCGAGCCGATGACAATAATTAGAGTGGCCACACGGGCATCCGTATGTCACTATGCTGAGATGTCCGACTGGACTTGTGTGCGCTGCCTCAGATTTGGAAGAAAAAAAAAAAAAAGAAGTCATCATTATGATCGTAAATATTGTGACATGATGGTGATACAACACCTGATGTTATTTTTTTCCCTCATGGACTTAAAATGCACTGTTTATATTTTATGAAACACGAATGAATCTTCCAATCAATCATATATAAGATCTTTACAAATCTGGAAAAATCAAATCCTCCTTTCCATATGAGCCTACATAACATTTAAATGGACAAGAATCTGTCTTGAAAAAAAGGGAAGATTGCATCAGAAACGATGTATAAAAAAAGGATGAACAATTAATGTTCAGGGGAAGCATTATAAAGTTACTCATAGTGGAGATCCAGTTGTTGCTCTGCTGCTCTTTATTCAGTTGAAAGCTCCCTCTGGTGGTGTGGGTAGCAGAGCCTTTGCAACATACCCTCAAGTGAACTTTGGGCACAGGCATTTCCTGCATATGTACAGACTATTTTTAAAATGAGCTGTGAGATCATGGAATGCCTATATGATTATTCAGCCTTAACGCCGATGGAGCACGTTTGTTTTAGCCTATAGCTTGCTGCAGAACTTCCTGGTTTCCAATTTCCCACATACAGTATGATGTCCATTAATATCACTGAAGTGCAATAATCATGGAAACGAGCAATTGTTCGGCAGGAGAGCACATGTCATGTGTTTTCTTTGTCCAGATGTTTACACTGCTGCACAGATTTGCACTAGCAACAGTTGATTCTTGAAGCTCCAGGATGTGGATCTGTAGACCACCCACATTGACAATTTGTTCTCCCCTCTTTTTTTTGCTGTCTAAATGGCTGATTTTTTTTCTCTATGATGCAACCACTTAAATATTAGGGATGAACATATGCAGGGCAAGTCCTAAACCCCTTGAGGAGTGAGCTGCAATGATTTATAGTGAGTGGGAGAGGAATGAAACACAAATGTGCAGTGAATATGGGTCAGAATGGAGCAGTGAAAATATCAGGAAACCACACAGGTGACTCGCTGCGACTCAGACATGTCAGAGTCTTGCAGGAGAACATCCACCTTCCTCATGACCTTCTCCTATAGAACTGCTATAAAACAGCCTGGGGAGCACCATCACACCTGTTGGCAAACAGACATGTTTAATCATTGAGTCATTAAATAGCTAAGATTTTAATTATGCCATTTGAAGGCGATGTGAACTCTACATTACTCGGTCGTGATATGCCAGGTCAGAAAGGAGCTCAGGCTGAATTTTGAAAGCTTTGTTTTTTAGTTGTCGCTTGAATAACTTAATTGAAGGGCAAGAGGTTTGATAGAGGCATCTTGTTTTCCCACTCTTCTGCCTTTGAGTTATGTATGGTGTTGAATAGTCACACTAATTGCAAAATGAGAGTTTTCTTTTAATCAAAAGAAAGACGACTCTGCAGCACGTGTTTTCATTTAATAATTTCCTGCCAAATAGAGCAGCCTGGGGGTATTTAAGAGCCTGCAGACAGAGTATGCTGCATTTGTCATTATGAGGAAAATGCAAAAAAGATTCTGTGAGTTCTATCCCCCCCCCCCCCCACCCGAGATATATTTTATCCGAGTCCATTATTCTCTGCTGGTTTGTGGCAAGCAGAGGAATGAGCTCAATTAGGTGAGGAAATGAGACGAGAGGAGGGAATTAGGACCCCCAGTATTTGGAGAGGAAGAGAATGAAACATTGGAGGAAGGTCAAGAGAACATAAGAAAGGAGCGGTGGAGAATGAGAGAACAGCAGAGAGGGAGAGACAGAGAGAGAGAGGGGATGGAGATAGAGAGGATGAGAAAGTGAAACTATGTTGTCATGGAAACTGGCACAGATCTGAAGAGCAAAACAAGAATGTAAATTGGTTTACCCTCAGGGAACGTGATGGCGCTACTGGGAAGAAATAAGCAGATAGATGTTTTGAAGGGAGGACTTTCAAAACATTGTTTGCAAGAAAAAGACATTTGAACAAAACTACATTTATGATAGTAATAGTGGTGATAAATATGGGTGTGAAATGTGGACAAAGAAGCATGTTTTGGATGGAGGGCGAAGGCATCAATCTCACCTCCTCTGGCTGAATATTTTCTTACAAATGACTAATTAAAAAAATGTCAGTGAGCGAAGTGGAGCGGTCAGTGTGAGTGGGTGAATTACTAACGTGATAAACAACTTGTGGCTCTGCTTCGGCTGCAGGATGACATTTAGTGAGATGTGAGATGCATGTTATCTCCCCGCCACGCTTCTTTACAGATGACAGGATTCAATCCTTCATGCCTTCTTTGTCTTTAGAAACATCTGACTTAGAATACGCTCCAGAAACATTTTATGTTTACCTTCATAATACCAAAGACAATTCTACATTTTAATCTTGTTATGTTTGTGACATGTTCATTGATCTGCCTGTTGTTTTTGCTGTGACATTTATCCCTTATACATTGCACTGTTATGAATATAAAATACACATGTACTCTTCCATTGTTACCTCCTGGTCTTGTCTCGTTTTATTAATATCGGTTCTATTGCTGTCATTATGTAGGCTCCATATGAGATACATTATGTGTTTTATAGAGGTTAAGAGCAGTACTAAATATGTGCTCATAGAATCGAAGAGAGCCAACTAAAAGATCTGTGCAGACCCACTGGGTAAGGACAGAAAACTAACAAGTTGTCTTTACCTCACCATTATTTTCGCTCTTAGCTCTCTGCTCTCTCACTCTGCTCACAAACATTTGTCTTTCAGTCGACTGCTGGCATCCCATCATTAGATTTGATTCTAGAGTCGACCAGGGATGATAGGAATGTTGCCAAGAAACGGACGGTTTCCGTGGTGACAAACACAACCCCTGCCATTGTCTGTAGCGATGTAGGAAGTCAAGTCCCTCACCTACAATATCTACCGCCGCTTTCAGAGTGCAAACAGAGTACAGCTCAGAACAGCCTGTACTCTGCAGACAATAGCTGGAGCTCTTACTGTAAGTGTGTGTGTGTGTGTGTGTGTGTGTGGGCTCAAAGGCGTCACACATTTGCAGGTTATTTACTTAAATTAAACTCACTTCAATGACACTTCTTTAACTCATGACTGTGTTCCTGCATGAGGTTCATGATTTGTCATCATGCTTTCTTATTCGTGCTTTCACCCTTAAAGTGATGATCGTCTGCTGCTGCTGTGCAACACATAACATGAAGAGTAAGGAAAAATCAGACAATGCTACACTATCCAAAGATGATGCTGACATTGATTAATAGCTCAAATAATGTAATAGCTAGCAGCGGTGCGCACATTTGTTCGACTGTTGTGCAGGGCTGACTTTGTACGTGTGTGTTTTAGGTGATCATGTAATTGTAATTGAGGAGAAGAGGCTGCAGCGACTGCCTCTGAACCGGTATCTCTAACAGGTGGTTTCCCAGATGGGTAAAGTCAGCAACAATCATGTGTTCCTCCTGCACTGTCTTTGAAATCCTGCAGGTGCTTGATGGAGGGCAGCCAGCAGACACAGAAAAGACAAACTGCTGCAGAAAAGAAGGAGGAAGGGCTGAACCGGGAGGTGGTGGATTCTGAGAAGGATTTCATTGAGCAGAATTCGGAGCAGGATTGGTGTATCATGTCTGAGTGTTGAGACAGGAGGAGAGTCTTTCAGTCAGGCTGGAAATGCTCTCCTCCGATCGGAGGATTTAGCAGCATTTAATCAACTCAGCTGTGTGCACAAGGATTTATTGTTGATTACCAGGCGGAGACGAGCATCTGGGTTCTTGTGGAAGTCAATCCCATCTCCACAGACGTGTTTGTGTTGTGATCAAGGATGTTGGCACACATAAATACCCATGTGGCCAATTCAGTGTGGGAGACTGGCCAGCTTGCTTGGTTGGTATAGGTCCAAGTAGGAGGACAGCTAATGTTTAGGTGGTAATTATTACAGAGATAGCAGAGAGTTCATTAAATCAGGACAATACTAAGGTTATAATTATTTCTCCCAAATTGAGACAAAATGTTTGGACACAAATACAACAAATTAAGGGCGACAAATGATGTAAATAAGTAAAAATGTTGATAAATGTTTGGGATCAGGTAAATGTAAGAATATATATTTTTAAAGAAGACTCATTTCTTGCTCTTTTAGCTCCACTAAACTGTAAATGAAAGACTTCAAGAATAATACCATCATCCTTGAGAGGGAGAACGCACTCACTCTTAAATGACTCATCTGATCAAACAGCAGAAAAATCACATCTGTCTCTCCCTGTTTACTCAATCAGTGCTTTTTTCTCACATGTTAACTGTCTCAGTCTCACAGAGGTCTATTGTCTTGTGGAAAACTTAACACTCTTGCACAAGTGGTCTGAACACATGTAAAAACCTGCTCGCTTGTACTTGTGGAAAATCAGAGCAAACAGTAGATGGCAGTAGAGTTTCTCTGATGAACTGTAATCATGGCGACAGTCATTCGCTCTTCCCTGTCTTTAGTGGCCTCTCTGGTTGGCGCAATCACAGCTATGACTCACAGAAAAGAAGAAGAATAAAAAGCAGCGGTGAAGGCACACAAGTCCAAACGTCTACAGGTGTTTCAGATTTGGAAATCGCTCGCTCTTGGCTGCCATGTTGGCAGAGAATAGTCCAGGACAGAATTGTTTAGTCTTTGATCAGTGCAGAATCTGATTTTTCCTTCAGGATGAATACAATTAGTTGTATAAATATTATTTGATGAATGTATGATCTGTATTAAATTTAAAACAGCTAAAAAATGTCAGATTTGGAATAATACTCAACTAAATAAGTATAACTATATATAATATATAATGTGCTTTTTTTGGGGAGGATTTATTTTTGGGGGCAGTTACACCTTTCTTTGATATTACTGTGCGTACAGTTATAAATCAAAGAGAGAGAGAGCGAGAGATAGTGGGTAATGAAATGCCTGCTCCTGCTTGGTGGACTACAGCCTCCATACATGGGGGAAGATCTAACCACGAGGCCATCAGGGCCCCATATGACAGACTTTAAAGAATAAAGTGAAAGCTCCTGAAAAGCTGAAAAGTCTCTTACATGAAACATCTTTCGAAAGAAACCCCAACACCTGTGAGATTACATGAACATGTACATAAAAAATCTGCTCAGTGGAGGTAAATCTGTTTTGAATTCATTAATGACACAAACAAATAGAAGTAAATCTAAGCTCAACTCGCACACATTTGACTCCTCTGATAAAGGCATGACAATGTCTCTGTGCAACAATGAGTAACATGCGAGCAGTTGTGTATTTACATGAGTGTAATGGGAGATATAGAGCAGGCCCTGCTGCTGCGGTTTAATGGGGCCACATGAGGTGAGGTCCTGCACTATTTGCGAATTGAAGCTTGACCCTAAAGGAGGTTATGGGACCGAAGTGTTGCTGTGACCCTTTGTGGCGCTCTGAGTGCCTGGTTCACTCGCTCGGGTCTCCAACAAACACAGTGAGTGTGGACGTACATGTGGCAGCGTCTCTCTTTGAAACAGCCAGAGCTCCAAACAGTCTGGATCCTATTAAATCCTTTTGTCTTTCTCCCTTTCTCCCCTCCTGGCTGTGCTGTCTGTTTTTACTTTGTGTTATTCATATTCATTCCAATACGACCCTCCTCCCCTCTGTCTCAAGCTTCCCACAATGCATTTCGCTTTGACTGTTTGGCAGATGTTTTATGGTGCTGGAGCACATGTACTCTGGGTACAGAAATGCTAGACAAACTTGGACATTGAACATAAAGCTGTGGAAATAACCCTCCAAATTCAATAATAAACATGTTTGTCAGAGTTCTCTTTTATTCTATTAAACTATACAGAGTTGTAAAAGAGACAACCAGCATATTCTACTGATCCGAGCAGAAACCCTCTCCCCAACCCACATGACAGAGCAGCTGGCTGAGCGCGGCCTCATCTGGATCTGCCATCAGTCGCTTGTTAAATGCAGAGTGCTAGCGAGGAGGGAACATGGCAGCATGCGGTCCCAGCCAATCCATAACCAGACTCTGGTACTGTGTGCACAAAGCTGCAGGTCACAGAGCAGTTTGTTTAGTGTGTGTGTGTGTGTGTGTGTGTGTGTGTGTTTGCTGGAGCAGACCAAGATATAGAATCTGTACTCCCCCTCCTCTCTCTCTCTCTCTCTCTCTCTCTCTCTGACTCTGACTCTGAATCCTGTCTATGTAATTGATCCCAGACTGGACATTTGAGTTGCCAGCAGCGATTCATATCGTTTTTATCTTTTAGACAAGCCCTCTACTGCTTCCAGATGGGGAAGGCACTCCAGGGTTCAAGTTTGTTTTTGAAAAAACTGTAATGCTTTAATGTCTTTACCTTACAAAAAAACATACAGCAAGGAGCAGGAGAGTGATATCGTTTTTTGTCCCTCTGTAAAATACATAGGCTGTAGCTAGTTTGTTGTTTATCTGTGTTTTAGTGTGTGTGTGGTTACTGTATGATGATAGAAAAGCTCAATATTTAAGCAGGGGATGTTGTCAGTGATTTAATTTGGAGCAAACGATAAACAAGCCGGTGTACTTTCTAACTGCAACTTCTTATTTTTGCAAACTCAGGCTTCTGATAAAATGATTTGCACAGTGTACTTTAATTCTACATTAGAGCACAATAAACAGACAAGGAAGATGTGTCCATCTCTGAAGATACTTCTAAAAGCACTCAGACTTAAGCGCATATAACTGTACTGCAGAAAATCCCCCCCATGCTATTTCAACTTCTCTACTTATAATACTCTCCGGGTCCAAATAATGAGAGGAAGAACAAAAGCAACAGTCAACTTTACAGTCACCTTTCTCACCCAAAGAGGGGTCTGCTGACCTCCTTCATATAAACTACTTCAGAATGAGCAAGTATCCATTTAAGACGCTTGTAAAGGAGCAGAAGGGAACAGTAAGGAGGAGAGAAAACGCCTCTCGCTGAAGGTGTGTTTCTCTTCTTTACATAGAAACATCTGTCAAATGTTACAATGAGGTCTTTGAGATTATAAGAGACTGTACAGCCAAGTCATGACCACAGATGAATGTCAAGCTGCCAGTAAAGTTAGGTTTATATGAAGACCTTTTTATAATGCAAACATGATTGATTGTCGGAGGGCTTCAGCGGACTCCTAGTCGAAACCATATTGCATTGTGCACTGCTCTTGCATGAAAATAGAATGTAAAGCATTCAGTGGGATCATTAAACACTCTACTTCTTCTTCTGTGACTTCTTACATCGCTGAGTGCCAGCCAGCATCATCACATTCACACCCCCTCTGCTCGCACAAATTAGTGGCGCGCTCGTAAATTACACGCAGGATGTATATTTTTCCAGAAGACGAAGGAGTTAAACCATGTTTGACATCTCCATTACAGCAGTGAAAACAAAATAGTCATTTTTCCGTCACGTCTGAAGTCGTTCAGAAGCTAATTTTGGGTTTTAGGGAAACGTCTCAACATTTAAACTGTCGACATGCCACAGTGTTGGCTTCTGTTGAGAGTCTGATAATTTACTGTCGTACATCTGGTGATAAATTGGATAATAATACAAAGTCTTCAGCATAAACAGTTTGAACAAGAAAACAGAGGTCACAGTGACAGTGAAATATGTCGTCTGACACGAAAGAGGAGAAATGAAGTCAGGATCTGCCCAGAGCAATTTACATGTCTATGACGCTGCATGTTGGAGTTCATGTCGGCCTACACCCCTCACACTTAACGTTACTGCTGATCAGTTCTGAAAGCATGCAGCTGTCAAAAAAAGGTTCATGTTAAAACCAACTTCTATCTCTATCCATTAGTTCAGTCCATTTCACAACACGATGAAAATCCATCTGCAAAAGCTTTTATTTGTTATTTTTATTTCCTGCTTTTTACATAATGAGACAGGCCTTAACACTCATGTGAGCAGTTTTTAACTGGTTATAAAAAAAGACCGAAATGATTCCTGATACCTATGTGGGAAAAAATAACAGGGATATTTAATGTAAAAAGACAGCAAGGTGGAATCTTAATACACTACTTACACAGGTAAGGGACGGAGCTACTTTGTCCACAGGGGACGCCAAATCAACGACGACGAAGAGTTTTTAAAAACAGTAAACATCTGCATCATTCACAAAACTATTAAAAAACTCATGATTTTCACTTTAAAAGGCGACATCAAATACATTTAGCTGACTCTTAAGTTAAAAATAAACATTGGTGGACAACATTTGGATGTCAAAGACTAAAAATCTCAGACATTATGGTTTTTTGTATTTCATTCTCATAGCAAAATCCTATCCCATTTTTTTTTGTTATAAAAAATTACGAGATTTCATAATGGAAGTTTGAGCCAATGAACCCGAACAAATATCTATCATTCATCGATCTTCAGCTGGTTGTCTGGTGACATCACAGAAAAACAGTTTGAGCCTCCGACTCAGCCAAGAAAAGGTCAGGCCCATTACCTCATAAAACCCCAGCGCAGTTTAAACACTTCAGCTTTTAAACAAACAGAAAGACACAAAATGAGAAACAGTTAGTCGACAGAACTTTCAGGTCTTTGTCAGTTTTAAAGAGCACTAGTTATTGGTTACGACTGCTGCTTCACAACCAAAAAGTCCCTGTGCTGCTTCTCCGATGGACTACGACTGAAAAAGAAACACGTGATGTCAAACTCACATGAACTCTTTTTAGTTCAGTCACAGCCTTTTTTTACAGACATAAACTGTAAAATAGTGAACTCTAAGTTGCCGGCTTTAAATGACTGTTTTTCCATGTAAATAACTGAAAGTAAATAATTGTTTTTCCATAGTGACTTCTGAATTTCAAACATGCACTAAAACAAGAATTGGGCTTTCCATGATCACATCCTTGCAGTTCAGAGACAGGACCTCATCCTGGTGACTTCACCATGAATGTTTCACTACTGCACCTAATGTAGCCAGTCGATATTGCCCCGCATTGAGCTTGATAAAATACAGTTTGTAAAACCACATTATTAAATATGCATTACGATAAACCAGTGTGTCGGCCTCTCTCCGTTAATCTGATGTGATGATATTTGGACTTAATGAATAAAATAAGAGTGTAGCCAAGAAAGTCTAAAGCGCTGGATTACTGTTTGGTTCTCTGGTCCTCAGCTGCCATGAGACACTGTACAAAACAAAGAGGCCTATGACAGACCACCTGCTCAGAGAGGATTGTGGGTATGAGCTACTGTACACTAAACAGCTGAACCAGGAGCAGAGTGAGGGTCTCGGGGGGGGGGGGAGGACGGCTGAGATGTGGGCTGGTCCAGATGAGGCGTTCTGGTGGAAGCGGTCTGCAGAGGTCGTGGCTGTTTGTGGCATATCTGCTCCTCTGATCCTGATGGACAGTGGTCAAGTCTTTGCTCAGTACATAAATACTCCACGCTACATTAGCTGCCAAAGCCCTTCCATATGTTGTTTGCTGAAGGCCTCTATGGTGCTTAAACCCCCAATCCCCATCTGGTTCTTTCCAGGTCAGCTGGTGAAGGACTTCCCACACGTTCCCTGACATGGACCTCCTTTCTGCTCCAGCAGAGGGGAGAGGGCCAGGTCCTCAGTACTGCTGCGGTTTACAAACACCCAACCTCGCATGTCGCAAGCTCCATTCTCAGCAGCACACACTGTAAAAAATGACCACAGTCAGATCCTGTTGAACATTACACTTAGTCTCAATGATGTCACCCACTAGTTTCTGTGGGGAAACTACAGAAACTAAGGGGGTCGCCATGTTGGAAATGCTGCCTTAAAAACACCTAAGACATGAAGCTTAGGTGTGTGTGTGTGTGTGTGTGTGTTTTATTTTAAGTAGAATTTCAGTTTTATTTTTGTTCCATGGGCAATAAATGTGCATGATCTACACACAAACAGAGCTGAACTGCAGCACTTTATCTTGGCCACCATTCCACTGGTTTGATACTTTTCCTGCACATATACATCTTTTTTATTTGGTTGTTTGCTGTAACTGTTGTGATTAATGTCCCAATGTCGTCTGGTATGTTGGGTTTATGTCTTTTTTCCTCTACTGTAAATCACGTTACTCCACCGGGTACCATAACATTTTGATTCTGATTCTAGTTTTTTATGTCTTGCAAACTGTAAGTGAAATAAATTCACTCTTGCTGACCTCTTTCATCACAAA
The DNA here is from genome assembly GCF_947650265.1 of Symphodus melops. NCBI lineage: Eukaryota > Metazoa > Chordata > Actinopteri > Labriformes > Labridae > Symphodus > Symphodus melops. The sequence goes on along the minus strand of NC_136700.1, from coordinate 3,107,646 downwards.
AGTGAATCTAGTAACACACAGCTGAACCTTAGTATTTGTGAGAGAAACTGTTTGTGTGTCGCTGCAGGGCTGCTGAGGCTGTCTGTGAAACAATATTTTGTGGCTGTGTTCTCCTGGGGCTCAGTCTTGGAGAGAGGCCCCTTCCTGCTGCCCTTGTCCCAAGGCCAGTCAGCTGTAGCTGTGCTGTGCTCTGTGATCCAGGTAGAGGCCCATCAGGGAGCCCTGTGCAGAGGCCAGCATGGCGAGTCTGAGGCTGTGAGATGAGTGAGCCTGCAGGGAATGGAGGTCATGGAGGAGGGCCTCCGTGCTTTACGAGCTCAGCCTTGCTTACCTCCGCTCTGCCTGCCTGGCAGATAAATGATGATAGAGCAGAAAAATACGGCAGGCTGGCTAATATATGTTAGCCTGTCTACCAGAATAGTACAACAGTCTGGTTCCACCTCCTTAATGTGTGGTCCCTGAAACAACTGTCAACTGAAGAAAAAGCAGAAGAAGGAGGTGGAGGAGGAGGAGGAAACCTTGCAGCCGCAGCCAGCTTGAGATGTATAGGACTCGAGTCTGAGGACGGAGGGACAAAGAAGAGCATTACATTTATAAATAAAAGGAAGGGAACACGGTCTGATCCTGCAGAAAACACTGTGAGAAAAAGATAAACACAGTGGCTGCACATCACCGAGGAATAAAGGCAAAGAAAAGAAAATCAGAATCTCATTAGATGATAAGTGGAAACACATATCCTCACTGTAAGCCAACACAGACTATTTTTCTCATCCAGAGCCCAAATCATCTGCTCCTAAGCTTTAGTAACACATTCCAGTACAGGTGGTCCACTGAAATGAGAGGCTGCTTTGCTTTCAACAATGCCAGTGGTAATGACTGATCTAATCATAGGGCACGCTCACGAAACCCACCTGTTTTGCCAGCTTTGCTCTTACATAAAGCGAAGTGTTGCCAAGAGCTCTCAGTCTGGGCGGGTGGCACATGGTGGGGTGGCAGTAATGTGTTACACAGATCCCCATATAGTCCCATTTATCTGGGCCTGATTCTGTTCTCTCATCTGCTGCCAAGACAAAAAAAAAGCCGCTCCAGCTCGGCCTGGCCGGATCCGCTCAATGGGGCACTGCACCTGAAAGCTTTTACAGGGCTGAGAGATAAGATGCAACCAACTCCCCCTTCAAAGACCGCCGTCCAAAACATTTTGTTTTTTTCTCAGCTCACTTTTTCCAGTCGTCCGGCCCTTCCAATTTTTTTTTTTTTTTTTGAAAAGTTGTAAGCAGCCAGGCAGCAAATCAGGCAGGCAGCCAGCAGATGTGGCAGGTCTGCAGAGCTTGGAGAGGATGTGCTTCACCAGTAAAGAATTCGGTCAGTCGTACTTCAGCAGAACAGGACCTACTGGTCTCATTAATGACAAATCACACTTCTGCTCTCCTTTGTCACAGCGTGGACATCAAAGTTCGCTCTGGTGCAGCAGCTGCAAGATGGTGATGTCACTGCTGGTTAAGCTGAACAGAAACCAGCTTAAACTTCACAGTGTACAAAATAATTCTATTGTATTAAGGATAATTGTTTTAGTTCTTATTTTAGGCCTCATTTACATCACTTTTGTAATTGTTTGAAGTTGTAAACTTAACTTACATTATTAAGTATTTCCAGAGCTTTCAACCAAACCCTACAGCTGCTTTCAGAGAAGGACTTTAGCTTGTTGCTAACAGGTGGTTGTGGTATGAAACCAAGCTGTTATCGTACAGTTTTAATGGCAAACCGATTTCAGTTGAAAAATACAACATCCCTCCATCCATCCCGCTTTTCCTGTTTGGGGTAGTGGGGGGCTGGAGCCAATCCCTGTTGTCATTAGGCGAGAGGCGGGGTACATCCTGGACTGGTCACCAGTCAGGGCTGACACATAGAGAGAGAGAAGTAGCCACAGTCACATTCATATCTACAACAATTCAGAGTTACCAATGAACCTAACGAGCATGTCTTATGACTGTGGGAGAAAGCCAGAGTACCCGGAGAGAATCCACGTATGCACAGTGAAAAATATGCAAACTCAACACGGAGACAAGGAGGCCCTGTCTGACAGGGATTCAAACCAGGAACCTCCATGCTGTGAGGCAACAGCGCTAACCACTGCACCACCATGCAGCCCTGAAAACAAAACAACAATATTGTAATTTAACTATTTGGCTTTGTTTAAAAGTTTTCAACAAGAATGAAATTCATGTGTTTTTGAAGCTTTTATTGGATCTGTGGCAGACTGAAGGCTCGGGTACCTCATGCTGTTTGTAAAAGTTACTGACATACAGTGAGCCGGGATACAGGCCAGTGGAGCACCAATAACTTTGAACTTTGACTTCCAACATCGAATGTGTTACTCCTCATAAAGTTTTGTGCAGGAAAACAAAACATGCTGCTCACACTTTGAATGTATAAACTCATGTTGAAGGTTAGGCGCCTCCTCACTTTCTTCACTGGCTTCTTCTCTTGTTGCTGCACACTTTCTAACGTTGAGATCTTCCTACCATAACCATAATTCCAACTTATGTCATTGCGTTATACTTCTTGGCAGTTTTATCTAAAACATCCTCATGCTAAGTGTTTATTAGCTTGTCAGATGTTTTTCTTTGAACTTCATCTGCCAGTCCACTCTGCCCTCAGAAACCATGTTGTTTTATATCACATTTTTATTACATCTGTCTGCCTTCCAGCCGCTGTCTAAATATAGTCCTCCTCATCCCCCCCCCCCCCCCCCCAAAAAAAAAAAAAAAAGAAAATCTGAACACTAAGTCCTTACTAATTAGAGCCTTCTCCTCAGTCTGGGGCTGCCTCCAGTCAGAGCAGCTTTACGGGCAGCTCAGCTTCAGCTTCTTCTGCTGCAGCGAGCAGGCCCAAACATCAGGCAGGCTGTGGGAAACAACGTTTTTACTGGCAGCCACTTATGACGCTCACTGTTTTTCTCCTTCTTGATCCAGCCTCAGCAGATACTTCTTTATTACCACGGGGAAACTTACACAAGTGCCCCTCTTAAACACGCATTGAAGGACGGTCGGGCTAACATCCATACATGAACAGTGCACAAACTTTGCATTTATACGTTTTCTGCCTCCATTGGAAACAACACACAAAACTTTCCAATGAGTCATGAGAAAAGCAGTTATGAGCAGATGACAGGAATCAGCTGTGATTTGATTCTGATTGCATGCCTCTCATAGAGTCAATAATAACTGGCAGGCGTTTGCATGGGAGCATCCGACAATGCCGAGCCCTGGTTTTCATTTGACATTGGGAGTGATGGAATTTCTAAAAAGCATATCTCCATCTGTTTATTCAATAATACATGAAGCGATGGCATCATCTCGACACCCTACACCTTTCACTCGCAGGTCTGGCCATTAGCTCGGTCATGAGTGGAGAACTGGAGAGACGGGCAGAATGGAGCCACACTGGGGAGGTGGAAGTGTTGATGAATAATTTAAAGGGAATCCAGTGTAGTTTGAAAGTATTCTCACTGTACTGCAGGCTCGCTCAGTCACTCTCAGTGTGAGGAGCGGTGTGGACTGGTGAGGAGATATACTCACATCTGTGACAGGCTTTAAATATCCTCCTGACTTTGGATTTCCAGCTGAAGCTTTGTGTTACTGCAGGGAGTCTGAAGATGGTTCCTTATGTCTGCCTCCTGCTCTACTGGCTCACTCTGCCCCTGCAAGGTAAACCAATCTTTCTTACTTTAAACCAAAGATGGAGACACGTCAGGGCAAGTAGACGGCAAGTAGACTTTTTTTTTTTATTACAAACTGCTGTCATTATTGTATCAAATCACTGAGCGCAGCCAGAGGCGGAGGCCATAAAATGTGCTCCATCAAACAGGCCGAGGGCAGATAAATAGTGTGTTTAATTATGTGTTGTTCATCCTCTGTAGCTGATGTAGACCATTCCCAACAATCTGTGAGGTCTTGTAAAAGCTTTCAGAAGACACAGACTAATAAACATCTGTCAATACTGAGCGTGTAGAGGCTGTTTGTGTTGCTGTGCAGAAAACAACACCAGTTTTTCTTTCCTTGCGGTTATTGTAACTGACTCCTGATGTCTCGTATTTCAGGTCTAGAGATACTCGATCCCGAGGAGGTGGAGTATATTTGGTCTAACACTACAGCACCAGTGGGAGGCTCGGTGACATTGGACTGTGGTTCCACCATGCCTGCCATCTTTATCTGGGGCTTCACCAAACCAGGAACCGATAATAATGTAGCTCTGGCTTATAACTACGGACAGGGTCCGAATCTACAGACTCAGTCCAGCCGGCTGGGTCACATTCAGGTTCCTGTAAACACGTCGGCTTTAGTCATAGAGGAGCTGCAGATGGAGGCAGAGGGGATGTACACCTGTCAGGCTCTGTACGACACAGACGACGGGGCCAGGATCACGTTCTACTCCACGCGACTGGACGTGGAGGATGACTGACGTTCACTCGCATGTTTTCATTTGTTTGCATCAGTCTTGTCACTTCTACGTGGTGATGTGTTTATATCTACTCTAACCATCCACAGCCACCTGTGTGAGCCTAAACCATCTGTTATAAAGACTTGGTGTATTCATAAACAAACTGGATCTACAGCAGCATATATCCATGCTCAGGTGTCCCAAATATTTAAAACATTTGTGTAAACGTTTTGCAAATTAGAACGCATCATCTCACATCCCCCCTCATTGTGCATAAAGAAACTATGATCATCGTAAATATGCAAAAAAACTCTCAGTGCTCTCTCTGCAGCCACAGTTCGATGGTCTGTTCTGGGCTGCTGTAGAAACACAATCCTCAAGTGCTCATTTGAAGGCAATGAAACACAACTATTTCCTTTTTTAATAAGGATTATCTGGATATTCCATTTCTGCCAGCATAACCCCCTAAGTTTTGCACACTGGTACTTTTAAATGAAATAGCACTATTTCACTTCACTCCGTAAAACATTTGTCCAAAAGAGTTTGTGTTGAGTCTGAGAAAAGTCTTCAAGGGGTTAACGTGACTTGTGCATGGAAATACATTTTTCAGAAAGAAATAATCTATGCAGGCATCATAGGAAGTGTGTGAATTTCTGCAGCTACACCCGTACGCGCTGCCTTAAAAAAAGAAAAACAAGGCTCACCTTCTGTTGCACTGATTTAGACTATTTTCGTCTTTTAAACCACGTTTGCCAGTCACCAACTTTATTATCAATCCATCAGGATTCGTGGAAGTAAAAAAGAATAATTGGTTAGTGTCTTAGCAGGATAGTCAGGAAGAAGCTTAAACTAAAAATGCTACCACTTGGGGGGACAGAGGGTGAAGTGAGCGAGGTTTTTTCTCATTGTGGACAGCAGCCTTGTTAGCAGCAGACTGGACTGTGAGACACACTGAAACACTTTGATCAGTGAAAGACTGAGCTTTTGTCTCCTGCCATCTTTGTAGCCATATAAACTTACGGAGCGTGACACCGTGTGGACCTGAGGTTGTGGTTTCTATTTCAAGTGCTTCACCAGTGTTGGTGTTGTGTTGTTTATTAAAACCATCTGGTCAGCTGGTTCATTAAGAAGACTATTTGAGTTTGTTTTTGTTGAAGTTTATATTGTTCATTACGGTTTCTACTTTATTTTAATCACCGACCTGCTGTGATGTTTGTCTTCATTTAATAGTGTTAGCCTGTGCTCATTACTAATAGACTGTGTGTGTGTGTGTGTGTGTGTGTGTGTGTGTGTGTGTGTGTGTGTGTGTGTGTGTGTGTGTGTGTGTGTGTGTGTGTTGTCACTTTAAGTTGAGAGGAAGACTGTGTCATATCACGAGCACAAAGACAAACCTCTAAAAGCTGTGAGTTCTCGTTCCTGAATAGTTTCTGTGGAACATTTGAGCTCTTTGAACTGGCAGATACTTTTGTCCCGCACATTTAACAAATGTTCTCTCCAACACTTCATGCATATAAAATAAATATATCATTACTCATATCCGTGCAAAGACCCTCGAGCGGGTGTTGAATAAAAAGGAAAGAACAGCTGATTTGTTTGTCATTTTAAAGTGTGGCTCTCTGAATGTCCTCCGACTCTGGTATCATGTTGTTCTTAAAGTCAGCTCGTGTCATCAGGTACAACTTGCTTATAATCAGCAGGCACATCATGCATACTGCGCCGTACAATCACAATGAAATTGTGACGCAGCTGGGACAAAGATGAGTCAGTGATTCAGTTTGTGTTTAGTTTTTCGTTGTGTCCAACAGGTGCAGCTACAAACGTCTGCTTGGATCAGCAATGACACCAAACTGAACGTTGGGTGTGCATGTGACATCTTCACGCATCAAGACTTGAGTCAGATAGCAAAAAGTGGATGTCCTTTAGAGAAAGGTATACATTATTATTGTCTTATATGTGAGCTCATCCATTGCGAGGACCCAGAGGAATTCCATTGGAGTTCATCCAACCACAACATGCTTCACTTGCGGTTTATGACATCTCAAGGATGAAACCGCCTGAGGCTGAATCAAGCGAGTTAACAACACACTGCCCGATTCATAAGAATTGCATTCATTCAGGGTGTTCTGGAGAGGGGAGAGAGAGGAAGAATGGTGGGCGGAGGGGAGAGGGACCGGCGTTAACAGGTCGGCTCTGCAGCAAGGGGGCAGAAATTCCAAGGCGGACAAAGAGTTTTCTTGTTCCCATGGGCTCCTTAATGAAGGGGTGTAGCTGCGTGGGTAGAGGGTGCAGGGCAGGGCTGAGGCAGAGTGCCGACTGATAGACGTGGGAGATGGAGAAGCAGCTCATTTAGAGACAACCCTGCTCTTATCTTCTCCTCATCAGCCGAGCCTGCATCTGTCAGCATCCCCTCTCCCTCCCCAGACCATTTCTCTTTCGTTTCCAGCTTCATTTCCTACCCATTGTTTCCCTCCGTTTTCTTCCTCGTGGCAGAGACGGGATCATAATGGACTTGTGAGACAGTGGAGAGAATGGTCAAGGGCTTACTGTTCCTTTCAAATATGCAACCAGGAACCAAAATGTAGTCAAAACCTCTGAAGGATGGACGCTTGAAATCTGAGGCAGACAATTCTTGAGAGTTGAAGTCAAGTCAACTGAGCAAACGCCGCCAGTCTCACACTAAAAATACCAGCCGGAAGAGGCTGTGCCACGCCTCAACAGCAGGCGAGTAAATCCGGGTGCCAGGAATATCCCGTATAGCATCAGTGGGAGGAGAAATGCCAGGCGAGCCGGGGCCTGAGGACTGGCAGCCGACTCTGGCACAAGCACAGGCAGACAGGCACCAAGTATGGAAAGCTTGCACCACAGTCATCCTCAGTGAAGCACAGCCAGCCCTCTCATCTGCCCGCCTGCAATCCCATCAACTCCAATCAGCCTGCACAGCGTAGAGATTATTTTAAAACCAATTTGAGGGTTTTAAGCCTTCCGAAAATGGGCTTGGCTGAAACCCGAGAGGCGTGTATGACATCGTTTTTATGAATGAGTTATCTGCAGTATTCTCGCACATCAGGAGCATCACACACACACACACACACACACACACACGCACTCACTTCCACTTCTATTTCTAACTGAATTTGAATTTGTCCTCAGCCCAGCTGGCAATTCAACCCGCAGTTCCCAGAAATCCTGGATTGTATTGTCATTAAAGACAGATGGCCCTTTTTTAACAGCTTTCCCGGTTTGTGAGTTATTTCACACAAATAACTAAAATACATCTTTGCCATTAAACTCCTTTGGGTAAGAAAACAAGCAGATAGTGCTGATTACATACGTTGAAGTTTTTGTTTCAGAGACCTTCCCAAAAATATGTCGCAACAATCTTCACATCCATGTCCATTCATCAAAGAGTGCCCTCTATCTCATATGAAGAGAAGATTATTGAGAGAAGAATAGGTTTTCTCTGAATTGAGTATTTGCTTAACCTTTGATTTTTTTCCCTGTGATTAGCATGTGACACCCAAATTTCACCTTGTAAAACATAATCAATGACTTAATAGCAGCAGTGTAGTTTCAGCGTGCTCCTCTTAAACACATTCTCTTTTAATGTAACTCCTCCTCTTCTCGAACAGATTAGGGCCAGTAGGTCAACAGCGCTCCCAAAGCATCAGTGCGTTTTACCTAAAGTGATGAGCTATCAAGTATTCACTGAAGCAAAGCTCAGCGGCCTTCATCTGAACAGTGAAGGGAGTGTTCACCCCGTTCAGGGGTCACTGCAGTGGAACAGCTCGTCACAGACGGCATCAAAGGCCTGCCAGAAATATCGATGGGTTTGGACCCAGGCCGGGAAATTCACTGTGGCAATCATTCACTGGGCGCTGCACACGAAGGAGCCGAGTAAAGACATTGAAAATAGCTCGTTGTTTACTCTTCCATATCTTCTCTTTATATTATTACAAAACTTTACACAGACAAATGCTAATCTCCACACTTGGGTGGAACACAAAGGGACAAAACAAGCAAAAATAAAAAGTATTTCTCATCCAAAAGGCATAAATAATATAAAAGACAAACTTTTTTCCTTTAAAACAGATACATTCATATGAAATAATATTTTACTACTACAAAAAAATAAATAAGTCATCTAGAGAGTTTTTCATCTTTTAAGAGTCTTTCCCCCAGTGGGATGTAGTGTCTGTCTTTGAGCACTTTTTCCTTTTGCGTCTCTCCATCTGGCTTCGCTCTCTTTTCTTTTCCACCGTTGCTCATCTCGGCTCAGTACGTCAACATTGTGTGTCCTCGTCACCGTAACATGCAGTGTCTCTGACTTTCCCATCGCTTGAGATATCTCCATTCTTGTCCTTGTCTCTTTGCACCTCTCCTCGGTGCAGGAGAGAGCGAGCATGTGTGGGCTGCGTTCAGACCTCCTGTGGGCCGGGCTGGATCAACTCTCCTGCCAGGCTGCTGCTGGAGATCCACCCAGGCTTTTCGTCACAGTCCAAGTCTGGCAGGCCGAGACTCTCCCAGCACACCACAGGCCCCACCGTGTCCACGCACTCCAGCTCCTCCTTGGCTGCACACACGCAGAGAGAGAGAGAGAGAGAGAGAGAGAGTTTGGTTTAGACTTCATATCAAAAAAGACAGGGACATTTTCTGCACATGCCCACAATGTAATTTGTGGTGGCGCTGCAGAGTTTGTCTGCATACAACAAGATGATCGGTAATGATGCACAAACATGAAGAAGAAGAACTGACTGAATTTGAAATCACAGTCGTTTTGACATAGTGAAAAGAGACTGTTCCCATTTCAAATCTAAATGTAATTCAATAAACTTATTGGCTTTCTTTTCCGATTGTCAGAAACAAAGATTGATACCACTCTGTACCCTGAGCATGGAGCTTTAGCCTGCCGACGTTTAGCTTAGCTTAGCAGACAAGGCAGGGAAACAGTTCACCTGGCTCTGTCCATAGTTGTTAACTTTCAAATTAAACATCAATTTCACATGTTACTGTATTTTCACCTTTCTTTAACCCAATACCGTCAGAAATGTTTTAAATGTAACGTGTTGACGTTTCTGTTTGGTTCGGATCCAAACCCTTTCTTAGCTTGCTCGCTAAGAAGGACACGATTTCAGGGCAGTTGCACTACACTTGTCTAGTCTAATCAAAACACTGCACTTTTTGGACTGTCGTCATATTTTACCAAACAGATATTCAACTGGACTTCTTCTTATAAGCTGGAGAAGAGCCAGAAAGTGACCTTCCTGTCGCTGTCAAAACATATAATGAGCCATGAAACTGATGAGAAGTATTACTCATAGTGGATCTATCCATCTCAAAAGAATTCTTACTATTGCTCACTGCTGCTGTTTTAACAGTGCAGTGACAGAACACCAGGAAAGGGAAACACGTTGTGAGTATTTGGCACAGAAATGTGTCTCACCAGTGTTGTCTGCTGGACAGTTTTCATTGTTCCCGACCAGACAGCAGGAATGCTGCGAGGGCGAGGACTCCCTGTGCTCGTCTGGTTGGTACCCTGCGTCGGCCCCCTGCTCGTTGCAGTACATCTGACTGTCAGGGCCGTGGCACTGCGATGAAACCTGTCCCAGAGGAACCATCTCCAGTCCGTCCTGCTGGCACGGCGCCACGCGATGCATTAAAGGCAGAGTGCCGCTGGAGAAGGTGCCATTGGCCTTGTTGTAGCATCTGCTCAGAGACACATGGAGATGGAAAGAAAAGAGGGACAAACTTGTTTATAAGGATGCCCTTACTGACGCTCAGCCGCTGACACAGGCTGACTCAGTGGTGCTTCACATACCGCTCGGTTTCTTCCTCACTGCAGATATTTGTGGCTTTTCTTCCAGACACAGAAACCCTTGTGTTAATACTCCTAAAAGTGTGTATAACAATGACAGCTCGAACACAACTGGAGCTCGCTCACACAGCTGTGAAAATCGTTTTCAACAGTTGAACTGGAGATGAAAGCTCCGGTCTAACTGCCTTTAAACAACTGTGACACGTTGTGGTTTTACTCTTCGGTGAAGTTTCAAACTCCGACAGTTGCACGCTGCGTGCTTCACTACGTTTCTCCTGAACTCAGCTTCACTCTATCAGTTCCTGATTGGATTGTGACCACACCCCCTCTTTTCCCAGCAGCCGGAGGTAAATAAACACAGGGCTCATTAGGTCTGCTGGCTGGGTGCACACTGGGTAAACTGTGATGCTGGGGACCCTTAAGTACATAAACAGGACAAGCGGGGGGGGGGAACGAGTGTGTGTGCTCAGCTTAATATTATGAAATGCGAGGCTCTTCTGGTTTAACTTCCTGAGATTTTTCAGCGCCCTAATAATGCAGGTTTTTTCACAGGAAAAAGTTTCACTAAAAAATGTTCCAAACTAAATTATTTAAACTCAAACCTCTTAATAAACATTTAAATACAAGCTGCACATTTGCTTTGTAAAGGGAGTTTTTACCTGTTATTGTTGCAGAGGTTCTGACAGCTCATACAATCAGAAGACTCGGTTTGTGGGAGAGCCGTGTACATGCCTCCACCCTGAAAACAAGCAACATCAGATGGAGAGTCAACCTGTTGATCAAACATCACATCTGATCGTTCATATTTGCAAATGGTGGTAAAGGAGGCGTCTCTACGTTGAGAGCACTTCCTGCTCGGCAGCACTCACATTATGGTGATGGTGTGGGTGCGAGTGCTCGCAGTCCCGGGTGCCGTGAGGCAGGGTGCCATCGTGGCCGTGCGGGTGGCCGGCTGAAAACAGGCTGCCTGAGCCGTTGAGCAGAGCCAAACCATTGGGCAGTTTGTGGTGGAGGTGATGGCAGCCTTGGGGTAACATGGGAGCGCTGTGCCCGTAGCCCCCGTGGACGCCTCCATTGATGCGGCTGGAGCCGGGCAGCGTGGTGTACTCCAGAACATGGCCGTTCATCTCCGCTGGCTGGTACAGGTAGCCCGGAGGATCATACTCTACAGGAGGGAGAGCGGCGGGAGGGTTAGCTAACCAGTCTGAGTCTAACTAATAGTAATACTAAATACTTATTATACCAAACCAGGTTAATGAACTACATATTATTCTTCCACTAGTATAAAATATCATAAATATCAAATATCATCATCTATGACTCTCCTGGGCGTTATGAAACTCAGATAACTTTCACATATAAAGTGAGCACCTGTGACACAACACGAACTTTGTGCCTAAATGGTGAAGCTGTAAAGCCCTGAATGGTTACAGATCCAACAGGACTATTAAAGAGTCCATCCAACAATGGCAAACACTTTTTGCAAGCTCCGTGGGATCAATAAAAGCAGGGCACATAGTTAGTGCTTTTATTAGTTTGCAGAGTTTGCTGCAGTCTTTAAGGCCAACTCATTTTAAGAATGAAACAACTGAAAAGTGTGTTTGACTTTTTTACATTACATTAGTCTTTGTTATACGGCTTTCAACACGTCATGTGTAACCAAGCTTGGGTTCGTCTCTCTTTACTCACTGTGCATGTTGTTCTGTTGCCGATTCCTCCACAGACACATGGCGATAAACGCCAGCAGGATGAGCACCATCACTCCCAAAACACAGCCAACAATCAGGTACAGCAGACCTCCCGGTGGGCTGGGTGGCTCCTGTGGGTGGGGGCCCGGGGGGGTGATGGGGTGCTGGCTGGGCGACCCCGGGGACTGACGTGCTGCAGCAGAGAGAGAAGTGGAGGGGACATGAGCTTTTTTTTTCTTTTTTTTTAACCCTCCGGCAACAAGACAACAAAATAACACAGCACCAAACTATAAAATGCAGACCATTGTTGTTGGTCTCATAAAACTCAGTGCATTTATGTTGTGTAATTATGGCCATCATACCCGTTATTAAAGTTACAGCATTTGCAGGAACATGCCCCGACTTCAGAGAAGGTGGAAGTATGAGTCATTTCTTGTTCAGTGCAGTTTGTGTTTTTTTTTTACCTCTGGTCTCACAGATCATGACGTTGCTGTAGTCACTCTCTCCCCCGTCATTAAAGCACTGCATCTTGATATCATAAGAGGTCTCAGGCTGGAGGTGACCAATCATGTGCCAGTGTTTTACACCTGGGGAGGGTGGAGGGAGAGGAGGGGGGAGAAAAAGGTGAGAAATCACTTCCTGGACTGTTGACTCACACTGTGAACTCATGATCAGAACGTGCATCCTTTCCATCAGCTCTTTATGTCTCACACTTTCATGGAGGTCGTGTTTTTTTATGCTCTTTCTTATACACCCCCCCCCCCTGCAACACACACATACACACACACACACACACACACTTCTCTCTTACACTGTCAGTCCCAGGAGGGCCCAGACAGTTACTTTACTCTAGACCAGCTCCATATATGGCAGCTTCATGTTTGTCCTGGCTCGCCTCCAATATTCTCACTAACACACACACACACACACACACGCACACACACGCACACACACCACTGCAGCTGCACACAATCACACTAATACATGCTCTGAAATCACAGATGAAACAATCTCAGACACGGAAATGCTACATTTCCAACAAACGAGGCAGAAAGAAGTTGTTGTTGTTGTTGTTGTTGTTGTTGTTGTTGTGCTTTGTTCGATCTAAAGTACAATAAATCCGTGCACGCGTGCAACCAGCACAGAGGTAGTACTTATTTTAAGTAATGATAATAAAAAGGCTTATTCTACTCAGTGCTGAAAATGAGAATCAATAAAGAAACAGACGTTAAAAACACAATAAACATGAGTTTGTGCTTCATCAGATGCGAATCGTCAAGACGACCTGAAGCTGCCTTTTCTAGAAGATCTGATGTTATTTGATGGATAAAATGAATGAACTGTCTTGAAGAATATTTAATATTTACCTGCAGTAAATATGTAAACATTTCATAACATAGAAATATCTCTTTAAATAGAGTTCGGACAGATTTGGTGGTTTTAAGGTCAAATGTTTTTTCATCAGGTTTCTGAAGAAACTTTTCAACCAAAAATGTATGCATGACTAAACTTCACAGACTAGTGCCATAACACTGGGTGTCTTTTGTCATTTATTACTGTATTATTATTAGAAAAGTGTTATACAAAACTGTATTATTATTGTTATTAGTAGATTGATAATTTACCAAAGATGACCATCTCCGTTTGTGAAATATCTTGAGACAACATGTGTTGTGATTTTTGCCTGCTTGATTGATAGAATGAAAAAGTTACATGTATTGAATACGTTTAAACTTCTCTACTAAATCAGTGCTTCCTTGTAACCTGCTCTGCTGACATTTGTCCCTGACGGCGAGGAGTTTGTGGAAAACTAGACGTCCACATGTTAAAGAGCTGGGCGGAGGAAAGACCCTCCTCCCCTTCCTGTACCAGGCTCCACTGTTAGCATTCCTCCCAGCAACCTGAGCCCCTCTCCTCTGCTCCGGCTCATATTTCAGCTCTGGCAACCATTTATTAAAAACAGATTTCAGAAAGCCCTGCTGCCCAGGGACAGCACTCTCTATAAATCAAACACAACACATGCCCCCTCTTCACAAAAGCACACTCTGGACGCTCGGTATCCATTACCCTGCAAACTCCCAGTTTATCTGCAGAGTGAGCGACCTGTCAACAAACAATCTACACCAGCTCCACACTCAATCTGCAGAGGAAACAAACAAACCACCCACCTTCCACTTTGTCTCTTTTGTAGTCGCTGTCGTTGTCGCTGTCTGTGGGCCGGTAGTAAATGTAGAAGCCTTGGATCGGAGTGTTGTTGTTACTCGAGGGACTATACTGCATGGGGATGGAAAAAAGATTACATTAGACCACCGCAATCTGGAAAGCAATTATTATACAAAGAGAGGAAATTTTCCAGCAGCTAATGGCCGGACTTGTTATCAGCAGATGGACTGAGAGCAGGACTGTGATTGCACTGTCTGTCTGAAGTAGAGGAAATAATGAGAGTGTCTGAGGTTAAGTAAATGTGGGGAACTATCTGCATCCATCTGCAGCCCAAACTGCAGTGAGGAGGACGAAGAGCTTTGAAGAGCGCAGACTCAAACTGCAGACGGACAGAGCCTCTTAATCTCTGTGCAAGTAGAGCTCTAATCAGCACAGCAGCTCCATTAAAGGTCTGATTGAATCGGAGAGAGCCACACGCAGCTCAAACACAGGTGAGCCAGCTGCACTCAAGTTACTGTGAGACTGGACGGTCGTACCACGGTGGCAGAAGTAACAGCTCATAAAGTCGAGGACTGTTCTTAATGGCATGAACTTTTTATTTTTTTATAGTTGTTTCCATTTTATGCGAGCTCTTCTTCTCCTGCTGGTTGTTAACTTGACGTTTAAGACTTGGATTTGAGTCTGGCTTAAAAACCAAAACACCAGACCTGGAGGCTTTGATTTTTAAAACCAGTTCAAGCCAGAGTCCGGACGTTAAGAAAAGCCCAGAACAAAACAACCAACATGAAGAGTCATCCATCTTTTGTGTTCCTCAGGTAAGTGTACTAGATGTCCGTGCAGCCAGAGCGTCTTTAATAATCCCTCGTTATAAAAGAAATCTGTGTGCAAACAAGTGCTACAAACACCGTCAGTCAGAGCTGAACAAAGCCGACTAAGGTGTGCCCATTTCTTCTGTCCGTTCTCAAAGATGCTGCTTTCATCCAAGAACAGAATGATAAAGTTATTGAGTCAAACGGGATGTAAATACAACTGAGAGGGATGGTGTAAAATAAAAATTGGTCCTCACAGTACTCACAGTCCAGCGCAGCATGATCTGAGTGTCACTGATGGCGTCTGTGGATGAGATGTGAGGTCCGACCACGGGGCGGTCTGTGATTCGCGGGCTGGCCTGAGGAACCTGGTACAGCTTGGAGGTGATGCTGTGAGGACTCTCGCCGTACGTGTTCATGGCCGCGACGCGAAACCTGTAGTTGGAGCCTGAGAAAGAAACACAATGTTATACCTGCAGCTGTTCTGAGCAGACACTGAATACTAGAGATGAGAAAAATAGTTTTTGTGTAAAAATCTGATCTTTTCAGATTTTAAATATTACATAAATATAACTAACTAAAATATGTTCTGTCTTTTTTTTGGATAATCAGTTACTCCCTGCTAAGTGCAAGCCGCTCTTTAACTCAGTAGAAGGCCAAATGGAGTCAGTCTCACAGATGACGTATGAAGTATGGACTAATTCAAAAATAGACAATGAATCCAAGGATTGTTTTGCATTGAGAATAGATTCTGAATCAAATCTTACACCAAAAGATTCCCAATCGCCTGATGTGACGCTTCACTGAACTGTAAAGAAAACCTATGAAGGCTTTCTAAAGTCTCACCAGGCTCTAGGTTGCGGACTTCCACGGACAGTTTGAGAGGTGAGATGTTATCTGCAGCCACGACCCACTCGGCGCTGCGCCCGCGTTTGTACTCCACACGGAAAGCTGTGATCGGAGAGCCGCCATTGGCTCTCGGAATCCAGGTGACGTACACCGAACTTTCAGTCGCCATCGAGATGGTTGGCCGATCGGGAGCTTCGGGTACTGGAGCAGAAAAAAGTAAACTGACGTCACGCAAACATGACTGTGAATCCTATTAAAACACACAGAGCTGGCAAAGTTCATCACTGCATCCTTAATCATGTACGGGCGGTAGAAGTCAACAGACAGGGAGAAAAAAAAGAAGAAGAAGAAGAAGAAAACACATCAGAGTGAAGCGGCATGCAGTGAGTAATGTGTACTTACTGCCTGGGCTCTTAGCCACAGAGTTAGAGAGGGCAGGAGAGAGTAAGAGAGAGAGAGAGGGTTAGTGAAAAGACCAATGTGGTTTCTGTAAAGTTGGCCTGCTCGTAATGGAAGTAAAACATGCACACACACGCACAGACACACACACACACACACACACAAACATCTGACTCTGAAGCAGTGTGCAGACGCACAGTGTTCTGCTTACGGCATCTCTCATCCACAGAGTCATTACAGGGTGTCAACTATCGTCTCACTGCTTGCACTCCAAGGCAGAGAGAGGGAAAGCAGACCACATCAAAACGTGAAGCTCTGAGAACTATTCAGCACAGTCCGGTCATGAACTCCACCATAAATATCTTCACGACAGAAAGCAACATTATCTCCTCTGAAACATCCCACAATCGTTGCCTGCACACAGTCCAGCAGCTGCGGCACCCAAACACTCAGCAGACAGAAGACGCTTGTGTCTGTCCTTACCTCTGTCGTGGATGACCACACCAAAGTGTGTGTTGGGGGTTTTGTCCTCGGGGGCTTTGGGTGCCGTGGAGATGACGGGAGGTTTGGACGGGTTCTTGCTGGAGGGGGGGATCTTCTCTGAAGGAAGGAAAAGGAAAAAAGTTGGAATAAGAAAACATCGAGGTCCAAAAGGTCTCCAGGGCTATCAGTTCCAGCAAACGCACATGGAACAGCTCCGGATGTTGGCTCTGAAATCTAAAATTTCCTCCCGGCTTCCTGAGCTGTTCAGGCTTTATCGGGGTGGGTTTCAGATTTCCACTTGACAACGCTGCAGTTACACTGAGCTTTGTTGTTGCCTGGATGATTGTGTGATGTGAATATGTGTCCAATTTAACACTTTGAAACGCGTCTACCAAGAATGACGTGTTTAGCCAAGTTCTGCAGTAGAGCTTTAAAAGAAGCATAATCAAAAGATTTGTTTTTTCAATGAGATTCTTGAACAGTAAAGTGAGAAATAGAGAGTTGTCACATCTGGACTAAAGAGCCCGGCTTTGGACTGGTTGGTAGTTTGTCAGAGAACCTCTCCTGGGATATAATCAGATCCAAGGGGTTGGACAGTGTGGTACATATTTCTGACCAGCAAACATTTCCCAGCCTGCTGTGGTACGGCATTTATGCATTTCTTTTTTTTTTTTTTTTTTTTTTTGGGGGGGGGGACATTTGCTATTCTTCTTATTCTTATTTTTTTCCACAAACACACGCATACAAAAAAATAAACATGCCAAACAGAGTCTGTCACCATGATTATGACACTGATTCTTACAGGATTATTCTTAAGAGAGTGACTCAACGTGCTGGAAGTCGTCTTTTTTTTAAGTTCTACTTTTGGGCTTTCAATGCCTCCATTTTCAGAGATATGACAGTGAGTAGAGTCAGAAACGGGTCGAGAGAGAGAGAGAGAGAGAGCGGGGAATGACGTGCAGTAAACAGAGTCACAGATCCGATCTGAACCCGGGCCGTCCGCCTGCATCGTCTTTAAAAAGCGATAAAGCCCTCAGATCAGGCGTGAGACGGGTGTTCAATCATCCAGGTCTTCCTCATGTGTTTCTACACTTTAATCGAACCTGCTCAATCAGAAAGCTTCGTTTAGAAACATTTGTGCGTGCTCTTCCATAAGACACGAACATGATGGACGTGTACTGACACAAATATCACACCCTGAAGTTGGAGTAGTAGTTCCATCCTGAAACAAAGGGGTTTGCATTTTTTCTGTTCTCATGAGACGCCTGTTTCTATTCTGATCAGTTTCTTCCTGAATGTCTGCTGAACTTCAGCACAGTGTAGGTCCAGATGTGCTTTAACATGGTGAAACCTGACGTTTATTGTTGATGTTTTCGTCAGCTAAAAAGTTTCCTCCAGTTATTGCAGCTTTGTTGGAAAATACACTTTGGTTTTGTTATGTCCGACTCTCACGGATCCAGCAGGAAACAGCAAACAGCCTGTTATTACAGGGACACCTCTGCTTATTGTTGTTTTCTCACAGTGTTTTGATGCGAAGAGAAAGACAGCTGGACTAACCCTTGCCGGTGCGGAAGGTGAGCATGGCCGGCTGTCCTTCGCCCGCTGTGCTCCGAGCCACCATCAGCACCTCGTAGAGACTCGAGGACTCCAGCTCTGACAGCCGGAGCGTCTTCTCACTGCCAGGGACACGAACTGTGTGCCAGTTCCCCACCACAGTTCCCATTTCATCGACCTGACACACACACACACACACAGACGGCCACACACACAGACAAATACAAACACATGACTAAATATGACAGTCAGAAAAACAGAATCATCTGTGGGTCTCTCTCTGAGCATAAATAACAACAGAGAGCAGCCTCAGAAACAATCCCTGGGAGATTTCTGTCACAATTTCCGACTCCAGCTAAACACAGTCCAGCTGCCAACAAAGTCTGAGCTCGTATCGTTGCAGTTTTATAGTCAGAGAGAGCCCGTTACTGAAGCAAACACAGGAAAATGACCAAGCTTTCCATAAGTTCAGGTCCTGGATTTACTTTCTGTATTTAATTAGCAAATGATATCCTCCACTTTTCAGTAAGTTTGAGGAAAAACACTTCAGGCAAAAGTTGTTGTTTTTTAAATCTGTTTCTGAGACAATAGTAAAAAAAAAAAAGAAAAGTGAAAATAGGCTGTTTGTATTTTGCCCTCACCTTGCGGTATTTGACAAAGTAAGCGTTAATTGGACTCCCTCCATCCCGCCCCGCCTTCCACTCAAGGTCGTAAATATCAGGTTTGTGAGTTTGGGGTGGGCTGATGATGATGGGCGCCTCAGGAGTCGGGCGGTCACTGCTCCGCTCCGCTGGCAGGCTGTGCACGTCGCCCTCGTCCTCGGTCAGGAAGCGCTCGTGACCCTCGTCGCTCTGCATGGGGTGCAGCGATGGCGAGGCAGTGGAGCTCAGCTTCGGATCTGTCAGAGAGAATCATTAAAGGTTCTTTAAGGGGAGATGGGCGTGAAAGATTGATCATAGCGCAGCAGTGTAGCTAGAAGAGATTTTATTTTGTTCCATATTTGAAAAAAAATCAATCTCCAATCTCTGTTATTCTGAAGATCGACCGAATCAAAAAAACTGAAACTCTTAAAAAAAAAAAGAAAAATTAAAGTAAAACATCTGCAGTCTTAACTAAAAGCTCTGGGAGCTACAAAGAGACAAAACATTGGCAATATCATTGTATGGAAATGTTGTTGTCATGTTATTTGTGCAATTTAGACAAATGATGGTAATAAAAAACAGGAAATCTCTCAGTATTGGGCGACTGGGACTTTAATTGTGTTCCATTGTATTGTAATTGTGCTTTTTACTGTATTCATATCAAAGTTAAAATCTGCTGTTAAACATTAAAGTACACTGCAGGATAAAGCGGCGTATTAACAAACTTTACTGCCAGCATTAGGTAACTGCTTGAATGTGTGTTTTGATTTTGGATTTTTTTTTTATGTGAATATTAAATTGTGCTGAGTTTTAGACATCTGGAGAAAGCACACTAATAAAATCTGAAGCAAAGGCAACAATGAGAGTCAGTCAGCAGCTTGCAGAGGTGGCCCAACATGCCAACAGGGGACAACCAGCGCTGGAAAGTTTGACTTTCGGAACAAGCTTTTTAATCTACATAAAATAACAAGAAAAAGCTGGTCCTCTGCTGCACTACATAATCACGCTTTGTTTGTTTTTTTCATTAAAGCTGAGCCAGAGCCAACACGGTCCACCTGGGCATATCCTGCAGGCTGGGAGCCTTATTGCGGCTGACACCAGCTTGGCAGAGCCTGGGTGGAATTTTTCACAGACGTTTGGAGGACGCGGAGCTCAGCCAATACGAGGAGCTCAATCCTGAGCCACACCGCTGAGGTCAGAGAGCACCGCGATTCAATATTAAAACCTAAAGTGAAGGAGTTTAGAGCTCTGAGGTTTGCCACAGAGGACCTCTGCGTGGACCTGAGTCCTGACGTTCCTGTTGTTCTGTGTGCGGCACCGCTTCACTTAAACAAACCCGGAGCTGGTAACACTAGACCTGATCCTGGGACTGCGGCCAGCTGCCACACATTCCATACGCCAACCATTAAAATACCGGAGCGAATCAGAGCCCTGCAATACATCCAGTCATACACACTCTCCTCTTCGTTCTCTCCCTCTGCCCTTCACCGCTCTGACTCACAGGCTCGCCACAGCCGCAGCTCCTCCTCCAACACACTGACACAAGCGGAGGCAATTAAGGCCAACGCTTCCTCGCCATCCTGATGGAAGGGAGTGATATGTTTCAGAGCGAGCGGCGCTACACCTGGACAGAGATTTGCTGCCAGGTCGTGAAACACCTGGGAGTAAATGTGAAGGTAAATCATGAAGGATCACCGGCAGGGGCGAGAGTTTGGCCAGAGTTCAGCTGCAGCTTTTTTTTTTTTTTTGAAATTGGAGAACAGAGGAGCACAGTGTGTGTTGATGAGAATGACGGGGCGGAAGCAGCCAATGGCGTGACAGAACATCTCCCCCGTGGCACATCCCACTTAAACGATGAAAGCAGCTGGTTGTCGCGGTGATGGGAGCAACCATAACAAACAGAAAACTAAAGATAATTCAGATTACTCTCTGTGATGAATTACAACAGCACCCATCAATGACACTGTTTACTCTGAATGCAAAGGGCGAGCGATAAGCTCCTGTGGCTGGTCCAGAACGAGACAAACCCACCTCAGAGTGTTTACCTCTGCTGGCATATCCCGCTTATCAGCTTCAAATTCTGTTTCTACATATCAACCAAGGCAGCAGCAAAAGATACTAGATCTCATTCTTCTTCCCGTGAGAGGGGAACAAATGTTTTGCAGTGAACTCGTCTGCTCATATGTGATTTGCACTCCCTGTGTACTTCATGCAGCCGTATTAATCATCCTACAGATAGCGGGCCGAGCTGTGGAATGGGGCCATGGCGTAGTGCTGCTAGGGGAGCAGAAGAGGGGAGGGGGGGGGAGGTGATGGAGGAGGAGGCTGAGGGCTGTGATGTGTTAATAAATAAAAGGCAGTTGTGTATGATGTTGACAGCTGGGTGGTCTGGTCCTCGTCATAACCCTCCACGGCTACTCCTTACATTCCAGGGTTCCGGGGGCTTATCCCCGACGGCGTGCACAAAGCTCACTCTCACGCTCAGGCTCAGTTCAAGACTCAGGAGGAGGGCGGCCTTGGCTAAGCCTCTCCTAGCAGCCCTCAGAAAAAGACACACATTCACAGTGAAGGAGAAGGACTCCCTGCAGATACTGTATGTGCAGGCACTCAGAGAGCCTGCCTGGTAGGACATCTTGACCCTTTACAAACGTGCAGCATTTCTCATGCTGCTCGCTTTTGTATGTAAACTCTGAAACTCTTCAATCGGTGCAGTGAGAGCGTACACACTCGGGTTGTGAAGTTCGTCAGATTCATAACCTGCAACAATTCCGATCATCTTTTTTTTTTCCTCAAGAGTCCACAACTTCTCTGGTTCAGCTTGAATGAGTCATTTCTGTCAGTGTATAATTAACAACAGTGCCTGCCATTCACTGCACATTATTTCTTCATTGTCCTGTTGATTTTTTTAAAATATATATTCTCTGTACATCTATTATTGCTATTTTTTGTATTTATGTTACAATTCTATTCTGTTTTGACTTTTGATTTCTGTGTTGCTGCTTCTGTAACGCCTGAATTCCCCCAGTGCGGATCAATAAAGTAATATCTTATCTTAAAAATCAAGATGTCTCAGGGCTTCTTGCCTCAAATTATTCAGCATATTTCATTTATAATTGTTTTTATATGGCTTCATAAAATAAAAGCAGAAATAGGATATCCCTGATACACACCTGACTGGGTTGTTAGCGCTCCACATGACTGTGCCGAGCTGATGCCGTTGTCCAGGAGACACTGAAACAGGCCCTCATCCTGTTTTGTCACGTCTGCAACAACAAGTGAAGATCCAGTCATCTGAAAGCGATGTGATGGGACGATGGGCTCAGCGTTGAACAGCCAGGTGGTGTTTGGGGAAGGGTTTCCTTTAGCCCAGCAGGTGAAGCGTGCAGAGGAGCCAGCAGAGACCAGCTGGTCGGTCAGACCTTCTGTGATCGACACCGGCTCTGTAGGCAAGAAACCCTCGGTTAACATCGTCATCCGCAAACATCATCACAACCCAACCAGCATCTGATTTTCTTACCAAGAACATTCACAGTGTAGCTCGCGCTGGTCACAGTCCCCTGCTCGGTCTCAGCGGCACAGGTGTAGCTTCCTTCATCACTCCTCGTCACCGTCACAAAGGCCAGGTTGTTGTGCTGTTGTCGGAGAGAAGCTCCTAGTGCGACCTCTTTACCATTTTTAAACCATTTGGCTGCCGGTGCAGGACTACCAGACACGATGCACTCCAACGTCAGAGGCTGCGTCTGCTGCACCGACACATTCACAGGCGCAGAGGGGAAAATGATCCTCGCCGGGGAGGTAGAGTCTGAATCTAAACAAACAAACAAAGTGTTTTAGAAGAGAGCAACAGAAAACCAAGCTGTGCCGTGAAATAGGATACGATTTCATCAGACTCACGTTTCACCGACAGCTTAGTACCATGAGACTGCATGACGGTTTCCCCGGTAACAGGGTTGAACGCACCACATTTGTACATGCCCTGATGCTGGGCTGACACAGAGAGAATCTGCAGGTTTCCAGATGGAAGAACTAAAAAGTCATCTGAGAAGAGAAGAAAACAGACGTTTTAGTAACAGTACTGAGGCCTTCCATATAATGCTGTCACAATAAATTTGCAATAATAGGGCAGCGCTAATGAAAACAACAAATAAGGCCAATATAAGGAATACAAAAAAAAACAATTGCTCATTTTTTCAGCCGACCTGTTGACACTTCTATCCGCTCCCCCCGTGCTCTCAGTCTGGGCAGGGCTGGAGGAATGCTGTGCGGTAGAGGACACACTATAAGAACTGTGCTGCCTTCCTGCACTGATAACGACCGCCGTCGGCCATCTTCATATTCTGATATTTCTGCAGTGAGACGGAAACAGAGAAGTTATTCATTAGAAACCTTCTACACAGAGTATTGGTCAGTTCAACATGTGCTGAGTATCAGAGTCATGAATGAAGGCAAACAGCGCTACTTGAGTTGAGCTGTTTGTGTTGGATCACTGGGTTTGTTTATTGTTGCTGTAAGTGATTCAATTCATGCCTGATACAGTTCCAGATCAGGGTCGCCCCCTCAGAGCACTGTCCAACAGCAAGCTGCATCACAGCAGGGACATAACAAACTGCTCAGGAAGGCCCGAGGCTCATTAAGGATACCGGTCAAGAGGCATTTGGACGCGTGCCCGACTAAAAACTCCTACTGCTTCCTTCCCGTCAGCCACTCAGCAGCAGGCAGCCGAGGACGGCCATTCTTTCTAAGTGTTCAACACTCACAAAATGGCCTTCCTCTTTTCAAGGCTACTTCCTCTCTTTATTTGCCCCTCAGCTTTGAAGTGAGCTCAAGTGTGCACAGAGGAGTAATTCTCTGCATCCGTACCTGCTATAGCCACACGCGCGCGGCGGCTGGCGATGGCGGGTCCATGACCTAAGCGTGCCACACACTGATACACGCCAACATGGCTGGCCTTCAGGGAGGAGATGGTGAGAGAACCCTGGTTGAGCTCCAAACCGGGCAGGGTGTCCCTGCCCAGAGGAAGACCTCGAAAACGCCAGGAAATGGCCGCTGACGAAGGAGCTACCGAGCAGCGTAGACGAGCGACAGAGCCTTGACTCTGAAGCACAGAGGACGGCTCAGAGCGGAAAGAAGGGTAGGGAACTGGTGAGGAGACAAGAGAAGAAAATCACAGGGGTCAATATCCTGAAACACTTTGTCAAAGATGAAACTCAAATTAAACATCAGACATTATCAAACACACATTCTGATTTTGGCTCAAACATTTAACGAAAAAAAAGAGAGATGCAATCTCAAGGAAAACATTCTGCAGGGGTATGTTTGCTTGTGTTTTGTATTACACGTACACATATTCTAGTATGAGCAACATGTCTGCAATAAACAGAAACTAATGAAAGAATGCATGAACTCCAAGGCTGCAGATGATACTATACAGGTGAAGACTTTGTGCAGCACATGGTTATCAAGGAGAGCTGTAAGAGGACAAAATGCCCTTCACATCTGTTTATGTCTGAAGTCATGAGAAGATCTTACATGAGCAGCTGATGAGCAGTGACTGGCTGAGACACAGCACAGTGGACAGGAGGACCCTTAGGCCACTGTCCATGGTGCACTTTGACCCCTGCCAGCAGCCGTGTTGCCCGACACACACACGCACACACACTCGACTGATCTTCAAACCTGGAACACACAGAGGAGAGAAAACACACATGAGAACAGGACTCTGCATGGAAACATGACAACATCAGCACGAGCAACATGACAGGTGAGACCGAAACAAACGGCAAAACACGAGCAGGAGGCCGATTTCAGAGGTGTGAAAAAAAAATCTATTAGGGTCCCAAATGAATCCTGTATGACAACCCCTCTAATCTTCACGACACATCCTCTTTACACACTCCTTGATCTCCCCTCTCCTCTGACCCCTCTGCTCATCCACCCCAGGGTCACCCCGGAGGCAGGAATGTCTCCCCCCCCCCCTTCTCCCCGCTCCTCTCTCCCACTGTGCAGCTGAGATCTCCCGCTAATGGAGTGGCTGTGGAGAGACTGTCCCCTCACTCTTAATATCACTCTCTTGTCACAGTGTGTTGCTTCCTCATAGGTTCACTGTAGCCTGAAGTGCAATCCCAGACACACTGGAGGGCACGTAATTAGGAGCATTCCTCCATCCTTTTCAACCCGACCCTTCCGACTGCGGCACCTCCTCCTCCTTTCTCTAAGAGTAATCCGGCGGGCTTTGATCCCAGGTTCCTGGTTGGTAACCAGGGTTTGAGGCTGCGGCCGGAGGGACAATGGCCGCCCAGCTGTGATATTCACACCGGCACTTCGGTGGCTCGCAGACGAAAGCAGAAGGGCCAGCCGGGGCTGAAGGGTGGGTCATATTAAAAAGGATGATGTCCGGGTGGGATCAGTGAAGCTGAACAGGTTTCTAACCCTCACGTCTTAACCTGAACATTTGTTTCATTGAAACAGGTCAATCTGTTTGACCTCCAACTCAAGGTAAGAAAATGTGTACTGCTGCAGGACACAGTTACCATGATGAACCTGTTGCTTGTTTGATCACGCTCCTAAGAGCCATACTTTACATTGTGTACTCTTTTGAACTGTTTCTTTCTCTCTTTAAGTCGGCATCCTGAGAGGAGGAGGAGGAGGAGGAGGAGGAGGAGGAGGAGGAAAGAAGAGGCAGGAAATAATAAACTCTCTCAGCTCCTGGCTCACGCCCCCTTCTCACCCTGAGGTTAAAGGTCCGGGAAGAGCAGAGAGAGAGGGTGAACCAGCGGGTGTCTGGTGGCCCTGGACCAGCCCCCAGAGGTCACCTCCAGCTCGCTCTGTTTCAACCCCTAACAGGCTTGTCACAATACCAGATTTTTAAACTTTGATACAACAACAACAACACTGTTTCTGAATAGTTCACATAAGACGTCGTTCTAAATGATCTGTGACGACAGTTTGTAATTTTGCACACCAGGATTTAACTTCCGACATTATGCATGTGCACGCTTTGCATTTCAGGCTCCAGTTTATGTGTGAGCATGCTCATTCAGGCAGATCAAACCCACATCATGCAAGCTAGCGTTTCTCCATCCCACGAGTTGCAACAGGCCCTGCACACTGCCCCCATGTCATCAGTGGAAACTATCTTTCTCTTTCTGCCGGAATAATGATATATAATCACAAAAATAACGACGCCTCTATACAAATGCATGACCAATAGAGGGCACATCGGTACATGAGTGATGAGAAAGTGGAGCTGAATCTGTAACTTTGTCTCAGTTTCCACCTTTCTTTTGCTTTCTCATCCAAAGCAGTTACTTCCTCACAGTGGGCGTAGCAGTCGGGCACCACAGCCCTGACCGGGTGCTCTTGTGTAAACACACACACAACTTCCTATCTCCCTCATCAATCTGCCACAACAAGGAAACACAGGGGCATCATTCCTGCTTCTTATCTGTTTGGCTTTCCTCTGACATCCGCCACCATGAAGCTGCCTCAGTGGAGGCAGACACTGCAAGGATATCTTGTATCCCCCATCACATCACAGAGAGACGTCCTGATGCTGGCAGCGCTGGCTGCATGGAAAGACAAGTCCTGTTTCCTCCTCAGCAGACAACGAGACAAAGCTGAAGTGGCCCTTTGACAAAGGGAAAGTCCCTGTTAGCTGAAGTCTGATCACTTGGGAGCCGTCTCCTCTGGTCGTATGTTGATCTACAGCAAGCCCGTTCCCTCACTCCTCTGCTCGCCTTCTTCAAACTCCAGACTTTACGACTAAAAGTATGTCCCAGATTTCCTCTTCCTATCCCAAATCTGATCTTGTGTTACTCTCTGTTTTTGCACTTACAGTGGAGATGCATGGCCAAACTCAATGCGGGATGAGCGGTAATAAATTGAGGAGACATCCTGCATAAAAAACAGACTTTCCGTTGAAAGCTGATATACAGACACAGGGACAGTTTATGAAAATAAATGAGTTTAGTGTCAGTGAGTTCAAGTGGAAAATTTCCTGTTTTCAGGTGTGGGGGGGGATGACCTATGTGTGTTTGGGACATTTTTGACTGACACCTGGATTAAGTGTGTGACGGTAAGAAAAAAAAAAGTGTGTGTCCGCTCTTTGTAGCTCTGTTTTTTTATTTATATTTGGGGGATTTTGTCTGTCAAGTTCCCTTCCAGAGGAATCCAGATTCACAATGTAAAGGCAGCCCCTTGCATGTATCAATCATGGGAGTGATACATAAGTCAGACACAGGAGTAGCAGCATATATCCCTGAGGAGGACAAGAGGGATCCCTGGTGATGACACAAAAGAAGATAAACAGACTGACAGGCCGCCCCCAGGGAAGGGAAAGGGGTTTGAGTTCTGAGGGGGGGGGGGGGTTAGCACCTGCACTTCTTTTTGGCCTCCTCTCTGCAGGAACTACTTAAAGCCCCATCTGCCCGCATGTGGGGCTGGCCCATATCCCTGTCATATTGGGTAAACAGGGACAAAAGCAAACGCGGCGGAGCATCAAAGACCTGGAGGGCAGGGGAAGAACAGGTCACAACTGGTGCTGCTGACTGAGGCGAGGGGGGGGGGGGGGGCTCTTTGATTCACAAGACTGCACAGCTGAATTAAAGTCTGTGGCAGACATCATGAAGCAGCTTCAACACTGATTCGATATCATGAGCTCTGATTCAAAAGCAGAGCTCTTAAATAAAAGAGAGAGGGAAACTGTAACAAATGCCTGAATCTGATAAAGCCCGGCGTGAGAGATAAAGACGTTAAGAATACGAGCGCAGTGGTGTGTGAAAGAGCGAGTCTTTTCTGGTATGATGGTCTAATCTGACCCGTGCGCCGAAGCTGATTCACATGCTATACCCCGAACCTGTCTGCACTCGCCCCACATCCCATGGACAGAGGATCTGCAGCAACACACATTCCTCAGGGAGAAAGAGGAAGAGAGCGACGGACACACAAAAAGACACATAAAACAAAGAAGCGCACACACACAGAACAGAGGAGATAGAATCTAAAACACGAAGATGAGAGGCATTGGAGGAGAAGCTTAGGCGAGAACATTTGAAAGAAGAGCTCTCTGGGAGAAGAGTAAAATGAGCCGAGGGTAAAAAGAGGTGAAACGCTCACTGGGAGGTGAAAAAGTTGCCAAGCTCAAACTTATTTCTCCTCCCTCTTTATTTGGCTGGAAGATAAAGACGTACAGATAATGGCTGAGCGCGCATCCACCACTGCCAAAACTGACGATGATTCAGCCTAACTACATTCAGCTCGACCCAGAAAACTTGGGAAGAGCCTCCCAAGAGATGAGACTCTAGGGGACCATTATGGGCTTCTTCTTTTGGTCTGGGTGAGCCCACTGAGGCAGCCCGGGGCCACAGAGGAAACTAATGAGTGGAAACACTGGGCCTCTGGTATGGTCCAACTCTGTCTGATTAAAGACTGAGAAGTTATTAAAAGTGGGACAGACTTAGAGAGAGGGGAGGGAGCTGGAGGACGCGGGGGGAACGAGAAAGAAAGACAGACATGATAAGGAATCAAATCGGGGAATTAGGAGGGGAAAAAAAGAGGCGTCCTTTTTGTTCTATGATGAGAAGTAAGGACAGAATCACATTCAAGGGTTTAGTCGATCAATAAAAAAAAATGACTGCCCTTGTCTGAAGTGACATGCTGCAGAGAGTTAATGCACGCCTCCTCGATGAATCACCTAAAGTGACGGCGAAGACGAATGAGGTACATTTTCAAGGACAGTCTGCTTCTCACACACTGCTGTCTCTCCGAGTGCGTGTCCGCAGGAGGACAGAGCGTAAGCCATCCGGGAGGTGCAGGGTGACTGCGGGGCCAAGCGGGTCCCAGAACCCAGCGACGCCGCGGCCCTGACGACACAGCCGTGCTGTGGGATCAGACGAGAGGAGGAATGAAAGGAGAGGCCCTCGGGGATCAGACAGTCACATCCCACAAAGCCCTGTTTACCAAGGACACACATCACCCACCCCCCCACTCCCCCCCCAATATCTCCCTTCACCAAAGCCCAACCCTTCCAAAGTGCCAGGGCCGGGACCTGGGAGACAGCGCTAATTCTGCCCCCAGGCTGGTTGGCCGAGGACACAAACAGAGAGCTGTGAGGAGGGAGAGAGAGGGAGGGAGGTACCAGATTGAGACAGAGGGGACAGAGAGTGGGGACTGAATGGTACAGTATGTAAGACCCATCTTAATTGGAGATTGTTCTGCAATGTCTTGTTTTCCTGGGAATCTGTGAGGGGGTGGGACAGGAGGGTGGGGAGGTGCGGCTGTTTCCCAAGGTCCTGAACAGCGGGATTAACCACAGGGGCGAAACTCAATAGCGGCCTCGGACACTGGAAACAGATCCCCGGGTATCGGCACCATACAAGGCCACCTCTAGACCTTTTGCAAAGCGCATGTAACTAACAACCCTTCTCCATTGTCGGAGCTCTCTGGGCCCTTCCGGCTGATTTCACAGGCCTTTCAGCCCACAGGGGAACGTCTGCTCAGACGTCAAAGGTAATTCTGATGGAAAGGAGGAATGCACAAGAGGGCTGTCTTGCCCTAAGGGTGTTATAACACTGATCTCCAACATGTGCCAAGAGTCTGATTCATCACGCCAGCCGTGAAGGGAGCTGGGATTGTGCTGCCGTGGCACTGAGGCAGAGGAGGCCACAGATTCACATTCCCAAATATCAGCCCTGATTAGAGAGATGATGGGAAAACAGGTTGATGCAGCTGATGCAGATGGGGGGAAAAAAAGAAGAAGTTTGCCACATGCCTTGCTAAGTGAACTCTCTGGAAGCAGAGTCAAACTGCTATCAGTGATTTGAAATGCTGCTGTGTGGGCTGTGAACTTCAGCTGTTCCCTCCCCCGGCTCCCTCGCTGCAGTCTCTCATCCCTCCCCAGCTCTCCTGGATTCCATCACTGAATGCGTCTCTACAGCAACAAGCGGCGAAGACGCAGACAACAGTTTCTGTTCAGTCTCTCTCTGATAGGTCGCTGGCTGAGGACCAAAACTACTTTTCCTACTGAAACATACGTTCAATAATGTCATTCCAAACATGTACAACGAAAATAAAAGGACAGGGTGTGTGAAGAAGGAGCTCGGCTGTGCATTATTTAAAAAAACTAAACTGAGTTCCTTTCAGGAGGTTTGCTTCGCCTTTGTTTGTCATTGGAGTGGCGTGAGAAAGAAAAGTACACAGAGTATTTTCATTTCTCACGATGATAAATTGACCTCTAACGGAGCGATGGCGGTGTACAACCAGGGGCCTGGATTTACAAGACTGAGAGCTTTGCTTCCACAGCCAGCCAGCAGAACCAAAACAAACACATGTAAAATGGTTCAAATATAATTAGTCTTCTTCACCAATTCCACAAATCTCTTGAAGAAATCCAAACAAACAAACCGGCTCCCTTGTACGGACAAGTTTGAGGACCCAAAGATAAATATACAGTCCCAAAGAGAGTGTGTAAAAGCTTTATTTAGTTTGTCTAAATGTTTATCTGTCTCGCCTTGTAACACTCCACGCTTGTTGTGAGGCGATCGAGTGATCACAAAACAAACTCGGTGGTGATACATCAACACACAGAACATCTGAGTTTCCACTTCTGGCTCGTGGTCAAATGTTCCAAAAAAAAACAAAAAAAAACAAAAAAACCTCTCCAACATATTTGGAGTCCGGGCTGCTCGCTGCAGCAGCGTTTGAGGTGAGAAAAGTCTTTGGCACATGACGAAGCACTCTGATGGCGCCAAGAAAAACACGACCTCATGACAACAGCAAAACATACAGAAAGCATGCGTATGCTAACTGCAGTGTAGGTTTGTGTGTGTCTGCTGCTGTGTAACAAGCCCGGATGTAGGACGTAGCAGTGAGGAGATGAGTTAATCTATTACAGAGCAGAGCACATTCACTTAACAATGCACCAACCATGTATTATTCCCCAGACTCACATTTCTTTACTCACTTTGAATACGTCTTTATAAATGAAGGCTTCCAATGCTCCCTAAGAGTCTTCTTCTTGGAGCACAGAAGGCCCAAAATGGCAGCCACAACCACAGGCAGTACCCGCACAGGCTGACACTCTGATCTGGGAGAAAAACAGCCCTTCAAACAAGTAGCCTGTTTGTCAGCCGGAGGGGAGTGCCAGCCACTAGCTTTGCCTTAATATAGTCTTGCTGATCCCTGTGCTGGCTTTACAACAGCACACACACATTCTGGTTCGCAGAAAACCCATGTCAGATGTGACTTATTGGTTCAACATTTGAAATAGAAAGTTGCGGTCGCTCACAGTTTCAAGAAGAAACTCTTGGGGCTGCACTCTGGCGACGCACTAAGTCAGGCATATTTAGTAGGGTCAGTTTCAGGAAGGGAAAAAGAAATGAATCTTGCAAACAGGAAGACGCTGAGGATGCAAAAAAAAAAAAAAAAAAAAAAATCTCCCCCGAATGTTCTGAAATACTTTGCTGTAAGAGCTGTCAGCAAGGGTCCGGTTCAGAAGTTCACTCCCTGAAATCTTCCCCAGGGCTGAGGAATCATTAGAAGAGTACAGCAGACAGGCAGCGGAACACAATGGGTCTCATCGTGTATTCGCTTGACAATTATGAGAAAAGTTGTTGTTGTTGGCGAGATGAGAGTATTGTGTAAAATGCCACGTCCAAGCCTCTCGGGGAACTTTATGTTCTCTCTCATGCATGCGGTGTTCTGCACAATGTTAAAGGCACATATAGCTGCACGAGCCAAAAAGCACTCCCTCCAATGATTACGAGCACATTGTAAAATGCGTGTACAGAAGGCAGAAAACTTTGAAACATCAGGCGGAATGACTTGGATTTTTCTTCAAACGGTTCGGGACCGGTCGGCCGTACTCTTTCATATTCAGATCTGAGCCTGCAGGACATCGTTCTTCTCTCCAGTAAAAATATCATGGTCCCTATCAAAGTGTCCCTCTGCCTCACAAATTCTCTTTACAATCTGCTGTTGGACGGTCGTCATTAACTGTACCCGTTTCTCCTCAGAGCGTCGTGTGTGGTATCGGTTTACATTCCCTTATCATATTGAGAACACAGACATATATATTTAGGCGAAGGCTGTATTTCCATTACATTAGCATGAAAACTAAAGGGGTTCCAGAGAAGAAGCAGACCTCCTCGTGCTGCGTATCTCCTGCCTGTACACTTTGGTCTCGCTGCATTTCGGTGGCTGGCTGAACATCTGTTTCTGCTGCTCCAAAAAACTGTTTGTTTGTCTTAACAATTACGCCCTGATGTTTCTCATTTCATTTCTTAAATCTCTCGAAAGTCATTATCCAGTTTCAGGTCCTTCAAGGTTCTGAATTTTTTGGAAACTCAATCCGACCTCCTGTTGAAAGCTGTCGTACACATCGGGCTACACTCGCCTCACCTTTGACTTTTATAGAGGAGGTGTAGCGGAGGAAGCATGCGGCCTATCTGTAACCTGCTGAAGTAACATGCTTGCATAGTAAAGCGAGTCAGCGCCGGGCTGTTTGGATCATCTGTCGGGGGGGTGGGGGGGGGGGTCCCCTCTGGGAAACACATGGGTTGTGTAGTTAAAATAATGACAGTGTGAGCTCAGAGCAGATAAGAAGTGCTGCTAATGACAGCTTCACATAAACACAAGTGACACCTTCAGCTACTGCGCTTTCCTTCACGGCTGCTTCAACACAGCTTCAATTTATCCCATCCCTCTCACAGCTTTCTCTTCGAATAAATTCACGGAGGGAAACGTTGAGTGGAAAGTAAACTGTTTTTTTTTTTCTGTTAGCGCTGCAGCTGCAGGTTGCACTCACCAACCCAACAGTCACAAGAACTCTTTTTCTGACCTGCCCATCTTTCCCATCGACCCCATGCTCATGCCTGCTGGGTGTTGTCAATCAGCACCCCCGGGCTCCTTGAACATGGGGGCTCTTTGGCATGCTGCCCAAACCTCCCCTCTGTCCATCTAATGAGGCTTGAGCTCCGGCTCCGTCCTTGACAAATGGAAGCTGAAGCTCGCAGAATAAAAAACGCTGCAGTATGACTCAATCCCCGAGCAATGAGAGAAAGAGGAGAGCTGTGTGTCAAGAGTTCAAAAAATGGCAGGTTTGAGTCTGGGAATAGATGCTTGGAGGGTCAGACGTCAACTAAACAACAGTCACTAAATTCTACTTTATTAAACTATCAAGCTGAAATGGGTTAGCCAGCAGAGATTTAGAAAATGACAAAGACTTCATTTCAGCTGTCAAAATATTATGATTAGAATGAAAAATAAGGTGTCAGCTAAAACACATGCTGTTATCACATTCTTAGCCAAAGGTGGATCCTGTGGAGAAATAAAATGATAGATCACAGTGTGAACATTAAGTAACGGCAACATGACGTTTTGATTTAGGTTTTTAATTCGCTTTTGGGAACAATGTTGAGGATTGCCAGAATCAGGAGGTGCCCAAAACCTCCTCGATCCATACACGGGACGCTCCCGTTCATATTTATGGATACAAACTTTTTATTTATTTATTGATTCATCAGGGCTGCTTGTTTCTTGATTTGGTTTGTTTGATCAAATAGTGAGAATGCCAATTAAAGTGTTGTCTTATCATCCTTTAAAAGATCAATGCCAGAACATTTTATATGAACAAACTAGGGCAGCATATTCTTACACTGACAAGCTGGATGGGGAGATTGTAACTAATGACACAAAGCTTTTTGTGCATTAACTGTCTGTTCATAGGCTGATCCACGAATCAGTAAAATATGTATTTAAAAAAAGCGACTTCTTTTCATGCAAAAAAAAAAAAAGACTTAAACTGACAAAACCACACTTCCTGGTTTTACCTTTAATAAAACCTCAGCGTTACCATGGGAACGCAGGTGACCCTTCCGCTGCAGTAATCATGTGTCATTGTCGGAGGGAACTTGATTGTCTGATTGTCGTACTGCATCAGAAAAATCAAGAGAGCCATTATGAGAGCAGGGCTGCTATCATTACACATGCTTATGTTCAAATTGCCCACTGGCCACTTAACATAGTTCTCCTACAGCAACATGTGTTTATCATTAGCCTGCACACTAATGGCTCAAACATTATTCCTGCCTGCTTAATGGCATGCTTGTGCTTTGTTCAGGTCCGTCTGATAAGAGCCCGGCCACTAATGGTTTATTAATTTCCTTACGAGACCCAAAAACAGGCTGTGAGAAGAAAGTAAATGACTCTGAGGCTCTGTCCTTGTCGGATTCAATCACATAGTAACTCACACTAGAAAAACAACTCAGTCATACTAAAAATACTCCACAGGTCCTTATTGGGGATGAAGCTTGGGCTTTTATTTTCAACTATGTATTTAAAATGCTGACAAGTTTTAATATTTCAAGCAGCAAGAAAAAAAACTGTTTCTGGACAGACGGAAGAAGAAGAAGCAATGTAAAGTCAAAGATATGTGGGACATCATCATTGAGGAAATTGAGATTAAATGTGGCAGCTTAAAGGAAAGCAATTAGAGCAAAACTAAAGCAAAAAGTCCTCCTCATAAAGCCTCAGTTTGAGTACCTGTGGGAGGATTTCTGCTCGAAGTGAACGCCTTCAGTGTCCGAACACGAACACAAAAGGGCAAATCTCTGCGCTTGTGTCAAAAGCTCAGGCGATATTAAAAGAGCACTGAAAGGATGTGAAAGGCATCGGAAGTGTCTTCTTGTCCCCCACCGACACAACAATGCACGAGCAACTGTTTGAACTTGAAAGTGTTTTATCTGGGAGCAGCCATGTGTGTCCCACTGACTGGATGTCATGCCTTCGACAGGGACTCAGGACTTTGTTCCTGATAACTTTTAAGTGTGCACTTGTGTGAGGGTTACCCCGATGTAACAAAAGTCGCTCTGATGATAGAGGTGAAGAACAGACGGAGGAAACGACACGAGGAACTTGTCCCTGCAGCTATCACCTTTACCCGCTCGGTCTTCGTGTTTGTCCCCTCAGACTCCTACAAACTCTCCCTCATTGGTTTTACATTTACAACAAAGGCCTCTTACTTTAAGGGCACTGAAGAGCTAAATTAAAAATAGTAAACAACAAAGAACAACACAAATTCACTTTTTTGTTCGAGCTATTAAAAAAAAGGTGGATTTAAAAGGTAGATGTCACAAAAAGTACAACATTTGGAGTTGTCATCCTCAAAGTTCCTGATGTGCAGCGGTGCAAATCACAACACAGCAAGACCAGAGAGAGATA
Source organism: Symphodus melops (assembly GCF_947650265.1). Taxonomy (NCBI): domain Eukaryota; kingdom Metazoa; phylum Chordata; class Actinopteri; order Labriformes; family Labridae; genus Symphodus; species Symphodus melops. The sequence continues at coordinate 3,072,593 of NC_136700.1, read as the reverse complement.
AGCTCAGACACACACTCACAAACTCACTCCTGAGCTGTTAGTGAGGACTGTTACACACAAATCAAACACTTCTCTGGGACTTGTTAGTATCTCACACAGAGAGAAGTCAATAAAACAAGGTGAAAGTGTTTTTTAGAATAAAATAAATAAAACCAAACGTGATTGATGATCTTGCTCAGACCGTTTGTTACTTTTCTCTTTACACAGTTTTTAATGGTCGTCCTTGGCCTTGTGTGTTTTTATTATTTGCGTTGCTTCTCTTAACTTTAAACAGAACTTATAATCATTTATCAGATTTCTAATCAGTACAAATACACCTTCAGCCAAGCAAGCAAGAAGTTATCTCTTTATGCTTTGCACAGCCTTTTGAGCACTTGCCAAATTTAAGAGCTAACATGACTTTACCAAACCAACTTTTATGACCCCCTCAGGGGATGGATCTAAAACAATAAGGGCTCTCTGTCTAGGGAGAGAGAGGGAGAAAAACCTATTTTCAAATATTAGTTTAAGCTACCACATTTCAGCACAGGGGTGACTGTGGCAGAAAGCCGGCCCCTAAAGCCGATCCATAATAAAAACATATAACTTGAGCACAAAGTCATGTTTCAGTTTCCTCAGGGCATTTTCACCTTTTATGACTGAGACAGCGTGTGTGTCAAAGGAGGGAAGTATTTACCATTTCTAAAAATGTTCTTTCATCTCTCAAAGCAGAAGAAGAGCAGGCTGCAGGCCATCTGGGATGTTCAGAAGAGTGTCACTGCCTTGCTGAGCTTTTACCAAACAAGTATTTATGCTTTTCTGTGCGTCTCCTTCACCTCAAAGACAACAGAGCTGAGCTGTGGCAGAATGCACAAAGATGTCACATATAAAGAATCATCGGGAGGAGACTGCGATTACACAGTCACACTTTCCAGTGTTATACGAGAAGATCTTTATAAATCTAATATTATATATTTTTATAGATGGGGCCAGAAGTCAACAAAGTCCCAAATAAATCACTGCTAACTCAATCACTAATGTTTTGGTTTTTTGTTTTGTATTTTGTGATCAGTCTGCACTTTGTAAACTGGACGTTATTGAGAAAAGTGTCAAGTATGAAATGCATTATGTGGAGTCATATTCATTCATTCGTAGATATAATGTTGACGGTTCATTCATGAATATAAATGATTGTGTATACACGGGCGCCTCCGTTGAACAGCCTGCACACAGACAGTGTTCCTCCGAGCTGCTGCGCTCCACTTTCACCACAACACAAAACTAAGAAAACACAGTTATGTTTGAGAAACTAACCAGAAGCTCTAGTCTACTTTTAACGTCACTTTTCTTTGTTGTAGTCAGAGAAGACCAGCTGACCTGGTGTTCAAACCGAAGTCTCCACAGACCCACTACAAGCCAGCCAGCCAGCCAGCCAGCCGGGACTCCCCTGCGCCTCCCTCCGTCCCTCCTTACCTCTCTTACAGGAGGGCAAAAGCTGCGAGCCGTCGGGTGAATCAGCAGCAAAACGCATTCTTCTGCAGGCAAATCCTTACGGGGCCCTCCATTAGACCCGGGCTCGAAGTGCGAGGCGACAGGAGGAACATGAACTCAGCCGGAGGTGGAAAGGGGGGAAAGAGAGTTTTGGAGACCCGAGCAGCGGCGCAGACTTCGGGGCCAAGGTGCGACAACTCCCCCTTGGTCTGAACTCGAAGTGGAGGTGGTAAAGAGTTTCTCCTCGGGAAGTTTTCAGGTCCTCGTGTTTGTTTGAAAGCGTTACAGTCCCTGCGTGCTGAGCGTACACACTCTCCGTGTGTCTGTGTAAGCCGTTATTGTAACTTCTCGCTCTCCGTCTCTGCGCGCTGCCTCCTGCGCACACGCATCTTTGAAGCCAGTGTCGAATTGCTCAGCAAATCATGGCAGCGGCGGAGCTAGTCGTCAAAACCAGGAATGTCCCAGCCCCACAGCTCAATACGGCTCCTGGAGAGGGGAGGGAGAGAGGGAGGGCGTGAGGGAGGGAGACAGAGGAGGGGGGGTGTTACCCATATAGACTGTGCATTAACAACTTTTACAATCTAACGAGAGAGGGGAAAAAAAACTTCCTCCTTCCCCTTCTGCGCAAACTCACCTGAGGAAGGAATCAGGATGTAGGTACTCACCTGAACTCTTCTTTCCTTTGTTACTAATAATGTACACTTACATCTCAGTAAATGGATTTAATGAGGACTCCTCAAAGTATTTCTTATTTCTTATTTAAATATTGGCAGAAAAAAGAGACTGAAGGCAGCTTTTTTTTTGTTATTGTTTTTGAGAAAATACAAGATTTAAAAAAATTATTTTTAACCAATTAACCATACAGACAGGCGCTCACTGACACTGTGCCCACAACTTATTAAAATTACATAAACACACTAACCAATATGACAAACATCATTTGGACGTAAGGAGGAATTATTCATGTCAAAAGGACTGACATACTAATTGGCAGAGTGGGGGGGATTATTTTACACACCCTTACATCTATGAATTTTGCATATCGGTATTTCTTCAAGAATTTCTGAGCAGCATGAAAATCCTGTTTTTATATTTAAAACAAGATATTATATAGAAGAGAGTAAATCTCCCTCTCTGCAGGGCTGTGGTGGTTTCATCTGCACAAACAGCCTCAAAGTCATAAAGCCTGTTCCTGCTTTTTACCCCAGTTGCCGGGTAAATGAAACCAGCTCTCACTGGGTCCATTGAACTGGATAAAGTTATTTGGGAGGGGGATGTTTGAACAGCTAATAGCTATGGGTCATTTCTGGCATCAGACCTGTTGGTTGGATGGTCTGCATGTTGGTTGGCTGCAGCTATTTCCTCATCATCACAGAGAGAGAGGAGGGGCAGAGGGAGCTAACAGTCATCTGTTGTGCGTATGGCCATGAGTAAACAGCCTAATCATCTTTGAGGCAGTAATTATGTGCTCCAGCGTTGGCCGGGTGGAGGCGGCGGCAGCGGTGGGCCCACCCTGCTTCAGACAGCAGGTGCAGCTCTGCATCTGACAGCTGACTGCCATGGAAGGTGTGATCCAATCCTCCTGAGGCTGGGTCGACCCAGACCCGGCCTTAAGGCAGTCAGGGCCAAAACCAACAAACCAGCAAACCTCTGACACAGGAGGAGAAGCAAAACAACATGGAGGGGGGGGGGGGGGGGGGGTGAAGACGGCACTGATGAAGGACGGATGCCTCAACTTTGTTTTTCCTCACAGGAGTGGCTGTCTGTTTTTTTTTTCACTTATGTTTGCTTGTAGTTTCACTAAAAGTGATTATATGCACCCCAAACTGTTATTTTTAGTATGTTTTACATATTTTGGTATTGCCGTCCTGAAAAAAAATCAGAACTGTAGACTTATTGGATTATTGGGGTGAAAGCAGCTTTTATTAATGATTCACTTTCATAAATAACAGCAATCCTGATAGTGGAGGGGGATATTGACAAGATGAATTGAATTTTTACAGACTTGCTCCATGACATGTTGGCGTTATGATAACACTAATGATTTACAAACTTCTGATAAACGACAGCCACATTTCTCTTTTAAATACAGAGATCCATTTTCCTCATCTTAGTGATGGCCATTTGTGTGTCAGGGTCAGGAGCTGGTTGGAGATGGAGACAGAGGCTGCGGGTTCAGAGGGGGGTGAGCGGGGTGATTGGACACAGTCGCATGTGAAAGGCCAGAGAGCGGTGAGTCCACAGGGAGCAGGGTCCACACACAAAGGGCCAGGGAGCGGGGGGGGCCGGGTGGGGGCTCGAGGAGCGGCCGAGGAGGAGAGGCCACGCTGGGAACCAAAGCTGACAGCACAGACACTTCTCATCCACTCAGAGCTGGGCTGTCTCTGACCCCCTGGGGTACATACTCACTTATCTGTGTGGAGCTGCCAGCGCTGCACTGTTGAGCTGCAGCAGCTTCAGCGAGCCTCTCACTGAGAGCAGCAGCAGCAAAAATACAAAACAGCAGTGACCTCTGGCCCACATTGGACTGATATGAATCGTGTTTCCTGATCAAATATCAATACACCGCAACAACACATTCAGCCAATAAAAGGTGACTTATTGGAGGCAATTCATAAGCTAGAAACAGAATGACGAAGTTTCACTTTACACAATCTCTAATACACACACCTGATTGTGCTTTATGCTGGAAGGTGACAGGAGACCTGCTAACAAGGGCTTTGTACTAACAGGCTGGGATTGTTTGGAGTTGGTACCTCCGGCTTCACGTCCTTTGCTCTGAGGATAATAAGCCTCTGACCACTGTCAACAAAGTGTTTATGACCTGCAAAGCAGCCCCAGGTTGTGTTGACTCTGTCAGCAGGGGCCCAAGGGACGCCAGACTCCCAGTGCTATTAAAAGGCACTTCCAGATAACAGGAGTACCATCCCTCTGTTTGAGCAAGTGAGGGTTTGTGGATTCACAGAATACCAAGGCCTGTTTGTTAGACCTCAGACTGGGACTACATTTGAACAAGTTCCCTTACCAGTTGAAGTGCTGATGCAGGGTTAGTGGGATATTCTTTTTCATAGGACCTTGACAAAAGGACATTTATTTCTCTTTTCTAAAAAGTTTTTATTGGACATGGACAACTTTGTCCAGGCGAAGATATATATGAGGGTGAGAAAAATCACAATATTTTACAACATAGACTAAATGGATTTCCCCTCGGAGGGCTGTATATCTTGTAGTTGGACAGGTGTGTGCAACGAGTGTGGGTGTGGGTGTGTGTCTTTCTGTAGGTTCAAGTATCACGTTTGTGTGTGTGTGTGTGTGTGTGTGTGTGTGTGTGTGTGTGTGTGTGTGTGTGTGTGTGTGTGTTCATGGATGTGTAAAAGAAAGAGAGAAATTCGAAGGCACCTCTCTCCATCTGGTTTCTGCATCACTGTGGTGGGATGGGATCACATTATCCATCGAGGGCTCTCTGGGAATTTCATCAGTCTGTAACATCTCACTTATTCACACGTCTCCCCGGACTTCACCATGTACAACGATCCCAAGTGTCCCTCCTGACTCTGCAGTGACCCTGTGCCTCCTCTGACCATCTTTAAAGCTTCTCCTGTCTCATATCCTGCCTCCGTGAGAAGCGCACAGTGCAACCGAGCTCACGCTTTGACTCTGTCACTGTTGCGCTTTAGTTTTTCACAGCTAAAAAAAAAATACATAAACCCTGCTCTGCCTTCGGAAGATCAGGAAGCAAACCAAAGAGAGCAACGTCAAGTCAAGCAAATTGAGCATTACGATTCTGCAGAACCTTTCCAGATATAAGAGGTAACACAAATGGGCTGGGCACATTTGATTCAAAGATTCTTGAGATTCAGACACCAATGTGAGGCAATTTCAGTCAAATATTTCTAAATCAATGTAAGGAAACTGATCAACAGTCCTTTTTCTACAGGATTTTCTTGATGCATGGCCATGAAGGCTTGTGTTCTGCTCTCTGTGTCTGCTCTACATCACTTCCTTCTAGTTCCGTTTTTAAATGGATCCCTAAATCGTCCGGACGTGTTGTTCCGCTCTCATCCCCAACAAGCAGATCAGCCCTGACATGAAGCTGTCATGATAAAGCATTCGGGAGGAGGTTGTAGTGGGTATCAGGGGAGCAGTGGAGCAGGAAGAGGCTGAAGTGAACTATCATTCCTGTTTAACACTGATGTTTCCTCTGGTCCCACAGGCTCATGTGACCTTGTGATTTATGAGGCAGTGCTGGAGGAGCAGATCAGAATACAGCTGCCCCATCGCTGCACACAAACATGTGTATACCAGACTCATGCGAAACCTAAACCCAGAGCCACTGAGACTCCTGTTGTGTTTTCAAATCAGTGCAGCTTTAGCCTGATTGGTTTCCTAGCTGCTGGATCTAAACAACAAAACATAAACAAAAACGTATCAGCTTTTTTTTCCCCTTTTGTCTATGCGTCTCTGATTCCGGGGATTATGTTCGTAAAAAGGTGTCGCTTGTTGCAGCTAACTGGCTCTCGCAGTGCGTTCTGAATGGCATGAAGTGATGTAGAAAATGAGCTAGATGAAGAGGATTAGGACCTGGGACTGCTAGTGCTTATCATCTCCCGTAGCACTGGAGTGTATCCATGGAAACAGGAAGTGAGAGGCAAGCTTCCAAGATGGCCACCAGCTTGTGAATGGGTGCATTCCTCAACGGCAGGGTGTCTGTTGGAGGGAGGAGGGGCGAGCAAGTGTGTTTACTCCGAAAAGGGACTATATAAATAGTAACTGCTGCTGTTTTAAGGACTTCCTGTCACTAGGTATTCCATAAAACAGTAGTTAAATAAACAATCAGTTTCCCATTGGGGCGGCCTTGTCTATACTGAAGTGAGGCTGCTGTGGGTTCAATCCAGGACCCCGGCGTGTGGATTTTAAAGCCCCAGACTGGAGTCATGGAGCTGTTAGAGGTCACCACACTCTCTTTCACTCGCAGGCCGTCTGGTCATATAACCTCCACACAGACTACCAGAGCCTGAATCCCACATTCAGCATGTTTTTTTCTCTACCAACTAACTTCTGCGCTGACTTTTCAAAGAGCTCTCTTCATTGTGTTCTTGTGCAAGCAGTGCATGTGGTGCTCCTTTCATTGTTGTGCACAGACTCAGGTCACTATATGATCCGTTATGGACACCATTCAGGGTGTAAGAGTCGGATGAATATTAAGGTTGATACAATGCGATGAAGCTTGCAGCTTTTAATTACGTTTTTTTTAAGATCAATTTTAATTTTCCAAATAATAAAACAGTGTATTTAAGATATAAGAAGCCAGTACCTCACTGTCATATGCAATTTATCATCAATGCTCAATGCACTATAACTTACACTCAAATTTGGATCTGTTCATTAAAAGACATTTTTATTGCGAAAGGTAGAGATAAAATAATTCCTCTGTATAATTTAATTTGGTTTCATTTTAGTCGTTTTCTTTAGTTCTCTGGAAATGTAGTGGTCATCATGGGACAACCACCATGTTACCCCTAATATAAGGAGAGAAATAAGCTGAAAAACATTATCACAGGAAAATGGAGAAGAGTCAAATGCATGGCTGAATGTCACTCTTCTTAAGACCTCTGTGCTTTCATCAAATAAATGCTGCTTTCAAAAGAAACAAAGAAAAAGTCTGCAAGTATAAAGCACATTTCCATTTTATTGAAGCTTTTCTATTGATATATTCATGAAATAAAGTCCTAAGCTGTCCTTGAAGGTTCTTTGTGAATAGAAAAATAAGGCTAAGAAACTATAAACAAATATATTAAAAAAATTAAAAATTAAAAGGGTTATTTAACTCCTTTCTTTAATCAGTCGTGTTAGTGGTCAAAACTTTAAAGTTCAACATTTAAAGTTTAAACTCTGCTTCCATCTATCAGGGTTTAAGTAATGAAACACTTTACAAAAAAAAAAATCTGTTCAGGTTTTTGGAATGTATCAAATATTTGAGGTCAGGGACAAGGACTTGGTATTTGGTAAAGCTCTCATCTGCACACATGCACACACACACACACACACACACACACACACACACACACACACACACACACACACACACACACACACACACACACACACACACACACACACACACACACACACACACACACACACACACACACACACACACACACACACACACACACACACACACACACACAAACAGAGAGACTTTTAGATATAGATGTCAAAATGCAAATGCACAAACATCTAGCAGCTGGCACTGACAAGAAGGACACCATCCATCAGTGTTTTTTAGACAAGGTCATGAAGCTGTCAGCAGACATTCCTGAACGCAGCTTTTGCCGAGCACATTTGTCAACCTTTAGGAGAGCGAATGCCCAAAATTTTTGAATGTTTAAACTTATCTCTTTGTGGCTTTGGAGGTTTGACATTCCCACAGGTGCCAAAATAATCCACAAAGCGCTTTGGTATGAGTAGAGGGCTAAAGTGCAACATACAATCCTCTGGAAGATATTTCATCATGCCATCATGCTTGTTTGTTTTTTGGGGATTTGAACAAGATGCAGAGATCAGATTTTGATAAGCAGAATTTGAAACCGAAGCCCGGATGTCAGCTTGTGATAGAGAGTGTCTGCTGCCCTCATCCTTTTTTCCAGGACTGTGCCCTCATTGCGAGAGAACTATCACTCGTGTTTGTGCTTTGCATTGATCAAACACACCTAGGAAGATAACATAAATCTCTCTTCCGATTTTTGGACCAGCGTCCATGCACACAATCCCTGCAGATTATCGACAGATAATCAGCAGATAATCACCATGGAGCCACAGGAAACTGGAGCAAGAGTAAACAAAGACAGTGTGTGCACTCTCACGTGCTGTTCACGTCTCACAACATTATACTTTAAGTTTTTATTTATGTAATTATATTGATATATGTTTTGTCTATCCAGCCACATGCTACCATGATGACTATCTAATAAGTGACAAGACATGAGGGATTTGTGGGGTTCCATCAAACCCCAGAGGAGTGACTCTTCTCCCGGAACAGGATGGACTGCTGAGAAATCTTGGGCAGATGTGAGCTGAAGACACTGATGTCTTCATAACGATCTGTTTTTTCTCTCTCCTGTATGTCATACTATCTCACCCGGCTCTGCCCGTCTCCCCCTCATGCCGGAGAGACAAGTTAGATCCGTGAACAATCTGCTCCATCCTGCAGGCAGCGCTCCCTTCTTCGCTCCATAAATCGCAGCTCTCAGGGGACAGCTGGAAAGACAAGTGGGAGCCCGATAGAGCTGTCTGAAAAAGGCCCCTGTTTCAAATTAGGCTTGCTTGACAAAAGTCCCCACAACCACTGAATATTGAGGACTTTTTGAGTTCTCATATGTACTTCCTGTATCCCATTTGTTCAGCAGTGTGATGGACAGTGGAAGGTGAGCTGATGAAGCGGGTGTCACTGTGCCTGTGGTCTCCTGATCAGGGCACTGAGAGGCAGTTTACAGCCCTGTTAAAGGCAAATATAAAGCCCTCTCTAAAGAGGCATATATTTCATGGCCTGTGTGCTCCAAGAGTTAATGTCCCAGCGCAGCATGGGCTAGCTGGACTTCCTCCCTCGTTCTGCCTCCATGGCCTGATGAACTGAGGTCACTGCAGAGGTGTATACTCAAAATCAAATGGAGTGCAGTGAAGTGGATAAATGAGATGTGGTGAGTCCGCACATGGAACATTTGGGGCTTAACATAATTGAAGCGTGGAATATGGTTTCAATTGCTGCAGATCTCGCAAATGTTTGCAAAGACAGAATTACTGAGGTTGAACCACTCCTTTGTGGTTCAAATGGGGAACACTTTTCAAATGTGTAGCCTAATTGAAAGTTTTTATTTGCCTATCTCTGGTTTATTTTTTCGGTATGAGGTTATTGTGAGGTCAAAATAACTTGTCAAATTTGATCTCTTATAATTGCTCTGGTAATTTCAGAGGTGAAGCTTGCATTTAGGATCTTTAGAAATTGGATGTCAAAGGTCCAATATTTAAACAGCTTTCATTCCTGAGGGTATTTATTTCCATCAGATTTATAAAAAATAAAAAAAAACCCTAAGAAGATTAGTAATTCAAAAACAGGACACACCAGTATTTCAGCCCGTACAAATTGGCTAAAATCCAGATAGAGCAGGTGAAATCTTCTGTGTGGGGATAAATGGCACAAGAGGGAACAGTCATGCAGCTCAGGTTCACCTCTGTGAATACTGAGGGAATCAGAGGCAACTGAGGAATATTTGATACTGACACTACAACGAGTGCCAGCCTCTGGACTTCATGATTAATGGCCGATCTCGCCCCAGGTGCTCATGGGTAGATCTCCTCTCAGGGTCAGGGCATCGTCACCCCGACCTCTGAGGGATCATTTCCTCTTCATCCCCACCTCTGTTATTAACACAGTCTGTAACGGATGTGCGTACAAGGAAACATCAACAGATGGATAAGACTCGATCTACAGATTGGTGACTCATTTTTTGAACATTAGCGTAGAAATGTCATCGTACGCATAGAATTTGTTACAGATAAATATAGAGGCATGCTTGTATGTTATTTCTGAAGAACGTGTGTTAAAGTTTGATCTTCAGTAAATGTGCAGCTGTGTGTTCAGGACACGAGGCATTGACTTAAAAGTGAACGTTCTGATGCTGAAAGGACGGGAGTGAAGATAACAGCAGTCATGAAGGAAGAAAATGTTTTAAATGATGGGTGTTCAAGTATGCAGGTGTAGCTTCCATAATGTGCCTTCTAGTATCAATATCAGCTTAATAAGACACGCTACATCAGTTTGAACATCAAGGTTTTTTTTATTCGTCTCCCTAGAGAGAAATGTGTCTCGGATACTGGCAAACAGCAACACAGACAATACATGTAACAACATAAAAACAGTTAATGTAGCTGTCATAAACATAACCTCGTTTGATGACCTCATTGATAGCACATTTTTAACTCCCAAATATACTCCGTACTCAATAAGAATGAAGGACAACATTGTCTTAAAACAAACAAACAAACAGACTTGTGTTAGACTTTCTCCCAGCAGCCTGCTCTGCATAATATGAACTTTTAATAACTGCCCTAACTCTACTTACTGATTACGCTGCGGCTGCACACATATATTTACTCTAATGAGAGGCTCTTCTGCTACTGTACAGTCTGTTTGTAATCAGAGGGCTGTCAAGTCAGGGGAAGTCAGGAGATAATGAGATAAACACTGGTCTTTTGAACCCGCAGTGCAATCCTTTCACTGCAGAGCACATTGATTGTGCTGCTTATTTGTTTCGTGAAGTTATTTCAGAAATCGTTTATGCATTATGCACATGAAGGTCAGAGGGAAATAAGTTTTCTTTTTGGGTTGAAATATCCGTTTATCGTCCCAACGACAACGATAACGATCCCACATGTTACATTAGTATCCTGCAGAGGTCATTGTAGATGTTTGTAAATGTGCAGAGAATGATAGACACGGGTTTACTTGTAAAAAGGTCAACATTTTCTTTTGAGCACTTCTCAGAGACTAAGGACTAAATCTCTTCTGGTTTAATCTGCCTCATGGATATTAAGACCAGGCTCTGCATCCCAGGTCCTGTCACCTCTGACCCCGTCTGTAATCCGCCTCTCGCATCAGCTCATTAAGCCCGGGGAGTTCACACCTCTTGCCATGTTGGGCCCAGCTGTGTCGCCCCACTGCCCAGGCCGGCCTGGGGTGTCAGGAAAAACTGCCGGCTTCACAGGCGCGCAACAGGCCCGGGCCTCTGATCTCTGCTGAAAACGCAATAAATCACAGAGTGGAGGTGATGGGCCTAAGTGCTCATTAAAGAAGGCAATAATAAACGGGCAGAGAATGAAAGGCTCTCTCTACCTGTCAGCCGAGGCAGCTTAATGAGAGGAGCCTGTTGCACTTTACTAATGACTGATGATTAGGGAAAGGGTAGATGGAGTGTTAACAAACGTTTAACTGCAGAGCAGCAGCCATAAACGTTTCATAACAACCACAGGTCCCTCTGTGCTGCCTCTCACTGCATCAAGTACCTTTTCTGATGGTTTCATAATTATTAATAATCATAGTTTTATAATAATCATGTTGACTGAAGTTTGTGAGTGTTGAAGCTCATGTCGTTTTAAAATAATTTTGCCTTTTTCCCAGTCCAATGTCAGTTCAATAACCTTAAAAATAAATGTTCTTACTGTCATATTCTGAAAGAAAGGAGTTCACTGTAAAATGTCTTGGCAAACTGAGTCATTGCTGGAAAAGCTCACTTAAAGCCAGACTGAGATAACGTCAAAGCCAGTTAACTCGCCTTCTTCCAGGACTCCATGTCCCGGTAGAAGACGGATTCCCCCCCACCTTCAGCGAGGTGATCTGGCACTACGACCGCCCGACGTCCCTGACGCCTAGCCTCCACTATCGGACTGTGTCGTTCCCACAACCACCGCTGTCCTCGTTCATGCATGGCCTGCTCCGACCTCCACCTCAGCAGCAAGGAAGTGTGGCCAACAGGAACGCAAATATTAATCTATTATCACAGTTTCACCGAATGATGTTTTAAAGACGTCCTCTGCTGTAAGTTTTACGATTTGATTGATTGCTATTTTACTTTTTGCAAGTCTGATTTAGTTTATGGGACAACATAAACATGCATTACTCTGACCGTTTGTAGTCTTATGGAGTCAATACAAGTGTGGAAATATGTTTCTGCAGTTATATTTTTCGGTCAAACAGCCTTCGATGTTTAAATTATGTTGCAACAGTCCTTCTAGCACGAGGATGCTAATTGCTGGTAAAGACAGTGGGTTGGCAAAAATGGTAGATAATGACAGTTTGCAAGGAGCAATACGTATAGTTAAAGTTAGCATCATGAGCTAAAAATAAGCGACTATACTGCCATGTGTTGTGTGCCTCGGACTCTTGTTAGCTACACCTGAATGTCAGCATAATCATTTGATTAACAGCTGAAGTATTTTGTAAATCCACCTACACATTTAGCAAATATGATTTGGATTGCAAAGATCTTGCAAAATGTATTTGTCTTGTTTAATCTGATTGAGTATGCAAGTAGTGTGCCTTTCAATTACATACCTGGGGAAATTAAATGTATAAAATATATATCTGTTGTTGTTTTAGAGTCAGAAATGATTTGTTGATATCACTTCAATACCCCTTTAATTAATAATAATGAATCATTAATAATTGAAGTAATGAAGACTTTTTGTTGTTATTGTTTTCTTTGTTTGTTTCTTTATGGCTTTTCCAAATATAACCTCCCACCTCACGGAGAGAGAGGCATCCTCTCAGAGCTCAGAAGCTGCAAACAAACAATCAATCAAACATGCCCATGTTTGTGACTCTGACTCGCCAGCTGCAGGAAAACTAATATTGGGTTTGTTGGTTTGGCTGGCGCGGTTTGGATTAGGAAGCAGTTTGAGTGTGAAAGAGCTCCCTTCAGCGTGTTATCAACCTGCATACTGAACCCCCCGCTGCAGGAAAATCTTTGAATTCCAACCAAAGAACGCTTTCACCATGCAGCCAGGTGGGACGTAGCAAAACTGGGGGTCGGTTTATGTATTACTGATTCTCTGCACATACAGATATTCAGGGCCACATAGTCAAATGCATTTATTTTTGGGAAAGATTTTATATTTCCATCTAAATAAAAATGGAAGATTCACAACTTCTAAATCTTTTTATGGGGACTTTGAGCTCATAAGATGTAGATCAGATACAAGTTGAAAGTTTTCAGTGAATGTTTCTTTGAAAGTTTAGTCTCAGACAAAGACATTCATAGCCTGAGGAAAAGTTAGACAGTGCAAATCATCACCAGTTTGTGAGCCGTTCTCTTGTTTTGTGAAAACATTATCTGAGTTGGAGAGCTGTTTTCTATCTTGAAAATGAAATACAATGAGAGAGAGGAAAGGGGGGGGGGGAGTGCAGGCCTGGCTGGATTAGGAAAGGGCCTGTTTTTCCTCTCCATGTCAATGCACTCCTGCAGCAGGATAGATAGATAGTGACGGCCTGCCAGTTGGTTTTCATTACGTCCTTTGCACTTCAGACCTACGCAAAAAAAACAGCATCCCTCCCTTCCTCCTGCCCCCTCCACACTGAACACACTTTTCCCTCTGAAGGAAAGGTACAAAATTGTTTCTGAAAGTGAAAAAAAAAATTGCCGGAGGGGACTTTTTCCAATGTATTTTTCTAATATCCTCTTCAGACTTGAAGTCTCCCCCTGCATGCATTTTTTCTTTTAAGTAAAACCCTGTCATCTACCCTGTGGGGGCTTCGCTGGAATGCTGCTTCAATATAAGATCTGTACCTTTGCATTCTCCGTAATGCAGCCCTATGTGTGTCCAAATGGGTCTCCACATGGGGGGAGAGAGGGGGCATGTGGAGGGAGGAGGGGGCACTCAGGAATATGGGAACAAGGTGGAACTGTGCTTTGTTTGTTGCCTGCTGCACATACCAAAGCAAAATTGAACAGCAATAAAATAAGGCACAGATGTGCATTACTGGCTCAGACTTCAATTGTCCACGACCCGGGTGGAGGCCCGGTCACAATGTATTAAAAGGTGGATGGTCTGACTCTTTTTTTTTCTCCCCACTCCCCCTCTTGAAGGCCTGTTATCTCTCTAACATGCTGTGCTGCCTGGATGCCAGCATAGCGCTCCGATAACCACAACCAGAACATCTCCCCCCCCATAGGTCTCCTCACCCTGTTCGGCTCGAGTCACGCCATGCTTTACCTACGGGAGCGCCGAGCTTCAAAGAGAGGAAGCTTGCACACGCATCGGAGCCGCAGCAAGTTGATTCTGAGAGGATAAGACAACTTCTGTCTGTTGAGGGAGAAGCGTTGCCCTTTGACCTGTTGGCTTTAACACTGACAAACTCAACTGTTCATTATTTCAATCCATCAGAAATTCCTTCCTGTGTGCACCTTCTGCTTGAAGTCCCTCAGCATTAACCGCTGGTCTCTGCAGGGGTTGTAACCTCAGGAAAATTAAAACCATGCAGCATAATATAGAAGGAACAAGTAAGCAAAGCAGAAAATATGCCATGCAGAGAAATAACACAAAACAAACTTCATATCTTAAATCAACCTTAAACACATATACGGTCCCAGCTCTGGGGCCTCTGGGATGTTGCTGTTTGGTTCTGATGAACACACCTAGTGTAGTCATGAGAATATCCTGCCAAACTCTACTGCTGCTCTTCATTTTTGATGGCAGTTGACCAGAGTTAGGCTAAAAGGTTTCCATGGCCGTATTGTCAATAAAACCGCTGCCATCAGGATCGTCTTACATCTGTTTTATTTCTGTATGAGGAAATGCAATGCTTTAAATTGACCCATAAATCTCGTGGGGTTTTCTCTTGAACGTTGTCTTTTTGCTTTCCGAATGTTCTTATTTCTGTTGTGTGTGAACGACGCACACACTGACATGCTCACTCTTACTTTTAACCCCTGCCAGAACTGTAAACATGATGAAATCAGAAACTAAATCTGATCTTTTATTAGGAATCCGGAAAAAGAAATAAAAAAGAGTTTTGTGGAGATTTGTAATACATGAACTGATTTAACCTTGGACTGATGATTTGTTTCAGACTTGTTCCAGGTCAATATATCGCAAAGAAAATTGTTAGAGATTCATTGCTTTATTTTGAATGTTGCCATTGTTTTCATCTTCACTCTGATCTTTTTGTGTTTGTTGTTGTTGTCTATGAAAACACACGTCAAGAAGAGACAGGGGAAAGGCAGAAGACGATCCAAATGGCCGTTTACTCTTCGGCCCCAGCCAAGCCGAGGAGGGACAGTATGGGAACTGTTTTCAGATCCAGACCCTGCAGATTTTTCCAGATTACATATCTGCCGGTCTAACTCTGCCAGAAAGGGTTTGTATTGGACCCAGATCCCCCCGGCAAGAATCAGCCTGCTAATGCAGAGCAGAGCAATTACAATTCCTGAGCAAATTGCAGAGCCTATTGCGTTTTCCAGCTGAGGCATCAGTAGGTTGGACTCTGCATCACAAGACCACTGTGTCCGGCCTGTGCTCTTATCTGCTGAAGCAGAGGAGCTAAAGATAGGGATAAAGAGCTGCAGAGCTATCAAGATGGGAAACAGAATCACTTAAATGACACACAGGCGAGTAATCCCTCTGATCACGCTAATTAGTTCACTTAACGGGGGTTGATGGAATATTAAACTTGAGGCATCTTTTTCCTTTTATCTTGCTCACTTAGCTCTGTAAGGAAAATATGCAAGCAGACCTGAATCACGCGGAAAAGTCTGGTTGTGATTATGAAACTTTATTTGGCGGTAAAGAAGTTTAAAAGAACTTTAGCTCTTTCATTTACGTTAGATCAAGAACTTCTCAAGTAAACAACACATCTCATTTCTAAATGATAAATTCTGGGTACGTTTGGAAAAAGAAGTCGGCTCATATCAGAAGCCGTAGCTCTGAAAGAATTGGAGTAAAGCTGTGACCCCAGGACGAGATGTTAAGTTTGTCAATAGCACCTCAAAGTGGATTCATACACGGTCATTTAACACTAAGAATGAGTTTCAGAAGCAAACGTAGTTTAGAGGGAAACATTTCTGTTCCTCCTTGTTGTAAAGGAGCTGAAGTGAACATTGGTGAGAGTGTGTCAGTCATTGAGAGTCACCCGAGCGAGTGGTGTTTGTTGTGAGCCTGTGGGCCCCAACTTCAGCAGGTTGTGTGTGGGAGCTGCTGGTGCTGTGAGACCGTCCCGCGGTGTGAGAGCGAGGATCTGGAATCATTCGAACCCCCTGCTGCAGCTCCAACATCTGCTGGCCCGCCGTAACCAATCAGAGGGAAGAGCTCGGAGCCGTGACAAATCAGCCTGCTCGGTGATCTTTTCAGGGGATCCTGGTGGTGGGGGTTGGAACAAAAGCCAACCCCCACCACCCTGAAACCCTCCTGCTGCATCCACCCTCTCTATCCTCCCCACGGCCCTCTGGCTTTGATATTTTAGACCCCTGCATGGAGGAAAAGTCTCCCCTGTTCATACCCCCGAAAACACCCCACCTCCATACAAATAATCCCATGGATCATGACAGAAAAATGACGCTGCTTTTAGTATCCTGAGCTTTGTTGACATACATAGAACTTTGTCTTTGAAAGGATGTTTGTCTCAGTTCTGTCATCACCTTTTACGGGATAAATTTGGATGTTCCCATGCTGGAATTCAAGGTTCCCTCCCTGCAGAGACAGCGCTCATTTGCAACCTCAGCAGTCACACTGTCTATCTGGTTACTCATCTCTTATCTCGACATTCTCGCACTAAGCTGAGATAAACTGAAGCCTGAGGATGAACAGGCACCATTGAAGCAGACAGCCTCAGCAACAGCAGTTTTCCAATGTGAGATAATCAGACCACAGAAATGTAACCCATGCGTAATAAATCAGAACGTTGTTTTGGGGGCCAGTGTTAAATGCAATTTGTGAAAACACACATACAGGCTGTGGGACTGAAACAGACGGCTCTGTAAGAACAGTCCAGACAGTGAATCCTCTGGCCAGCCCTTCTCAGCGGGCTAATGACATGGCTCTCTCTGAACATCTGAGGAATTGGCAGACAGGCAAAGGAGGGATTGGGTTCACTGAGTGAAGTGCAGAAGGTAATTATGGGATGGAGTAATGGAGAGACAGACGGAAGAGACAGGGGGCACATAGAAGTATGTGGCAGAGGGCCCGTTGACACAATGGGTACCCGCACAGAGATGACATGCGCTCCATCCAGATGATAGGCCGTGACCAGCTTGAATTTCGCCTCGCTGAAATATGTCCGTACGTTCCTCTCGCAAGGATCATACGATCCTGTTGTTTCTCAGGACGACTTCAAACAATCAAAAGTTGAGTTGACGCTGCCAAACACTACCACATCACAGTGCATTAATCATGTGGATATATGATACCTCAGTTTCTCTCCTTCTTAGAGTTCTCCTCCTGGTGATGCCCACCGAGCACCTGTTGGGCGCCAGTTTCACAGCTCAAAGGTGACGATTTTAAAGGAGCAGAGTCGAGGCGTCAGAGTTCTTTAGATCCGATGTCCATTTGATCCCTGCAATCTGAGTGTGATGGTAAGTCTCCCAGACCCTATTGGTAATACAGAAAACCTTAATCTAACCTGATAACGGCCTACATCAATACTAGTGAGCGCCGATGTGCAGGATCTCTGGTTTACCGTTTTACTTTGTTTGATCTTTCTCATGATGAGTCTTCCATCAAAGGGAGCTACAGCCCGTATGGCTCCGGTTTCAGAGCAGATGTGCCCGGGTATCAGGATCACCTGGGTTAGTCTTGGCCTCCCAGCAGGACCAGATGCCCTCCAGAAACAGGTGCCTAATGGCTATAAAATCAAGTTCGCCCAGTTCATCGTTACCACTTGAATTTGCGCATTAGTCAATCCTCTCCCTTTCATCCCTCAGGCTGTCACTTCATATTTATCTAATTGGTATTACTGGTGAAGAGGCACTGACCTGCCGCCCTTCACCCCGTCTACCAGACTCCCTCCCTCCTCCTCCTTGAGACCCTGACCAGGCCCTCTCACCGGCCATTAGACCTCATGTCTCCAGTTCCATACATGCACTTTACTTTTATGCACCTCTGCACATTGAACTCTGTTTAACCCCTGGTAGTGGTGAGCCTCTGACAGATCAGATGTGGCTGACCGTCTCACCGCTGAGCGACTGGAAGTAGGCCATGGATCTTGTTATATAAAACAAACAAAAAAAAGTCTAAATCGAAGCGTGGCTGATACTAAAACACTGTAAAGGTTCTCACTGTTTAAGACAGAGTTATACAACTATGGCAAGCTGTAATGGCAGGACAAACATGCTCATGCTTCACTCTCAGGAGGCACATTTGGAATTACAGTACATGGCAAACTACAAGACATCTAGCCTGGTATGGGAATTTGATTTGTAGGTTTACTCCCAGATGACGTTGGATGCCGCTGCTGCAGAAGTTGATCCAGGATTAGCCTCATATTTGATCTCTGTTCATTACTCACACGTATGCACTCCGGATAATATCTAGACAATTACAGTAGGACTTCTCCAGAGATTCTCCGGACCTAGTCGTTCACATGTGCACCTCACAGCTGGAGATTATCCCTGTCAGGAGGTAACACATGACGGAAGTAGCGGACGAAGCAACAGAGTCTGCAACACGATACCATAAAGACAATATATCAATGCTATGTGTAGTCCAACAGAATGACAACATCAACGAAAGAGCGGAGAACAAGAAACTGGCAAACAGAAAACTTAATATGACCATTTAATGACGCTCGGAAATCGTGGTGGTCGCATGCAGACACTTGATGCACCGTGCAGCGATGACAGGAAATAAACGTCACTCTGCTCCAATTGGCGCTCAGTGAATTCTCCTGAGTATATCCTGCAGCGTTCTCACGTCTGCTCCTCCGAACTTTCTGCGGAAAAAAATACAAAATACTAGGGGTCAGGCAGGAGAAACTCCGGGGAGAATCCAAGTGAAAAATGTGGCTGTTGTGTTCTGGATAATAATTTTAGGAGATTTCCGTATGTGTGAAAAGGTTTAAAGTATTCCGGTGAAAATATAATCTTTTACCTGTTATCCAGAAACAGGTCACATTGTCATCAAGTTTTTCTCGCCTGCCTCACTGTGTTGTGTTTGCCTATTTATAAGCCGCAATTCATTGACTCATACGGCATGGAGACGGAGATATTCAAATGTTAGATCAGCTAAGTTAGAGTACAGACAGGATGTGTAGAGGGCTGACAGGAAGCGAGGCCTGATTTTACTGCAGTTGCGCTGAGAGGGAGTTTTGAAATTGAAATGCTGAAAGGGACCAGAGCGGGAGGGGGGAGGAGTTGAGTGGACTGCCTGAGAAAAGAACACTAGCTCTCTGAAAGAGTTTCAGTCAGGAAGGCACAGTGGCTGGTGGGTAATTTATAGCATAGAAAGGCTTGTAGGGTGAAAAACATTATTTTAGCGGCCCCCACATACTAATAGAAGCCAGATGTGGAGGGATTAACAAAGAGCAACCCCCCCCCCCCCCACTCCCCCGTCTCTTTCTCCTTCACTCTACCCCCCTTTTTTTCCTCCCCCCCTTTAGCTGGAGTCCCCACTGTCTCATTTTCTTCCACTCTCTCTTTCATTCTCCATCTCAGGCTTTCTTGCGCCACTCCTGCATATTTTTCCTTGAGAGTGTGAGATGCACTGGGAATACGAGAGCAGTCAACACTCTGGATTTTGAGGTGAGACTTAGGAAAGCTTCACTGAGACTCTCTAAACAGATCCTCTGTTTCTCCCGGCCCCCTGCACATGTGCAAAGCAAACGGGAGCCTTGTGGTCGCTGATGTCACTTTACTCCTGGGGGTTGAATGGGGTTGCTAGGCCACACGTCAGGTGGCAACAAAACAGCCTGGCATCACTTTACCCAATGATATCAGAACATAATTTGCTTCCCTGTCAGTGAGCTCTCCAAGCCACTGGGATGGTTTGATTAAACAGAAGAGATACTGTTGTAATGTTGCGCCAAAATCTTCAAAAGCTCGTCATAGTTTTGACCTCGTGGCAGCATCACAAAAGCCCAAGTGCCATTACCTGGCTTGGCTTTGAAGGCAAACCAAGCCGCAGCACAGCAGACGTGCAGAAACCCATACTGAGACGGTAAGCCAACTGCCGCACCAGAAGACGGTTAGATGAGAAAGTAGGACAGATGTTTCAAGTCGGTTTGAGCGCATTAATCACTAAAATGTGTTGAGCGAGAGAGCTGCCAATGAAAAGGCCCCTGCGTTCCTTCCAGCAGAAGGCTATCAGTTCCAAAGTCAACACATTATGTAAATTGAATGCGATTATTTTCGCTCTTCCCTCAACACTTACATCATCACCTGGGAATAAAAGCTTGATGTTGCAACACGCGCTGCAGCCTCACAAGACCCTTGGTGCTTTGATAAAAGGCGCCAAGTCAGGGCAGGTGCTTCTGGGAAACTTTGTCACTGAAGTATTTTGGCCTATTTAAATAACTGACTGTGTAATGAGAAAAATACCATAAAATATGATTACCAATACCTCGTAAAGTACATGGTCATTACAGTTAACAGAGTTCTCCTTCTTATTGACCAGATTATTGAAGTAAAGTTTCGTGGAGCTGCACTCCCATTATTTATATGCTACAATAGTTTAACTTAGCATTAAATTGAGTAACTAATCTTTTCAGTTTGCCTAACTGAATATACTGATGTACTTATACTTTATGGCAACTAAGGTTACTCTCTAGGTTCAGTAACCAAAATGGTCACTAGAGATTCGTTCCCATTCCTGCTGGAAGATGGCAGAGGTGGAGTAAAAGTCCCTCTCATGGTGAACGAGATCATAAAGATGTTTTTGTGCAGAACTGGGATTTAAAGACTGCTGTCCTACAGACACATTACTGATGAGAAACACATCGCAGGAAACAAAGCGGGCCACGACAGAGGTGGAATATAAGAGTGAGTAAACTCTGCTCGACGTTCATATGGTTATGTGGGTATTTGGAGGACTCTACATGCCCATCCCTATGATGGATAAGTCCATGCATTGTGTGAGTATATGCATTTTTGTTTATTTTTGTTTACGTGTGTGCATAGTTGTCTTTAGCTGTACTTCTGTCTGCCCATGTGTTTGTAAGTGTGGGTGTGTGTGTGTGTGTGTGTGAAAGCAGCAGGGGCAGGAGCTCAGAGAATGACAGCGTGTCTGTGGCGGTCAGAAACTCGAACCCTCTGATCTCGCTCTCAGAGACTCCTGCCTCCCAGCTGTCACTGTGCCTCTGGCATCCTACTCGGCCTCTTGCCCCCCGCCCGCTCCCTTTGAAGACGGCTACCCAGGAAATTGAAAGCTGTTTTGAAAGAAAGACAAGAGAAGAGAGAGGAGAAGAGCACAGACACTGCTTTAAAAAAAAAAAAAAAGGAGTGTGTGAAAAGAGGGTGATGGAGAGGTTTTAGGTTAAAAAGGGTTAGAGATGTTCTTCAGCGAAGTGGATCTTTCTTTACAGGCTGCTCCAGAGTTACTCAGATGAATCATTTTGTTAAGCAGAGTGATATTAAACACGCAGCGAACATTAAATCTGATGCCACAGTCCTCACTTCAAGGTTCATTTGCTGGAAAAACGTTTTCTTATAATTTATTACTTTTTGCATTAAACACAATTTTGGACCTTAAGTGTTTGTTTTTTTAATTAGTAAAATATTACAAGGATTAGAGAGGGATTACCAAACACTCAAAACCGCACTTTAATTTGAGTGTGAGGCGGATCAGACAGAGACGGCAGAAACAGTATAAAAGCAACAGCATGTGCCACATCTAGTAAATCATTACGCGTGCCATGATCTGCAGAGTCAGTGTAAGAAAGAACAAAACGTATGCTGGTGTTGCAGTACAAGTCTGTTACCAAACTCCTGGTGACATCAATAAATAATGTGAAAAAAAGTCTGAAGTTATAAAGACGTCCTCCCTGAAAGATTAACAAGTAAGAGCAAGAAAAATACAAACACATAGAAAATGAAATTAGACAAATTGAGAATTAAGAAGTGAGTAATCCAAAATGATTTGCATTTAAATCGCAAACAAATCTAAACAGGATAAACTGTGGACCAATTATGAGTTCCAGCCTGTTGCTATAGGAGTCCTTGTGGTGTGCCACCACATGTCCTCAGTGTTTCTACAACAGATGAATCTGGGCCCTCTGACCTGACATCCTGCTCCCTCTGAAGCCTTCGGGACTCCCACTGAGGAAATCTCTGTTACAGTACAGAGCTGACTTCAAGCTTTTTCTCCTGTCGTCTCCAAGACAATACAGGAGTGTGCCAGGGCGCCGGGGTTTCTCGAGTTCTGCTGAGGTTTACACTGGAATAACATTTTGATGATCCATGTCTCGGAGGACAGGAGCCAGGCACAGGGCAGATGGTTGTGTGGTTTGGCCCAATCGCAGACAGCTCATAAGACATGCAAACAAACAGTGATGGACAGGTGGGCATCACGCGGGGCGGAGCGGCCAGACTGGCAGTCAGATGGAAAGCAGCAGCAGAGGATTCAGAGTGGCATGTTGGCACGAACGGTCGGACCGATGTTTGAGTCTGCAGCCAACAATAATGTCTGCCTCATTAGATCTGGACCACGAGACTGACCAGTTGTTCCAGAGGGGAAAGAGCTCGTGAAGCGCTGCTGGTCAGGACTGTAAAGTTTATAAACGCAACAGATGGGTTAACACACACCGTAAAATAACAAGGAAGAGAGCTTTGGTTACTTTTTATGGTAATGACAAACTCAGCATGGAATTTTCTCTCAGTACAATAACTACTACTACTTTATTATACAAGAATAACAGCACAGCAGTATTGTGTTTTTGGTTTTGGTAAGACACATGAATTTGTAATTTTACATGGATCTGAAAACTTCAACATCTAGACTCTCATCCCTGATTGGTGTTATATTATTAATTTATACAGTGCAAGATTCGGATTGTGTTGGTGCATCTTTCTGGTTTCAAACACAAGCACTGCAGATATTTGTCCTGATGTAACTGAAGTGATGGTGTTTGGCCCGAGTGGCTCTGTTAAAACCCCCACTGTTGACTTGGGCCCTTTGGCACACTTTTTGAAGCCGACGGTCTCAAACCTGGGCTTTAAGATGGACAGTGATTTTAAATTGGATCGACAAATTGGTGCAGCTGTTAAATCCAGCTTCTTTCACCTAAGGCGGCTGGCAAAGGTGAAGCCTTTTATTTCACAAAAGAACTTTGAAACAGTAATCCATGCCTTCGTCACATCTCGGCTGGATTACTGCAACGCACTATACGTTGGAGTCAGCCAGTCCTCCCTCGCACGGCTCCAGTTAGTTCAGAATGCTGCTGCTCGCCTCCTAACCGGAGCACGAAAGAGGGAGCACATTACCCCAATTCTGGCCTCCCTCCACTGGCTGCCTGTGCATTTTAGAGTTCATTTTAAGATTCTTTTATTTGTTTTTAAATCTTTAAATGGTCTCGCCCCACCTTACCTCTCTGAGCTGCTCCATCCCTACACTCCTGCCCGGTGCCTCAGGTCAGCTGACCAGCTGCTCCTGGAGGTACCGAGGTGTAAGCGGAAGCTCAGAGGGGATAGGGCTTTTTCTTCTGCCGGTCCCAAACTCTGGAACGACCTCCCTCTCCATATAAGACACGCCCCCTCACTGTCCATTTTTAAAACTCATCTTAAAACAAATTTTTATTCTTTGGTATTATTGTTTTTATTGTTTTAACCCTGTTAGTGTTTTACTTATGTTTTATGTTTGTGCTCTTCATGGATGTACAGCACTTTGTCACAGCCATGGCTGTTTAAAAGCGCTTTATAAATAAAGTTGAGTTGAGTTGAGTTGAGTATCTGTATTAAACAGGGCAAAAGGAACAACAGGATAAAGCAGAAATCTTTCTTACAGCTCAAACCACTTTTCACTCACACTCACATTGAAAAGTTCATCATCACACTCTTGAAAGACTTCCAACACATTTGAGAGATCCTTCAAAATGGGACAGACTTCCACATGCTGCTGTGATGTTAGAAATCTTCAAAACACAACCTTTAAAAGGATGCTGTCCCCGATGACACACAGAGGCTGCAGAACTGTTTTCACTGATATGCCACAATTATTCAGAATCAAATACATACAGGAAACATGCTGCTTTTAAGAGTTTATACTGTCCATGGGAAAGTTGATCTGCCTGATGTCAGTTCTTTAACATGAGCTGAATTAAACACATCAGCATATCAAAAAGTTGCGTATAGGATAAAAGAAACTGGAAGATTTAAAAAAAAAGGAAATTGATAAATCAAAACATGCATTTTGCTGTTTGATCAGATAGTTCACTGTGTATCAGACTAAATATCAGAGACAGCAGTGAAAGTATCTCAGGCTGTTGTAAAAGTCAACACCCCGGCTCAGTTGGATCTCTCTCTTTGGCTGTCATAATGAATGTGACATGTTTTCTTCTCTCTGTCCCTGATGTGCTCTTACTATTTCTCTATTATGTCTGCCTGGATTTCTCTAAAATCTTCCTCTACTCGTGAGTAGACAAGCCAGCAGCTCTGCACTACAACGCTCCCCTTCTACAGTTACACTACAGCGCCAGCTGGACCAAAATATTTGCAGGAGTAAACCATTACATGGCTAAATATGAGTAAGGGAAAACATGAAACCATGTAATTACGGTCTAATACAGCCTGAGGGGCTGGAGAGTTAATTCACCCGACTTTAAATGTTAACAGTTGCACGAGCGCAGGTCTCTGCTCCGTTCATACAACCGACTTCCACGGCGCCTGTGAATGGGATCAGCTTCTTTTTTTTCTGTATTAACAGTCAGACATATCCTCATTTCTAGTAACAGTAGCAGCGTGAGTCAGAAAATGAAACCCCCACTGTGCGATTTTCCAGTTAAATGTGAGATATTACATGATATCCGTGATTTTTTTTTCTTACAGATTAAACTCAGTGTCAGGGTGTAACTCTGTACACTTGCCTCCCACACAAGGTCAGGAGTTCAGATTAGACTCGTCTCCTCTTCTGATGTGTCGTTTTTCTTAAAGTTACCTCTGTATCCATGGCAACGTGTCTACAATAGAGAACCGGAGACACACATTCACATGCACATAGTTTGAGAAAAGAAGGTAATACGTTCTTTTGTAGTGTCGGGACGTGTGTGAACACATTCAGGCTGCTACTCTGTGATGAACTCAAACCACAGAGAGAAACACAAACATGGATCAAACAGATCCTCAGATATAACAAAAACACACAGTAAGGATTTCATTCAAGCACTGAAATGTGCTGAGGAGGGCTTCAAACTTTTTTAAGCAGTAAAAACCAACAGAGAGAAATGTCTAAAAGTTTAAATGAGTGTAATTGCTTCTCTTATTTTATTTTATTGAAGTACTTGTTGTTTTAGCCTTGTTTTATATTTCGCACCAACACACCAAGACAAATTCCTCGTATATGTAAATGTACTTAATAAAAACAGATTCTGAAAAAAACTATTCTGATTAGCGAAGGTTGCATGAAATGATCAAAAACATTAAATCAGCTGTTAGCTTTAAAACAGTTTTATAAGATTGACTTTTTTTTGTTACAAAAAAGAGAAAATAGGCCAAGTTCTCAAATTGTTCCTTTGATGTTTTTAATATTGTTTTCTGTTTGCACAGCTGCAGTTATGACAGTCAGCTCTATAATTCGATTTTCAGTGTTCTGGGATGAAGTGAAGAATGATCTCTTCTAAGACAGACCAAATTTTAGATATTAGTTTTCCTACCAAATCGTTTCCAAAATTGTCTTGAAGTATTTAACTTCAAGAAATGACCCAATATTGTGTTCGAAGGATTTTTATTTTGTTGCCATGGCATCAAAACTAAAATCGATATCGACATCGACAGCATTTTTTTAAAAAAGTTTAAGTATCTGGTATCATGTCAACCCTAATTTATTCCATCTTTAATTTTGCATAAAGTGTGACTGTGTTGCTGCTGAAACGTGAAGCTGGAGTCTACATGAATGACTGATAGAAGTAATGTGGTTTGGACGTTCTCAATAAGACATTATGTTGTTAATTATAATCTTATATCTTATTACGTGTTATGAATCTTCCATAACAACTGAGAGAAACACAAAGTCAGCATGAAACTAAACAAACACTCTTATGAAACACTGCTCTGTCTGTTCGAGGAGTTTTTTTCTGCCTCCATCTCTTCCACCAGCCTCTGGTCAACAGCTATACGTTTTGTGATTTGCATCCCCAGGTGTGGAGGGCAGGGGTCACAGCTTTATGGTGGAGTGGGTGGGGGTCGGGACCTGCGATCTGTGGAATTTGGGTGTCACCATGACAATCACAATGGAGCGATGAGAATGACAGGTAGCCCCTGGGGGCTGTAAATAACAGATATGCTCTCATACTTATAGGACCAGGGGGAAAGGAGGGGGGGGGGGCTAAAAGCCTTGTGTAGCTCAAAACAGGAAATGAGTGTAAGAGGGAAGGATGGGGAAAACAAAAACAGACAAACGGGAAAAGATAATTGCATTTTAGAAGTGAAGGAATGCCACCAGCTGAAGGGCAGGATCTCATATCCCGCTCCTAAAACCTCGCAAAACCCCAAAAGAAAATAATTGTTTCATAGGGACTCTAAACCAGGCGAGCACTGTCGGAAAACTTTACATTTTCATCAAATGAATTATACAATGTTAAACATCATGAATGATAAGATGGCAAAAACATGTCATGAATAGCAATGATAACAATTACAGAAGAGACAAAGAACAATGAACTGTTGCAATTCCAACAAAATCCATCTTTATCCTGCAAAGAGAAATAATATACAGTGTAAGTTGGATACAGATGAAAATACATCACTTGAAATTTGGATACAAAAACAGGCAGGAGGCCCATTTCAGATCCTGGGAACAGAGCAGGAGTTAATTTATTAAAATGTCCAGATAACCGGAGGCACCTTGAGGAGACACAAGCTTGAGACAATGCCAGCGTCATCCCCGACACTTTGCTTGTCTGGCTCGTCAAAATGTGGAATGAAGAGTGAAGAGGAGGCAAGTTGTTTTAACGTGTCTGAGTAGCACAAGCAGAGACAAGGCCAGCAACACAGCGTTAGACTCTGGTGTGTAATACAACTTGTTTCTCCAGAAAATTCCTCTAAGCCAACACACACACACATGCAGGAGCGATGCCAGGGAGAGGCAGGGGGCAGAGGAGGAGGGGAGGGAGGTCAACATTAACACTCATGGACGTATGAGTCAGGAAAGAAACAGTCATACACTGTTGTTACTTTTGAGACATCACTTCATCTGAAATAATTCCCATAGACCAGGTAATAACAGTAAAACCGCTCTGAAGAAACCCCTTTCACATTTGTGAAACCAGCGCAGCCCAACATGATTACCCCTGGAGGGGGGGGGGGACATCATTTAAAAATCGTGACTTCATAAATGGACATTTTTCAGTTCTACACAAGCTGCTATTATATCCACGACATTTGTGAACTTGTTGCTTTATTTTCAGATTTGTAAACCTTTCTTTTTTAAACGCTTAATCAAAACTTTCAGCTTAATCTCAACAGTTTTCCTTCATTTTTTTGCGTGCACAATGACCCCATACAACATGCTGTGAAGCACGTATTGATACGGACAATCCAAACTAGAGCTGGAAACTGGATACAGCCGCTCTTTCTGCACTCTGTCAGATGATCCAAGTGAGAAAAGGGGACTCAGGTGTATACAAAATAAAGAGATGGGAAGAAACAACCCATCTCTCAGGGATGGGAGGGAAAGAGGGGGGGGGGGAGAGACCTTCACCCACCCCAAGGGTAGGTCACAGTCCCTGGCCTCTGACCTCTCTCTGAAAGACGGGAATTTAGGGGAGGGAGAGGGAAACATGTCTGAGCGGAGCGAGGAGAAGAGGAGCAGGGGGAACAAAGACTCGACACAAGCAGCACGCCACGTAACACATCTACATTTAAAGAGAAGAAGCAGAAGTTCCAAGCAACTGTCTTCAAAGAAGAAAAGAACAAGATGGCATGTCGCAATAGACAACTTTAAAAGTTAGACTGAACCCCGATGCAATCAATTAAATCACATATTCATGAGGTTTATTGGAAGACGTTTTAATTCCAGTACATTCTTTTCTGTTTTTGTGCAATCAGTCAGCCTGCCATTGCATGCATATCTGAGTGATGCCGGTCAGATCTCACTCTGCACTGCCCGGCCTTGGAGCCACTTCAGAGGTTTGTTCGTCTCTGTTGTTTTTCACTTTTCTTCTTTAATCTGCATTAAAGGTCCTGGCTGATCCCTGACCCCTCATACATCTGTCTCAAAAAGCATGTGCCTTCCAGATGTGGACGTACCTGACCCTAGAGTGCGAGTTCACAGAGGCATCAGTAGATGGCAGCACACAAAAAAAACCCTGCAAAAAAGCAAAGCAGAGTTTGAAAACTTGCACTTCTTTCAGAGGGAGAAAATTAATGTGTGTGCAGCTTTCATGTTAAATGTTTGGACTTCCATTTTCTGCTCAATTGAATGTCTTTTAGGAAGCCTGCGTCAGCTAAATAAACCTTCTTATACGTTATACTTTGATGTTGCATGATGACAGATTATTTGTGAGCTCACAAAATGAATCATATACCTTAGAGCAAATGATGACAGTGTAAGATACAAACATGAATAAAAGATTCCTTTAAAAAATAATGCAGATATGCTGATTCGCTCATCATAATTCAATCCAAGTAATGACCTCATTCCCATGAAAAGAAAGTCAGTGAAAATAAGTGACTTGTTACTTTTCCTCTTTACATCACTGCCTTTCCTGCTCCAGATGTTCAGTGTCTATAAAATCCTGGTTGAGAAAAGGTGGGGTGAAGTTGTTTTGTGTGTGTGTGTGTGTGTGTGTGTGTGTGTGTGTGTGTGTGTAGGTGTGTGTGTGTGTGTGTGTGTGTGTGTGTGTGTGTTTAACAGTGTGTCCTCTCCTAAACTTGGCAGACACCCAGCCAGCAGCTGTTCAAGAAACTATCATATTCATTATGTTTTTCTTCTAACGTGCTAAAATAAATCTGCTCCACATGGGAAATGAGGGACTGTATTTAATGAGTACTTCAGTGGACTTGAGGAAAGCAGTGACGATAGGTTTGACGGAAAAGGAGACTTTTTTTGGGATGCAGGGGGGACTTGAGCTCAGGAGTTGAGGCTTGAAGCTAAAGTGAAACTTGAATTACAAAACTGAAGAGTTCCCAAACTGTTATGGTTGCCAATTAATATGTATTAAAAGCTTAGCCCCCTCAGGACCCACATGAATAAAAGTGATTCATGGCTGTCAAAAAATAATATCAATTTTCTTACCGAAAGACCTTTGTGTAAACTATCCAGCTGGTATGTTATCATGAATTAATGTCAATGTAATTTTGGACCATCAAAGCCTCATGCTGACACCTCATGTCCATACAGTTGATACATTTGGGACAAATCGGTTATTACAGGAAGTTCAAAAATGATTCATCGAATGTTCCTCAGCATGTGAAGATTTTGGTTTCCTTTCCTTTCCTGGCCTAAGTCATCCTAAGTCAGCTGTCCAAGCATCTTTTATGTTTTTCTTACTCAATAAACCTTCCTGCCCTTCAGCTCGGAGAGCAGTGGTCTCTCTCATAGATGAGGAATTTCACCCCATTCTGTGCTGTAAATTCACCATACGTGTTCGACTTTTTCCCCTCCCTCAGCCTCCTCCCCACCACAACTCCTCTCGTCACTCATCATTAGGAAAGTGGGTGCACATTTTCTCAGTCTCCAAAGCTTTCAGCGCTACAACACACTCATTCCCTGTCCGATTAAGCACACTAACAAGCTTAGCCGGTCTGTGAAAGCCAGATTTACCACTGTTCCTCTTTGCTGGTAATTATTGGCAGAGCACACTGTAACAATTCTGGTTATAAAACCGCTTACTGCTCTGTCACGGTCCACCTCCCTACTGACCTCCCGATCTCCATCCTTCCTTCACACCCTCTCACTCTCTCTATCTGGTGTTCTGTCTTGTCGCCTGCTCCCTCTCTTCCAGTTGAACTCCGGCTCCAGGATTCTCAGCAGAGCCAAAGAGCTCAGGGAGGCAGAGAGAGAGCCCTCTCTTCATGGAGGGGGGAAAATGCTGAGAACAAGTCGGAGTGAGAATGGAGGCCATTGTAGGGGGCTGGCCTGGGGACAAGTCATCCATTCAGATGCGGCCAGCCGTGTACAATGGCTAAACTAACATCATTGACATTTGGAGTTGCCTAAGCTTTAGAGTGAGAGGAAAGGGGAGGAGTGGGGGGCTTGCCATCAGGGGCAGGGAGGCTGGCGATAGGAGCTCTGTTAGAAAGGCCCTTCAGAGGCACCAGCCATTGATCAAAAATTCATGTCAGCGGCCAGGATCAGACTAGCGTGCCCTCGGTTAGCTTTCATGTGCTGGAGAAATGAGGGTGGGGGGGACCTTAAAGGACAGTTTGGAGGAGGGGAGGACATCTGAGATAGCCACCTACTCTAAGCCCAGTCCCCATGGACCAGCTTGGCCTGTAACACAAGGCCACCCAGGGCCAACCAGGGCCAACGGGGTGATAGAGAACAGGCTGATGCTTGATCAAAGCTCCCAGATAGCACTGCTTGTTAAACTGTATTGGCTGCCATTAAGGGACACAGAGCTTTGATTAATGATAAAATGAGCAGCCAAGTGGCCCTCATGGCAGATACTAATGAGTCCTTCAAGTGCTTGTGACTGATATGGATGTGGCCTGGTATCAGGGGCAGTTGTGCACCATGAGAAGATTTTCTGTGGTTAAAATTCTTTACAAAACAGGTTCAGCGTGACCAGATAGCAGAGTCCTGTTTTCTGGAGATACAGTCCACGTCATGTGTCTCTGGATACATACCAGTACATTCAAGCAACTTTAACAATTTAAATGTGTATTTAGTCATCTTTGAAATTCGTCGCCAAGGCCTCCCTACTTTAATATCCAAGAGTCAAACTTTTGTAATCAGGTAGTTGAGAACGGACTATATTAACAATTCACCGTTTACAGTATCTTCCTTAATACTAGGAATGTGCTTTATTGGGACCTCCAGGTATTTGTTTATGTTGGTCGAATGCAGTTCATTCAGTTTATGTGAAAAACATCAGATCATCATGCTTGCATGAGTCGTTCTCATGTTGGCTTTGCTGCCAAGCGCATACTCAGTGAGGATCACCTGTAGGAAGCAGGCAACAGGTGGTGCTGAGCATGCATTGATGGATGGAGCTGGCAGTACTTTAGAGTGCAAGAATGTTGAATCGTTGGCTGGATGGTTCAACTTTAGGATCCAAATGCTAATCAGGGCCGCCAGAGAGCCAAGAATTTGATGCCGTTCTTTTTGGCTCACGGTTATCTGGTCAAACAACTGGGACAGAGGGTGCTGTGGTTTGAGTCCTGCAGCTGGCAGGGTCTCGCTCTCTGCAGCACACAGCCCAGGGTGCTCCTGGGAAAGGCCACATCAACACTCGCCTGTCTGATGACGTCTATGGGCTGAGGAGAAGCTTATGAAGGCAACCACTTTGTTTAAACAAGGCTGCGTGTGCTGCTGAAGAGGTAAACAAGGAGAGACCACCTAGCACGTGCCTGCCAGCCAGGAGTCAGTGTGGCATACACTGGTGTTACCAAACCCAAGCCTGGGCTACTACATCCAGCCATGACTTTTTTGCGAGGTACTGCCTCCTTTTCTGGCTGCACGCTGGTGCTTTTAAGGACCCCTAACCCACCTCCCCTCCTCTCCTACGATTCAGCGGAGGCAGCTCAGTCACTTGAATGCAATAACAGCTGCTAAAAGCAACAAACTGAGAACCTGATATATACTGTGCAGCGTGACCCCTGCTCATGAATCAGCCCCTGGACAGGAGGTACTTGAGCGTGGGTCATGAACAGAGTTCCCTGCGATGCCCTATACATCCCCCTTGCTTAACCACGAGGCTATTTCTGCGTCTCCCTCCACGCATCAAAAAGGCCTCTGAATGTCTCTGCAGCAAGGAGAAAATGTCTTCGGTATGATTAGAGGCAGATGATGTTTTGTGGGTTTTTCTGCTTCTGAAATTAAATTGTTTCATGTTGTTGTGTTTATTTTTGAATCCAGTCGTTCGCTATGATTATGCATTTGTTTCGAGATATATCACCGCTCAAAGTTTTTACACACACACACACACACACACACGCAAGATCCTTTAATTAAACAGCATTATGCTGCTGACGTGCTGCTGTAGCTGTTGGGGTGTTTGGACAACAAATGAGGCATCCACCCATATTACCCTGGAGATGAATAGACATACCCATGCTGTGTGTTTGTACAGACATTAACACATACTGCAAACCCCACAACGAGAGCCAGCGGTTCCTTCGTCATGCATTCCCAGGGTGCATTGCTCTCTGACAGCTGTGGGGGCCTGTTAACACCACGATCACCGATGTGATTATGACTCTCTTAAGATACGGAACCACACGCAGCTTCTGTTGGACAAAGACCGGCCTGTCCCAGCTGCAGGGAGATCCTGACACAACCCCAGCTGGAATAGACGTCAGGTTTATCTGGGCCGCTCTCCAGCTCACCTTCTGTGTCCCGGGAGGTGAGGAGTACAGGGAGCTATGTTCCCCTTGGCGAACAGAGGAGAGGTGTTACAATATATACTCACAGTGTATACAATCAACATTCATAATATGCCATGGCGGGCCACCCCCTGAGCAAAGGCCACCCAATGGACCAGAGTTCTGGATACAGAGATTTATGCTGTTAAAGGTTTTTTCCATTTGTTGATGTTTTTGAATATTTGCAATCTGTGGGTGTCCTGTGATTTCAATGTGTATTTTCAATTTAATATCAGCAAGTCCACATGAATGGAAATGGGACATGGGAAATGGGTAAAACATCCTCTTCCTACAAAACCAAAGGTATGTCCTGCCAACACCTTGATGCATCTGGCGTTGACATTTCTGCAGCAATAATTAAAAAATGATTTTTCTTTTAACGAATTGTGAATGTGTCCACAGAGTCTGGGGTACACTTTGAAACAAAGATGTCTTGCAGTTTACTTCACCTGAGATGTGACTTAAATAAATCTCTGTTAATGGCAGAATACTTTATCCACTTTCTGTTTAGTTTAAATGTTGCTTCAATAATGGCAGATCAACATTAACGGTATAATGTCCTTGAGTGGAAGGTAAAACAACATCCAAGAAACATTTTAACATCTGGGCAATAAAGAAGGCAAGTGATTGAGTTTCTTTGACCCGAAGCAAAAGAATTATGAATAGAAAAGCTTCAACTGTACATGTTGGTCATCTTACAGATATGATCCGTTAAAGAAAAGCTTATGTGCAAAATGGCCAACAGAGGGGGTATTATATGGCAGGACAGAGGCATCTTTGTGAGCTGTGGTATCTTGTAGAGACTTTAAAGATAAAATATATAAATGTATGTAGGAGTTCAAAGTTGTTTGTCTGCTGTAGTATGTTCTTCTATGTGTCAGTTATTTACCAGCTGTAGAAAAGGGGGCTCTGTTAACTCTATAACTTTATAATATCATGTGTCAAGAAATATAAAAGGACAATTAAAAGTCAATGTTTTCCAATCTTATTTTAGAGTGAGACTAGATCTGACCAACGTTAATATTCTCAAAACTCTGATCTAACCTTTGTCCTCGAGTTATTGTTGACAGCACTCTCATCTCTGTTTTTCATTGTCACATTAAAGTGATCAGTCGCCTGATGGAGTCGCCTGGAGCAATCAAAAGAATCAGACAGCTCTCTGTATCTGTCTCTCTGTCTCGTCTCTCCATCTCAGTTCACAAAGATCGTCTGTCCTGAACCGAGATGGCCCAGCCTCGGCTGTCCTGACAACATAATTCAATTGTCTTTTTATCCACAGGCGATGAATAACCTCTGAATACTAAATCAGCACAGTGGCGTCTCATCTCTGGACTGGAGTGCTGCTCTGATGGGTCTACAGGGGCTTAGATGGAGAAAGACCAAGCAGGCTCCTATCCAGCTCCTGCTGGTGCAAATCAAAATGGAAGCCCTTCTGAAAGGCTCAGCATGTGTTCAAGTCATTTGAGGCCCCGCTGACCGAAACCCGGGAAAAAAAATACATCCCTGATTCCCATCAGCATATTGACAGAAAAATCAAAAGTGCTCCCTTGTGTCAAGTACATCTCCTCCATCTCAACATTGTGACAAGGTTTGACGATACAGCAGAGTATCAGTATGTGAAAGACTTAATCCATCCTTGGATTCATGTGTGAGAAACGTAAAATCATGTAGTTCCACTTGATGTACGACAAACACGAAAACAGATTATAACAAACCAAAACCCTGTATGCGTAACTGAACATTCATTTGAGTTTCCCCAAGAAACTGTTGTTTTGTTGTGTGACATGTCAGCTTCTGTTTCCTTCTGCATGTCTTCAAAGTGCAGAAAAGCTTCTTTTTTTTTTCAAGTCAAGCCTGTGTGCCAATTCTTCTAAACACAGTTGACCTTCCATATATGTAAATGATTGTGTTTGCATGTGTAAATTCATGTGTATGTATAATGAAGGGGGTGTATCCCGGCAGCAGATGTTGGTGTTTGTCAGAATAATTTTGTGGGAATTTTCATGAGCTGCGCAAGGCCACAGCTGGGTTACAGGTGGGGAGAAGGGGGGGGGTGTGGATGGATGCTTGTGGGGAGGTTTAAACCCCAGACCCCTGGAGGACAAAACCTTGTTCTGGGCCAAAAACACCCAGAGACATAGACACACAAATGTAGGGAGGAGACCTTTGGATGAACACAGCAATTATCCAAAATTATTATGTTCCCTCATTATACACTGTATTTCCTGCCTAAGAAATGACGGTACAGGGCTGGCTCCTCTCAGCTGGAGCTGACCTTCTGTTTTTGTGTTTGCAATTTCCAGCATGGATGCACCCATTGACCACATTTATTGCATGCTAAAAAAAAATTGGTGTCTTCTGCGTAAGCATGATCTCGTCTCTTTAACTTTATATTAAAGTATATGAAGCAACAAAAGAGAAAAGACATTTAAAAAAAAGAAAGTGCCAATTACCTCAGCTCTTGGCATGGGCTCTAATTAAAACCAAACTTGTTTCCTTCAGTGAACAAACATGACAGGCGCTGAGCAGAGGAGCTTTTTTTCCACTCCTGCCAAAATATTAAGTGAGTGCAGGTGCTCCAGGAATGTCTTCAAGGGTGGGGGCAAAGCACAGCTGACCTTTTTCTCTCTCCTTTGTGTATGTGGGACTCCATATGTGTGTTTATTTATGTATTTGTGCATATGTTTCCTCCAACCCCTGACTGTTTTCACGCATGCTTTGGTTGCAGGGCAGACGAGCAAACCCAGCAGTTTGTCTTAGCACCCCTCTGTAACCTTGCTGGGGTGGAAAACTGGAGCAAAAGCAAATGATTGTTATGTTATTCAGGAGAGGCTGGGGGCTGCCCTAAGCAAGACCAGATGCAAGGGTCCCGGCAGCTCCCGGGCCTGATTGAGGGAGACTCGGTAGCCCCAGTGGAGCCTCTGACAGGATTCACAGAGGCTTGGCAGACAGGACAATTTCCTCTCTGCACCCCTCACCACACAATGAATAAAACAGCACCTGATCCCAACCCTGCAAGAGGATTCTTTGGGAAAGATAAATACTATGTAGAAAGTAAAAAAAAAAAAGCCAATTTAATTCAAATTGAACACTTTTGAACAAGTGTTCCTGAAGAAGAAGGTCCTCAATTTAGGTCTCTTAATGTCAGTAATACCCAAAGGGATCCTGCTGTCACACATGATTTGATCCAGCTCCTTCTGCATTAGAGACAGACTCTCTAATCACTAAGTCACCCCAGTGCCCCAATAATGGTTCATAGTTCACTATTAATGTCCAACCAGGGCCATAATTCACTCTCATTAGTGAAGTTGCACATTAAAACAGTTCCGTTCCTGGAAGTTTGCAGTCACTGTAGCGTGTCTTCCTGCCGTCAGCAGTGGCGGGGATGGAGGTGGAAGGAGATGCAGGCCTCCAGTGCAGGTGGAGTGGGATATTTTGGCAACTTCCTGAAGGTCAGACATGCCTCACCAAAGGGGTGTTCGGTAGAAAGGCGGGACACCTGGTCCAGATTGACACCTCAGGGCCCAGCAGCCAGGTGAACGGCCTGAGGCCAGATGGAGTGAAGGAGCAATGAGTGGAGGTTTTGAGCTGTTTGAAAAAGCAGACAAAAGTTTTTTTTCTACAGAGCAGTTTACCAGAAACAGCAGGACACCAAAACAAGCATGAGACAGGACTGTAGGCTAAACACAACTTACCTCCACTTCTGATGGAAACTCCACTCCTTCAGCTTCCTCAGTCTTTTAAGTTACACCTCTGCCAGCAGGCAAGATGGTGAAACTTGCAACACATCTGCTTTTAAAATCATCTCAAATTCAAGATAAGGATTGAAAAATGTTTGTTTTTTTATCCATCACTGAGAACTCTGTTGGCACTTCTCTTAATCAGTGATCAACGATCATCAATCTCAACCCTCTCAATTCCACATTTTCCCCTCCATAATTCATTCATATCACAAAATAAAAACCATAACATCACACCTGTTTTCATCTCTAAGACAATTCAGCAGATTTAGGTTGAACAATAGGTCGTGCCCTCTCTGTTCTCTCTGGCACGGGTTATTTGCTGGCCCTCCTGGTCACGTCTGCCTCTCACATTCCTGCAGAGTCCCGCCTCGGAGGGCCAAGCATCTTGGCACAGCGCAGACGGGGAATTTTCCACAGGTCGACATTGGAAAGGGGCACACAGTCCTACCTTTGTCTATGTGCCCGCGCTCTGCTTCCCTCTCTGTGGACCCTGCTCCCTCGCACAAACACATACTGCATCTACCAACACACACGCACAGCAAGCAGGGACATTTAGTCCAGATGTTCACATGTTACGTCTTTCCTGTATTTTCTGATTTTCGCTGTCGACAAGTTGGCCTGGAGCTTGTTTTGCCAAACATTGTCATAAATGCACTTTCATTTGATTACACCTCTGCACCGTCTGAAAACAGAAAAGATGGAATCCTTTGGAGTCTCTTCAAAGTTGTATCACAAAAATGCCTGAAGAGAAATACATTTATTATTTGACTGTTTATAACATGCAGATGTGTCATGTCTGGCCTGCACGTCACAAAGATGCTGAAATTTGGCAAATAGAATAAAATCATAATTTTAAAAAATAGCCTCGGAGCCTTTCGAGGACACTTGAAACATCTCAACAAATAATTTTATTAAGATGTGATCAGATTGAGATTACAGATGTATTAACTTTTTATAATATTTAGAATTTTACATTTTATAGAAATATTTCTGTGAAAAATAAATAAGTTTTATAGTGAAATATTCCTTCCTTTTTGTTTAGGACCTTTCAGGAAAATTCCAAAACGTGAAGTCTGCATCAAAGTCTTACAGCCCAGGTTGAAAATGTTTGTCAGTGCTTAGTACAACTTGACCTGACGAGACGCGCTCAAGGATTATTCCCATGTAAAGACAGACGCTTTTCTCCAGCTCCACGCTTGTTACCCGCCGGGCCGCTCTGAGGCCCCCTGGTGGCAGGGTAATTAAAGTACCATAGCTCAGCCAAGCTGCAGTAACAATCCCAAATCCACAGAGAATGACCGGAGCCGTGGGTGCTCCTAATCCTGTTTGCGGCCATCGGGAACCACTCCAGTCCCAGCCGGAAGACAGGGAGGTCGGGGACGTTGGACAATAGGCCAGAGGAGGGAAGAAGGGAGGGTGGGAAGGAGTGAGAGGGACGGCAAAACTGTATTCACCCTCACTGCCAGTCTCCTTCTGTTGTTTCTGCTTTTGTAATAACCTCCCTCTTCTCTTTTCTCATTGTTGTGTCATATCTTAAGAGCTCAACCTCCATGTTATTATTCAGTCACATCGTAAGACAAGAAGAGGTCATGGCAATAAACAGCTCAACAAATTAACTTGCCAAGTATAGTTAATTTTCATGTACAGCAAGTGTTTCATAAATGTAATGTCGTAAAAATATTATTTGCCAAATTTATGAGAATTTATTGGACTAAAAAACCTTCCTCTGTTAATAATTCTGGACAAGTTAATGGTTGTTGTGGTTGGGATGGTAACAGCTGACCTCGACAAGATTATCCGTTTAAAATTCACGTTCAGAGCAGAATTTGTGTAGTCTCGCATGACCTGCCCTTTATCCTAACAAGCTGAACTCATGAAATGCTCTCTCACCAGCCTCCCTGCTCATACAGACAATAATCCGCTACCTTGGGAAGACAGAGCGAGAGAGAAAAGAGCACAGCGGTAATCCAGCCGCAGGTTTCCCCCCTCACCAGCCCTCTCTTCAGGGGGTTTGCTCCTGCCCCGCCCTCTCCTGAACACCCCGCACCAGCCCAAAAAATCCAATTACACTCCTTCATTAACAAACCCAGCAGGAGAGGTACAAACAGAACCCTGATCTGCACCTGTGCGTTCTCCCACACTGTGAGGTGCAGACAGGACCAAGGACACGACAAAAACCTTCGGGAGTGTGTTGACTCATTTCCGACAAGGCTGCTGAAAACTTTACGCAATGTCCAGCTCCGCACAGGAAAAGCTCTGTGCTCCATTTTCCATGATGCGATGTCCCCAACGGACAAACACAACGTTATGTCTCACTGTGACACCCTATTACAGCATGTGCACTACCTCAGTGCTCAGGAACCCAATGCTCAGACTCCCAGCGGCCCCTGACTGACGGGATCACTGGTAACAAAGTGGTAAGAGCAGTGCCAAGTGGAAACTTTTGACACAGACATTTCATTTGATAAAAAGAAGTGTTTTACCATTAGCTTCTTTGACAAAATGACATTTTGAAATTCCCCATGTACTGTGAACATGAAATCCCTTTACTTCGACTTCCTCCCACAGTCCAAAGACATGCTCGTTAGCTTAATTGGTGGCTCTAAATTGCTCGTGTAGGTGTGAGTGTGTCTGGATGTTTGTCTCTGTGTCTCAGTGTCAGCCTTGGAATTAACTTTTGACCAGTCCAGGGTGTACCCACCTCTCACACACTGACACCCAGGATAAGCTCCAGCCCCTGCCACCCCCATCAGGGTATGTGAAAATGGATAGCCGGGTGTTTTTTTTAGAAGAACAATGTGTCGATGTCATCCTCCACGGCAAAAGCTTGAATTCATTTCTTAAACCTTTTTCTGGTGACATCAGCACAACAACAAATGTATTCCAGTCGAAAGATTAATTTTGTTTAAACTTCAGGAGCATTAAGATTTCATGTGAGGCAGTGAAGTTAAGTGAAGACAGCCATGCCAGATTGTATATGCAGGACATTTAGAAAGGAGATGAGGGTTCTGTGTCAGACTTTGTTAGTATCTTCGTAGACGTTGTCGTTAAAATCTTGCTTTCATTTCTGAAAGTAGTTCTGGTGCCAAACTGTGACTATTTCCCAATTGATTTGTCAGGCTTAAGAACTAAAGCCTTGTTTTAGGTCAGGAAGAAGATCACGCTCTGTTTTCAATTGAAATGCTGAACAGTTACATTTCATTGTATTAGATTGGCTTCTGGCTCTACAAATACTAGTTTGAAGTGAAAAGTCCACCACACAAACATGGACTGTGCAGCTTGAAAAGAGAGGATGTTTGATAGTCTTTGCTGGCTGGTAAATCTGAACAAAGCGAACGGAAAATCAACTCAGACTTTTGAAGCATGCTTGAAACGTTTTCCAACTTATTCAGAAAATTATATTATTTTTATCGTGAAAAACATCAGTTTAGTAAAGGGCCAAAAAAAAAACTTGAGAACAGTTATTAGGGCATGCGCTTGCTCAGTTTGTTCACTTTTCATTATTATCAATGAAGAGGAGCTGCCGGTAAAAGAAAAATCAGGCCAGTAAATTCACCCAAAGCTCCCTTCAGTCTTAATTCCAGCCTCTACGCTCTGGTTCCTCTGGTCCCGACAAATAATAAAGAGTCATTAATTCTAACACTACTGTGCTTTAACGGGAAATCCAGTACAATTAGGAATAACTGAAGCTGTCTTAATTGCATTCATTGAACCGTGATTAACTTTTTCTCTTATTTTAGTGTTGTGTGTTCTTCTCGCGCAGAATAATTACTCATTTCTACAGCAAATAAACTTGAACCTTGAAGCCTGAATACTCGTGACAACGAGTCAGTTTGGCAAACATCTCTGTTGCTTGTCTGGTCCAAGAAATCCTGCAGTGTACGTCAAACCTTGGCCTGAGGGTGTGAGCAGGGTGTGGGAGGAACGCAGGATGGGACACTGGGTGGGTGAGACAGCAGGTTGGCAGTCAGATACAGGCTGGTGTCCACAACTGGCCAGAGTCAACAGTCCTTGGCAAGCACATCTCCACATGTACGCCTGCCCGGGCACCCTGCTACTTCCTGTGTCACACATTCGCTGACACTAAAAGAAATGGAAAACATGTGCTAACACAGGGAGTCAAATGGGAGAGAAGTGACTCTGTTGTTCCAGCAGTGAGGGACACAAAATGTTTCCACCTTTTTCTTCAGACTTGTTTTTTTTAGTCCAAACTACAAACACTCCAGAGAATAAGTGTCAACTTGATTGGTTCAATAACGCCTTCCTTAGTGTATTCAGCATTTCAGTGGATTGTATACAATTTACAGGATTTCATAATAACTTTAATGCAGGAATAATATAGTAAGAAAGAAATATAATGAAATAAATCCATGATAAATTAATATATATATTAAATATTAGAGTAATATAACATTCTGATTTTTCACTCTAGGGATCAATAAAGTAATATCTTAATAAAAAACTGTTGTTTGCATTTCACTGACTAATTGCATTTGTTCTCTCCTGATTCAAGCACGTCTCCTTCTGCATATTGAGCACTTGTTAATAAAGTCTTATTTCTCTCTCAGGTGTAATCCCTCTATCTCACTGTGTAGAGTTAGTCTCTAGCTCTCTCTCTCTCTCTCTCTCTCTCCTCTCTCTTCTCTCTCTCTCTCTCTCTCTCTCCTCTCTCTCTCTCATCTCTCTCTCTCTCTCTCTCTCTCTCTCTCTCTCTCTCTCTCTCTCTCCATCTCTCCTCTCTCTCTCTCTCTCTCTCTCTCTCTCTCTCTCTCTCTCTCTCTCTCTCTCTCTCATCCTCTCTCTCTCTCTCTCTCTCTCTCTCTCTCTCTCTCTCTCTCTCCTCTCTCTCTCTCTCTCTGCAGAGAAGCGCCTACATTCCTGGAGAAATCACAGAATCAACAGGCATGAAATTCATTTCTCACATGGCCGCATCTGCGCCTCCTAATCATAACCTGGACTGACAATTCAATCCCGCAGTCCATCGCCTGCTCCCTCCTTCCATTCTGGCTTCCTCACCCACCCCCTCGTCTCACCCCACACTCTCTTACCTCCCACCGCTTCCTTCGGGCCTGCCTAATTGCATTCAGTTAGCCTCCCCACATCATCAGGCCCAACAAAAAACAATTAACAAACGCCAACTTTAATTAAAGTAATGGCCATAAGGGAGCTAGTGACCTGGTTCCTCACCGGCAACTCTTCCAGCCAACCTCCAAAGCAGCACACCCGCCTCCTGGCCTGCATGCAGGGAGCAAGGTGGGGTGGGGTTGGGGTTGGGGTACCGGACATGTTGTCAGGGTGTCTGAACTGACTGACTAATGGCTGGTCAGAGCGGGTGATTAGGCTGCAAGAGGCTGGAGGGGGATTCCAGTTTGGCTCCCGAGGGAGACGTGTTTTCAGGCCTGTTACAGCTTGTGGGGAGGGGGGCACAAACAGTCCGATTCATCATCTGTGTGCCTAGAATTATATGAAAGTGATGAATGTGTAAAGTCAGGTAAATGACTGAATTAGAGTAATGGCTGATTACAGCAATTTACCCTGAGCACTGCCAGGAATATACATTCCAGTCCGCAGCACACGATGCTGGGTCTGCACACGAGGGAGGGGCTGGGATGGAAATGGTGCAGGTTCTGGTCACAGGGGCTGAGTGCACAACCAACCTTAAAACTGTTTGCTTGATGCAAATCCCCAAAATAGAGCAATGGGAATAGAGAATAATAATTAATGAAAGAAAACAAGTCGTATACCGGAGGAGCTGATAAAATATGAAATAAAGATAAATTCTTGGATTATGAGCTATAAACTAAGGATGAATTCAGAAGATGGCGGTCATGATAATATGTGGAAAAGAGATGTGGTAAACAATGTGACGCTGCTAATGCTGAATTGAACAGCGTAAGAAACACGAGCAGCTGGATTGAAAACATTTAAAACTCATTATTTTAAGGTTAAACTGGAGTTAAACGGGAGGTTTTAGAACACAAACAAACCTGCAATGAAAAGACTTCAAACTGGTCTGATTATTGTCAGCTTCGCTCCGGCTCCTTTAAGAAAAGGACGCGGTCACCACAATCAAACCGAGCTGAGAGGTTCTTGTTTTAAATAAAGATCTTGTTTTGTACCAAAACTGGACGAAGTCACTATCAACACACTGAATGTACTCGTGAAATTAATATATTTAATCTGAAGGTATGATTGGTGAGGCACTCGCTTACTGCTGATTGGCTGAAGGGAACATAAACAGACACTGAACTTTAGTTTCAAGGAAAAGTCAGCAAACTACGGATTCAGAGACTATAAATCTCCACCTCTAATCCAGACGTTTGCATCCTCACTTCCTTGACTCGCCTACAACCTAAACCTAAAGCTCTGCCACGGTGATGATGCACTGTACTTCCTCATAATGGATAAAGCTGATTTAGCTACATTTGTCTACAATGGTTTGCTGTGTGTTGTTGCTCAAAGTCTACCGTGTAATATCAACAGCAGCCAGCCTGATTAAGAGTCTGTTAGTGAGCCTGTGTGTGTACAGTGAGTGGAGTGTAGCATGCGTCAGTACAGTTCTGGGTGAGGGTGCTCTGGCAGTCTGGCAGCGCTGCGCTCCAGGCCCCTCGCTCCATTGGATTAATGCCGATTGTTTGGGAATGACTTGGAGCTCTGGACCACACAAGGAGAGCGAGGGGGGAACGTCGACCTGCGAGGGCTGCAGGAGAGGGAAACAGAGGGGAGTCCAAGCAAGCAGCTCCCTTCGACTTCTCTCTGTTTTTTTCACCACACACAGAAACACTTTCTCTCTCTCTTTTATCACTTTCAATCTTTCTGTTTCCCTTTTTCCTTTCACCCTTTGAAAAGCATCGAGCTGCACCCGTGCCTTTGCTTTCCGAGGGTCAAAATGAAACGTCCCTGTCGACAGCTACTACCTGCACAACTGAGTGTGTGTGTGTGTGTGTGTGTGTGTGTGTGTGTGTGTGTGTGTGTGAATGTACCTTTTTTTAGCATTCTGTGGGAGGTCTACAGCAAAGTGTGGGAGGACGCATTGAGGGGATATGAGGAGGACAACAATTCATCAAGAACACTCCGCTGGCTTCAATTAGCTGAACTCTCACCATGTGCTTCGCCAGTTTTGGGAGTGAGTCATTAAAGACGGCCAGCGTTTTTGCAGCAGCATAGATTGTTCTGTAAACATGGCGAAGCATCACAAATATATTTCTTTGCTACGTAATCAGTTCAGTCAGCAAGTTTAGACTCTCCCACATCATCCAACAACAGTGGAGGATGCTGACAGAGAGATCTTTGCCTGCTCAGCCTTAAAGTTCCAATTATGTGAAAGAGGAGAAAATAAAACACATGAGTTGGCAATGACAGGAGACACGAGACTGACAGCTGTGTTTATGGTTCAGGGTGTGGGAGGCTGGAGCGCCGCCAATTCACTCCATCCAGAAAATGGCTCCCATGACCTGCCCAGATGCTCCTGTGACTCGATAGCGTTTATGTTGGAGCGCATTATAAATCAAGAAGGAGCTTCATATCAAACGTTTTATTCACTGTCTGCAGAGGCCGAACTCACAGTCGAGGACGGTCGGTTTTAGGTTCCCAAAGGACGAACCAAGTACAGTAAGTGTGTGTGAGTGTGTGTGTGTAGGTGTGTGTGTATGTCTGTGTGTAAAAGCGTGTTGTATGTGTGGTGATGGTGATGATGAAAGTGGAGAATAATCCGGGTCGAGCCTCAGATCTTATGTTAACTGTGAGATGAACAGGAAACACACGAGTGTGAGACAGCGGTGTTTGGGAAGTGGGAAGGAGGTTACAGACAGGGCAGCATGTGATGCACGTTTATGGTGTGTGTACCGACAGGGCCGATGGAAGTTATTTTGAACAGGAGGTGCTGTAAAAAATCTTTTGTTCTTTATTGGACCAAAAAAAAACCTCTGAGCCTATAGGCCTATAGAATACATTCATAATATATACATTTAAATATGTTTTAAAAAGATGAAGATTCACCACGTCATTGTCTTACACTCTTCAGTGAACACAGCCAGGGCCACACACAGACACCATCAGTTCTCAGAGGAATATCTGCACAATTACTTAAAC
The DNA here is from genome assembly GCF_947650265.1 of Symphodus melops. Lineage (NCBI taxonomy): Eukaryota > Metazoa > Chordata > Actinopteri > Labriformes > Labridae > Symphodus > Symphodus melops. Next base: position 3,028,075 of record NC_136700.1, on the reverse strand, counting down.
TTCACAATAACACTTTAACATTGCAACAGGTTTGATCAGCTGGCATCACCCTGAGTCACTGCACCTACATTTATGTCACACACGACTCTATCAGCTCCAAAATCCTTTTATGCACAGCGCAAAGAAATAATCTCAGGCAATCTAAGCACATTATTGAATAGCTCTCCACAGTCATTACGCAAACATACGCACAAAATCACACTTTGTTCTCCATCTCCAACCTTTTTACGCACGGAAGGAAACAATCCAAACCATTTACACGTTATTCTCCAAATCCATTACGCACAGAACACACGATCAAAGTAACACTCTCAATCCCCACCACCTTGCAACAATACTACAGTGTGACATTAAACTGCATATATGAAAGTGCGCGGCGGCACCATGATCTTACTTTGAGCTGTAGACAGGGTGCCCTGGTTACAGGTGTCCAAATATCCAGGCGCGCTCTGGGGTCGTGGAAATAATGTCTCTAATGAGGGGACGAATGTCCAGAGAGTTCATGACGTCTGTGTTGGCATACATCAATTAATGGTTTGTGAGTCTTTTCTGGGTCATCATGGTGCTGCGTGTCTCCAAAAGACGTAAGGCTGAGAAAGTGCGCTCAGATGATGCCACAGAGACGTGAAGGCACGGACGTAACTCAATCAGTTTTTCTGTCTCTGAAAACGTGGCTCTTGTTTGTTACTGGAGCTTACTCCAACACGATGCTACATCTTGAACTGTGCCACTCGTAGACTGAGCATGGAGCGAGCGGGGAACCTTTTCACTTTACTCGGCGTCTGTAACCACGAGCCGGCCGGCCTTACGTTGACAACGTAACTTCCGTGAACTTGTGTTTATTAGGCCTAAAAATAATTAAATCAAAATCAAGAAATACATGTGATAGCCTACGCATGTCAAAATATTTTCCCATTCATAAAGGAATGGGAAAAATTTATAAATTGTGCAAAAATATTTTTAATAATTAAAAAAAAAAAAGAAGGTCCCCCTCGCCACGAGGCTGCAGCACCCCAACTTCCTGCGGCCGTGTGTACCGAGATTTGACCCTGCACAGAGGACTGACTGAGTTCACACCTCAGCTGACTTTGGGAGGTGGTGTATTCTCACTCTGACAAGTAAAAGCCACTTGATGCACATTAAATAAAGATGTAATGGAAAGTTAATGCACTTATAAAATGTATTACAGCATCTGTGGCGGTCTGATTGAGCCTTAGTTGCATTTTTTTTCACAGCTGACATTTGTCTTGTCATAGTCAGGAAAGTAAAGGTGTGGTATCAAATACCAGGATGATGTTGTATTAGTGTGCGTAGCTGTGCAACAGTGAGCTAGTGTGGGTAAAAACAGGATCTGGAAAGGCCACAAGAACGATCTACCAAAAATAGAGTTGTATTTTGTTTTGAGAAGTGTCGGAAAAAAACGTGTGTTGATAGCAAATGGTGAGCAAACAGGTTCTCAAAAACGACCCGTGCTGTAGACCAGCAGTTTACTGCATGACTTATGAAACAACACACCAAGGCACACATACTGTTCTTCTGTTGTGGAGTTTGATGGAAACCATTGACTGTAAATATTACAGCTAAATATTGGAGGACGAAGCCTGAGGAATATCAGCCACCAAGTATAAATTGATACCAGACTGTTGGCTCATTTAAATTGACTTTGAATGAATTTTCCTTTTTTTTTAGCTAAACAGAGAGAGAGAAAAAACGTTCTTTAACATTACATAAACATATTAGCTGCTCTGTTGCTACTTCAGCATTATTGTCTCTAATGTTGGAAATATGAGAAGTGACTTCAGAAATATAAGAAGATATTCTGAGTGAATCATGATGCAGGGGATCTGTTCAGACTGACCCTGACACACTGCCTTACTTTTCACACTCAGAAGTGAAAGCAGATCAACCTTTGCTCTGACACCATGAGAAAAATTAGAGTGCTACAAAGCAGTGCTCGGTTTTTTTTTTCCTCTTCTCCTGGGAGTCATTTTCATCCCACAGTTTTCTTTTGGACACATCCCTCTTCCATCTCTCCTTCCAACTTTCCCCAACCGTCTCTTCGGTTGACTCCCACTTGTACACAACCCCAAACACACCCCGTCCAGCCGCCTGCCCCATAGGCTGTCTCTCTCCTCTGCTGCTGCCAAGAATAAGACAGGCTGATGTGGGGGCCCCATGGGGGAGGCCCCGCGCTGGTGAAGCAGTCCTCCTCCAGCCTGAGCACTCACTCTGCTGAGTTCGTCCACTTGGCTCTGTTTATTTAATATTCAGTCAGCTGTGGGGAGTGGGGTTAGCCACAGCTTATAAAACTCAGTCAGCATGACCAAGATATAACCCCCACACCACCCTCCCCCATTTTTCCAACATCCACACATGCACTTCAACACACGCATGTACACAGACACACATATGAGCACACTCCTGTAACATACTGGTGACATCTTCACACACTTTTTACCTTTTAAAGCTCAAAGCATGACCAAACAAAACAGATACATGTTAGATTTCATGTACCTTTTCAACATGTGATCATCCAATTAGATAACAGTATAAATATCATAATATCCTTGTATAGTCTGAACCTTGTATATAGTCTTTACTGCTAATCTGAAAGTTTGGGTATTAATGCATAAAGCTTCAAACTAAAAATGTAATTAAATTTCACTTTGTCCTAATCGATCATAGGCTAGTTAACTTCATTACAAAAAGCAGGCTGTTGCTGTTGTTAGTTTTATTTGACCATTAATAGTTCTGGTTGGTTTTATGCTCAAAGTTTCATCCAGATTTGCTAATACATTGAAAAGAAGGATACATGGTATCAGGTTACGTTTGTGTCAAATGCAGAATTGTGTAATAATAAATAATGTTGCATATTTATTTATTTATGAATTTATTTATATTCTGCAAATTTCAGAAATAAAGCAATTGAAAGGGCTTCACATAAAACATCATGCCAAAGGAAAAGAGACACATTGAAAGAGGTTGTTAAAAAAAGCAGGAAAACAATCCTTAAAATATAAGTGTAAAAGTAACAGCTGCTAAAATACTCAAGAGAACACATTTCATCAATAATGCATCACAGTGAAGTCCAAACAAGAACCATAAAAGGTCCCTTATAAACAATCATGGGAAACAGTTCTTCCATTTCTTGGTTATGTAAACTATCACACTTTTCCCTTCTTGCACTTCAAAGGTGAACTCAGGGATGTAATGAGCTTAGCTGCTTGACTCGGACTAAGATGACTGAACAGAAATGAAGCAGGAAGCGAGAGAGAGAGAGAGAGAGAGAGAGAGAGAGAGAGAGAGAGAGAGAGAGAGAGCAGCACATGAGCTCCAGCACCACTTCAGGAGTTCAGAGGAGCTGGCCAATATGGATTTGTGTATGAGCGGGTGGCGGTGAGCATCTTAATAATCTTCCCAGCAGCCCAGATTCACTCCACCCTGTTGGGAACGATCCCAGCGTGCTCCAGCTACGGCTCGACTGGAAGGCTCCATGGCAACCTCTAGGGGTCGGGGGTCATTGGGAAAGGTTGCTTTTATCTGCTAATGAGGTCGGTACCTGGGGCTTCGTGTCTCTCTGCCTCTGTCTCTCCGCATCTCCCCTGCGCCGTCGCAGGCGGGGGGAGCGGCCTCTGTGAATGCCATCTTCACTCATCTTTGCTCTGTGAAAGAGGGGTGGGATGCAAGGGATGCCAGGAGGGAGGGGTTGCTCATATTGGGCCGTGCCCTGTAGGGAAGATAACAAACGGCTCTGAAATTGCTGTCCCCCTGTCTGGCTCCTCATTGTGAAATAAGTGTTCACATGCAAATCAACAATTACCCTACAGGCCCCGAGGATGGCGTTCCCCGCACCTTCACTTTAGGAGTTTGATGGATGACCCGCACGCCAACATGGTTTGTGTGGCGTTGTACTTACTGTTAAAGTGGCCTCTGATTGATCTTTTGTTGTTTTGCCTTTTAAACACAAATTAGCCGTGCTGACAGAGTCGTGACAGAACAGTCAAACAAACCGTATGATTAACCTTCACCTCTTTACATCATTTACAACTGTGAGAAAGAACCACCTCAGTTTATCCTCTGAATTATGGACGGCTCGAGCTAAATAAGTGCTGAATGAGACACGGGGCTTTGCATTAGGCGAGCTGTTAATGCCCCTTGAAAAACACACTTCCCTCGCCAATCTGCTCTCACTATATCACACAAGGCTCATTGGCCCATGTGCCCCTTCAATGGGGCAAACAGGCACCCTCACCAGCCCCTGTCCCTCTCCCACACCCCCTCACTCTCACACACACGCCCCCTGTCATGTTCGCAGGACTGAGAAAGGAGTCCATTAACTCTGATTTAGTGGCAGTGTCATGCGGTCCCCTTTGTGAGCTGGTGACATTCAGTGAAAAGGAATCAGAATTTGCTCCCCCTCCTCCTCCATCGTTCCTTCTCTTGGCTCCTGGCTCAGGATATGTGGAGGGTTTGTGTGGCTCCAGTAGGAGTGTGAGGGCTTCACAGTTGTTGCTTGGGGGTGGGGATGTAGATTGAGAGGGTTTTGCTGCCACATGTCTCTGAGTGGCGGACTCTTTGTGCCTGGGCCAGCCTGTTTGTTTAGCCTTTCCTCAGAGAACAACTTCACACATTGGTGCCTCGTACATGACTGAGAAAACGAGCTGAAGAAGCCATAACACAAAGTTCAGAAGATGGGTCAGGACCATGAGGGTGGTGCGTGCTGTTGTATCTCTCAATTTGTAATAACTCGCTGTGATATTGGTTTTAATCTCAGTTGGAGTGAGATTGTGTCTTGCCTTGTCAGATTTCATTTTAAAGACGTGTTCCAGGATCTCAACAATGTGCCTCAGTCAACTTCAGCACAAACAAAAAACCTCAAGGTTAGCAGAACTCATTTTGAAGAGATAACAAAGCCAGTGGTTGTAAACATCCATCACTGTTTACAGACCAACTTCAATGTTTGACTTTAACCCACCTGCTGTTATTGAGCAAGTGTCTCTATCCTTTTCAATGGTGGAATACAATCGGCTCCTCAATGTGCTTTTTGTTGAGCAAAGTAAAAATATTTTGATAAGGTAAATAAAACGTTTATTTGTTGACAGTCCTTCTGTTGACCATGCCTGACTATGTTTTCCTTCAAGCAACACATGTTGCTTTTATGCAAACCAGACCAAATCTTCCCTTAAACCACAAAACTCAATTTGCAAATTTGAGCCAAGTGTTTCCCAGTGATCATTAATGTCACACTGAGCTTCAAAAAAAATCCTCAAATAACAAATCTAAACCACCAGGTTTACAAAAAAAAAGACCCAAACCATTTTGGCCGGTACAGAGGCATTTAAATGAAATAAAGCACCATGCAAACAATACCCCAAGAGAAAACACTTCACTTCTACATTAAAGGAGCATTACATAACTCTAAAATGGATACTGCAGTCTAAATTCAAAACATTTAAGAGAACTGAGCCCTCCTCCTCAAGGCTGATGTCTACTCAGGTCACTGAAGCTTCAGTGTTTAGCCAGCTCTGCATCGGCCTGTAAACCTTTCTGCGTTCTAACCTCTCTCCATTTTTCAAAAGTATCTCCAACATTGATCCTAGTTTGAGCAGGTTTCTGCTTGTGGAGCTTATTAGAAACAATGCATCTTCCATCGCTGTAACACCTGTTGGTTTGACCTGATGACTGCTCTCATATCTGGCAAACCGAGGCGTGTCCAAAACAGCCACGTTTGCATGCCTTAAAACTGCCTAGCTACCTTCTCTGGTCCAAACAGAAACACACCATTCAGCACCAGAAAGGTCACTTATGATTTAATTCAGCAGATATCATACCGATTGTTTCATTAACTTATTGCTTTTCTTTATGAATTACAGTTATTTTATCGCTCTTATCAGAATAGAGAGAGCCGTGTTGCTTCATTTAGTTTAAAATATTTTTCCTACATTGTGAAACTTTAAAATTCTTGTATTTTTTTCCAGAGGTACTCTGTCTAAGGTATTTGTGAACATTTAACTTGCACAGATTGTTTGAAGCAGTTTTATCTTCATGAGTTATGTTGGAGTGTAATTGAACAGTGCAAGGATGAGACACACTTTTCAAGCAGCCAAAAATAAGAAATCCAGAGGTCAGACGATAGCATCTTGGTCACAGATGGCTCCAAACATTTCCAAAAAAAAACATTATTTCTTGGAGATGAGTACGAAGAAATAAAACTGTCTGTACGTAACATTCATAAAAGATTAAAGACAGGTGATAATAGCGGTGGATGCGGATATTTTAAGGGTATCATTCCAAAAATCTGAGAAAAATCCTGAGCTGAAAGATTTATCGTGTAATAGTTCAACGTTTCAGACAGCTACATCTGGAAAATCCCCCACGAGTTTATGAGATTTCTACTCACAAATAACTTATGATAAGTTTTATTCTTCCAAATGTAGAAGAACCTTTTTTACAGATATGTATATCATACTACTCCAATGAATAAATCGTACTCTGGTGATATCACCACTCAAAATGATCTCTGCAAGAATGTTAGGGGTATTTTTGTCTTTGCAAGGAGTTTAAAAGTCGACCATGCCTACTGGCCTAACAGCTGTTACCCATTGGTATTGATGGCTGTCGCTCATGACCTTTGGAAAATCCATCCATTCCTGACAAACCTCTCCCACCAGCCAGCGACGGGTCACAACAGGCTGCTGCCTCTGGTCTCAGCAGTGTCGACGCAGAAGATGAGCCGCATCCACGTGATGGGAAGGAAACAGGAGGGCACGGAGGTCAGGACTGATTATTCTACCCTGCTCTCTCTGAAAACAAAATAAGAAAATATTTACACAAACAGGAAGCTAAGTATTTCCTACTGATTGGACACATGTTGGGCCCATTCGTCTCGCTCTCTCACTTTCATTCACTGACGTACACAGATACACTCAAGCTGTAAACAAACAGACACAGGCACTAATAGGATACTTGTCTTTTTTATCCAAATAGAAAACTCACATTAAAGATCTAAGCAAGATTTTGTAGCACAGTTATTCTTTCATTGGCATTGAATTCTGGATGTTGGAAAGGTTCAGCCCCAAACTTTAAGTCCATTAAAGTTGTTGAGTATCAGCTTGCCTCCAGCCATGTAAGATCAACCATAATAAGTTGCAAGTTTATGGACCTTTGCTCCCCAAATGTCTACCATGTTGCTAATTGTGTACATCTGTGGCTGGTGTTTTGATGTTTTGTCTCAATGTGCAGCTGTCCGTCTCTTTTCCAACAGCCTCTGGTTTAAAGTAGCGCTGCCCTCCGTTATCTGTGTCCAGCCCTTGAATAGAAGTTATGCATGTTGTTTGTTACTCACCAAGAGGTCGCCTTAATCCAACTGAAAGGCCAGCCTTGCTGAGTATCTGTAATAAAACAAAACAACACATTTGGACTCCAGCCACGTAATGGTTCGGTATAGAATATGATGTGGAGCTGACTCTTAGCAGCAGAAATGTTTAATTTAGCTCTGGCATAAAAAAAAGCATGAACAATGGAAAATGATATCTTTAAATTTAGGATGTAATCCAAATGGCCCTCATCTAAAAAATAAAAAAAGCATGTATCTTATTGATTTAAAAAAAAGAATCTTGCTTTTTTCACACATGCACTCTTGAAAAATGTCTCGATAATTTCAGGACAGCCTGCTCATGAATTCTTCTTGAGTAAGACGCTCCAAGATGGCAGACAAAGTAACAGAGTCTGTCCCTATAATGACAGTTTTTAACTTCATCTCAGTGCTACGTGTACTTTAACCTACCAAGTATCATCAAATGATTGGAGAAGAAAGCAGTGCAGAGCAGAGAGGAGTATGAAGTGGCTTGAAAATGAAGGCGAACAGATAAGAGGAATCTCATATTGTGTGAGATGAAGTATTGCTTAAATTAGACTCAGATAGAAACCAACTTCTTTTATATGTTAAGCTAATGTTGGTATTTGACACTTTTTAAAAACAAGTTCCCTCAAAAGCATAAATATTACTAAGAATTAAGACGTGAAGGTGTTTATGTCAGCCGCTCTACCTTTACCTGCTGTGTGATTTATTGTTGGAGAATATCTTTGACACGCTCCTCAGATCATTGGATGAAGACGCACGACCTTTAGATGGAGCAGTAAGCATTTATCAATCCGGGAAATGTCACTGCTATTAAGTTTAAAGGTTAACGGGACCCCCGCATGCACTCACACACACGCATGCACTAACAGACACGCACACACACGCACGACTGTTCCTACAGCAAGTTTGGTTTGTATATGTTTCATCCACACAATACCTTTACTCAAGTCATTTTGTTTGTTTGTGTTTATGTGTCTTTTTTTGTGTTTGAGTCTCCCTTTAACAGTCAGATCTCAGTTTGAGGTTATTCACGAGACTTTTCCCTCAGTACGTTTTAGAAGAAGGTCTCTAGTTTGTTTATATCAGAAATCGGCCATCAGCACTTCTGTATGGTGTCTCTCAGTGTCATCAGAGGAGGGATCAGCACAAATGTGTGCTCTGTGTACGCCAGAGAAACCTGATCCTGAGTAATTGTCAGGATAAGGCGAGGGATTGACCTCTGCCATGAACCATATTTTCTGAAACAACACACACTTGAGCTCGCTTTGAAATAGCCTCTCCTCCAGGACCGGAGTTGCCCGTGAGGAAGCTGCTCATCAACTTTTTAGTGTAACTAAACAAAGCCTGTGGTAATTTCATTAGCTCATTCTTAGATTCTCAGCGAGCAGATAGTCGCTGCCCTCTGCTCCTCCAGACGCCGTCCCTCTGTTGGCAATGACATCACACGCCAGCTATGAGAGGCACGAGTGGATCTGGAGTGGACAGGGATGGGTCCTATCAGTTTTAAAAGCAAGGCTTGAAGCCATGTGTTTCAGTCACAGCTAATAGAAACAACCCTCCCCCAACAGTCATTTATTAATGCACTTAATAAATCAATTCAAAAACCGCTGTTGTTTTCTTTGACTGTTGGACCTCAAAGCAAATGTGGTCATTGTTATTGTAAGAAAGCATCCAAGATGACTATGCTCTGTGTATTCAGGATCGGTTCATGGAAATTGTTACATATTCATGTGGCCTGTCATAACATTTTCTTTTATTCAACACGCTTGTCCCTAACTTCAAATAGCCAAGCACACAACATCTCTCCTCCCACAGCCTTCACATCCCTCCATCCGTCCAGACATGGTGTGTTTTTGTCTTTGGTGTTGTGACAGCTCGGATCCTGCAGCGTTCAGCTTACATTCCTTTCATCCAAGATCCCCCAGGGGTCGGCCCCACCTCTCCCAATCACTGCCCCAGTGTGAAGGAAGCGGACAGATGCAGGAACTGGCAGATGGTGGGCAAGTCCACGGTCAAATGATGTTAATGTCATGTACTGTACAGACTCCTTACGATCATGCTTTAACGGGCCCATGGATAAATTAATTCGTGTTATAAGTCCTGCTTGCCCCGACCAGAAAAGTCATAAATCTGTTGGAGAAAACTGTGTTGACTTTTATGCCGTCAGTGTTGAAGCTGCGGTGTAATTGAATTTGGATCAAAGACATTCATGTCTTTCAAAAAGGTCTAGAGGGCTGCTCAGTTTTTAGTAATAACAGAAATGCTTCCGGCGTTGACCTCCACTGCCCTCTTCTACCTTCCTCTCCCCCCCTCTGCCCTCAACAAGAAATATCTGCTTTGAAGAGCTCAAGTCATCACAACCACTTAGTCTGATGGAGGGAGACACGGGGAGAAAAAAATGTTCTGGAAAAGTAGATAAAAGTCTGAGATTTCTTAACTTGTAACCTATCCTGCAAATCAGAAACAAACTTCAGAACAACATCGATAAATATAGATATTTTTACTTTTACAACACTGGATTAAAGTGGTGTCACAGACTTTGGATAAAGGCTTTAGAGAAAGTCTCAAAGTGACGATAAATCAGATCTAACACTACACTCTGAAAGAACATTATATTTGATAGAATTAATCATTACACTTCAGTTTCGAACAAAACTTGATGTGAAATGCCTGAATCATCTCACACAATATGAGATTCCTCTGACACAAAGCGTTCTGATCTTATTTATGGGCCACATGTTTGAGCAGACTGTCCAACATTTTCCTGCTATAAAGCCGATTCAAAGGAAAAGATCAAGGCCTCATTGCAGGCAGAGATCTGAGGTGACTCAAACTGAGGTTTGGTTTGATAGTTTGAATGAGTGCGGTGACTTGTCATGCTTGCAATAACTGGTGGAAGTGTGCCCCCTTGTGTTTGAAATATTCTTCTAATGAAACGCAGACATGACGTCTTCAAGATATCTACATGTAACTACAGCTTACGACACAGATAATTACAGCAAAATAATACAAATACAAATGAAAAGTAAAACGTTTTCAGACAACCAGCAAATGATCAACATTTGAAAATAGTTCCTTTGGTTATTGATGCCTTTCTTTTTCTAAAATCTGTTGCACGAGTGTCGTCTGCTAAACATCACTTCTTCTTCCCAGATTTGCGCAGGCGACTAATAGTGGAGGAGAACTGCAGAGCCGATCTCTCATACAGTGACTGAAGAGTGTTTTTTTCTATGTTCGGCTTTTTCTCCAATGGAAGGGGCAAACTCTGGTGCTCTGGTGACACACCATTTGTGCGTCCACTGTGGAGACGAAGTGAAGTCTGTGGAGATACTGAGCCTGAATCGGCTCCTTCTGCATGAGCAATGAGCCCTGCATTCCCGTCATGGTGCTCCTTTCCAAGTCCCTCCAGGTGGGCCTGGAAGGTAGAGGTCTGCTGTTCCATGGAGAGGAAATTCTCCTGCACCTTGTCAAACTGTGAAGACAGAGGAGGTTTGAGTCTTACTGGTTATTAAAAGCTGTGAACAACAGTCTTGTTTGTCTCCGCGGCAGCGTTCAGTTTACCTGCTCGATGTTGGACTGAAGCAGCAGCTCAGGCCACACAGACTCACTGCTGCTGCTCACACTGTTGCGAATATGAGTTTGACTCCAGATCAACTCCTATAAAAAATTTAAGAAAAAAAAAAAGCAACAGAGATGGTTTTTCACTGAAAACAGATGAAAAATAAGATCTGGGTTTTTTAGTACTTGAGGAGAAGTCTACCTGCAGTAGTTGTGTGCTTTCTTTCAGATGACTCTGGCAGTGCTGAAGTCTGTTCCTGTAGCGGCCCAGGACTGCAAACAAAGTCTGTGCCAAACACATAAGAGTATTACAAACAACACTCAAAGGAGAAGACAGCGAACATGTTAATGTAATCAATGAGATTCATGGCTCAAGACAACTGTTGTCACAGGCAAAACAAACCTGAACAGTATAAACCCTAGTTGTAACTAAAAAGATTAGTTCAATATATGAAAAAACCTCCATCACTTAGTTTACTACTAGACAGACCTTCACACCTGCTTACCTCTGCATCTGTCAGGGCCGAGGCCAGGTCCCTGTGGCCTTGACTCCCCTCTTTGGAGAGTGTGACCCCCGTGTGGAGCTCCTCCAGCTGAGCCCAGAGGCCATCCAGGCCCTCCAACATGTCCTTCACACTGGACTCAAAATCCCCCTGCACCTGGACGAGTCTGCACAGTGAGCTCATCCTGTCAGAGAGGAAGCATATGATGTTAATCCAATGAATCAAAAGATGTAAAAAAAAAAAAAAAAGGACACTAAATGTTAACCTCACCTCTTCTTCAGGTAGGTTCTGATGAGCTTTACTTTGTCTGTCAGTTTAGAGTCAAGACCCACCTCGTCCTGTGTCTCATGTGACCCGATATCTGCGTCTTCCAGTTTGTAAAACACAGACTGCAGAGAAAAAGAGAAGCTGAAGAAGGCTAGGTTTTAAGGAAATGTTGAATACCTCTCTGCATCATCTGGCTGTGCAGCATTTCGGATAAATACTCACATCAAAAGTCAAACATTAATTTATGTCTGTGCAACCCTGTCATGTAAAAACTTAAAGAGATGAAGAAAGTTTGCAGGAATCGGCGCTTTGCATTTTATATCCTTCTCCCACTGACACATCTGTTTTACACATGGAAGTGTGCGAAGCTTTATTTCATCAAATTGAAGATGTGATACTGATTCCTGGAACATTCAACAAAAAAAGAGAGAGAGAAAAGAGATGCTAAAACCGAACACAGGGACGGTGATAAAAGAAGTGGCCTTGTAATAAAAACATTAGAGAGAGGGGAATATCATTTTTAAAAAAAAGAGTTTATAGCGATGCTGGAGGCCTCTGAGGCGGTGACGCTCCTGGCAAAAGAAGTCTTCAAGTCTTGAGCCTAAGGCTGGTGTCGGAAGGAAAAGGCAGCATATTTGTAATCATTAAACTCACATCAAGTTACAACTGTTCAAGTAATCGTTTAGATCTGCTGGTCAAACAGGCATTAAGTAAAAAAGAAAGGATGGAAAGTTTTACCATAGCACAGACAGTTTGACAGATGCTCTGACACAAAGTTCATAGTGAATCTTAAAACACACACAGGAAATACGTAAGGAGAAAAGGCACCAATATTTCTCCGCCCTGTCAATCTGCTTTGCAGCTCGGTGAGGGAGTGCGAGTGTCGCCCCGGGCTAGAATATCTGTCTTTGTCTGAGTGCGAGGTCTGATCTCTGTAATATCCCCAACAAAGACTCCACACTGATTTACATGCAAAGAATGACTGGAAACACGGGAGATGACAGGTACTGCTGGAGGCTGCTGTGTGTGTGTGTGTGTGTGTGTGTGTGTGTGTGTGCTCACTTACCTCCAGCCTGCAGATCAGAGTCTTGATGTTGGGTACAGTAGGGTCTGGGAGGGGCTCCTGAAGCAAACACAGCAGCAGGCTGTCGGCCAAGGCGAGGCCCAGAGGAACGCCGGGACCCGGGCTCCTCCTCCGAGGCATCCTGAAGAAGAGGACCACTGACAGCATGAGTACGAGGATCAAACTTAAAATCTCTCTTGCATCTGGTCAAAGATTTGCTCAAGGACGACACTTTTACTTTACTTTGAAATAGTGAAAAACAGACTTATAAACAACACAACAGTCGCTACATCCGGGTTTTTGTTCTTTTGTTTTTTCAAAAACAATTGGACAATTGTCCTTACAGATAATGTATGCCAATATTTTTTCAAAGCGTAATTGAAATGAATAAATTACTAACAGCAAAGGTATAATTGCAAAACCTATTCGGTGCATGCATGAATGCAACTCCTGAAGTGAACTTTAGGTTCATTTGAGTCATGTAATAATAAATAGATGCAGTTTTCTGTCTGTCTCTGGTTCTCATATGTCATTTGAACTGTGAGAAAATGAACAAAACAAACTCACCATGAAGACTCGACAGTCCTGTTTTCAGACACAACTTCCTCTTCCATCCTTAGTGCACGTTCCCCCTTGAATTGAAGCAAAGTCGCCGAATACATTTAAAAAGCCTCGCACGGTGAAACCACATTAATGTCATGCAGGGCTGCTCACCTGGGTCTGACCTGGCCGCAGGCTGCTCTTCAAGGCATGAACACAACCAGCCAGGCCCATCCACACCAAACACACCAACACCAGCCTCCAGCACACATCCACCAGTAACACAGAGGGGTGCAGAGGCGCCTCCACCTGGCAGACAGACCACACTGCAGCAACAAGAGCGAAACTCTGCCAGCCTCTAAAGTTCAGCTTCCAGTGTGGCAGTTTGCTCCCAATCTGTGACCAAGATGTTTCCTGTTTCTGATAAGCAGCTGCTGTTTGTTTTAAACTGATGGAGTAATGAGGGATAAGAGAGAGAGAGAAAAAAATCATGCATCTAAGACAAAAGCCTTACAAAAAGCCTTCAGCATGAAGGTAAGGGAAACTCAGATAAGAAATAATTCTGCTATATTGTTGTCCCAAAATGTTCTCCTGTGAAGTAGAACATTTTATGACACACATTTCAAATAAACTGAATATTAAACAGACTTGTATTTGACTGTAACACATGATAAGAGATAAAAAAAACTACTTTGTTTTGTCAGATTAGAAATGAAAATAATTCCTCTGTCTTTTGCATCGCCACTCAGCTTTATGTCGATTGACAAACTTTTGCCATCCAGAGTCAAAGTATTAAATCACTGAACCAGCACTTTGCTGTATGACTGACAGTAAGTACAGATCTTTGAGCTCATGCGTAATAATATAGAGAACCAAAGGTGTGACATACTGACAGATCTCTGCCAAACAGAGCAGAAATACCTTTTCTATCAACAGGCTCAGTGCAGACAGGTGATATAAGACCATCATAAAGACCTCCAGGTCATCAAACAGATGTCTCTCAAACACTGAGTCAAATCAAAAGGCAGTTTGTTGAGTGACACACAGGTCTACCTACCTCTCCAGATTCCAACACCCCTCAGCAACTTCTCCCTCCCCGTCCCAGCCGCCTCTCTCTCCCCGTCCTGAACCCTCCTGACCTCTGAGGTGGGAGACCATCAACAGAGGCATGATAGTGACGCAGGTACAGACGGAGACATGCTGGTTATAAACTGCGGCTGAGTGTTTAGCTGACTGACATTCAGATGGTTAATAAGTGATTAGTTCTGTAACGTGCCGAGCTCGTCAGACTGGCTCTGCAGGAGGAAGTATTTATTCTAGGTTGTGTGTTTCTACATTTACCACATTCCATCTTAGCAGGAATGTGTTGGACCAACTAGTCATGACTGTGTATAGGACAAGCCCTGCTCCTCCCAGGTGAACCAGGGTGAACACAACCCCTCCTCTAATGAATCACTGTATGTCACACATAGGCTATATGCTGAGTATAATCAGACCTGTTGGACTGTTTCTAACATGAAACTCCGAAATACAGGACAGAGAGGTTTACAAAAGGAGGAGGGCCCCTTTCAAACCTGCCACTCATTTTATTTCTTTCAGCTTAACCTAAATAACCTGAGGAACTCTGCTGCCATCTAGCTGTGACAAAATTAACACAGAAAGCTTCATTTAATCTTAACCGTAACCTCAATTAACCTCCTCCATGTTCAACAGAAAACACAATGTGAACATATTAAAGCGTTTACTTTCTTAGCACAAGGTCAAAAAGAGAAACTCACTATGATGACCAGCGTACATGATGAAACTCATAAAGACCTCGACTAACTGCATTAACTTGTTCACCTCATCAGTCGGCTGTTGTTCAGTACATAATAAATGTACCTGATGAGAATCAAGTGGACCTTCACACTCAGGTGACATGTTGCAGCTTTTCTTCTTTCACTGAGCAGGTGAGTGTGATCAACAGGTTTGCACTCGTCCAGGATTTCTCCGTGTGATTCTAGTTGAAAACCTTCAACATTCATCGCTGACACTTGAAGCCCTTTGTAACATTCAGTCATGAAGAGAAGAGCTAAACGTTTGGGTTTCTTATTTTTACTTTAAAGAAACTCGGGTGTTGTTTTTGTGAGAAGAAACAAAAACAAGAAAAGAAAATCCAGTGCAATAAAAAAAAACGTGAGACAGAAATAAATGGGGGAAGAGTATCTGGTTTAAACAACAACACAGCAATGACAGGACAACAGATGGTGTGCTAAAAACATAACGGCTGAATTTGGAAGGCCAGCTGCTAAATCGTTTTTACAGGATTTTTACATTTCTGTCTTCTTTAATTCTTTATTTACAAATACGCTTACTTTAGGAAAAGTGACTGTATAAATATTTAAAATGAGTTCTCAAATCTCCACAAGGACTGAGCAGCAGATCTGTTTCCCCTCTAATTCAGCCTTAAGATGAGCGCTTACATTCTCCAGACATGCATGTTTTTCATTTGATCCGTTCATACAATGTCCTTGTTCCTCAGTTCCCTTCAAAATTAAAACTTTTTATTTTCTCTCCTCATTCTACATCGTAACACTTTACAGACACATAAAACTGTGCTGGTCACTTCATCCCCAACGTTGAAGCTCAGTATGTAGACAAGTCTGGATCCATGTGCGAGTTAATGTGTTTGTTTGTTCATGTGCGTAAAAGCTGCTGAGGTCTACATGCACGATGAGTTCTCAGGTCTGCAGCGCGTCGGTAAAGCTCCTCTCTGGACAGTTCACGGTTTTGTGATGTGAACTTCACTAGTGCCGCTGCCATTGGTGGTCGTGGTGATGATGTATTGTGTTGTCGCCGGCTGATTGGACGACTGTTGCTCCAGATGTTCGGTGTGTGTCTGCGTGGTGTTCTGAGAAACAGTCTGTTTGGTTTCCAGCTCGGTCTGACCCTCAGAGATGACGTAGTGTGTCTGCAGGACGGAGACGACAGAGTCAGTAAAAGATTCAGTCGGGAATATCTCATCATTTCTTATTTCTGTTTCATCTGGCACCTCATGAGATTTGACCACTACTTCATCGAGCTCAGTCAAAATGGAAATAAAAAATAAAAGCCCCCCTAAATAAAAGGTTCAAGAAGCGGTTTTTATAAATGTGGGCTGTGGTTGGAATAACCCCAGATAAAGTCAAGGTGGCAAACACCAGAGTGTAAACTCCTCCATTTGGGACATTTTCACAAATGTACATAATGTGGGCAGTAAGTATATATTTAAATGTCAGGTAACACTTTTAGCATCAGTGTGTAACTTAAAAACTTTAAAAAAGTAAACTGGTTCAGTTGAGCAAAACCCGGTAATTTCCTCGACCGGAACCAAACACATTGTTCTTTTTCCTCTTACAAGCATGAGACAGGCGTCACTCACCGTTTTCACCTGGTTGCTGTTGACTCCAGATACAGGTGTGCTAGCCTCAGCTATTACATACTGTGCATGAGGTAGAGCCATCATCTGGATCTCAGATGCTGCAACAGTAAGACGGTTGTAAACAAACTGACAGGCCATGATACTTAACAGAGCTGTGAAAGCATGCAGAGGATGACTGGACAACATTTCCTATGTATCCCACTCACGATAGCTTCTGTAGTTCCAGTTCCCGGGTATGTAAGCATGCTGCACAGTCCCTTGCTGTTGCTGCTGCTGGCTGCTGCTGCTCTGCAGACTGTGGCTCTGAGCTAAGGTCACAGGGGTCAGCTGGGTGGGGCTCATATCCGGACCAGGCTGCTGGGAGGAGGGGCTAAGAGGCTGAGCTGAAACCTGACGAGAGGGAACAGAATATTTCCCAAGTGTTCCCAAATGTGTTGTTGTTTTTTTTTTTTTTAATCATAAGCAGTTCTAAATAACACAGCAATAGATTCTGAGAGATGGAGATTTACCTGCGTGGCACCTTGTCCTGAAGACGAGGGCTCTGTGACCTGGATGTGCTGTACCTGGATAGAGTGCTGACTGTAGCCATGAGGGTCATGCAGCTGGCTCACATCTACTGTCGGGTGCTGGGAATGTGGGGAGGAAGCCTGTGAAACACCAGAGAATAACTACTGTTAGGATTTCTAAAATCCACTTCAACACCCAACTCAAAGACACTGAATATAGTCTGTCTTGTATCCAGTTGTGTTTGTGCAGTGTATATACTGGCAGCTGCCAAATGTCAGAGTGTAAAACTAGTTTGTGTAATACGATACTGTTGAGCAGCTTTAGCAGAGTAGATGAAAACAGATCGAGGTCTGGGATCTTACCGGAGCCACCTGCACCACCTGCAGCTGAATGTGTTGCGGCTGGGACAGACTGCCTCCTGCCTGAGACACAGGAATGTACTGGATGCGCTGGTAGTCTCCCTGCGCTGTGCGATAGTCTGTGGTTAGTGTTTGAGAAAGCTCCGTCATGGCCTGGGTCAGCAAGTCTGTCGTCTGAGGAGGAAACAAATCCAACAATATTAATATATGCATATCCTGTGCTTTTCTTTCCCTTCTCCCCTCCCAGTTTAGTTTTCAATTACATGACAATTTGCAGCATGCACGTTTGTTCTTTGCTGTCATGATTGTGTTGAGTGTTGTCTTTCTTACCACGACAGCCTCAGCTGTGGTACCGTCTGCACTGATGACTGCAGGAGCACTGCTGATTACGGCTGCTGTCAGAGGAGCCTGGATGGTGTTGGCGAGTTGAGCATACTCCGGATGCTTCTTCCTGATGTGCTGAACCATCTTAGTCTGACAGATAAACACACAAACTATTAGTCCACATGTGTTTCTGACCATCAGTCTATGAGCGTTTAAAGATTTCCAGACAGCTTCATGCTAACCTTGCTGCTGTACTGTTTGGCACAGTGCGGACAGCAGACGGGCGCGGTGGCGATGGTGCCAGTCAGCTGCGTGTGTGTGCTCAACATGGGGTCCGGCTCACCCGGAGCAGCTGGACGCAACTTCCGGATGCTGGGTGGCAATTCTGCCCCGGGGTGGTTCTTGAGTATGTGGGCTTTCCTCTTACTGGCGCTCTTATATACCTGCAACGTGATCAAATCAGGTCAGACGGAAAGCTGAGCGATAGGTTTGTGCTATTTAAATGTTTAATGCATGCATGCATGCACACTTTTATGTCAAGAAATAATGACGTAATAGCAGTGACAAGTTTCGTCACTGTTCACGTGTAATGAGAGTCACAACAAACCTTGTCACAATACTGGCAGAAGTAGTCCCTGTTGGGCTTGATAATTGGCAGCGTCAGCTCAGGCACGTCATCAATACGCATCTCCGGGTGACGTTTGGACAAATGATTGACCTGTGTGCAGAAGAGCTCGTTTCATGAACTGAGATTTAACGTCAACAATTTCAGTCTTCCTCTTGAGTTTTTTGCTCACCAGCATTCCTCTGCGCCTGAATCCCATCATGCACACTCTGCATTTGAACATGAAGCTCTCGAAGTCGGTGGTGGGGACCTTTAGTTTGAGGGTTTTGGAGCGATGGATTCGGTCAGCCTTCTTGGCCTCTCTGTCGGGATTGTGCATGCGCTGCATGTGCTCCCTCAGTTTATCTTTCCTCTTTGTGTAGAAAAATGGAAAATGTCACATGAGAACATATCTTAAACATATAGTAACAGCTGTTAGTTCTCTGCATAGTTCTCTTACCTTGAATTGTTTGCCGCATGTCGAGCACAGGAAGTCTTTCCGGTCTGAGTGGCGTAACATGTGCAGACGCAGTTTGTCCGGCCTGCAGAAGGCCTTTTCACAGTCTGGACACTGAAAGATCTTCTCTGAATGGAAGCAGCGGATATGCTTCTTAACCTGAGGAAGGGAATATTTCTCTTACAATTTACCAAGACGGTTTTATGTCCAGCTGGCCTAATGCTCTGCCTTTGTGTTTTTCCTCAACTGGATAAAGCTGTAGATAAACTAATGTTGCATTCAGACTTAGGTTCTGGAAGCACTTTTTGCATTTTCTAAATCACAGTTTCAGCCAATAGGAGAGCTCCAAACCTGGATGAAGTCGGTGAACGTCTTCTTGCAGGAAGGACAGGTGAAGCAGCCGTCCACAGCGTGAATGCCCACGTGATCTTTGAGCAGGTCCAGCCGCTCGAAGGCTTCAGGACACAAGAGACAGGAGTACGAGCGGCTCTCTGTGTGCACCAGCAGATGGTCCTCCAGGGCAGCATCACTCATGAAGCTCTTGCTGCAGATGTGACATGAGAAGGCATAAGCTTCCCGGCTGTGGACCCGCAGGTGTTGCTCCAGCTTGTCCTTCTCCCTGAAGGCCTTTCCGCAGTGGGTGCATTTAAAAGGCCTGAAACTCTTCCTGATGAAGAGGTGTTGCAGCGCTGCGTTCTGTTGGCAAAAACAGAGGGAGACTATTAGAAACCCAAACTCTCAAATAACAGCTGAGATAAAGGAGGAGGTGGATCAATACTATGGATGGGGTATAGACTGGCAGTCAGGAATATTTACACCATGGCGAATGACAAAAGGAATCTTTGAACCTAAAGTTTTTCTGTTTTTCTCTCATTTCAACCTACCTGCCCATCCATCTTTAAGAGGAGCACGCATTGAGAAAGAGAGACAGATGGATGTAAAGACAAATCACAAACAAAGAGACACTAAACTGACTTGTTGCATGTTATTGAAGGCAGACTCTTGGGCCTTACCCGTATCCTTTTTGCACGCCGCAGGTCCTGAGATGTGAGGTGGGAGTCTGACTGGCTGCTCTGTGACGGGTCCTCCTTCAGTGGAACAGGAAGCTCCATGTTGGAGGGAGCAGTTATGGACTCTGGGCTCGGGTCTCCTGCAGGAGGCGTCAGCTGGTCCTCCTCCTCGGTCCCAACCTCCGGCTCCGGCTCCATATCCACCACCTTCAGACCGTTCTGAGCTACCTCCATTGGCTCCTCCAACGGCTTCTCCGTCAGTTCCAGAATCTCCTGATTAAATCAAAGCGGTAAAGCTGGTTTATTAAAACATTGTTTTTAGGCTCAAGAAATGGCTCATGCTTCTTAAAGAATTTTAGATTTGCTGTTATGTGATGTGTCAGGCCTACACTTTGAGTTTTATGATTAAATAACTTAACTATAATTTACAGAAGTCTACTGTTTAACACATTCTGAATGTTGTCTCTCTTACTGTCGTCTTGACATCGTCTGAATCGACTAGCGGTGCCAGCTGTATAAATTTCGGCGGGCGTCCAGGTCTTCTTCCTGTCCCAAATCTCCTCCTGCCTCTTCCTCGGCCCCGACCTCTGGATCTAAAAAAAAGGAAAGACAGACAGGTGAACAGGTCCTGAGGGCTCTAATGTGGAAGTGACGAGTGGAACGGATAAGAGAAGGTCTTACCTGGAAACAGAGTTTAACTTGTCGTCATGCATGTTGAGATGTTGCTGCAGTTGCTCAGAGCTCACAAAGCGCCGGTTACACTCGTAACAAGGCCAGTTCTTCTCTTGCTCCCGGAGCACTGGAAGAACAACATCAAGACTGAACCAAGACTACCACACTCCTGCGATCCGTTTCATTACTTGATCAGGGACACATGTTGTTATATGTTGTTATGCAATGGGTGCAAAGTTTCACCTTTTTTCTCTTCTTCTGTGACATTGTGGATCTTCTGATTCACGAACTCTGCATACGATGCTGCATACCACACCTGCAGGAAGAAATAACATGAAAAGCACAGATTTATAATTTCTTCAGATATTCTACATCTACTGGGACTGATTTACTCTGCCTTGTCTCAATCACCTCTTGAGAAACAGATCTACCTTTTAACGTAATTAGTGTTTGAACATTTACCGAACTGGACTGAAACATCGACTTTACTTTATTTATGTTTGCTCCCTTTCAGGAAAGTAGAGCGGAAACTACTGTATATTCTAATAATGTGCACACATACGCATTCAGTATCTTATACTGTATGTGTGAGAAGACGACAAACAAACCTTGAGCTCTTGTTTGGGCTGGATGTTCTTGATGGTGGTGTAAAAGATCTCCGAGCCGTACTGATAGGCCACCAGGTTCTGCTCCAGGTGATTCTGAGCAGGTCTCACAAACATCATCCAGTTACAGCTCTCCTCGTCAGACAGGTCCAGCCACATGTCTTCAGACTTCTCTCCATCTTTCTCTGCATCCAGCATGCACAGCTAAGACAACAAGTCAGACGCAGGTGAACATTAAAATGGGTTGCATCTTATTCACATCACGCTCTTCACTAATACATCGGTTTATCCATTTCAAATCACTAGGATGTGTTCGAGCGCTCCAGATGTACCTTCAGATGGATGTAGTGTTCCTGAAGTTCACTCTGAGGAACCAGGGGTCCCTCCACAGGTCCAAACTGTGTGCGCTTCGGGATGCGTCTCTTGGAGAAGACGCCGCCGAGGAAGCGGTCGGTGTAGAGGACCAGAGGGAGACTGGCCCGGGCCTTAGACATCACGGGACGGTTGGGGATGGGGTGCAGAGCGCCGTGCTTCAGACACACAGACGGGTTGGTGTTATTACACTCCTCACACCCTGAGAACACACACACGAAAAAAAAGATCGTCTTAAAACCACGAAATCTTCACACACGATATAAAACATGTCAACTCTCCTCAGACTTACTGTCCTAAAAGAAGCACAAACACAAATGATAAAGATTTAAACGAGCTAAATAAACAGCTCTCCAAAGAAACGACCTCCAAGACGCTTTGACGTGAAAATCTAAGGTGCTTTGATTTGAAGTGCCTCGATCACATGAGCCAACAGACTAAATAAATGTAACTCTTATTCTTCCATATTATATTATATTATGTGTTATAACTGACAGGTCGATGCTGAGGCAGTGAGCTGACTGCCTTCAGCAGAACGTCATCTCAAGGCGAGACAGAGGAAAAAACGAGTCATCGCTCTTCGTCCTCTGCTGTCCGCTCGACATGATAAACTCAAAGAGCAGACGGATGCGTGCACGCCGTCACTCACAGAGGCTGTGAGGGTTGAACGCTTGAGGCTCCCGAGACTCCCATTCATCCATCTCCGAGTCTTCATCAGAGTCTTCGTCAGAGTCTTCAGTGGAGTCTGTGGCCCCGAGCGGACTGGTGGGGGGGTTCCCAATGTCAGCCATGGAGGGGAGCGAACTGGACGCAGACAGCTGCTCCTGTTAGTTTGGACATTTCAGAGTTAATCGTTCTGCTCTCAGTAGTTCGGGCAGGTTACGATGAAACACACAAAAAAATACGTAGAAAGGATTAACTACGGTGTCTCCTTCTTCTGAAGGTAACCAGCACATACAGCAGGCGCTCACCTGGGAGACGGGCTCCAGGATGGCTTGAGGAGCCTCGGCTACATTACTGAGAACGTGCAGGTTGGTAGCACTCTGACCACTGGGCAACAAAACTGTGACCTGTGGATGAGATTACATTGCTTTACATTTCAGCAAAGACAAGAGCCGAGTAATGAAAAGACCGCTCCCGGTAAACTCACCTGTTGGGTCGTTCCATCCTGCTGAATGTAAGCCACCTGTGGCTGATCAGCAAATACAGCCTGAGAGACACGTTGAATACAGTGTTCAAATCTAGCAGGGCTGAGTGTTTGTAACAAATTCTACATTTGTCATTAATGCATACATCGCACAGTTAAAAAAAAAAATCTGAGAAATTATTCAAAGACTTTTAAGTCTTTTTGCAACACTGCAGTTTATTTCATATGCAGAGTTTTAACTGTAGCACGACATCATCTTCTCATACATGCACGTCGTTCGAGTAACGAGGGTGCATCCAATGTAAGCATCTCTGCGGTCGATAATCTCACCTGGCCTCCGTCTGCAGGGTGGATGTAGACAAGTGTGTGCTCTGCAGACTCCACAGAGGTGTAGGAGTTCCCATCTGCTGTGTAAACCACCTGCTGCTGTCCCCGCTCTGCCTGATCTCCGCTGTACACTATCTGGGCCACTGTGCCGCCTTCAAAGTGCACCTGAGACACACGTGGACAGGACAGAGAGGCTGTGAACCCACCGCGGGATCATCACACTCATCATAAACGACAAATATCAAGCTTTCACAAATGATAGTTCGTCCTTTTAAAGTGCAAGAAACCATAACTTGGAAAATCACATTTTCTCTTTTAGGCAAAACTTTAGAAATTTGCAAATTGAAGTGTGTTCACAGAAACATCATTCGTCTCTTTTAACTTTCCTCTGATTTATAAAACGTACTTCACCCTTATTTTGCTGTATGTGACTGTAATATGTTAGTTTATGGACATACAGGACAGGATATCAGACCTGTGTGCCGTTGCCTGAATCACTGTTCGCAGGCTGACTCCAAACAGTAGAGGGCTCCTGCTTGGTCTCCATGCCTGTCTCCAAACACCTTACATTCATGCCAGACAGTCAGACAGGGGCGCCTGCAATTCACAGACAAAGGGATTGAAAGGATTTTAATCATAATTAAAATAAATAAGCAAAAGGATTTTCAGATTTAACTTAAGTATTAATATTGTTTTTTATTATAATTATGTAACCATTGCATTTATATTCAGTGATAGACCAAAGTGACCTTTTAACAGTTTTCTACAGCCTTGTTGTGTCTTAGATGTGAAGAAATATCCTCATTGGATGATGATGAATAAACACTGCTGCAGCAGCTGTATCAAACTCATATGTACTGCAACAACGATGCATTGCAGCAGCCGTCGCTGTGCAGCACAGTGACATTGAATGCCGCTTTTTTCCCCTTTTTTTTTTGAGGCTTCTGCAACATTTCTGACTCGGGTTGTCAGGACACCACCGTTTCACACGGGCTGACAACATGCAGCCAAAATAAAGCAGCGTGTCACTGCGCGTTCAGAGCGGCCACACGAGCCTCTCAGCGGGGGGTACGAGGGGAAAATGCGGTCCGCGGTTTGCACACGAGGCCGCCCGGTAAACGGTGTCTAAACACAACCGCATGTCTGCACGGAAGCTACCGTGAAATATCACGACCCCAAAATCAGTCAAAGATTTAGTTGGTATAATCAATAATAAATTCAATTCCCCCCTATTTTAACCCCGCAGGTTCTCGGTCCCAACTGGACCATACCACAAAAACCAGCGCTGCAGAAACCCGGGCAATTACTGCACTGCTACATTGGCATTACGGCCGTATAGTCCCGATGTACGGCCGACTCTGGAGACAAACATAACTTGTCAGGCTCCAGGAGGACGAGCACTTTCTGCGATTTACAACAAAGCCGGATTAAAGACGGTTAAAGCACGAAATGATTTGGGTAGTTCCACCCGGTCCCCCCGTCCTAGTTGAGCCCAGCCCTTCTAGTCTACACTGAACAAGGAAGGACCGGGCTCCATTTTGGGTGGGACTAACAACAACAACCGCATCCGAGGAGAGCCGAAGAAAAAAAATAAGATATTTTCTACAGGTTCAGATGCTCTCCAACAAACCGCACGTTTTATCTAAATGAACAGAAAGACGAGCAACAAGTTGAGACAAAGAACCGGTCGAAAAGAGCTCCTAGTTATCTGGTATTTTGTGGAAGGCGAACAAGTTGTTCTTACCTCAGAATGGTAGCTGCAGAGATGGCTGCATTGCATATATTAACATAATCTGCCTAGCAACGCGTAGAAGCGTGGCCTCTGATTGGCGTTTTTTTTATTCTGGGAGCAAAGCAAAATATTTTTGAAGAACAACTTTAGCAACGTTTTTTTTTTTTCGTCGGAATTTAAAACATTGTAAACCCTACATCTATATTAGCGACACTAACTTCTAAGCATTTTTTTTTTGGCACATACTGATTGATTTTTTAAAACAACCAATCAGAAAAATAATAAAAGAAAGGCCAATTAATGCCGGCTTCAAAGGATGCTCTTTTGTCTTCAGCTTTGTTTTTGTATTTCCTAAATAAAATTTAAAAAAAAAAAATATATATATATATACATGTGTGTGTATAATGACAATGATACAGAATTTTACATCTAAAAAAAGATCTTTTCTTGTTCAATTGTGAAGATCATTTAGGATGAATTTATATTTAATCTAGTTAGTGTGTTTAGTGACCTCTAGTGGTCACCTCAAGGAGAATTGCAAAATTCAGAATTTAAAAGGATTCAGATGTTGACATGCATTCAATGTTAAATATAATATATAATATCTTTAATGCATCAGAAAAAGGCATTCATTGACATTGACTGATAAAACAAGAAATGTTCACATCTCTAGCAAGGATTTAAAATAAAACAACAGAACATAAGGCAACTTTGCCATTCTCGTTCATTATTGTCTTTATCTCTAGTCTATTGCTTGAGCTATTGGTCTACTAAATCACATTATAATGCCTGATTATTCTCTGACGAGCGTCTGCTTTTAATCGATTTGATATATGGCTAAGTATGTGCACAAAGCCATATTTTTGTTTTTAATGTTATTTATTTTATATACTTTATTAATCCCTGAGGGGAGAATTGTGGTTTTAGAGACATGCCTCTCACACACACAGGCCTGAATCACACACATGCACAAGCAGGACCTGTGGATATGCATTAATGGAGAGATGTGAGAGTGCAGCTCCCCTACTGGAGGCGCCCCCTGAGCTGGTAGGGGTCCGGCGCTTTGCTCAAGGGCATTTTGGCACGTACTGTATCTTTCCATGGTACCAGAATTCCATATTTTGGTCCGCATAGGGACTTGAACCGGCAATCCTCCAGTTCCCAACCCAAGTACTGACTCTAATCTGGCAGTACTAATCTTTATTTGTTTTTGTACTCTCTTGTAG
This sequence comes from Symphodus melops, assembly GCF_947650265.1. NCBI lineage: Eukaryota > Metazoa > Chordata > Actinopteri > Labriformes > Labridae > Symphodus > Symphodus melops. The sequence continues at coordinate 3,002,039 of NC_136700.1, read as the reverse complement.
CCTACATATCTTTGTTTTAAAGGTCATGTACCGTCTAACTGAAAGGATTAGGAGGCTATTGCATTTGGGATTTCTGTCCTTGAAATACCTTTCAAGGACAAAAAACAGATGTAGCACTGATCATGTTAACTGTTTAGCTTCAGTCAGCTGCCACTCCTTACTCTGTTAAGAGACAAGTGTTGTGTAAATAACTCGAATAAAAAATGTTCCCATATGGCAAAACAAAAGCAAAGGTAACAGCTAAACCACACAGACAATTCCCTGACTTGTTTTGCACTCCAGATTTGTTTTTTCAGGCATCATGGGATCAGATTGACACGCCCCAAGATTAGACATAGCATGTGCAAAATTGAACTTGTTCTCACTCGTCTAACAGCTGATGTTTGAGGAATTAATCACCGCTGTGATCGCAGTGCCTGAAGCAAAGAAGAAATCTGCATGACGCTTTTTTCAATAAGCCATCAGAGAGAAACACAAGTGACAATGGAGACAGAAAAGAAATGAGTCTGAAATGATCACTGATCTAATCAGTGTGTGTGTGTTTGTGAAACACTTTGTCACCTTGCTTTCACACAGAGTGTTTTTGTGTTTCTAAAAAAAAGCCTTATGTGAAAGCAACTAAATAGCCATCGTTTCATTGCATCCTTTAATCCTCAGTAACAAACAGGGTCCTCCTCCTTCAAGAGGAGAGAACACATCCTGATGTCCGTGTGTTGTGCTCAGGATGTTCACTGTGAAAGCTTTCAGACATTTTAGCTTCCTGAGTGTGTTGTTCTGCTTTTCTTTGTTATCTTTGTCAGAGGAAGAAGTCTTCAGATCCTTTTCTTATGTAGCCTACCACACACTATTTTCAAAATGCATACATATTTCAAGTGAAAGTAGACTGCATTCAAATAACTCTGAAGAAAAACTATCCATTAACAGAATGAACACAGTCTGTGCGTGTGTGTGTGTGTGTGTGTGTGTGTGTGTGTGTGTTTTATCATTATAAAGAGGAAATCTTCAAGTTAAATACTTTTGGTTTGGGGAAAAACAACACGTTCAGAGTCACCTCAGGGTGCCTTTATTCTTATGTCCAAACTGATATGCTGAAATAAGGTCATCAATAATTTAAGATCATCAATAGTTCATGTACTGATAATCTCAATGCTGTGTATCGATTCATTTAAGTCTGTGTCTGTTTCTGATTTGAAGTAAAAAGTATGTTGGATTAGGACGCAGCCTCAGAAACTTGAAAACTGTGTGGAGATACTTCAGTCAAGTACAAGTAGCTCATAACTTCGCTTACATTGAGTTATTATACATTTACATACGTTTTGTCTCACTGACTTCAAATCCTTCACAGTGATGACCTTTCTACCGCTCGAGTGTCAATGTCATTCAGCTCAGAGGCAGTGAAAGATCTGCATTCAGATGATTGAATGAAGCCAACTTACAAAAGTGCTCACTACAAGCTCATCTTTCATAACATTTTAAAATTCATCAGTTATGAATGTCAAATAGTAAAACATTTAAAGATATAAAATGCAGGATGCGTTTTAACTTGGTATGTTTTCATCTTCACATTTTGAATACAGAACACTTGCTTGTGGAGTCTTTTAAAAGTCTTGTTCTGTCTCTTAAACTGAAGCAACATCTTTTTGTGAAGACTGTTACACATTCCTGAGATGCATGAATAATGAGCGTGATGCATGTTGAGGAGAAATGTTATCAGAGCCCCCTAGAAAGCATCAGGAGGAGGACCCTGTGTTCTGTGTGGGAGTGTTTTAATGAGATTTTTTTGTGGGTTAGCAGCATTTCAGCAGGCTGGTGTTTTGCACACTGAACCAAATGTGTGCAGAATATTTCCTCTAAAATAAAGCGTATGGAAACACTTGAAGAAGTAGCTCTTACTTGCAGTGTGCCATATTTATGCACTCATAAATCAAGTGTTATTTTGCAGATATTATTATTATTATTAATAATAATAATAATAATAATAATAATAATAATAATTCCTTAAAATGGCCGCCAGGTGGCGCAATGTTCTGCTCAGTGGCTCATAAACAGGGTAGAGGAGGGAGGAGGCAGCATAACCAGAGAACACACACGCTCTCTCTCACACACACATTTCCAGAGGAGACCGACGCGCAGGCTCGCTCCAACATTTTCAGTGGAGCTCGGGTAACAAAACAAGCGGAGTGCTCTCTGCACAGACCTTCACATTCTTCCCCAGGACTTTTGCTTTTTCCTCTTTATTCCCACGGAGGAGGCCACTTCACGCATACACACAGCTCTCAGGATACAAAGTTATTTCCAGCAGCTCAAGATCCTGAAGATGGGTTCAGTCCCAGCCATATCTGTCCTTATTCTGGGCATTGTGGTTCCAGCGCTGGCCGGCTACATTGAGGTATGTAACCTGAAATGTGTTCACATTGATTCCGTGCCAGGTTAGTCTGACTCGGATTAAAAGCTTGCTCAGGAAAAGGCAAACCTTTTTTCGGCCTGTATTTTTGTCCTCCCCGCACATGAGGCATTTCTCACATCCTAATTTGATCTTGATGTAACTGTAGAGTGTTTAAGGCGCTGCTTTCTTCTCCATGGACATGGACATATATAACACACATAGTGGCATTTATTTCAGCTGTGATTTGCACGACACTTGTTTCCCTGTAGCTGTTGTTAGGTTTCAAGTGTGTGAATGTAGATCGGATAGTCTCTTGCTGTTTGTTGGTGTGACTTGAACAAGGTGCAGATTTACAGCAGGCTTTGCTGCAGAGATCAAATGGGAAGGCAGCTGTCGCTTTGTCAGGCCTTTTGGGGGGACAGACAGGACTTCAGCAGGGGATCACACACACAGTCTTCTCCCTGCAACAGTTGTGTTTATCTTGTATTGAAACAGAGAGGAGGAAAGCCTTTATCCAGGTATTCAAACTCCTGCTTTTCCTGTTTCAACAGGATGCCCCTCTCATAACAGAGCTGTGCTGCAGACTTTATACACCCTGATTCTCTTCTTGTAGTTTGTTGACAATATTTCACAAAGGACAGAGCATTGATACTTTGATAAGTTATATTATGAAAATCAAACCATAACTGTAGACTACATTGCATGAATACGTTGACAATGTTACAGTACAAAATGTTATCAACATATTTGTGTATTTCAGACTGTGTAGTAGTTTCCTTGCCATTGCATTTTATTTTGTATGTAATGTTGGTGTGGACAAAGCCGTTACATTGGGCCAACCTGATGCAATGATTAAGTGCTAATTCACATAACGTGTCCTCAGGCGGCTTTTGAAAAGATAAATCAGTTACAAAAGAAAGAAAGAAAGGAAATGGGAAAAAATAAATAAAATGGATGGACTTCTTCCTCCTCTACTTTTCAGGACTATCGGTCATTAAAATATAAGCGCTTGGACTGTTTTAAATCACGTGGTGTTGTGGTCATTTTGACAAACTTCCACAGAAGTCCATATGTTGACTCTAAACTGCTCATATGTAGTTCATCCTGTACAAACACACCCACTCCCACACGTGCACACTCACTCCCTACCTACCTACCTGCTGCCCTATTTTCCTGTCGGCTCACAGGTTATTGTCCCCACACACTGGTGCATGCAGTGTCAGACGTGTGTGTCATCGGATAACAATGCAACCCTTTTCACAGCAAACACCCCCCCCCCTCCAGAGGGTAAACACCAGGGCTCCAGCTCACTGATGGAGCAACCATGACAAAACATTTTAACAAGATGTCTCCTCCTGGCACTGCTGTGCCAAGTGATTATCAGGGAATGTGTCTCTCTTCTTCCTGCGTTTGCCACAAAGACCTCGGCCATTTTGAGGCGGTATCGGCTGGCATTGTGTTCGGAGGGGGAAATAATGGTTATTATGCCCCCCAACAAAATCTATGCTGCTGCACTCTTCTGACAAAGAGCCATCCCCTCTGCAATGATTGCCTCCTCAGTCAACCTCTCTCACCTCGCAGACGTGCTGATCGATACTGTACAGACTCTCCTGAGATGATTAATGGGTGAAATCAATACATTTTCCTGATCAGTCACCCAGATTAAATTGAGAAATTTATGGTGTCTGCTGCGTGCATTGGACTATGCGCTGCATGCTGAGGATCCCTGTGGTTTAATCGATGACTGTGCTAAAGGACGAGGCTTTTTCCTGTTGCAGTAAAACACGGCGAGAAAATGTCACTTTCTCACACAGCGGCCTCGTTGCCTCCGTCGTCCTCATAAGACGGAACACTTTGGAATAAACAAACACCTGAATGTCCGCCTGTAGCGTTAAATGAAAAGTGTGAAAACCTTTTGAGTCGTCGAGAGAATAGATGGATGTGACTATTAGCGAAACAGCTCACAAAACATCTCCAGCTAACAGATGAGAGTCTCCTCTTCTCAGCTGTGTTTCCCTCTCTTGTGATTCGGAAGAGTTTGCACCATGTCAGCCAAAAAAACCCAACAGATGTTGATGCTGTTGTGGTTGTTTGTCAGTGCGGCTGATGTGTGCAGGTCAGGGAGGCTTTGCTGAGCTTGACAGGCTGACTGCGCTCGTTCCTCTGGACCTTGAGCTTGAATTTACGAGCCGGTGAGAGGAGCTCCTCAGAGACGCACTCGCTGTCGGTCAGGGATGGTTTTTTCCCTCTGCCCACCTCTCTTCTCCCCATTGTTCCTCTTGTCTTTGTGTGCACTGATTATAGAGGTGTCATTGGACTGAGGCAGGCAGCTCTCTTGTTTCCTTCTTTCTAAGTGTTTTTTGGGATTAGCCAGCGACTTCAGCTGTGTAAATGCTTTTGTTTTGTCAGGTACCTGTGAGAATGCCAGATTGTGAGCTTTTGTTTCTTCAGCTGTTCTTCCCCCACCTCTCATCTGAGCATCTTTGTGTCGCTGGCTTTACAGTCTGCAGAGGCTTTCCTCGGATGATTTCTAGCTCTTTACTCACTGTATCTCTCCTTATATTTCTGATATTCCTTCTTTTTTTCTTTCTTCCCCCATAACAACAAACCAGGGTGGAATTTCAAATTCACTGGCTTGTGGAAAATCCAGACTGAGCGGCTGAATTTTCTGGAGCTCATTTTAGAAATAGTGCGCAGCAGAACAGAACCACACAGAGCAGAGTTGCATCACACGGAGACATTTGCAGATGAAGCTCCCACTGGATTAATGGAATTCAAAATATCTGAACAGTTAAAGCATCGGGTACATTTTATTCCCCTTAGTGAGCAGAGCTTATTACAGCCATGACAAATAGTGAAAGAAATGTCAGAGTGTTATGTAACGCGGCATCAGATTTCTGTGCCTGTAATAAAACCTCAAAAAAAACAATCATCTGTATTTTTCCAGTGAGCAACGTTGCAGGAAATATTCGGAGGCATATCTCATTCAGATGAAGCTTGTAGTGAAGAAACATGCGGCGGCTGGAGCGACCTCACAGGCTCATGTTTGCTAACATGTACTGGTCGAGGGTTTTCTGGAGCAACGCTGGAGCAGGTCCACTCTCCAGATGTGCAGCCATGTTGTCATGATAGTTGTGTGGTAGGAGAAGAGATGCTGGGCTTCTTGCCCTCTGGTTGCAGTCCTCTTGTAGCATTTTTTTTTTTTTTGCTTTATCATCCCTTGTGTGTGTGTGTGCATGTTAATCTGTGTGTGTGCTTATAGCCAAGCGTGGATACTGATGTGTGCCTCCATGTGTGTGATAGCTCTGGATATAGGCTGATAATGAACAATTGCATCTGAATGAATGCCCCCAGTTGGCTGCGATTGTCTGGGCGGGCGCTGTGGAGCCGTCCGTTAGCAGGCCTGAATGATTCTCTATGAGCTCCTATTGTGTGCCCCTGAATAGCCGGGCAAACCCAGGCTGTCGTGAGCACACGGAGGTGATCGAGATACCGAGCAGAAACCAGGGCAAAGGCAGAGCGTTGAAGGCGTTTTCATGCCTGGGAGAAGGAAAAAAAACCACAACAACAACAATCAGAAGCACTTTGTATCTGATAATGATCTGTCGACGCGTCGCTGTGGTGGAGGAGCAAAGTCTTCATCAGACTTCTCTTCCTTAAACCGTGGAGATGGCCTTTTTGACCTCCACGCTCCGCCGTGTCAGTCAAGTTGAAGGCATCAGCATGTGCTGCGTCGGCCCTTGAATACAAAGATTAACACCTAAATCGTGCTTTCGATTGTTGGGACAGCCCCGTATCCCCGTGAATCCTCTTAGTGACAAGAAACACTTGGTGCTTATAGATCTGCGAAGGAAAGGTACTAATCCCAGAGCCCGGCCCCTCTCTCACTCTCTGTGTGTGTGTGTGTGTGTGTGTGTGCACACATTCGTACACTGACGCTCCCTCAGTACACTCCCTAACCACCCACTCACTCCGTCAAACCCTCATTTCCAAGCCCTGCAGAGGCGAGCTCACTTCAAAGTGGCTCAGAACACAGCGAGTCACCTGTGTGTAATTTCCATGGTGTTCGTCTGATCTGTGCTCTGTGACTAACAGAGGGAAGGGATGTCTGATTGAATCCAAGCTCTTCTCTCTTCTTTCATTTCCTCAAACATACTACCTGCCACTCGTCTCCAGGTTTTTTTTTTTGTGTGTGTCTCTGTCTCTCTGCCTTCTTGTTAGTGCTTTGGCTGTTTCTCCCTCCAAGCCTGTGCATGTCTCCTGCAGCGACTCCATCAGCAGACACGCTCCCAGCTCATCTCTGGGATTTAAATAGAGAGGGCCCCATCAGACGAGCCTTGTTCTCACGATGCCATGGCTTTGTCTCCCAGGCTCTAATTATCTCTAGTGAGCGGAGTTGCCTCCTTTATTTTTGCATCTGGAAATGCGTTTTTGTCTGCCTGCGTGAAGTGTGTGTGTGTGTGTGTGTGTATGTGTGTGTGTTCGCCTGAATCCTCTAACAGCTCAGCTCATCACATATTTAGTCAGTTTTCTCCGTGAGAGATCCCAGGCAGGCAGGCGGGCAGGCGGGCGGGCGGCGGGGACTTGGCACGGTGTGAGCGGGTTCACTGATGACTGCGCACCACTTAAGTTGCACCAGGCCTCCTGCACTATGTGGAGGGAACCGGCACGTATCCTCGATACACTCCCACAGAGTCCGCAGCCAACGTGAACGCCGCTACACCTGAGCGTGTGTGTTTGTAGACAATAGTCTGGCTCGGCGCGGCTGCGTGAGAATTCCTTTTGTCGGTTTATATGCCAGAGCGCTCAGGAATGCGTAGCCTGAAGAGCAAACGGCTGGCTGCATTGTGCTGCGAGCCGCTCTCTTCCCGTGATAAAGCTGTGCACTCTGGCAACTTCTGCAGACAAAAACAGTTCCTCTAATCCCTCTGAAAGGAGCCCTGCCATTTCCCACTTTATTTTTTAATGTTTCTCTGTTAAAGAATGAAGAGGCATTGTAGGTGGGTTAAACCCTGTCACCCCCTACTCAGTGTGTGTGTGTGTGTGTGTGTGTCCCTGTGGCTCAGTGAGTCACTCTTGCTGCTCGGGTTTTCTTCCCATGAATAAAATATCTGCTGTGCTATCTATGAGTTATAGTGCACTTGTGTATTTGCCTATGCAGCCTCCGTCTCTCCCTCTCTGTCGCTCTCCGTGTCTGCGGCTCTCCTCCTCGTATTCAGGTGTCGCTCCTTTTGGCTGGATCGTGCACGGCCTCGGACAAAGCACTGCACTGATTGTTCTCTTTATTTTGTCTGTGTGAAGTGAAGGAGAGTGGAGGACGGCTATGAATCAAAGAGCCGGTTGAACTGTCTGCAGGCATTGTTTGTTGCAGTTTGCACGCTCGGCTCAGCTTCACCAGAAGATATAAGAGCACATTTATGAAGGACGGGTTCTTCATGTTTGAATTTGGACTTTCTTGTCGAACAGTAGCGTTCAAATCAGACCCAGTTTTCCAAACTTCAGATCTAATTGATGTCTTTTCTTTGTCTCTTATTGTGTGTGTGTGTGTGTGTTTCTTGTTCTCGTGTATGTTTGTGGCTCTTTCTGCATCTCGTCTCCACTGGGAGGCCATTTTTGAAGTCTCTGCCGGCGTCACATTCAGCATGCTTTATGATGTTATTGGGGACTCTCTCAGTCACAGCCTGTGGAGATGTGGAGGCCTGCTTGATCAGGCCCTTCCTTTATATTACCGGCATGTCGGGGAGAGGCTGGTGCTCTTGTTTTTGAGAAGCTTGCTGGATGACTGGCATGCTGCTTTTGCTGAGCAACACTGAACAAATACTTCATCCGCTGCCAGGGAAAACAGAGCGTGTTAGTTCCAGCTCACTCCCTATCCGTCTTCCTGCTAACGGGGCCTATATACCCGTCCTCTCCTAACCCCCCAAACTTCAGTGGAAATGGTATCACCCAGAGTGGAACCAACAGTGGCACGGAGTTCATCCTGCCTCTGAGTTGATCCTCTTTTCCTCAGGAGAGTGGGGGAAATGAAAATGTCAGAACGGTGAGAGATGGAGGCAGTGCAGTGTAACTGTATACCCCCAGAGAGAGAGAGAGAGAGAGAGAGACCGCTGCTGCTGCTGCTGCCGCCGCCGCCGCCGCTGCTCCAGCTATGTGACGGCCGTGTTAGCGGCCTGTCTGATACAGCACTTTCTCAAGGAGAAGATGGCCAAGGACAAACAGCAGCTCTGTAGGATGCTCCACCAGGGAACCCGACAGAACAGAGGGGAGATTTCGCCTTTGAAACAGGAAATGAAGAAAGGGAGAAGCGAGTATTTCACCATAGACTTCTCAGACAGATTTGACTTAAGGAGATGAGAAATCTTCTGTTGAGTTTTTTTGCCCCTGATAATCTGTAAGATCTTTTTTTTTTTTTCTCCACCAGCTGTAATTAATTCAATGAGCAGTGTTCACGTGTGATGAAGAGCGTCGGCCTGCAGACTCCCTCCCTGTCCTCAGAGAAGCAATAAAAAGAAGGTTTGTGTATCGTATAATTTTAGGAGAAGTGAAAACATAACTCGGAGTCAGAGCCTGCAGGCTGCAGTTCTTGGACGTGTTTACCTCGGTCTCAAATGGAAAAGCACAGAAGACAGAGGTGGAAATAAATGTAGCTTCATCTCTCGCATGAAACCCTGGGAAATAAAGGAGACGCGACAATCATTTCAGGGAGAGACTGAGCAGAAGAATCTCTCCCTTCTGCCTCGGCCCGTGTTTCCCTTTATTTCCCTGCATCAGCGCGACACAAGTTTTCAGTTACAGTTTTATTATGCAGAGCCAATAAACTTCGAGGAACGTGCTTATTACAAGGCATAAAGCCCGAGGTGACATCGTGGATTTGTCCACATTTTAAATCACAAAGTTATTCAGTAAACTGCGACAGGAAACAGAGGAAGCAAAAAACTCATTCAATTACAGAAGCTGGGACTGAGAAATATTCAGCTTTTTATTATGAGAAATATCAACCTTTTCAAAATAAGTTATGGATAATTGAATCATGTTCCATCTTGTTCCACTCATGTCATAATTTCTCATAAACTTTTTCACTAGCATTTGTTTGAACACGATGAGGTGACTGGTTCCTTATATGATTACTATCATGGGAACGCACCAGTATAAAAGACACGAGGGAAGACGGCGATGTTTGAGCAACAACAACGCCGATTCCGATTCAAGACGTCTTTTTGGTGTGAGACTCTCAACGTTTCCTCTCGTGTTTGAAAACGAGAAGCAGTCAGTTTGTTCATCAGCTGACTCCTGATCCTCTCCTCTGAATCAGTACTTCGGTGCTCTAGATGGGAGGATTCATGGTGACTCAATACTACATTATTTCCCCGATCGGCCAATAAGACGCATCCCTTACTGAAACTTTAAAAAAAACAATATAATTTTCACGAGAGTTGAGTAGTAGAGAAATAACCCATCATTGAGTGGAGTGCAGCAAATTGCCTATTGTCTAAATTGCAGAAATATGTTGCCAACTTGTGATGAATTTGGGTAAAAAAAAAAAATCGATTTTTTTTCTGATTGTAAAAGCTTTTTTTAATATTTGTTGCCAAGTGCTTTTTATTTTGGATTCAGGGGTATCTCAGCAGATATATCAGCACCATTTGATTTTTAGTCTGAAATTGCAGATGAGATTTCTTGTGTCGTGACTGAACCTCTCCTCTGTGTGTTACTGAACGTTTGAAGCTTGTTGGCAGCATGTTTAGCATTCTGCACCAGAGCTCCTTCCACAGATCAGTCCGAGGAGGGGGGGGGTGGGGTGGAGCTATGACCCTGATATTATCCTTGTAGTTTCTCTCTCATTAATTCTCTAACTAATGACTAGTAGAGGTTTCCATAGTCTGTCACATGAAGTTATTATGAGCCCATTCACCGAAGAAATGACTCCTATAGCAACAATGACACGCCTATCAAACCTGAGTGACTACTTAAGTCATTTTACATCATGCATATTTTTTCCATTTTTATTTATGAGTGACCTTAACGGGGACTTTTGTTTTGAAATGCCGCAGCTCATGAAGGCTGCAGCGGTGCACCTCTATCAGCCGTTTTGATCAGAGATAAAAACCAATCAGGCACTCTGGAGAATTCCATTAGTCTGATGAGATATGAATATAGCTCCAAGCGCAAATCTGAAATAGTCTGCTGTTTTCAGACAAACCCATTAAAAGTCATTTGATCTTCTGCAGCTAATTATAGAGGCGCCTTCACCAGACTCCACCCCACCACCTACCCTCCTGTGGCTCCCTTTAGTGTTCACCTCATACCGTCCTTATGTTTCCTATTTAGCGTCACTGTGCTATTATTAAGGGCCAGGGGGCAGACAGACAGGCGGACTTGCGGCCCAGCATGCAAGGCTGCTGGTTGCCTGTAGTCTCTGTTGCTCTACTGTTTTGGATTTGGCATTTCCTCGAGAGCCTGTTTCCACATCTGCACCCCACAAGTCTGCCTGACTTACCTGACCACGTGTGCGTCCCACAGCGGTAGAGTTTCCCCTATCAGACGCGTTTCTGCCTTTATTTTAATGCGACGTGTAACTGGTTGAATTCACAGTCATGTGTCAATGAACGAGTAGCAAAGAACACGTTTGAAAATAAAAGGAAGCAGCTGCACTACAAGCATGATAATAGCACATCACACATGCAGCAGCTTACCCCAAAAAATGTTTGAAAAAAAAAGGTTGTGTGAAAAGACCACAGAGGAAGCAAGATAGACAGATAGTGCTGAGTGGTCCTTCTTCGTCTTTGTACTGTAGGAAACGACACGGGAGATAGGAGAGCAAGGTCAGAGCGTTGACAAAGATGGAATATAGCAGACGTGCCTGGAGATGGATGCTCGTGCTGTAAAGTCAGTGTCTTCTCCACAGAGATATGACTGATTAGCTGCTGGCCTCAGCACGTCTCACGAGCGTTACAGTCTTCAGTAGTCTGATTAAAATCCCCCCCTGCTCTCTCCCTAAAGAGAGGCAGAGGGAGGACAGAGCCGGGCTTAATGACAGATAAGCATATCTGTATTACATCCATCATTTTCTCCGGCTAAGATGGCCTCCCTTGCGTTGCCTGGAGCATCACAGGCTAATGCAGACATGTGGGTCGTGTCTCCGCTCCGCTGCTCGGTGTCTGCAGGGGAGAAAAGAGCCAGGGAGCTGTGCAATCAGAGCACAGATTTGAAATCAAGCCTGGGTGCTCATGGGAGTGTGACAGTGAATGCTGGGAGTGGAGTCAGACTCGACTTCGAGGTGGTAATCAGTGAGAGGAGGCTCGTCGGCCCCATGACTAAATGTCCTTATTCAGCCCTGTATGTATGAAGGTGATTAAAAATGAGTGTGATATTGACTTTTGAAACACTCAAAATGTTGTCAAATGTATCCACGAGCTGAAAATCCATAGGAACATCGGCTGGCTCCTCAGGGCTTCCGATGCATGAACATGACACGTGTGAGTGATAAAAAGCTTCCTGTGAAGAAGAGTTGATGGCTTTTCAGTGACTCACTTTGTACAACTCTATTTTTGCCTGATAAAAAAAAAAAACAACAACAAACTATTTACTCTGTCTGTAAAACGTAGCTTCCTGCTGCTTGATGTTTTTAAGTATCAAATTCAAAGATGTTAAAATTAGATGTGTCTTCAAAGTCGAAGCCTCGGTATCATGCCAGTACTAGTAAGGTCAACAACTTTCTTTTCTCTTTCAGCAGTGCGTCTGTCAGCCACTATCATTTCAACCTGTCAGATCCCATTGGAAGCGCAGCTACTTGGCCTTGATCTGCTTCTTTCTCCCGCAGTCATACGGCTGGTATCGTGCTCCGGCGTGGCCTCGCTGCAACTCGTGACTCTCTTTTAGCGGCTGAATGTTAGATTTCCACGTTGCCCTTGAGGCAGCCTTTCCCTTCCTGCTCTCAATGTCAGATCCCAGCACATTCCCCCTGCAGTCCTTCTGATATAGACGCTGTTCTTCTGACTGTAGTGCCCACACATTGGAGGACAAATGTGCTTTTTTTTTTTAACATTTTATCTTACTTTGTTTGAGGCATGTTTTCTACTTGTGCCTTCCTCTCCTTTTTGCTCTGCTGTCTCTCTATCACACCTTTCACCTCGTGGCTGCTTGTCCTCCTCGCCTTCCCTTTTTCCTCTTCTGCTTGCTCAACAATTACGTGCTCATTAACAGAGGGAGTCCAGGCTGCTGAGAGAGACGTCGGTTAGCCGGGGCTGGAGGCCTTGCTGCGGTGGCCTGTTACTGTTGTTCTCTTATTGACACGTCTGCCTGCCTGTCTGCCAGCCTTCCCCGGTCCTCGGGAGCAGCCGCGTGCTGCTGCATGCTGATGAGCAAAAAGTCATCCAGAAGGAAAAAGTGGGAGTAGGAGTGACGGAAGGAAGGAAGGATGCAGCACAGTGTTTTCTCTCAACTTGGAGGGCATGAGGGGAAGACAGGCAAGAGAAAGTGAAGTGAGCAGCATAGGTCATTTCTTCCAAATCCTCTCTCCTCAGTGCGAGAGATTAGACGGCTATGCACTCAGGCAGACGAGTGCAAGGCACGCTCCTGCGTCTAATCCTCCTCTTTAAAACTGCTGAGAGTGCAGTACAAAGTAGGGAAAGAGTCAGCGTCCACATAAAGAGCTGCGGAAAACATAGGCCTGTAGTTCCAAACAAACTGAGCTCCGTCTAACAATCACCTAAGCCTTAAATCTCCTGTGTAGCCCCCCCGCCGGAGCTGAGCCCACCGCAGACTGTTTCCCACCCAGCTATCGCCTCTCACCAGGCGCTCTCTATAACGACACCTTCAACTCCCCACAGAAGGCCCGGCGCTGTGTCGGGAACACCCCAGCAACCCTCATTAACTTCTCTACCTCGGTGACGTCACAGCAGCCGTTCACATCATGCAGACCAGCTTTAACAGAGCCTGGCTTTCCCTTTGGCTTCTCACAAGCTGGATAGACCTCCGACCCAGCACACAGAAGCTTTTAATAAATGGACTGGCAATGGCCAGTTTAATCATGCTAATGTGTATGTTACAGCCGGGCGGCTTATCGGTTATTTGATCTCCGTAGAAGCTGAGTGAAGGGAGCTGAGAGCTGAAGCTGCAGCACGAGGAGGGAAGAGAGAGTGAGTCAGTTTAGTCTCCTGATCAAGGTAATGAAGACGGTGGCTCTGGGATGTGTTAGACACAGGAAACGGGGGAGCTCGTAAAGCAAAGGTAATAGATGCTGTTGAGCGAGAGAACAGATGTATCAGGTTTATGATAAATGTATTGTTTGACTTTGTGTCGAGGTTAGTCGCCATTTCTATTTCAGTCATAAACATCTGGCAAAGTGATGTCAAGAATGTAATCCGCTCTGGGCCACGTGGATGGTAAGCCTGGATCGAGAGGGCTGAGAGGGTCGCCACATCACATGGCCCTGAGAGCGAGCGAGAGAGAGAGAGAGAGAGAGAGAGAGAGAGAGAGGAGCAGGTGAATTCTAAAGAGATGTGTGAGGCACGGGGAGACGGCTGCACAAAGACTTGTCCAGAGTGCTCAGAGTGAACAGAGATGAAAGGAGGGCGATGGAGGATTGAAGGGCTTGCTCATGCAGAGAGCTTTTAGCAGGCAGATGAAGAATGGCTGATTGTAGTGACAGGCGCTCTTGTACAGGAGACGTGTGCGTCCCCCACATCAGCACAAAAACCCAGCTGCAGAATTCACCTGAAAACGGACCTCAGTCATCGCAGTCCACGAGTCATTAACGCAAAATGAAAAGCAATTATCCTCTTCCTGCAAGAAATAGATTCTACACTCCAGCGCCTTATTTATGCATTCATGCACCTGCGTAGCTTAGCAACTAAACAACAAGCTCCGAGTAAAACCCTCCGAGTAATTATCTCTTTATCGCCGCAGCACAAAGTTATCAGTTATTTCTCCGTTGACTGACTTTAATGTGTACACTAACCCAATCTGCAAACAACAGCATACAGCAGAGATCCAAAATGCTCAGCCTATTTGCACATAAGATAATTGAGGATATTGGCACAAATCTAATCATGCCTCGAAAGAAATCCGGCGGTCAGACTCGCAGAAATGCATAATAAAGAGTTTTGTGATTGTTCCCTCTTTTCAAAGTGCTGGTTAAGCAGCTCCTGTTCAACAGAAGACGTCACCAGAGAGAAGCAGGGGACTGATGGATTGCAGAGTCCATTCTTCTGCTCCGCCTCTCCCCTTCAGACCGCCATCATTTCTGGTTTCTTTGACTCTTTCTTTGACACATCTTGACTGTGATTGGACTAACAAGGAGGCTGGAGTCAAAGCCTATCCCCTCGGCGTGTCTCCTCCTAAACGCAGCAGCAGATACCACAAATAGAACCGCCCCAGCAGAATCCGAACAAATTTGATCTCTCGCTTTCCCGCTGCCCTTCATCCCATGTCCTCTCTCCCTCCTGCGCCTCGACCAGCCAGAAACCAATCTGCTCTGCATCTTCCTAATCTAACCAGGTATACAGGGAAACCCAAATGCAATATTATGATGGCGGTGAGGATGACCCCTCAAGGCTGTATCTGATCGGGCTGGAGAGCTGGATGTGAAGGCGTAATATTCCAGGGAGATGCGTGGAGTGTGAAATCTGTGTCAAGAGGGGCCGAGGGGGAAATGGCTCTTTTGGCTGCCTCCTGCTCCTGCTTGGCCCCTGCTCTCCTCGCTTCGCTGACGGACCCCTGCCCCCAGAATGAAAGCATAATGAAGGAGAAGATGCAGCAGGCATCCTGATGTCGGCCCTCAGAAACACTCAGTGTGTGCCCAGGCAGGCATCTGAACAGCAGCTCTGTGTGTGTGTGTGTGTGTGTGTGTGTGTGTGTGACGCCTTGCACAGCAGTGACAACACTTGAGTGTCAGAGAACATGTGTCAGAGGGGAGAACTCTGTGAAGTGAGGACCTTTGCCCTGTGATGTCAGAGAGAGGCTTTGGCTAGCAACAGACCGGCTGCCCTTTGCTCTCTTGGAGCCACATTGGCTGCAGTGTGCATCGGTTCAACCTTACATTTTCAAAACCCCGTGAACATGATGGTTTTCTGTGGACTCTTATATAAACCTTCACCGACTCATCAGACGAGGAGAGCAACACTGAAGTCAACGTGTGGTTTAACAAGCCAACACAAGTGATCATCTGAAACGCTCATCAGCTCCTCTAAACCATGTGACAGCTTTTAACATTCAAACAAACGCACTTTGTGTTCACAGGGGGGGGAAACACATTTGGGCTCTTACGACTCACTTCATGCTAGTTGAAGCTGACGTGTGGACTCACAGCATGAAGGCTGTTTGAATGACTAAAGTTTCAGAATGATATGATCTAAGTTGTCTAAACACTGCCGCTCCAGAGCGTCCCACACTTCCAGCATGTCGCTGCTTCACGTGACGTGGCACGCGTCCGTGCCGGGGTTCAAATCTGCTGCGTTTCATCTGATCTCCCGCTCTCTCTCTCTCCTCCTCACATTTCCTGTTTTCTCTTCAGCTGTCTCATCCAACAAAAAAAGAAAAAAATCTTCAGTTTTATTTTTACACACTGCCACGAGGAGGAAGGAGCTGCGGTGGCCAAACAAATCTGTGCGAGCTCACATTCCCGCTGGACCACGTTCAAACGTGAACGCCATATTTACCTCGCGGTTGTCACAACAGACGATAAAATAATTTTTGCTCTATAAACTTTTTATTGATCCATAAAATCCTCTCTGAGTTTTATAATCTGCCGTGAAGTGTTTTGCAGTCTGATTAACCTTAATCTTCTTGAATCTTTGACTCAGCTTACTCTGGACGTCATGTCTTTCACCGTTTGTGTAACAGGCCGTTTCTGCTCTTAAAGCCAGTTTGAGCTTTACTGGGAGGTGAGAGGAAGTAGATGTAGATTCCAGCGCAGCGAGACATTAATTTCATGTCAGACAGGCTTTGTTGACACGTTGCACTTTACTTTCTCAATCAAACTGTGTTAAAAGTCCAGGCTTTGTGGTATTACGTAGCTCATATTTCCTGGACAAAAACAAGTAGCATAACAACAGATGGTTTCAGGCTCCTGCTATCAGTCCAGTTACTCATAGTTTGACTCTGCAGTCACAGCACATCAGGATTACTTTGAATCTTTAATATGACTCTGAAAACTAATGATACCACCTGAGCTGGTAATTACCTTTTTTAATTAGTGTTCTGCCAGATTTTTTCATTACAGGGAATACAGAGTGCTACCTTTTAGACCTGCTTTGCTTAAAAATCCCCTCTGAGCTCTCATTTACAAAAGCCCTTAAGAAGTAATATGGTTCTCATTAGGATGACACCGCTAAACTCAGGTGTTCAAGTCTCTGTTTCTCTCTCTGAAGTCGTCCACTCGGAGCAGACGCACCTCGCCCCCCAGTGAAACCACGGCGTGAAGAAAGGAAGAACTTTCCGGACACTTTTCACGGCCTTGTATGTTTCCACGTTGCTACATTTACAGGGGAGGGTTTTTAGTTGTCCTTGGCTACTTAAATTGAACATGGAGGATAAATGGGGTCTCCGGATGATTACAAGCAAACCACAGTAAGGTGCGCAGGGGTGAGAGTGACAGTTCCTCAAACGTGTTTGTGTGATAACACAGCGATCGTCTGAGCGAGAGGGCAAAAGGAAAGAAAAAGAACATCCAGTCTAAGAGAAGATTTCAAAGGCTTCTTCTTTAAGTGAGCAATTTATATCAAGCAGGGGAGAGAGAGTCGAAAGAGAGGAAATGATTGAGCAGTGAGAGGGTGACACGAGGTTCTTCTTGAAGAGATTTCAGTCAAAGATTTTTTTTAATGCTTTGACTGAAAATGTGGAGTTACTGTGAAGGTCATTACAGGAGCCCTGCTGTGTTCAGGGCTGCATTCAGAAGTGTCTGGAAGCTTTGTGGAAATGTGGCACGGAGGGGACTCGCAGAAAAAACTCTCCCAGTCCCAGAGCCTGCATATACATCCATTTTGATCTGAAAAGGCTCGCTCCGAACAAGTGGAACATAAACCAGGAAATTTCAAGAGCAAACACATTTGTCTTTGTTAGCGTGCTTCAGATGCCTGACACGGACATAAAGTAGAGTCGAGCTCTTTACCTCACTGCTGCACTGCAGGAATGTTTTTACAGCCTCACACTTCACCTCATCCAGCCGGAACATTAGAAATGTGAAAATAAGCATTAGTCTTAGGATATGAATGGGACAGGATAAATAGGCCACATTTACATTAAAAACGAAACTTTAAAAGTTGGGCTTATTACGTCCCCTCTAACTTTTCACACCAGGCTGCATGGAGAAACACTAAGTTCAAATTGGTCTCCAAGCTGAGGGGGGGGGTTTAACGTGCTGTGTCTTTAGCAACACAAAGCCACATTGCCTCAACTGAGGGACGACACCCAGAGGTCCAGTTTGTGACTCCATGAAGAGAGCTTTTAGAACAATATTCAAAAAGAAGTTTTCGATTTTCTATCGGTTAAACTTTGTGGATCTCCCCGAGGCTCCTCTTCATTCTTCACTAAAAGGCAGAAAAATGAAATGAAAACTTAGGCTGCATTAATTGCCCCCTCCTTGCCTCCGTCCTTGCCCTCGAAACCTTCTCACATAAATTTGGCCGGAGCGGTAACCACAGTGTGAGCTCGGCTGCACACCAACTTTCACTCTGACTCACCTTCAACTTTATGCATGGCACCGAGCTTGCTGTAACTCATCATAACACCCCACCAGTGCTTGCTTTTGTTTGGGCCTGATCATGATGCCTCTCGGAGCTCAAGCTGTGACTTACTGTCTTGTGAATATTTTAAAAGAAAACCAGTGTCGGTTGGTGCAGCTCGACGCAGGGAGAGCTGAACATTGCTGAGCACACTGACGCACACTGCCATGGCAATGGGCACAGCTTTTTGTTGTTCAGGAGGGAACGGAGCACAGACGTAGCTTTGTGTACTGTATGTCTGCTATGTGCGTGTCAGAGGAGATATGTGCAGTCCTGTTGAGGGTCATATTTATGTTTGCACACAAGGACACTGAATGCAGCAAACAGGGCAGAGCAGCTGTTGTTATGAGAGTCGTCTGCTGTGGCGCTCACACAGCCTTCATCAGCCAGCTTCCCATCTCTTGTCCCTCTCTGTTTCATATGCCAGTCTCTCACAACTCTGGCCTCATTCCCTCTGTCTCCATTATTTTTCTCTTTCTCTTACCCCCCCCCCCCCCATGTTTTTCCTTTTTCTCCTTCCTGTCCTCCCGCTCTGTCGCTGTGAGCCTCTGATTGTCTGTCTGCCTGCTTTCTTCTCTCTCCCTCTTCTCGCTACTCCACTTTTTCAATCTGTTTTCTCTTTTTTTTCTCCTCTCTCTCTCTCTCTCTCTCTCTCTCCCTCTCTCTCTCTCTCCTCTTTCCCTTTCTTTCCCCTGCAGCCTCAATGTTTCTCTGTGTGAATAGCTCGGATGCTTTTGTAGCAGGTTTCCATAGCGATGGGCCATTTGAACAAGTCGTCATTCACGTCAGTCGGCCTGTTAGCTGGAGAGGGGCCACGTTATCTCCCCCCGACACACAGGCAGACCTGTACCACTCAATCACAACAACTGTTAGCCTGCGAGCAGCAAGCCGCCACGCATCTTCCAACCGCAGCTTAATTACCAACACGTCTCGCCTGTGTCGGTCTCCCTCCACTCACTGAGATCCTGTTGCATCCCATCTTAACTTGCTTTGGAAACATTAGTGAAGTTTATTTTGAGATGGAATTTAACAGCAGTACATAATAAACAGGAAGCCTCTTTAAGTCACAGTTATTAGACACGCCCTGTCCTCCACACAAGGATAACAAAGCCTTCTTTGTCAGCTGGAATCATCAAATCCTGCCTAAAGGTTTTAATGATTGTTATTCTTATTCACGCGTTATGAAACACAGCACACACACACACACACACACACACACACACACACACACACACACACACACACACACACACACACACACACACACACACACACAGCCTTTGAGATAGAAGTCAAACATGTGACACCTCTGATTGTCTTATGTCGAGTCATATTTCACTTTCAGGTTTACCAAATGACTTTGAATGTTTTCTCCGACTGGAATCGTCGACAGTGATGGTCGTAATTTTATTTTAAATTTGTAGTAAAGTAACAACTACAAGTGTGGAGACAGAAGGGGAGGGCTGGGATAAGAAAGTCTCAATTAAATAATAAAAAACAAACAGTGTTTGTCCCCGGAGGGACTTTCAAAGACTGCTCTGAAAGTCACACAGAAAACTTTTAATGAAAAACCTCGAACAAATGAATGATTGTCAAACATTTGTTTTTATTCTTTTTTTCCACTTTTCACATTTTCACTGAGGTTTGTAAAATAAATGTGAGTTCTGTATATTACTGGAGGTCAGTGCAGTATTTATCACAATGGACTCCAGTATTTCTTTAACTCTAAAGAAAACTCAGCTTTTAAATAAGTTACCGATAAGGCAGCAGGCTCATTTAATAGCAAACCTCTGGAGTTAACCGGGGTCACATGAACTTATTGCGTCTACTTTGGATCCTTTGATGAAGCTTTAACCATCTTTCTCACCCTGAGGCGTGAAATCAAATGTAGGACATGCTTGCTTGAGTTGTATTCCCATTTTTTTTGCACCTTGGAACGACTCCACGGAGTCTCATTAACACAGGCACGTTCAATCAAGCGCAGGTTAAGCGGAAACGGATTACAAATAAGCTTAGCGCGTGAACCTGGTCTGGTACTCGCCGTGTCATGGTCGTGCTGTTGTGTGTCCTGGTGGGCGTTGGGTTTGAGCTGACGGTGTTTTTCCGCTCCTCTCTGGCGGTTCAGGGAAGAGGGAAGTACAGATTTCCCTCCTCACGTCCCGTCTGTGATTGGACGTTACGAGACACACAAAAGGGACTGAAGCACATGCTGTAACCAGGGACGATGATACTGGATTCATTGAAGCATTTAATCAGAATTGTCTTTGAATTATTAAAAATTAGATTTAAGTCATTCTTTTAAATAAATGTGATTGTCTTTCAATTTCAATTATCTGACAAATTGCTAAATCTTCTTTTCCCCTGCACTTCTCGTCTTCAGCTACTGATAGTCGAATAAGAGATGCAATCTGAAGTTTTACACTTTCACACTCACTTTAACTTCTGAACCACAAATTTAAGGAGCGAGACAATGGCGGGTGGCTTCCCCCCTTTAAACAGGAAGGACCCCCCACACAGCCGATGTGTAACTGTACTGGTTGTTGTCTCTTGGAGGGGGAGGGGCCCTGCCTGGAATCCACTGTTTGGTGGGAGGGTTTGTGTCCTCTGCCGTGGGTTTGGTACAGTGACTCACCGGGCAGTTCAGAGTAATCCTCCGCTTCTTCAAATGGTGAATACAAAAAGGCCATTTCAACAGAGCGGGGAGCTCATTTGCATTGCAGCGAGGGGTTGCCCTTTTGATTCAGAGTCTGATAACATGGCTTCTTTTTTTTTATGATTCTGTTTTTACTGTCTGCCCTTTTGGCTGTGGGAGGTGATGGAGGTGTTTGGCCAGAAGGAAAATGTCCTCCCCTCCCTCATCTGTAATCTGCTGTTAGTGATGTGTTTTGTGTAGTGACGGCTCACACAGGCTGTGAAATCTCACGTC
Source organism: Symphodus melops (assembly GCF_947650265.1). Taxonomy (NCBI): domain Eukaryota; kingdom Metazoa; phylum Chordata; class Actinopteri; order Labriformes; family Labridae; genus Symphodus; species Symphodus melops. The sequence goes on along the minus strand of NC_136700.1, from coordinate 2,981,005 downwards.
CCTGTGTTTATGGATATTGACGGACGGTTTAAGGGTAATAAGTATTTTAAGACCGTTATTGACCTCCATTACTGAGGGGAGGACGTATCTAAGGCTGCCTGTAGTGGACAAAAATATGAACATTTGAAATATGAAGAAGTCTAACTATGTATGCTGTAGTCTGTAATCTAACAGTGTGTAAACAGCGATACATATTTCCACTTGTTTGTCCTTTTAGACAAATTCATTTGTCCCCGCTCTTGTTGTTGAGTCTCTCAAGTTCTAACAATGAATTCATTGACTCGCAGTCAAAAACGATTTGATCCTTCACTTCACTCATTGTCCGAGCAAAGCTCTTTAAACAAAGCAGCCTCTTAACAGAGACGTTTGGCTGGGTGATGTAATGGAAACCAGTTTAAAAAACCAATCAAAACGTTGAAGGATGTTATGGGAATTCATCCACAGTTTTGAACAGTCAACAGAATATGTATAAGGATGAATCAATAATAAATAACCATATATCATTCTGTTCATGTAACTGTGTCTTATCCTTATCTGATTCTTCTTTATCATTAACTCATTATAATATGCCTCTTTATCTCTCTGAGTGATTCCTGTCGTCCTCTGACACTTCCTGACCGGGTTATCTCGCTCACATTAAGATCATGATCTGAAAAGCCGAGCGCTCACACAACAATCCCCAGCATCATGTACAGATCTTTGTGTGTTTCATTGATTCTGTAAAAGTGCTGCTTTCGCCTCCAAAGTGAACCGAGTTCAAAGCCGTGTTGGGGAAAGTACCAGCGTGATCCCCGTGGTGGGAAACGGCTAATCCTCCTTACAGCAACAGCATGTCACAATTGGCTTTGAATCGACGCTCCTTAAGTGACGTCTCTGAAGTCTTCAACGTGGAGACCAGCGCACACAGCCCATCCATGTCCATGTTCTTTTAGCATCACTTCCATTTTTATTAAACTGTCAATTGTAAAAAAAAACAAAAAAAAAAAACTGTTTCCATCTTAACGCTCCTGGCGAAGCTTGAGTCGATTCACGCCTCGAACATCTGCATATATATTGTGGTTATTTTATTTTATGTTATGGGCCACTAAAGATTGTGTGTGTGTGGTTTTAAAACGATATAAGAGGGAGAGTTCAGTCGTTACAGAAGCAACAAACACGAGGCCCAATAAACCGGCGCTTGCTATACTGTGACATAAAAGCTATAATAGGAGCTATCAAAGAGGCTGAATGGCTCCCATCCACGAATTAACACAACACAGTAATTGCAGTGAACCCTGGTTCCTCTTCCACATAAACTGGTTTAATTGCATGCAATAAGAAATGGAAATCAATGTTGACTTTATGACGGTATAAATAGTACGTATGGATCATGCTCCCTGTGTGTGAGGTGTTCTCACCGCTGCCGATCTTGTTTAAGTCTTAAGTCACTACAGGGAAGGATTAGCTGGATTAACGATGCTCGGCATTTCTCTGCAGTCACATGGACACTAAGCATTCTGGGAACCCACGTGTCTTGACCGCTGCCTTGGTCTGGAGCTGCTTTTCTAGGAGTTACACCGACAGGATGGCTTCACCTGTGCCAAAATTAAACCGAGTTGCCACGGCTCAGCGCCGCCTACGCGACGTTTATAGACCAGCCGACCGTGGTTTTGTGTTTGTCTGTGCGCCACGCCGACATTTGATCAAGAAAGAGAGTGCAGCAGAGCACGTTTTTCTGACCTGTTCATTAGGCTGTCTGCACACAGAGAGGAAATCAGTGTAAAGTTTGTTTGGACTGTTTGAACTGATCTCTGATTATATCAGAGCATCGTCACATTTATTTATATCCACTTTCCCACTGTCTTCGCCGTGTGTGTCCTGAGATCACACACTGCTGATTTTGCTGCCCTGTGTGGCTGACCTGAGACCACACACACACACACACACACACACACACTCACATGCTTACACAGACACACACACAAACACCCACAGAGATTGGATTAGCTTGCTTGGATCTCGCCCAGATGCTGTGTGGTAGGTCATGTAATAACTGACCCGTACCTGTGCTAGTCGGGTTTCTCTGAAACCTCATTTGGAAAAAAAAAAAGAAAAAGAAAATGGCCTGAAAGTTTGTGCCAGTCTAACTTTCTTCTTTCTATTATTCCTGCTGGTGTCTGCATACAATCAATATTGTTGGAGATATCAGCCTCCACTTCCTCACTTTGAGTACATTTACAACAGACCATTTCCTCCTTTTCAAAGCAGCTTCCACACACTCCAAAAAATTTTCACTTATCTATCACAGTAAATGTAAAACCTTCATTTGGTTTTTTGCTCGAGACTTTCTGATTTATCGTTTGCAAATTTGCACCTTAGTTCAGCATTTTCATTAAATACTTTCATTCACACCTTAATCACTCAGAGGACAGAAATGAAAGCCACCAGGAAATTATGCTGCAAGTAATTGAACCTCACTCTCACAGGTTTATATTTTTAATTATAACCAAAGACATGTGGTACACTGAGAAGGTTGGATGGCTTATAATAAAAAAGAAATGACTGTATATACCGAATAAAGTCATCAAAAAGATGGACGCTGTAATGTAAACTAGATGGAGACAGCTTATGAGCTGTTACTTAAAATAACATCACTCTCCTGCTTTAAGCTTCAACGAGTAATATTTTCCACTTGAGATGAAGACAGCCTTACCTCTAATGTGTGTGTGTGTGTGTGTGTGTGTGTTTCTCATTAGAGAGCCAGACCCATGAGGTATGTTTATCTGTTACGAGGATTAAAGGGAGGACTTGTTTGTGTGTGCGTGCGATGTTCCGTGCGTTATTTCCCAACGAGCGCTGTCGTGTCGCAGCACGTTTTATGTGAAACTCTGCTCGGCGCACAGAGCAGCCTAATAAAACACGTTTGTGTGCTGGAGGCAGACTGGAAGAGCAGCGACAGACGACGTGTGTTTGCGGCGAAGAGTGGGAATGAGCTAAATGATCCTCAGCCCACGCAGCTTTTGACAAGTCTGCGATGGCGGGCGCGTCTCTCCTGCATTCACGCCGCCTCATGCCATTCTTCATTCTATTACAGTCGGTGTTGATTTGAGAATAATACGTCAGGCCGGGATATAAGCCAATCAGCATATGTTCCCTGCTGCTGCCTTTGTCTTTTTACTATATCTCCCTGAGCTTTCCTCTGTCCCACTGCCTCTCCCTCTTCCTGACTTCCACTCCCTCTCTCCCTCTTTTGTCTCCAAGCCTCCACATTGCAGCAGGTGTTCACACTTACATATTACATGTCACAGTGGGCCAGTGGTGACCGATATAGAAGCATGTGTTAGGTGTGGAGGCTTGTGTTCATTTTGTGTGTCGGTGCTACGTTTGGGACTAAAGTCTGACTGAAAACAGTGATAGTAATCAAAACCCACAGATAGTGTCTTCCAGTTAAGGCTTCTTGTCATCCTGTGTTTCTGTAAAAGAGTCAGGGATATGTAGATGTATACTTTTTAATCTCAGGTTTACATACTCTTTCTCTTTCACTCACCACATCTTCAATGACGCATCATGTTCAGTAAAATGTGATTACAGATCTGAAACTCTTCCCATCATATAAACACTGATCTCAACGATCACACATTGTGTGTGTGTGTGTGTGTGTGTGTGTGTGTGTGTGTGTGTGTGTGTGTGTGTGTGTGTGTGTGTGTGTGTGTGTGTGTGTGTGTGTGTGTGTGTGTGTGTGTGTGTGTGTGTGTGTGTGTGTGTGTGTGTGTGTGTGTGTGTGTGTGTGTGTGTGTGTGTGTGTGTGTGTGTGTGTGTGTGTGTGTGTGTGTGTGTGTGTGTGCTGAGTCATAAAGTCATTAGTCTTTTTTTTTTTTTTTTTTTACATTTTTAACCTCCTGTTTCTTTCTTGAGAATCAATGATAGTGTTTTTATTTACTCATTTAGTTCCTGGGTTGCAGACTGGGGGAGTCGTGTTGTTGCTGTTGGATTCATTAGGATGTATAAAAAAAAAGCACGTTGTGATGCCTCTTTGTGTGAAACTGTGCTATTCAAATCAAGATTGATTGATTGATTGATAAGATGTGTTTATCTTGGTGCCAGTTTGCAACAGGATCCTCATTGTTATCAGCAGTTTGTGCTCTCGACATAAACCAAACAAGAAGGCAGCTTGAGTCCTCCATCCTCAGGCGCTCTGGATCTTTCTGCACTTCTCGTCTCTTCACTGTTGAACTTTAAAATGAAGTCACTGTTGGCACAAAGTTCTTCCCTGAGCCTCTGTTACATGTGGAGACATGACAAACTGCAGCAGCACATTACTGTCAAAGTTATTTTAATGTGACCTTTAAAGAGGAGCTCACTTATGTTAGAGTAAAGAGACAAGCATGATGAAAAGTGCGATCCACTTTGAATTCATCCATTTTCAGTCTGAATGTAGCTCCTATCTCTTCTCATTTGTCTTGGTGTTGTTCCATTTCGCTGGCCTTTACTGACCGCTGGAACAAATCGCTCTGGGAGGATGTGAAAAATCGTGCTTATATGTCACTGCAGTTGTGCGCTCAGCTGGTCTTGAAAGACATTTTTGAGTCATGACTGTCCAAGACTATGAATTTGCTCAAGAAGAGAAGAAAACTCCAAAAGATATTCTTCACAAGAACAAAATGTGATCGTGTCTCGTCTCCCTACGATGGTGTGAGTTGAAAGCCGTCGCTGTCACCGCTGACTTCCCGAGGATGGTCATCCCCTCTGGTTCAGGTGAGACGGGGTTCACAGACGAGACAAATCTCACCTTCTGTTCAGCCGTTTCTCCTCCAGGCGTCATGTGCCGGTGCCTTTGCTCCTTGTGGTGCTCTCTACTGCCCCCTATGGCCACCTTTTTTAATGCAAGCTCTGTCCCTGAGCAGCTTTCTCCTTTTAAAGCTGAACAAGTATGTGAGTGCAGATTTAAGGCAAGAGCGTAAACCCTTTCAGCACCGTCTGTTTCTAAAGAATTAAATCCACATTTGGACTTGAACACTTCAGTGGAGTCAGAGTGGTGTTGACAAGACCCCAAAGCTTGTTTCTCCACCGCCCCAGAGTCTAGTTGTGATCAGCTTGTCACTGCCTCCCTTGTCTCGCTCCCTAATGTGCTTTTCGGCGTCCCTCATTTCCTCCCCACCACTCTGCCTCTCATACACCCCGAGCCAATCTCACAAAGGAATGAGAGGGAGGAACGAGAGGGAGGAGAGCAAACACGCCTGTGGTGCTGTGGAGAGGGAGGAGTGGAGCAGGACAAAGACGTGGAGATGGAGTAAGGAGGGGGAGACGAGGTTAAAACTGAGGCTGTCGTGCCTTTAGGACCACATAAACACAGGCCAAGAACAGTGTGTGTGTGTTTGTGTGTGTGTGTGTGTGTGTGCTTGCCTACGTGGATGAACATGTGGCTGTATGGCTTAATGCATGTTTCAGTGTGTGTTTGATGATTGTATGATGTGTTTGCATGAGTGCCAGTGTGTGTGTGTGTGTGTGTGTGTGTGTGTGTGTGGAGCTGTATTGAGTTCTGTGTGTGCGTGCAGACTCAGCTCTGGCTAGCTCTGCGGCTCATCACACACTACAGCCAACTGCTGATTACACAGCACTTGTTTTGTCCTCACTGGTTTCTGTTCTGCGCCTATTATCAGCCCGGGAGCCTGCCTAGAATTAGACAGAGAGCTTTGTCTAACACTGAGTTACTCAAGTCTCCCTCCTCAGCTGTTTTGTGCTCGGCTCTCTCCGCTGCAGAGGACACCTCTGCTTTCATGTAGTCAAGGCGGAGGCCTCAGCAAACAGTCGGGCGTTTGAGTCCTCCCTCATTCCCTTGATCTCTCTCTTGGGCTGAAGCCTGTTTACTCAGCCTCATGACATTATGACAATCAAGAGGAGATCAGTTCCGTTCCACTTCCTGTCTGGAGGCTCCCCGGTGTGCGTTTTGGAATTGTTTGTCTTTCAGAGCGACATCGCCTCACCGATTCATTAGGGTGTCTTATTCTGTGACATCCCCGAGCATCAGGCCGTGACTTATTGTCTCCATAGGAGCTGATGAGATTGACTGATGCTAACATCACAGTGTCATTTGAAACCAATTGTGTGGAAGCTGATTACACAAGAGCTTTGGACGTTTAACATCTATTTTCCATAATGAGTGTGCGCTGTGAAGTTATTTAGAGTGAAGGACAGGCAGGCTGGGTGTTCCCGCTTCCTGCTTGTTGAAGGAGGAACTGCAGGGTTTAGGAAATGATGACAGGAGGGACAACGGGCTCCCCGGTGGGGGGTTAGCAGTTTTATCTCATGTTCAGATGGTTCAGAGGTAAACACAAATGGAAAGCTCTTGTCGGAAACCTAAGGAATATATTTGAACTAACCGGACACATTTTCATCTTGATGTTGTGTGTCTTTGTGTCTATCACAGACAGCTGATTGGATCAGGGAACATCGGTGTTTACCTTGTAAGATAAACGACCCATCAGTCATGAAAAGATCTGGGTCCCTGTAGACCTGGACGAGCTGAGCTCTGCCCTCGACAAGAATGTCCGTGTTTGTGAAGCACGGCAGACTGTTTCTTCCTTTCTCTCCGAGCAGCCTCTCGTTCACTCAGTGGGGCACCAGAGTAAAAAATAAGTTGTGCACAAATCCAATTAAACCCCCACTTGTTCAACCATCAACCTATCCAAACATTCCTGAGGTGCATTCAATGTGTCTCCTTTCTGAGTCTCTCTCAGCACTGCAGAGTGGAGAGGCAGTAGCAGCCAAGCGTTGACAGGCACTTCTGATTTTTCTCCACCCCAGCTGCTACATGCAGTAAAGTTATCCGCTGGAGTACATGAGCTGAAACTGCTTTCTGTGCTTCAGACTTCACAGCATGCTCCTGTGCTTGTGTCAGCCGTATAATAAAGTTTAGGAGAAAACAAGCGTCTCAAGTCCATCAGCCTCAAAACTTCTCCGCTTGGTCTTACTAATCCCCATTTCTCTCTCCTTCTGTCTTTGCCTCTCTGCAGGCTCTAGCAGCGAATGCAGGCACAGGCTTTGCCGTGGCCGAGCCACAGGTGGCGATGTTCTGCGGAAAACTCAACATGCACGTCAACATTCAGACCGGCCGCTGGGAGCCTGACCCATCCGGCACCAAGAGCTGCGTGGGAACCAAAGAGGGCGTGCTGCAGTACTGCCAGGAGGTGAGAAACATGGCCGCTCTTCTTCCTGCGTCTCTCATGTGTTAGAATGAAAACACCAAAGCCAGTTATACAGGGAAGAGACCATTCTTACATTCAGACGGAAGCAGGCTGATAGCTGATAGCTGATAGCTGGCCTGATGTGTTTGCAGTTTTTGTGCCAAGCTGAGCTCACCGTCATTACTTCTGAATTTGGCTCATCGATATGACAGTTGTTTTAAACTGTCTGATCTTCGTTTGGAGGAGAAAGCAGATAATTAAATTTCCCTCATCTTTCTCCAAGACCTAGTCCACTCTTTAATAAATATAACCACATTAGAGCTCAGCCTCGGCGCACCTCGTTCTGCTTCCCTGTGTAATTCTATCACCTGAGTGAAGATGATATCTGGCTTGTTGAGGTAATATTAGTTCGACTTAGTGGCTTTACGGTGCATGAAACAGAGATGAAAATATGCTACAAGACTGAAACGGTCTGTTCTCTGCAGAATCTCACAGCAACGAATGGAATATAAAGAAGGAATAAAGTAGTAAAGATGTGGACATTGGTTGGGTGAATAACATTTAAAGGTGACAGTAGGTTGTGTGGAGGAGAAATGGCTGATGAAGTGTCAGCTCCCTGTATTCATGGAGGCTGCTGATCTGTCTTATTTACCAGGTCGTGGGTGGCATTTGAACGAGCGGACCCAGTGACTGACATTTTCTCTATCTCTGTTTATCAATAAAGCATGTGTTTCTCTGTGGCGTAGACATCCTGGCTCTTGTTTGCTTGTGTCTCTCACTGTGTTCCCTCCCTCCTATCCCACAAGGCTGCTGGTGTCACTGTCATGGTTTATAATGCAGCTGCCCAAGGAAAGAAGCAGGGCTGTATATATCCAGGCAGCTTTCCACACAAGCTTCAGTTGCATTTATTGATGACATTTTGATGGCATTTGGGAAAGTGTAAATTGCATGGTCTTTCATGGCTGAGCAGATGGCATCCAGAGAGTATAAAACATGGATTAAAGGACGCCATTGAAGCTCCACTTATCGCATCTTCTCTCTCCCCTCTCTCTCTCTCTCTCACACACACACACACACACACACACACACAAATACACATCTATCTTTATTTGATATGCACTCTCTGCTTCTTTCTCCAACAGATGTACCCTGAGCTTCAAATCACCAATGTCGTAGAAGCCAACCAGCCAATTCGAATTGAGAACTGGTGCAAGAAGGAGAAGAAGGTGTGCAAAGGGCACGCCCATATCGTGGTGCCTTACAAATGCTTAGGTAAGAGAAGGTTTGGACGAGCACTTAAAGAGCTGTGAATGGCCCTTCATATTCTCCCCCCCCCCCCCCCCCCCCCCCGTCTTCTACGGTATTTCCTCATACAACATGGAGAAATGAGAGAATAGGATACATCTCAGCCCGAGGCAGCGGTGACACAGAGCAATATTGGAGTCAGTTGACTAATCTTGGCCTTGAGCTGCAGATTGAGCAGATCCCGCCTGGATGAGAGCTAATGTCTCTCAGAACGGATGGCTAAGGGGGGAATGCTTATTATTGCAGGGGAGGCCTGTTGAGCCATAAAACACAATCTTATATCCCCCTTCAGACAGTGGCCATAAACTCGCACAGACACACAGGGTCAGCAAGAGGGAGGTCTGTGAGGAGACCTGTGCTTTATTACTCCCCATTTCTCCATTCGCCCGCGCCGTCGTACACACACACCTCTCTCTCTCTCTCTCTCTCTCCTCTGTTTCCTGCAGCATCACTGTAATTAGCCGTGGCAACAAGGCCACATCCTAGTTTATGAAATGTCAGATAGCGCCTCAGACTTTGCAGTCCACACGTCTTTGTGCTCCTTCACTTACTAAAGCACGGCACTCGCTCGCTCCCTTTCAGGACTGCAATAACACAGAAGTAGAGTTCTGAAACAAGGCTTCTTTCTGTACTTGTAAAGCTTTGACAGGAAGGGGAAAAAACATCTTTCTCCATGCTGCAAACACTTCCCGGCACCCTTCCTGTGTTTGAAATCCTCTGGCTGATTGAGTTGTGCCTCTTTCCATGATGAAAAAGCTATTAGCAGAGCCACTGGACTGTGAAATGGGCTACAATTCAAGAGCATTTTTTGGCAAATGCAGAGGGGGGAGGCTTGTGGGAAATTCATGGGACAGCAAACAGCACAACTGGAGTGGCCGCTTGATGGCTGAGGCAGGAATACAGATGAGGGAGGTTCACATGCAGAATCAGTCTCCTAAATCCTCCATTTAGCTCTCATTATACACCCTGAAGCTGATTTCCTCAGACGACCTGCCACACCTGATAGCTTCTCTTCTCCACTGTGGCCGACTGTTGCATCCATCAACAAGCCAAGGCCTCTCATTATGATTCAGCATCTGTGCCGTTTAATTAAAACAAACCCATTACTTCCTCTGGAATCATTGAATAGCTTCATTGCTTGTTTGTGCACATTTTTTTTTGTTGTCATCCTTGCTAAAGGTCTGCACTCTCAGGCCCCCCCGTCACATTACTAAGGCCTCTGCTCTGTTCTCAATGAATGAGGAGACAGATGGAGCAGAGGAGATAAACATAAGGTGTTGGCGAGAAGGAGACTATTGAGAGGGGTTCTGCTTCATTACGTAATGGAGCATGTTAGAGGCGTAATTGGAGGGCTCTGATCATATGCTGCAAGCCATGGCATGACTCTGCCAGCTCACCGTGCCGCTCCTCTACAGCACATTGTCAGGCCGCTCTATCACATCAAAGTGCGATGAAGAGTGCTTCTGAATTATTCATATTTGTGATGTTCAAAAAGTGATCTTGAGAAATGGACATCAGAGGTTCGGCCTAATATTCATCAGTGTACATTAATTATAGTAGAATCAAACAGAAATGAAAGAGACCAAAGGGAGGTGGGCTATAGCTGGGAGGATATGATTAAAAGAGCCAGACTAGCACACATGTCAAGTTAATAGGTTTATATGAATAATGCAAGGGCAAAGGAAGGAGCTCGGTGTAAAAAGAGAGCCATGGCTTTTTGCTGTGTGCAAAGACTGAACCACTGAGCCCTCTGTGCTTCCTGCGTCCAAACAATGGCTCCGCTAATAAATGCTATCTTTGTTCCATGCCACACTAATCCCTGCAGCGTGATGTCTTTGTCAAACCGCTGGTTTATTTTACAAGTTCTTACCATTTATGTCTCAAAGGGCGAGAACTGTCAGTGGCAGATGTCGGGTGTTGGTTAGTGTGCCGGTCTGTGAGCAAAACACGCTGGGATGAGAGAGACCGCAGCACCATCCTCGTGGAAAAAAACCATGCAAGCGTTATCCTTCTGGGTACAACAGACCTGAGGCAATAATTCACAGAGCTAATTTACAGATAATTGTAAATTAGCTAAGGAATAATGTTTTTTTTGGTACTTCTATCTGAGTTAATGTTACTGCCATCCGCAGCCATAAACATTTATTTGTCACATTTATTGCAGCCATATGAAGGCTGAATCTTCTCATGTTTACCTTTGATGCACTCATCTCTTGTTTCACTTTGTTTGGGTGATTATTCACTTTTACCGACGTGATTCATTCTTTGCCTTTCCTGTTGACTCAGCCTTTTGATTGGACTATGGGCAGGGCGCCCGATGACAAGCCCTGATATCATCGGAGCTGCCAAGTCTCGTGATTGTGAAAGATTCAGACTCAGACTTGTTTCAGAGCGTCACACCTCTGCGCTCCTTTTTACCTTTTGGAAAAAACAGTGACGTGAATCCGCTATGTTTTAATTCTATTCAAGTTTGTTGAGTGGATTTAACGAATGTGAAAGGCAGCTGAAGGCTCGGCAGAGAGGCGCCGCGTTGGAAGACGCGTGCTGCCGATGATAAAGTTGTTTTTATGAACTGGAAGTTGAACTCTGGAGTTTGAATGCAAATGTGACCTCTATTATGCATCATTAGCCTCCAGCCGCCTCCTGCTTGAAGCGTCTCCCCCTTTTGTTATCCTTTCATTGGATTGGATTTCTTCACCCTGAGAGGTAAAAGGCATGACGCAGACTTGGACTTCAATCAATCAATCAATCTTTATTTATATAGCGTCAATTCATAACAGGCGTTATCTCGAGACACTTTACAAGAGCAGGTAAAGGACCTTACTGTTTGTCTGTTAACATTAACAAAAGAGCAGGTAACAAGACCATGCTCATCGTTATGTTTACAAAAAGCAGGTAAAGGACCTTACTTATGGCTATATTACAAGAGCCCAGCTTAATCCGTCATAGCGTGGCAAGAAAAAACTTCCCTTTAACAGGCAGAAATCTTCAGCAGACCCGGGCACTTGATGAGATACAACTCTGTCCAGGTAACAAACAGTTCAAACAGCATTCAATACTTGAATAACAGCTACGTAAAACACAGTACTGCCTTGATATGCTTATTAATATAGCTCCTAGTTAAGTGGTGTCATATATTACGCACAGACTCTTTAAGCTCACTGAACATGTTACCTGCATGTCCTGGTCTCCTAAAGATGACTCTAAATTTAATTACTGCACACTTCCTTTGGAACATCCCTGAAACAGAATAGCCGTCTGTGCTGTCAGTGAGCAAACTTGCTTTGCCACTTAATTGAATTTGCCACCTCTCAGTCCTGAAGGTATCACTGGTGCATTGGGTGTATTCTTACCTTCACACTCTTTCGAGCAGCCGGTCTGGATCTGGGGAGAGTTAGCAAGGGTGTCTGAAAGAATAAAGGTTAAAGGAAAAGGGGGGGGGGGATGAAAAGAGTTGGTAGAGAGGAGGTCACCTCGAAGGAGGAGTACACGCTTTATACAATGTGCACAACTACACACGTACAGAAAGACACAGGAGTGCACAGCTGCTCTCCAAACACCACCATCCATCACCCACTGCAGTACGCCACCTCACAACCAAGTACGAGAGCCGGACTACGACACAGAGAGGTGAAATAAAGAGAGAGAGGGCGAGCGTGCGAGGGAGTCAGTTAGCATCCAGTGTGCGGGATATGGAGCAGAGCGGTCTCACTTCGTCTGATATCCACTGCATGTAAAGAGAAGGAGACGAACGAGGGCATCAGTGGTCAAAGACTTAACATTAGCATGTCTTTGAATTAATAAATTGGCACTACTTTGTGACAAAGAATGGCTTTTTATGTTTCCAATGACTTGATGTAAAGAGATAATATCACGCTAATCAATGAAAACATCAGAGGTTAAAGTTCTTATGCTTTTTTTTTTTCACATTTCTGTTTTTGGGGTTTAGTGTCTTGCTCAAGGACAGATCGACTACAAGCAGTATTAATTAACGTGTAAAGTCTCTTAATTGGCTGGGGAAGATTCCTGTCAACATCCCCTCGCACTCAACATGACATTTAGAAACCTCATTTTTTAAATTCTAAACCCAAATGTGATCATTTTGAAGCCTTTCACAGCTCGTGTTGTTGCCGTTGGAGAAGTCTGAACCTGGGGACGTTTAGCGTCTCCTCGAGTTTACCTGTTTCAGAATCAATGACGAGATGGAAACTGTTATGGAAGTTAAGAACCTGCACACATGTACTGGGTTACCTCACAGCGGTGGTGTGCACAGGGCGCAGGAAGCAGGACCACGAGGGCCTGTGGGGGCCGTGGGGGTTGTGTTAGGGGCTGTTGCTGTGACTCCTGGGCGGAGAGGAGAAGCAGCTGCTGAGTCCTCTGCTATTTCCAGCTCTCTCCTCTTCCTCTCCTACCCTCTCATTTTCCAAAACACTGCTTTTTCACCCTCTTCCTGCCTGACTCACATGAAGCGCTCCTGCAGCTCAGCCTTAGACTGAGGTCGTGGCGAACCACTAAATGAGCACTTTTAGGACAGCTCCCAGCCCTCCTCCTGAAACCTCGAGACCCTCATTTGTGTTTTTCACTCCGCCCATGTCTCAGCCACTCTGATCTGGACTTTGCTCTAAACCTTGTGTTCATCTCTCCTCTGTCTCCGCCTGGCCTTCCATCTGTTTCTGACAGCAGTGTTTCTACCTGAGTGACTCGTCGCACCGCCAGCCTATCAGCAGTCGCTTGTCCTTTTGAATCTTTCTTCCGACCCCTGTGCCATATGCTTACACACACACACACACACACACACACACACACACACACACACACACGACTTTCAGCCTGAAACTATTCATAGGAATTCACGAGATGCTTTTCATGTCTTTTATTTCTGTCCGCGTGTTCTGTCAGCTCGCCCCATGAATAAAACATGTTGGAATTGAATTCATCAAGCAAATGACATCATTGACTCACAGGAAGAGTCTGGACTATGTTAAAAGAGTCACAGCATGAAACCTGATTTTCTGCTCTGCCATTTTGATTAAAGAGTTACTGTTTTGGCTTCAGAAAAGGGCTGAATCCCTCTCGGCTTCAGCTGCACAGGCAGCTGTTCAGGTGTCAAATGTTGTCTCTGTTTAACCACTGTAATGAAATGTAAAGGACCAGGCAGCTATGAATTATTGAATCATGTCTCTTTTTTTGTACTCACCTCATCTGCTATTCTTTTTTTAGTCCCAAAAAGTGATTTATTGTTTATAACCGTTGCAGTGAGCAGGAAGGGTGAATGATGTCTGTGGCAGATTCTTGGCGTGGCTAACAGGCACGCTGCTCTGTGTGATTTGCTGTTTCAGTGGGCGAGTTTGTGAGCGACGTGCTTCTGGTTCCAGAGAAGTGCAAGTTCTTCCACAAGGAGCGTATGGACATGTGCGTCAGCCATCAGCAGTGGCACGGCGTGGCCAAAGAGGTAAGAGGGAAATGAGTTCTTGGGAAACAGTGGGAGGCTCGGAGATAGCAGAGCAACAGAAGGGACGAGTTCAGTGGGGAGAGAAACTGCGTCAACTTAACTTTTAGAAATTAGACTTAACTCCCTGTCACACTGGTCAGACTTTTATTACTTTGCAATCCTTCCCCTTCATCCCTAATGTCTTCCCACCTGTCTCTGGGAGTCTCAGTGGGTCTGTGATCACAGGCTGACAGCAAGCCCTCACATTTCAGCTCCTAATCAGATTAGTGTTGAGGCTGTAATACAGCTAATCCCCCCCCTGGGTAGCTCCAGAGCCGGCCCTCGAGGGCCGCTCTGACCTCAACAGCACAGGCAGGCAGTCTGCCCTGGGTTTCTTCCTGCGTCATGCTTTCTGACTCCCTCTTCCCTGACACTTACTGCTAATGCCTCAAACCTGAGGAGCATCATCTGCAGCCAGAGATAGTCTGACATCCAGAGTCACAGAGTACCTGCAGATAACACATTTGTTACAACCACGCTGTAATAAATCTTATCAGTGGGAATATCGGGGAAAAGAAAAATGATTCCAAAACAACTTCGGCTTCCTCGCCGGCTGACACTGAGAAGTTGTTAAGCAGGGCGGCTAATCCTCGCTGAAGTTGCTCAGCAGTCATCAGTTACGCTGAAGTGTTACTTCGAGCGCCATGAAGCGCAGCATTGTTGGGGGGGGGAAAAATGTGCGCTGTGACTTTTTGAAACTGTGGCTCATTCATCATTGGAGTCAGGGAAGGAGTTTGTCTTTATCATGCAGGTGGATGTATCTGCTACTTCATCAAGTAACTGCGAGACACTATTTCTATCCTCGTCGATCATGAAATACAACCAGACGCCTTCTGTGAGGTCTTGAGCACATGCTTGTATCAGAAGAGGTTCTGAAAGTTATTTATATTTTAAATGCATAAATGGGCTAAATCAGGCATTGGATGACGAACAGGGATTTAATTTATCTTTGCATATTTTTTTTTTCTCGGCTTTTCTGAAAGTGCTCATTATATAAATGTGTTATTTCTCACATATTTAATTTTCTGCCGTCAGCTGGCAATAAAACACAAGTCTCTGTGGTGTTTCTTTACTTTATCTCTGTAAAGAAACTAACTTAACTACACAGGAGTCTTACCGAAATCACGTTATGTGTTGTCATTGCTTCGAGCTGCAGGAGGACATTGTTTACAATAAACCACACATTACAGTGTCCAGTGACAGCAGGACACCGAACTGTTAGATAATGGAAACATAATGTTGGGAACTGAAACTTTTTGTTGGTTTATTTGGTCTCAAATCCTTCAAAAGAAATCAAGAACAAAATGCCTCGATGTAGTGTGTCGGCAAGGTCATTCTGCAGGAAGTCAATATAACTCACAGCATGACGACAACACAACGCAAAATGTCACCTTGTCAGAACTGGAGTTGATTCCTTGCAGTAGTGAGAGCAGCTTCATCAATCTGCCTCGTTTCATTTTTTTCACACCGTTTCATTCACTTTTTTTTTTTCTCGCCCCCTCCTCAGGCTTGTTCCAAGAGCTCCATGGTGCTGCACAGCTACGGCATGCTGCTGCCCTGTGGCATCGACAAATTCCACGGCACCGAGTACGTGTGCTGCCCGTCCTCTCGCAGCGTGGAGTCGGCGCCTCCCTCCCTGCCGTCCCAGGAGGACGACGATAAAGAGGCGGAGATGGAGGATGAGGAGATTGATGAGGCCGACCTGGTGGAGGAGGAGGAGGCGGACAGGTGAGTGGCTGTGTGTGCGCTTGTGTTCATGATGGTGGCGTGTCTCTGAAATATTGTACGTGTAATATCCCCTGGTGAAGGACAGGCTTTACCGGCCATCTGGATGAATTCAAGTGTTGTGACATTGACCTATGGCAGCTGCTCGGCCTTGTTTGATAAATCACTCCTCTTCTTGGCTTCCACCCCTTCGCTCAATCACCTCCGCTTCCTTCTTTCCCCCCCCCCCCCCCTCAGTGAGACGCCAGCTGATGAGCAGCCCACACAAAAGGAGGAGCCAGTGGACTTAGTCGAAGATGAGGAAGAGGAGGAGGAGGAGGAGGAGGAGGACGAGTACCACTACGTGTATGAGGACGAGGAGATGGATAAGGAGGACGAGGAGGAGAAGAAAGAGAGCAACAAAATGTCAGAAAGTGACGATGAGGACAAGACTCTGCAGGAAGTGAAAGGTTTGTAAGGAGATGTTAAAATCATAAAGTTTCATCCCCTCTCTCTCTCTCTCTCTCTCTCTCTCTCTCTCTCTCTCTCTCTCTCTCATATCGGCACTTTGCCAAACACTTACATCCAATCATTCCTTTTTAATTATCAATAGAGAGTGATGCTTGACTCACAGCTGGACTGTTGTTAATAAAGTGTGTACATCAGCAGACACTGTGACGTACACTCAGAAGAGTAGACGGATGTTTCTGCTTCATTTGCAGCCATCAGAAACTCAATCCTGCTCAGGCTTTAAAAAAAGTGATTTTTCTTTGGTTTCATTATATTTGTAGATGTTTTTTGTATGGTAGTTTTTTTTGTGTGTGTTGATAATCTGAGACTGGAATGAAGTGCTGCCCCTAGTGGCCAGATGATCTAACCAGCTGTCCCCTGGCAGCGGTGTGCACCCCGGAGGCTGAGACCGGCCCCTGTCGTGCCTCTATGCCCCGCTGGCACTTCGACGTCAGCCAGAAGAAGTGTGTGCGCTTCATATATGGCGGCTGTGCCGGCAACCGCAACAATTTCGACTCAGAGGATTACTGCATGGCCGTGTGCAAGCGTCTGAGTAAGTCTCCCCTGAACAAGGCCGGTCTTTCTCTCTCTCTGTTTCTGCTGCACAATCTTTCTCTGAGGCGTAGAACACCTGATCTGTCATCCACCGCCGTCACTCATCAAATCAACACTTTTATTTACCACGTTTTACCACAGTCAGCTACGTTCACTCTTTATTTCCTGTTTGGTTCAAGGTCATATTCCATATTGGGTTTTATTGTCTGGACTTTCAAAATCTAAAGATCTTTAATTTACAATGAATGAAAATTAAATATTTATATTTAAGAAGATGATTAATTACATTTAAAATGTCACTTGTTGTAAATGACCATTCATAGCTACTGATGATAAACTGATTAGTACTCATAATGTTTTTAATCTTAGCACTCACTAGTTTGTTAGTACAAGTTTAGAAAAAAGACAATAACTAAAAAAAATTCACTTATGATTATTTTGTGTATGTCAAGGTTTTATTTGAATAAATAAAATCCCTTCATCAAATGTCATTGAAACAAATATTAATCTTGAGTTAAACCAACATGAAATGTTTATATTAAAGTACATCTTCACTTATTCTCTTATTCTTTTTTCAGAAACATTTCAGATTTGATTTAAACAGTACAGCCGAGCAGCTTTTAAAACATGACGACGTTAGGATTCTTTGTTTTAAAAAAAAAAAGTGTATTTTTACTCATAGTGATGCATTAAAGTCGTAGCATTTTACCCTTTTTAGATTCGTAATGCAGTACTTCATGACTTATTTAAAGAGGAAACAAACACAAAGTTAATTTTACCAGATGGAATAACACAGCTTCGTTTAGTGTTGAATTAAACACACGCCACTTCAGACTGTCTTTACTTTTCTTTGTCGTTGTTTTCTACCTTCTGTTTCTGTCTTCATGTCAACATCGTCTGTCTGCCTGTCTGCCTGTCTGCCTGTCTGTCTGTCTGTCTGTCTGTCTGTCTGTCTGTCTGTCTGTCTGTCTGTCTGTCTGTCTGTCTGTCTGTCTGTCTGTCTGTCTGTCTGTCTGCTCACAGAGCACTGCCACCACAACTTCCTTTTTTATCAGTTTCGTAGCCTGACCTCTCATAACCTACTGCACTTTTTTTCACTATTTAACAAAGGAAATGTATTTTTGGATGTGAAGCAGTAAAGAGAATGAACTTTGCGTATCTTCGATTTAACCCGTGCCTCTTAGTTTTGATGTTGAGGTGAAATGATGGCGTCTCTTCTTGTTTGTAACTCGGGAGTGTTATTGTTTCTGCGACTTACATGGGTGCAGGGAGTGAGTCCTGCGTGACTGTATAGCGAGGAACCCAGAACAGAGCCCTCTGGCCTCGCCCCACATGACCCAGCCTTAGAAGGCAGAGATATTTCCATTAGTGTTAGAGATGCGAGCTGTCAGCGGAAAGCCGACGGGAAGAATAAAGAAACTCAAAAGGAAAGAGTGTCACATTTATTTAAATTTATGGGAGTAACTCAGGGTGGAAAAAGGCCAACGATGAGAGGAGTGCTTCTGTGGTGATATTTGTCCAGCTTCAATCTGCACTCCACCTTCGACTCTCTCTCTCTCTCTCTCTCTCTCCCCTCCCTCTCTTTCTCTCCCTCCGTGTGTCCAGTTTTCTGTCTGTTTTTGTCTCTCTGCCTGACTGTGTCTGTCGGGGTCAGCTCTCTGTTTGTCTGCCTGGCTGTCAGTTCGCAGCCAAGCCTCCTCACCATGTGTTTGTGACTTTTTTTTTTTAGCCATGCCGCCCACTCCTCAGCCCACCGATGATGTGGATATCTACTTTGAGACTCCGGCTGATGACAAAGAGCACAGTCGCTTCCAGAGGGCAAAGGAGCAGCTGGAGATCAGGCACCGCAACCGCATGGAGAGGGTGAGTTTGAGTCCCAAAGAAAAAAGAAAAAACATCTAATATTTAATGGATCAGTGGCAC
Source organism: Symphodus melops (assembly GCF_947650265.1). NCBI lineage: Eukaryota > Metazoa > Chordata > Actinopteri > Labriformes > Labridae > Symphodus > Symphodus melops. The sequence continues at coordinate 2,962,354 of NC_136700.1, read as the reverse complement.
AACGGGAACCAGATAGAATATGTTACTGACTTCATAAGTAAACACTAATGATGCACAGTGATAAAGGTGTAATGAACAAATAGGAGGCACGTGTGTTCGGGTGAGGTCAGCTGCTGTGGATCTGTCCCCCAACCTAGATAATAATTACACACTTAGTGACACACTTACATGAAGACACATTTGGCTGAATTGGGAACAGAAAATCTCCCCAGCTCACTCAGTCTGACTGAAAGATGTAATGACATGTTTATCATTAGAGAATCAACTATTAGACGCTAACACATGAAGGGTTCATGTCACACGATTTCCCTTTTTTTATAAATATTCACAGAGTGTATAACAACATTAAAGTAATCGGTTATTATTCTCGCTCTCATTGAGTTTTAACCTCAAGTATTGCTTATATTTGAGAGTCTCTTACCTCTGTGCAACGACAGGACGTCTGACGGGCTAAACCTCTGTCAAATAGAGTCTACCTCCTACCTTCTCGAATGAACATGGAAAAACTTGGTGCATATTTCTTTTTCAATCTCTCCGAATCAGAAAGAATATGAGTTTCAAATAATGGGGGGGGGGGTGGCCTGGTGGTTAGTCCTCCACCAATGACTCAGGTTCTTTACCACATTTCATCCCCCACTCTCTCTCTCTCTCTCTCTCTCTCTCTCTCTCTCTCTCTCTCTCTCTCTCTCTCTCTCTCTCTCTCTCTCTCTCTCTCTCTCTCTCTCACTGATGTCGGACTCTATCCACTGTACTTTATCTACAACAAGAAGGGCATGAAAAGTAAAATAAATAATAAAAAAATATAAAAAGAGACTAATGTGCTGCTTCCTGCCTCGGCCTGGACACTCCTGCAAATGAGATGATTCATCTCAAAGAGTTTTCCTTGTTAAAAACACGGTCGATAGTTTATGGTGTCATTCTGAAAGCGGCTGGAGAAGAACTGCCCGGCTTCTGTAGCTTCATGTCCTGATGTGTGTGTGTGTGTCTCTCTCACCCCAGGTAAGAAAAGAGTGGGAAGAGGCTGATCGCCAGGCGAAGAATCTGCCCAAGGCTGAGAGGCAGACGTTAATCCAGGTAAGACGCTGATCTGGCCCCCCTGGGACTCCCCCTTTTTGTCCCTTTGTTCAGGTGCGATGTGAACGCCCCCTCGTAGGTCCTTGATCCCTCACTCCCTGTGCCATTAAATATCCCTTCACCCTGGCTGCTCTATCTTTATCACTCTGAGGCTAAATTAGGGCACTGTCTGAATGGAGAGACTTCTAAATGAGTCTCCAAGTCCCTTGACAAGCCTGAGAGGCGACATGACTGAAACCCAGAGCTGTGCGAGTTTAAAGCACTCTGGTGTGCCATTCTGTTTAAAGTGCAGACACAGATTTATTCATTTATTTATTTATTTACTGTCATTATTTTGTTTGTAGCACTTCCAAGCCATGGTGGAGTCCCTGGAGGAGGAGGCAGCCAGCGAGAAGCAGCAGCTGGTGGAGACTCACCTCGCTCGGGTGGAGGCCATGCTCAATGACCGGCGCCGTCTGGCCCTGGAGAACTACCTGGCTGCCCTGCAGGCCGACCCCCCGAGGGTAAACACCACACACTGACCTGGGGGAGAGACTTTTATCATCCCCCAAACCCCCCGACCTGCCCCATCTGTCTATTGCTTTTTCTCCCCTTAGCAGACTTACAAACAAATTCACTCACCACGCTGGGTCTCCCTCTATTTATGGGCTGTGGCTAATCTCATATCCTGTCAAAAGACCTTCTGCCAACTTGCACTTCATCATGAGGAGAATGGATTACTGCAGCCAGAGAAACACACTTTACAAAATCCTCTATGAGCACAAAGTGAATCACATTTGAACCTCCAGCTGTAATCCCTGTGTCGTGTTTTTTAAATTCCTCTTATCTAATAGTCTTTCATCCTTTTGCCAGCTCTGAGTTTGATACTGTGTTGCAAGGTACCCGTCGCCCCTCTGGATCCACCAGTGTTTGGCTTCTTACCCAGAAATGAAAGAATTCTATTTTTGCATTTTCAATCATTTCAACTTTAAGAATATGTCTCGACTTTTTTTTCCCCCTCCTGCTTCAGTTACTCCTCTAAAATTGGTAGTTGCATCATGAGTGCTATGATGCTATTTCAGAAGGTGCTGCAGAAGATTTGTGACGTGTTATATGCAATTTATTCATTTTTATTTTTTACATCTCAAATATGTCGGGATGGTTCTCGTCATCCGTCTGCTTAGCGGGTTGTGTTATTTTCATCTTTCGAAGCACGTAGTGTGTTCATTCAAGAATCAGACTTCTAAACCAGTCGGTTCATATTTCTTCATCTTTGTTGTTAGATTTTTTTAAATTAAATTAAAACTTAAAAATAGACCAGTAGCTTGGCTGCTGGCTCTGCATGACAGATGGCTATTTATTCTTTGCTCCCGAACACCTTTCACTGACTGATTTGTCCTTATTCATTTATTAATTTATTTTTGTTTCATTTTCTTGATTTTAATTTTTTTTTTGTACCACTCTGGTCAACTTATGTTGGTTGAACTGTGTTATAAATACATTTGGATTGAATTGATCGATAGCGCTTCCAAAAATAAGATATTCAAAACGAGACAGAAATCTTGCATCACATTAATTCCTGTTCGTCAGTTTTATGCAGTAGTGGTTCCCAGGCTGTGTTTAAATTACACTAACAGAGCCTCTCTGTCTCACCTCACGTTCCCCTCAGCCCCACCGCATCCTGCAAGCCCTGAGGAGGTACGTCCGCGCCGAGAACAAGGACCGCCAGCACACCATCCGTCACTACCAGCACGTCCTGGCTGTGGATCCCGAGAAGGCTGCCCAGATGAAGTCCCAGGTCTGTTTTCTCTGTCCTGCTTATGATGACTGGCGATCAATTGAGTTGGTTTTAGTGGAAAAAGGCACACGGGGTGGTCTTCAACTTTTTAGTCCAATCATGAGTAAAAAAAAAAACTTTAAATCCTTCCTCATCTCCACAGCAGAGAAGCCTGAACAAGCACATGTTTAGCATATCTTTGTTAGAGGGATTTTTATTCATGTATACAGTTCGTTTTGGTTAAGTGGGACCTTCTATATATGTTGTAGGTTTTCATCTTGACTGAGCAAACTTCAACAATGAAGATGGTATTTATTACAGACTGTCAGAAATCTGAAACCTCGCGTCAAGCCGCTCCAAAACCTTATACTGCTCCTATTCCTGCTCAGACAGGGGAGGGATAATGAAGTCTCAGCCTGCTCCTCTCTGCCCCGCTTCCAAGTGTGTAGGAGGTAGAGAGAGTGTGTGTTTCTCTGAGTTGAAGCCCAGGAGGAGTTAGGAGGCTTGTTTGACGGAGAGAGGGCGTGCGTTTCATTCACTTAAACTCAGGCCGAAGATTAACATTGCACAGGTCTTGTGTAATGCTGGACTCTGAGCCGCTGCATGGGGATTTGGCCTCTGTTGTATGATGCACTCGCTTGTGTGTGCCCGTGCCCTTCGACACCATTTAGAGTTATGAGCCACCATTACAGATAGCACAGCAGACGGATGGAGCGACATGGTGAGCAGGGGAAAGAGGCTTGGTCTTTGGATGAATTGTTGTCTCTTGGAGGCAGTGAGCCTCGGCGCTCAGTCATGGGAAGCTAGTTTGTATTGTTGTCTTTGCACTGTGTTTATTTGTCAAGCCAGATCCTGTGTATTTCTTCCCTCAGCCAATCCTGCAGGAAGTTTAAATCTGTCTTTACTTTTTTTTTTTCTCAACTCCTCTTATACGTGTATTTGATCTGTGATTTGGTGGTGCATTAAATAAATCCTTTGTAAAAAAGAAGGATTTCTTTGCTTTATGTAACTGTTATGGGATCACGATTATTCCCTTTTAACGTGAAAGCCTCTGCAGCTTATGAGTGGTTCCTTGATGCATCGAAATCTCCTCTCCAACATGGGCACATGTAATCTTGGTTTGCGAGGATTGTTTGTCAGACATGGGCAGGAAGGCGCCACAGGGCCTGCAGCTCGCTCTTAATGGGAAAGGTGCATCATTGCCATCTGTTGCTGGCTCTGCTGCACTGCAGCCATGTGTTGAAAGATTAAAACAGTCTATCATCATTGTGGGGAATAAACAGCAGTTACCTGCCAAGAGCCGGTCAGCTCGTCTGCGGCTGCTCGCTTTTTATACACTGCCAAACACTTTGGCAGCAGAAATATTGTTCCTCTTTCAACATCATATTGATGGTGAATACAACTGTTTTCAAAACAGAAAGTTTTTCTTTTGTTTGATCAGGGAAGTTAGTGTGTTTTTGTTTGTTTTTTTACACGGGGGTTATCAGTGGAGCTGACAGGCAGTAGATCCTGTCAGGTCCGTTCAGAGCTTCCAAACTGATTGGAACATTACGTGCAGCAACTTGTTTCATGTCTGCGAGCTGCCTGGCTGCGAGCGAGTCTGAATTATCAGGAGAGAATATGCTCTGTAGCAGACAGCACACTGCTGCCACTTCCATGACAGCTCCATATAAATATGCCGTTGTGTCAGATGTTTACATTTCTTCACGACTAAATGAAAGTTCTGCACACACAACAGCGTCTTTGGAATATTCAGGTTGTTCTTTTTTGTTTTGTTTTTTATCCGTGTGTTCCTGACGTTTGTCGTCTTTTTCTTTTCTTTTTTGTGAATAACTGTATCTTCTCATAGTCTTTGTGTCACCACACAAACGATAAGTTGACTAAACGTGTCGGCCCTTCAGCCGCTGTAACTCTCGGCTCATTTTCCTCACAAAACACTTCTGGTTCCATGACTCCCTGCTCGTCTGTTTTTAACCCCCAGGTGATGACCCACCTGCGAGTCATCGAGGAGAGGATGAACCAGAGTCTGTCTCTGCTCTACAAAGTCCCGTATGTTGCCGAGGAGATTCAAGATGAAATAGGTGAGAAAACGAGCTGTGCTGAAATAAGAACAGTGATGAATAGTGTACTCTGGACAGATGAAGCTAATTAATCACATTTGTTCCGACCCCTCAGTTATTATTATATTTATAGCTGCTGCCAACTGACAAAAGACAGAATCCTTTTGCAAAGACAAACAGTTTGAGAGGAGAGCAGCAGACGAGCTTTAGCGCTGACTGTGAGAGAAGTGTTGTATTGTTTTCAGTGTGAAACTGTTGCAGTCACTGCTCTCTGTATGTAGATGGCTTTGCTCACCACTTCTTGTTCAAACAATTCAATTTAAAGCTGCATGCTGGTTTCAGGACAAAGCAGTACAATTTAAGACCGGCGACGCCTGATACCTTTTACGATTATCTTTTGTTTGCTTTAGCTGATTAAAGGAAGCATGGCATGTCGTTGCAGCGTAGATTAAAGTGGAGCTGCTTCAGTGACAGAACTGGGTCACAGCTTTCAGCATGCAGCATCCTGTTGGGAGATATGCAGATTTACCCAGAAAACAGCGCTCTGAAAAATACTAATTGGTAGTTAGCAGAAATGGGAACAGACTGATCTCTTGCAGCAGCAGTTGCAGCTCAGTTTTTAAAAGCATGTTAACAGTAATTGGAGCACATTATTAAAATGTCTCGGCTTGACGGGTGTTAGCATGTTCCTGACCATCTCGTGCTTTGTTCATGACTTTTCCTGCAGACGAGCTGCTCCAGGAGCAGAAAGCTGACATGGACCAGTTCCTGTCGTCCATTTCTGAATCACAGCCAGATGTCACCGTGTCGTCGGAGGAGAGTGTGGAAGTCCCCCTGTCCGAGGGGAAACCCTACCGCCCCTTCCAGGTCACGTCCTTGGGTTCCCGTTCAGAACCAGAGGGTGAGCAGCTCCAGCCTCAGACGGTCACGAGCAGCATCATGAACAAGACTGTGGCTGTGTGGAGAACAAAAGGCCATACACACACATCGTTGGTGATGAAGCATGTCAGAACTGTTGAATAGTGAGGGAGGAAAGGTTTACAATGTGTTTTATGGCGATGCGAATGTGCTGTAAAGCCATGGGTTGGGACTTATCTTTGCCTGCACAGTTCCCTGTGGCCTAGCCCTCAATGCAGCACTACTGAAGTTCAGATAAATGCACAAAGCCTCAGGCTTTGGTGCAGTGCTGGAGCCAAAAGCTTAGGGGGGAAAATGAGCCGTTATGGTTCTCCTCTTTACACAGCGGTGCCAAACAAAAGATTGAATCCTCAAAGGGAGAGAAAAAAGTGATGGATGGATCGCTTCCAGCAAGAAGGAAGGCAAATTACAATAAAATCCCAAAGCAATATTTAATACACATGCCAACACCCTAGAGGGCTTAGGCGGAGCTAGCCAATTCTGAAATGGCTCCCTTTTCTGATTTTAGTTACTTTCAAATTTATTTTGGACTCTTCCCTGCTTAACTCTTTTCCTAATCAATTAACACAGCCTGATAATCCTGCCTTTCTCTTTTCGTTTTCTCTCTTCTCTCCTTCCCCTTTTCTGTTCTCCTTTTTGTTTCTGTTGTTCATTTCTAATTCCAAGGCGATCTATCAGACTCCCCACGTGCCTTCAAGAAAGGTTGGTGCCTCTGTTGCGTCTTGTCCCCCCCCCCCCCCCCCCCCCCCCCCTCCCTCAACTCCCGAGCCATTTCCATCTACTATTTTGTTCCACTGCTCTCCTTTCCCTTGTGTAATTTGGGAGTCTCTCTCTCTCTCTCTCTCTCTCCCACCATTTCTGTTTGTTCAGAAGCCATCTGGTGGTTCATTTTATATTTTTGTTCGATGACTCACATGGACTGCGTGGTTGGGTTTCAGTTGCTTTTTATTTTGCTTTTCATCATGTGAGGATTATCACCAAATGCTGAATAGAAAATTTTCAGTGGCTTTCAAGTCTTTGAGCGATACTGTAGAGCACAGCCAGCTCCCCTCTCCGAGAGTTCCTTCAGTCTTGTGTTCGCTGTCATCCTGTCATTAGTACATTTGTCAAAGCACCTTACTTAATTATTCCCCCCGCCCACACGCTCATTCCCCTCATCAGTCCCCTTCGTCCTGATAGGAGCTGTGTGATTTAGTGGGCCTGTCTCAGGCTCACTGTTTCTGCTGCTGACCTACCGCCCAATCTAAATGAGCTTAATTTGTCCTCCAAGTCTGAGACTCAAAGGTGGCTACGTCATCTGTTTTGTCTGATCTCAGCTTAACCTTGTGGTCTTACTCAGTGAACACGCTGACACTGTCCACTAATTGTTGAATTTAAATTATATATTGATTTTTTTTCTCCAAATGTACTGTACATGTTATCTCCTCCTTGCACTCTGTCCCTCTGTATTCATCCTTTACTTTTACTACTGCTCCTTAGCATCATTGTCTTTATTGATTAATCTGCCCATGACTCGCTTCACAAATCTATAATCTTAAGAAAAGATTAGGAAATAGCAAAAACTAATGGACGAGTTTTCCGGTCGCTTTCTGAAATCCATGCAGAATAGAGGTCACATTGTTCTCGCAGAGGTCACTCCTTTTGTGCTGTGTGTTATTGTGTCCGGCTGTGACACTTTGTGCACCCTGCAGTACCGTCTGATAACCTGCCAGAGTTTCACGCGTCACTTCTTCTGCTAAAAAAAAAAAAAAAAAGGCTAGTAAAGACACATCATTGTTCCTCGCTTAATCCATCGGCAGTTGTGCTTCTCTTAAGTGTTTCGCCGGGGCTGACGTAGCTGCAGCAGCAGCAGCAGACAAAAAGTTCATGCCAGCTTGCTGTACATTGTACAGGATTGTGCCCTCTCTGTCTCACTCACTCTCCCTTCTCTCAGTCTGTGATTCATTCATGGCGTATCAGCTGTGTGTACATTCCAGTTCTCGGTTTAGCCACTGAAATCTACAGCAGAAATGATCTTCTGTTAACATCTCAGGAAGCTTTGATTTAAGTTCAGGTTTGAAGCGTTTAATAATGGAACTAACATGACAGAATGAGTCATGTTGGTTTAGAGGGGCTTCATGTAGTCAATGCATGTAGCTTAATGTTTACAGAGTAACATCACTCTGAGAGAGCCTCTATGGAAAATGTGGGGTCATTGTCATATTGGCTTCACAGTGGACACACAGTGCACTGGTGACAACAAAGCCCTTTCTTCCATTCAGCACTGCGGAGACTGAGGTGACAGTTGTGAGAATAAGAGCTGTGTAGCTGTGTGCAGCAGCGTGCCACCACCTCTGTTTGTGTCTGTGCAGCTCCACTGTTATTGACTGTGCTGTTTCACCTCCTGCAGGCTCCGCCATGTCTGGGTTAGACGGTCTGATTGGTTCCGAGGAGAGAATCATCAACAGCAAACCTAAGATCAGCAATAATGTGGTAAGAGCTTAATGTCACTTTACTTCTCCGTTTCAGATTGTTTGGACTTTCTTACTGCCTGAACTCTTGAACTGAGAGTAGCTTTGTTAAAGCAAAAAAAATCGATGATTTTCTTTAATATTTATTCCACGTTGTTCCCTATCCTACAAAGTCTATGAAGTGAAACTGATTCGCAGGGTTAACGTCATTACCACGACCTCAGACCGAGGCGAATGTGCTGATGGTTGAGATTGATGAGTACATAGGGCGCTTTCACGTAGCTCTCTTAAGTTCAGCGTTTAATGAGCCAGACAATTCCGGTAACTATGTTGTCATAGTTACAGCTATTTCACACTGGGCTATTTGCGTTTCTCTCTCTGGCCTCTGCCAACCACCCCTCATTCAGATCAACTCCACACTTTGTGCTGCAGTCATCGCATGCTACTCTTCTCTGCCAGACACACCATTGCTTTCATGGATTTTCAAACCGTTCTTGGCTGATGAGTGTGTGTTGTCTTTTTGCATGCTAATCCAACACTGACTGCAAAGCGTCAAAGTGTGTATATGTGTGTGTGTGTGTGTGTGTGTGTGTGTGTGTGTGTGTGTGTGTGTCATGCAAGTTTCTGACTGCATGCATGTTTCTTTTTGAAATGCTATTCCTCTAAGACGAAGCAATCTGAGGTTGTGAAGATAAATGGTGGTTGACACCTGAATGTCCTTTTTCTATCTTTTGTGAGAAACAGACTGGACTGCTCTGTCTCTACACACTGCAGATTTTGTTTCAGCCTCCTGAACACACCGTCTTTTACTCACTGCGCTTCTTCTTTAGATTAGAGATCTCAGTAATGAGTGGTTGATAGTCTGTTTGGAAAGACATATGTAATATATAACTATGTGCATAGAAAAGTCTTTTTTTGATGCTTGCCCCCCCTCCCCTCCCCCTCCCCCTTTCCTTCCAGTTTGTACAAGACAGCATCAAGTATATCATCACCCAAACACAGATAATCCTTAAAGCTGACTTGGCTGCACATCGCCTGCCTGTCTCTCTTCCTCTCTCTCTATCTATCTCACACACATACGATCTCACACACACACATTGTGGTGAGAGTAACCTGGGCTCCCCTGTCTGTGTTGACAGGTGATTGATGAGTCTCTGGATGTTAAAGAAGTGCTTTACAGTGCAGAGAGAGTCAGCGTTATGCATGATGATGAGCTGGTGAGTATAGCGGCGCCCTCCACAGGGCTTTCTGGGGAACTGTAGTTTATCTCTAGCGGGGACACGATATAAGGAGGAGGGAGTGTGCAAAGACACCAGTTCTGCAGTGATTACTACAAAACAGAAAAACAACACAGCTTTGGAAAAACCCTGAAGCCCCCTCTTTTTTTTTTTTTTTTTTTCTGATCAGACTAATATGTTTTGGTTATTTATGCATGAGTGCATGTTTTGTTTTGTGAATGTATATCAGAATGTACACATTGGAAATCTGGGTTCATATTCTGAATGTGAATCCACACAAACTGAGGGTGCTCAGTTTATGTGTGTGAATGAGCAGTGGAGAAAAGAATCCTCCGGGATTGTCTGCATATGAGTCGTTTGTGTCATATGTGCCACATTACATTGTGAAGATGAATATGGGTGACTGTGATTGGGTGTGTATATTGAATTGACAAAGTTATAACACAATCTTGCACATCATGCATGTGTACACACCATTCACAACCGGACCGTGTCTTATTACCAACAGCGATGTTGTCCCTGCTTCACTGTGCTATGATAAAATAACACAAGAAGAGGGCTTCATCCTTCCCCATTTTAAAGCTATTCTTGATAAAGATCAACATCTAGAAGTGATATTCTGTACTATCAAGGCTCGGGCGGAGTTTAAATCAAACATCCTTTTACCTGCATAGCTGGAAGAACCCACTCTCAGCAGTCACAAATCAGTTTTCTTCAAAATGCTTTTGAAGGTTGGTTCTTCTATCTATAAACACAGATGCTCCTAATCTATCTTTTCATAATGACTATTGATTATTACAACAGTTTCCTTTCAGCCTCCTCTGTAGATATTTGGAAAAACAAGCTTCAGCAAATAAGAAATATTGATCAGGGAAAGAAGCAAATGCTTGCGACGCCATTTCCAGCCTTGTTTGTTTGAATTAGAGTGATGCTTATACTCAATGTACCTGGAGAGAGAAGTCGCAATACACACCAGAGGAGGCTTTGTGCTGTAGTCAGTAGTCATTAATGAAAATGTGATTATTGGTCATAAACTAATGAACACTAAGGGTTGGAAGCAAGGTTGAATATTTGATAGTTTTTATTTTTATTTTAATGCAATCCTGCTCAAAAGTTTGTTTGATACCAGAGAGGGGACCTTTATTTCATCTGTCATATATTAGCATTAAGATGTCTGTTAATTATGCAGTGCTTAGCTGTGCTTGTATAGTCTCCTCACGGCTCCTCGCTCTTGTCTTCCTCTCACCTGTTCCACCTGTCAGGATTCGTACCGTCCCCTGGGAGAGGACTTCAGCTTCGGGAGCAGTGCACTTATTGGCCTGCTGGTAATCGCAGTGGCCATAGCAACTGTGATTGTGATCAGTCTGGTGCTTTTGAGGAAGAGGCAATATGGCACCATCAGTCACGGCATCGTGGAGGTACGTCACCTGATATTTGGTGCAGAGTGTGAATCACACACACACACACACACACACACACACACACACACACACACACACCTAAATGAAGAGCCATCAATCTTATCCAAAGTGTCAGATTTAGATATAATTATCATCTCCTATGGAAATGAAGTCTCAGCAAATGCGAAGGGGAAATTAGATTATTTTCCCTGTGGTATTTGAATACAACACACGCAGCATGTTGTGCCCTCTGGAGAGGAGTCGCCCTTGTTGAGGTCAGCCATCATGAGTGCTGTGTGTTTGTCTAACAGGTCGACCCCATGCTGACACCAGAGGAACGCCACCTCAGCAAGATGCAGAATCATGGCTACGAAAACCCCACCTACAAATACCTGGAGCAGATGCAGGTCTAACCAGAGCCAACAGGGGGCGCTGAGGGGAAACATACTACTGACCAATAACATATGCTATTGTTAAAATCATTTGCATACATCCAAACTCCATTTTCTGGTTTGTTCAAAACAATCCTTAAATAATGCTACTACTTCTACTACTGCTACTGTTGTACTATAGAGCTCTTTTTGATCATTTTCTTTTCAATAAGGTGATGTATCTGCCATGTTGCATTATGGAAAATGTGATTCTGCAGATTTTTATGTAATTATGAAACAGCTTTCTCCGATCAAGATGTATAACATTTCTTCAGACATTTTTCTTTATTTTTTAAAAAGTGGACACGCAAATCAAACCGAATTAAATGTTTTTGAGGAGCCATCATTAAACTGGCATACCAGACACTTTCACCATCATGCAAGTGTCATCCCTGCAGTTACTGATGGTCTTCTCTCCAAGAGTTGGTGTTTTATTTTCTTTTTCCTCTCAATAAATTGCTTGTATATGAAGGTTCTTTGTACCTATTAAAATGTATAGTGAACAACAAATGAGAAAAAAATGAAACCATGGACTATTTACTTTCTGTTCTTTGTTATTATAACAGACAAAATATACATAATTATGCAGTTTAAATATATATAAAGTAGATGTTTTTATTCCACCTTGTCTCCCAGGTAGGAGGTCATTAGTTGGTTTCGGGTTCTTCGCTCGGTGGTCATGATTTGTGAGTCGATGGAGGTGAAGGTGTGCACAGACCCCCAGCTCAAACATTCACTCAAAACCTACTCTGAACTCTTACCCTGCTGTTAATGTTGTAGCCAATCCCCTTTTACACACACAAATACAACCTTTCATCCATCAGAATAAAACAATGGACAAAGTAATGCCTATTGAGATGTGTTACATAGTTGAATGTATTGTGGAAGCCTTTTTTTCCCATACTATGTACCAGGATCGTATGTGGCTTTCTTTTAAGTGCGCTGTCATAAACATTATGACAGCAGGCGGTGGTATGTCCCACTGATAAACATGTTTTGTTGACTGTTTTTTTTTTTTTTCATTGTTTGTTTTTTACTCATCTGAAGCAACAAAACTACAACAAGCACCATAAAGCTACTTTCAAAGAATACTTTGGGGATATTCTATTCACACATTTCTGTAGCAACTATTGACTTTTCTGGTCATATAAAGAGTAGAACATCATGATGGATCTAAACAGGACCGGCCCGAGGCTCAGCTGAAACAAGAAGCTGCCCCTGTAGAGTGAAAATGTACCAAACCAAATGGGTTGGGTGGTGCATTATCTAGTCTGAGAACTAACGCCAAACAAAGATATTTCTTAACCGAAATAACTAAACTGAAATAGATCATTTTAGTGGGTACTAAAACTGTCTTTAATATTTTGCGGAAGTACAACAAATGTTGTAACCTGGATTTTTTTTTTCTTTTTTTTGGGGGGGGGGGGGGGGTCATTCTCTGAAAAGCCTGGGCCGGCCCTGAATGAAAGCCAGTTGAAGACAACATGGAGCTGGAGGGCTGTGCGGGCAGACAGACACGCAGGAAGATGAGGCTTGGAGAGCTGGTTTTTGAGGAAAAATATATAGCTTGTGTATTTTTACAGGTAGAGAATGACACAAACTGAATCCTAGAATCCTCTTTTCTCTCTCTCTCTCTCTCTTAGTATTGTCTTTGTATGCCTGTATAGTTGATGTTGCAATCATGGCTTTTTTTTCTGAAGGATTATCTGTGGTGTGCATTGTTCTTTATGAAATGATATGATGATATATTTTTAAGTTTGTTTTCTATTTTTTTTTTTCTCTTCCTGTGACAGTATCTCTGTATGTGACTGTCTCACTATGCACCCAAACGGCTTCAATCTTGTAACTGCCTGCTTGATTGTGGGAGGGGAAATGGGAACTAATAGAATATGCATATTAGTGATTTTAAAATAATTGATTGACATCAGTGGAAACCGGTTTATGGTTACAGGGGGAATACACATCAATAAACTCACAACTTCCATATGGATTTGTCGTTTTTATGGATGGATGGATAATACTATTTTACATTGACCAGTCCTGTGCTCTCATGGCCAGATAAATGCAGAAAAGCTGCTTTGAGATCCGGAGGGTCGGCTGCTCAAGTCACGGTGTTGACCAAGTCTGGAAATCAGTCTGGTAGCTGGAGAGGTGCCATTAGCCACCCACAATGGGTAATACTTCATTCTTTTTACTCCGTTCTGAAGTCATTTTCTGATGATAAAAAAAACCGTCACCTTTGGCAGGTAAACAGGAAGTTGCCTTATAGCAACAGGAGCACGCGCTGGGAGCAGAAACTCTCGTGCGCGTGTGCGCCTATTCAAGCCTATGTTTTTAGCATGGTAAATAACTGTGTAGGCTACAATTAAAGTTTCCCTTTTGGAATTGATAAAGTTTCTTCTAAATAATAATTAATGTGTTATGTCATTGATTTGGTTAGATCACAACACTATCTTATTAGCCAATTCTATTGACTTTGTTCATATTGTTTGTTTTCTCTTAACGTTCCAAAGATAAATTTTAAAGAACAAGCAAACACGCATATATATTAAACTTATATTAAGTGTATATTAAACCTAAATAACTTCAAAGATGGTCCAGACAGTTATCCGTTAATATTTCTATTGAATAAATGAACATATGTCCGCATTTACATTGTTCCATTGTTGTTTTTCATTTCTTAATCTAAAGGATTTTTTTTTTCCAGACAGATTTAGGTGGCCCACGCCTAAAATCCTACAGCAGATTACATAATTAAAATTACTGTTTTGAAATGTGGAAATCTCCCCGCAGACAGATAAAGGGGATTATCCTCAGAGGTGGGCGTCCTGTTTGCTCAAACAGAAACCTGTTGCTCATCATGAACCATAAAACCATGAACCGTAAGTGAATCAGTAGAAATGAGTCATCATCGGATATGATCACGTGACTGATACTAAAAATAAACTACCTACCCTTGAGGTTTCAACAATTTATGAATTTAAAACGACAGTCATTGTTTTCTAATTTTACCAAAAGTGCCTAGAAAAGGGTCCGGGCTAAAATGGCCACAGCAGCTTCACAACTATTAAAAAAAATGTAATAAAATATATAGATCTGTTATTCAGATGATTAAGTTTATACACATTAATTTCTAACGTAGGCATTTTCCGATTTTAAAAAATACATATAAACGTCAACCATTAAACATAAGCCTACCTCACCTGTGTGGCAGGTAAACAGGAAGTCACCACAGGTGTATTAGGGGTGGAGACACGCCCGCAGAAACCCGAGGATCCCGGAAAATCTTTTTTTTTTTTTTCCATGCCTGCTGTTTCCTTAGTTTCCCTCCGTCAGGAGTCACACGGGCGGGTACAGGTGACATTCCGGACAGGTAAGACATTTGTGAAGCTCTCGACCCGGAGAAGAAGCTTCTTTTCAAAACGCCAGGAGAAGTCTCTCACCTGTCAGCGCTCACCTGTGTCAAGTCTTTGTTTTGTTCGAGCAGCTTGAATTCGTTAACAAGCCTTGACGACAAGGCCTTCAGTTTCACCTCGTCAGCAGCCTGTGGGCGGCTCAGGAAGACTTCTACAAGTCACAGAAACAATCAAGAAGAGGACTTTTGTGGGTGAAGGAGTGGTTCAGGTGTTTGTAGTTTTAATTTGAGCAGTCTAGTCCAACGTTGACCCCTGATGGACTACATGGACAGTGACCTGAGATACACCCCCAAGTCGGTAAGAATCTTCTCTTAAGCCCTAACATTTGACATGCAATTAACTTCATTTTATCATTTCATGTTTGGTCTTCAAGGTTTAATGTTATCCGGATGACAAGTGACCTTAAAAGATTTAAAGATAAACGAAACAGAATCAAAGAAGTGTGTTAAAGGTAAATCTACCTGCATGCCTGCAGCAAACCTGTCAGACACGAAATGGAGAGAGGACTTGTGTTTTCATTGCACACATCGACCTACATACAACTCTTGAGAAGGGTGTCATGGTCAGCAGCCACACAGGTCTCTCTATCAACAACACACTGGTTTGCATAAGGACTAACATGTTTGTTGAGTAGGAAAAACACAGCAGGAAGAAGCTCAGAGAACCTGCTTCTATTCATCGAACAAGATTTTAGAGGCAAACAAGTTTCCCAAGCTTTTAAGATTGCTACACTTGTATTAATCAAAAGTCAAGTGTCAAGTGTTTCATGCACAAGGGCCTCACAAGAGATCTCATCCAAACAAACGATGCACCAGCCTGTCACCTTAATTCAAACGAGTTAGGACAAATAGAGGTTACTTCTGCAGTGTATTTATACATAAAAAAAACCCATAAAATACTGAATTACCTTGTAGCTTTTAAAGCAGTTTGAATTCTCTCGATAAACTCCTTAAAATTGAGACTTTAAAACCCGTTTTTCTGTCATTCCTCCCAAAAACCTCTGTGAGCATCTGAATTCCTCCTGCTTCCTCCGCCCTGTTGCAACTTGTTCACTTGAGTCCTTCTCTTCTCGAGGCAAAGTTACATTTGACGTTACTCCCCAACAACACAGTATTGTGATGTATAGTGACCTTCAGTCTGAGCGAATGTGTCCTGCATGGCACACTTCAGATAACATAACATCAGTGGTGTTGCTATCATGCTAGTTTAGCATGTTTAGATCAATGAGAGTGAGGCGTTTGGAACACTTAATGATAACGTCATATTAAGATCCACTCTTTAGTTTTTTAAAAAGAAAATCACCATTAGAGAAGAACAAATTGTGGAGCTGATAATCTGTATTTTAAAAACTATTTCCCTTTTTAATTGTAACTTTTCAAAATGGTCTCGGACAGTGACTCAATAATTGCAGCGAAATCTGCACAATGACATTAAATAAACGATGGCATGCCTGCTCGCTCCTCATGGCCCTATCCCAGGTAATCAATTCCTGTCACATAAAGTGTGCCAGACTAAAGTGCTGTCCATGTTTCTTAAACAGAGTCATAGATCTGCTGATTGAGCCCAATAAGTTGCTCACAGTTCTTAAAGTAACGGGCATAATTCACGATGCACACAATCTAAAGTTTTAGCGAACAATTCAAAGTGTATTAAATTGAAATGTCATTTGGTTAAAATAGTGTTCATTGTGTCATTGAGCTTTAAATGTTATACTACAGTGAGCATTAGTACAGTGAGCATTAGAAGAAAAAAACTTGTTGTGTTCCTCTTCAGCTCTGTGAGTGGTTTGTTCCCAGCAGGTTAGACAGGATTTGGCTTCGTTGAAACCTTTGTACTCCCTCCCCCCTCTTTAAATGTAACCAACAGAGCTGTGAGTCATGCCTGAAGTCCTTCTCTTATTCATTAACAACAGTGCCAAACATTGAAACT
Organism: Symphodus melops; assembly: GCF_947650265.1. Lineage (NCBI taxonomy): Eukaryota > Metazoa > Chordata > Actinopteri > Labriformes > Labridae > Symphodus > Symphodus melops. Next base: position 2,945,682 of record NC_136700.1, on the reverse strand, counting down.
ATGCTTTCTGTGTTTCTGTATTTGTATTTTATGATTAATTTTAAACAAGATTCAGATTTTGTTCCATTGACAAGCGTCTTTTTTTTCTTCTTAAGAGCAGCACATTGTCTGCTTGTAATCCCTAATTTAGTTAGTCACCTCAACTCTTGACATTCCTATAATCTGCATGTACCTACTTGTTGTCTGCTGCTGTCGCCTGTCATCTGTTGATGATCTACTTAGATTAAGAGAAACAGATTTAAGCACAAATACAATCAACAGAGTAAGTTAAAGAATCATTCTGGAGAAAGGATGTTGTTGCAGCTTCATGTTCATCGTGGTTTTGTCTTCCTGTGAAATGCTTTCATGAACTACTTGCAGCTTGATATGAGCCTTTCAGTTTAATGTACAGTATTTTTATCCATTTTACCCATAATTCTCTCTGTCTCCTAGGACAAAGACTGGGACACCTCCGTCCAGTTCCTGCCAGCTTCAGATAACAAAAAGCTTGAGAAGAAAAAGGGTCCAGGAAAAGTTGGGGCCGTGATCGGAGTGTTGATCTTCGCTGCGGTTGTTGCACTTATGACCGGACTGCTGGTCTGGCATTTCCACTGTAAGAAGCCTTTCTGTTCTACTAGAACAGCAAACGACACAAACTTTAACTTTAGTCATGTCAGTTGGATAAATGTATTTGAGCAGTTAAAAACCAAAAACATTTTTTTTAAATGTTGGGACAGTTTTGAGGAAGTTTAGATCCAACGGCAACTGGACTGGTTTAAGAGTCGACCAGTCAGTTTAAACACAGCTGACAGTGTTGAGATATTTTATTGAAAAAAAACACATTTAAAAGAAGTCAACATGAAGAACTTTAAAATAAATGGCTCTTTCCTGTGCATTGCTTCAGTCCGTAAAGATGTGCGGGTCAAGAAGATGTACAGCGGCTCCATGCGGATCACCAACCAGGTGTTTGAAGAGGCTTACGAGAACGCCGACAGCTCCGAGTTCAAGGCACTGGCGATGCAGGTGACTTCCCAGGTAAGAAAATAAGACAACCCGCATCCCAAATGTTGTATTTCATCTTTTTGAAAACGCTCTCATTCATACTGTTTTGATTTTTCTCCTTTCTGTTTCAGCTTAAAACCATCTATTCTAAAAGTCCTCAGTTGGCCAAATACTATGTGGGTTCGACAGTTCAGGCTTTCAGGTACGCCTTTGAAACTGCAGTTATGAGTTGTTAATAACAAGCGTCAGTCGAAACAGGTTCATTTTTCTTTCCTTTTTATGCACGTTGGAGGACAGCTAGGCTTTGGTTAACTTAAACATGTCCTTGTCTAAATGTTTTATTTGTATCCACATCTAATCGGTTTGTTTTTTGTGTGGTTGCTCCTAGTGAAGGTAGCGTCATCGCCTACTACCTGTCTGAGTTCAACGTCCCGACTGGCCAGGCTGCAGCTGTGGACAAAGCCATGTCTTCGATGGACAAGCTGGTGGACAAAGAGCAGCGTTCCCTGTCGAGACCAGGCAACTCTCTGATCTTTGAAGATGTGGTGTCTTCAGGTAGACTCAAAGGAAATCTAAAACTCATTCAAGTCCATGCTGATCCAAGTGTTTTGCATGGTGTCATGTTCATGTCATCTCTTTGTACTTCATCTCATCTCATTTCTGTTTGTGTCGTTTTCTTCTCACAGCACTTGACACACGACTGATGTCAACAACATTTAGCAGTAAGTGCTTTACTTGAAATGTATCATTTGTTTAACTAATGTCATATTTTACAAGTCAAACATTGAAACCACAAAACTCCCGTTTCTCATAAAGCTCATTGGACTACAACACACTGACTTTCACTTTGAACATCTCGTCATATTTCAGCCTACATTTGTGGTTGTTGTCTTCACTGAGTCATGATGAGAAATACAATGCTTGAAGTATACATTCCTGCAAAACACAGCTTCTCTTGATTTGGCGAAAGACTTTCATTGTGAATGACCTCCCATCAGAGTGATTGATCATCACTGTCATTAAAGATAGAGGGAGTAACTACTCGTTCGAGATGGTACTAACAATGTGATGGTTGTATTTAATTCTGCGTTTGCTAAATTAATGTAGTTAAAAAAAAACAGTTTGTAGACGTCACATAATTACATTTTGAGAGATTCTTCTGTTGGTTTTCAGCGAACATCTTTTAAAATCCTTGGTTTTTGTGTCAGATTTTTTCAACTTTGCTGAACATGCGAGGATCAATGAAATTGAGCAGATCAAGTCCCCGGGCTTCCCTGACCGTTCTTATCCCAACAACACCTTCATCCAGTGGCGGCTGAGAGCAGACCACAACTACGTCATCAAGCTCAACTTTGACGCCATGAATCTGGAAGAAGACTGCAAGAACGACTTTGTCAAAATCTACGACTCCTTGGTGGCTATTGAGAGCCGTGTTATGGAAGAGTGAGTTTCCCTTTTGCGTGATTCAAACTAAGCTGCATGCAGATAATTAACCCCCCATAGAGGACGTTATCTTGTATGTAAGGCCCTCTGCTGGTCAAATTCTGCTAGAGCCTTTTACTGCACATAAAAAGTCCAGTTGCCAAACGCCGTGTGAATGCGCTCTCCTAAAATAAAATAAAAAAGACTAACGAATAAATCTGACTGCAAATCAGCAGGAAGTTTAAGATTGTGATGAATCTTTCCAATCCAGAAATTCGACGTGCAGTCAGAAAGAAACTGGGTTCTTAAAAAAGAAACTTCTGTGAATGATCATCTGAGACATTCTTGTACAGGAGAGATACAGCTCTTAAAAGTAGGGCACTGTGTAAGTGACCTAAATCCACATCAGATGATACTTTGTTTTAGAGGCGCAGAGGAAGGATTTTGCTTTTTAAGTATTATTAAACTCAATCCATGTCGAATAAACCTGGCTTAAAGAGTAAAGTCTGATGCACTTTGATTAAGCCAAAGATCAAATAAAAGGTTAGATGTTAGTTTGAGATTTTAAAAATGTAAAGTGCTTTACAAATAAAATGTATTACTTCATGTCTGGTAAACTTCAGAAATAACATTGACAAAGGAAATATTTCAAATGTGTAAATTCATGTTTTTCAAGAGGCCATTTTAAGCACACACATCTATTCCCACCTGTGCTCCATTCAAAAGACTTTGAGTTGTCACCAGCAGATCAGGAATCAAGGCATAACTGATGTGTGTTTCATTTGTTTTTCTCCCAACAGATTGTGTGGTTACCACTCACCTAGTGAACCACTGACCTTCCTTTCTTCGGGTAATGTCATGCTGGTCACGATGGCCACAAACGACAAGAAGAATTACCCGGGTTTTAGAGCACAAGTCTCACAAGTCCGACGTGGAAGTAAAGGTAGGGCTGTTGGTCACTTGGGCCTCTCAGTCAGGAGCAACATTATACATGTCTGATATCTAACAGTGATGCATTTTCTCTTAAAAAAGGGACTTCATGTGGTGGCCAGCTTTCAGGTGATAAAGGAAGCTTCACATCCCCTAACTTCCCAAATTACTACCCGCCTCAAACTGTCTGTCAGTGGTCGATCCAGGTGAGACGTCTTCATTCAGCCAACACAACATAATGTCCTGTTTTTGATCTCATTTCACCATGTTAAGCATGTCTTATTTCTCATCTCTGTCGATCATTAAGGTCCCTGCTGGGAAGGCAGTGAAGCTGACCTTCAAAAAGTTCCTCTTGTCTGAGCCTGGGCAGGAAAACTCAAAGGACTGTCGCAAAGACTTTGTGGAGATCAATGAAAAGAGGTGAGTCCATTTGTGTATGTATTAACTGAAGCAAGGAAGGACATACCAGGTCAGACATGTCACTGGTTGTGTGTCTTCTCTCCAGGTTTTGTGGCGAACAGGAGGACGGAACATTGACTGAAATCAGTGACAACAACAAAATGGACGTGAGATTTTACTCTGATTCCTCTTATGTGGACCGAGGTTTTGATGCAGAGTTTGAGGCCATCGACGTCAAAGACCGTAAGAGGCTCTGTTTTTCCAAGATGATATTTTTTGTCTCTTAACATTAAGCAAGTTTATCTCATATGAATCCTGTCCTCCACAGCTTGTCCAAAGCAGTTCCAGTGCAAAAATCAGCGCTGTGTTAAGTTGTCGCTCAGGTGTGACGGATGGAACGATTGTGGAGACATGAGTGATGAATTAAACTGCAGTAAGTACTTTCTATTTAAGGAACACTCATTGTCGAGCCAAGCTGCACTTCCTATTCTGCACATCTTTAGCACACGTAGTAACTTTACATGTTGTCTTCCAGAGTGCAGTGCAAAGGACATCGCTTGTAAAAATGGATTATGTAAGCCAATGTTCTGGAAATGTGATGGTGTGAACGACTGTGGAGACGGCACAGATGAACTAAACTGTGGTGAGACACGTTGGCACTGATGGGGAATGTTGACAGGACATTTAGCGCTTCACACTTTGAATAAGTGTTCTCATACTGCTCTGGCTGTTGTCTTCAAAGGTGGCTGTAAATCTGGACAGATAACATGCAAGAATAACAAATGTGTTTCTGAGAAGAATCGCTGCGACGGCAGAGACGACTGCGGGGATGGATCAGATGAGCTGAACTGCGGGAGAAGTAAGGCCAGTTTTCTCCTGAAGTACAAAAATGTTTGGAGACACTGAAGTCTCTACCTTTCATCATATTTCCTTTTAAAAAGTGCAATAGCTTCCTTACTGGAGTTAAATTAAGATCTGTGATTGAAATATTTAATTATTTGCGGATACTTTCAGAACACAGATATGGTTTTACAGCAAATGCATCTTTTTGATTTAGTCTCACCATCTTCAACTCAGCTTTCTGAAGAAGCAAGGCCACTTTCAGCTAGGAAGGAAAACAACTGATACACATATCACAGTAGAGTTATTTACTGCTCAGCTTCAAATCTAAATCAAGTCTGAGCCTGTTGGTTGCCTCCTCATAGCAGAAAATTATCTCTTGGTTTGTAAAGACTAAAGAGATAGTATAGAGATTTAAAGTACAATCCAGATTCAGACAGCCTTATTCCTCCCAAAGGGCAATTCATTTCCAGTCTTCCCTCACCAGAGTTAGAATTGTCTGTAATTCACTGGGTAGGAAAACGATTAAAAATGAATGTTGTCATTGCTCTTAATGTTAACATGCATCTGATTGCAAAATAATCAGCCACAACATATTTTAAAAGGAATACATAAACTGAGCTTGATGTTTTCCCTATTTGTCTCTTTTTAGCCTCTGATACTCGCTGCACTGATCTGACGTATAAATGTAAAAACAATAAATGCATCAGTAAAGTAAACCCAGAATGTGACGGGACACGGGACTGTGAAGACGGATCTGATGAGGAGAACTGTGGTAAGTCTCACAGGGGGCGTGTTCTTTGTCTAAAATTAAAACTGGTTATTATCTCCCATCTGCATTTTTACACTGCATGACAAAACAGATGTGAGCCTCCACCTGCTCATGATTCATAAACAAGCTGCAACAAGCAGATTGATTTGATTGTTTACTTTGCAGACTGCGGGAATAGAATGTTCTCGAGATCGCGTATCGTGGGCGGTCAGGACGCAGAGGATGGAGAGTTTCCCTGGCAGGTCAGCCTCCATATCAAAAATGTCGGCCATGTGTGCGGCGCGTCCATCATCAGTCCCCGCTGGCTGGTCACTGCTGCTCACTGTGTGCAAGATGACGGCAAGACGAGGTAGCGACTTGTTTTCACCTTTTTGTTCCTATTCACAACTAGAAATGTTACAAACCAGGGATCGTACTCGCACACCAGGCTGTCATGAAATCTCAGCCATTCTTACGTTTGCTGTTCTTTGTTACATTCTGGGATGTGTTTCAATGATTGTCCTCAGATATTCCCAGCCGGGTACATGGGAAGCTTACCTCGGTCTGCATACGCAGCGAAAGATCGGGAGTTCTGTGGTGAAGAGGAATCTGAAGCAGGTCATATCCCACCCAAACTACAATACGTACACCTATGACAATGACATCGCCCTGATGGAGCTGGACAGTCCTGTCACCTACTCCGACTACATCAAGCCCATCTGCTTGCCTGCTCCTCAACATGATTTTCCAACTGGTAACACCGTGTGGATCACAGGGTGGGGCGCTAAAAGAGAAGGAGGTGAGTCCCTGCAAACAGTCGTTTTGATGAATACTTGTGTTACAGCAGCGGTTCAAAAAAATTAAATCTGAAACTGATGTTGTTCCTCTGTGTGTGTTTTATCAAGGATTTGCTGCGTCTAGTCTCCAGAAGGCCCAGGTTCGCATCATTAACCACTCGGTGTGTAATACTTTGATGGGCGGGGAGATCACATCTCGGATGTTGTGTGCTGGAGTACTGAGTGGAGGAGTCGACGCTTGTCAGGTGATTAAAGACACAATAACCATATGATGCCCTTTTTTCTGTCTTTCTTCCTCTTACCTATGCACAAACTCAGTCCTCCAGAATAATTGGTAGATCAAATAATATAAATAATTGATCAAACTTAAGGTCAGAAAAACAGTGTTTCGGGTAACAGCGTCCCCAGGTTTAGCTATGCATGTCGTCCCCACATTACCTCGCTATAACTTCTCTATTAAAGGCAAGCTCATCTTTAAGTGTAACCCCAAAAAAAAGAAGAAATATTACTATCTGTTGATACCAGATGATCAGTACCATTTGTTTTTTTGCAGAGGTTTTCAATTTAATTCGTTGTTTGGCCATGGAAAAAAAGACATTTTCTGTTTGTATAAAAGGAATACATGGAAGGAAAGCCTTGTTTGAGTCGAAGAAAGAGGCAGTGGGGAAAATGACTCTACTCCACACTGCCCCTATGTGGTATCTTGATGCTAACATATGTACCTGTGTTTGTCTCTTTTAGGGGGACTCTGGGGGTCCTCTGTCCAGTCCAGCCGGCCCTCGTATGTTCTTGGCTGGAGTGGTCAGTTGGGGAGATGGCTGTGCCCGCAGGAACAAACCTGGCGTCTACACAAGGGTTACCAAATACCTTGGCTGGATCAAAGAAAAGACAGGAGTGTAGTTTGCTGCAAAACGGACGATGCAAAATACGGATATGAACATAATTTAATAATGAGTTCTACTGCACAGATTTTGAAACACCAGTAAAACACCATTTTGACTTTCCAGCTTTTTTTTAAATGTAAATAGGTGTTTTTATTTTTGAGTGTTTTTATCTTGTTGTTGTTGTGGTCTTATGTGTCTGTTTGATGGAGAACTATGTTATATAGGCCTACTGCACAAGCAATCAAAAAGCTGTCCTTGTTACACATGTCGACATGAAATGTGCATCCTGTGTTTTATCAGTAGCCGTCACGTGAATACCCCACCTGTTTTCCTTGTTGTCTTTGCTCTGAATTTTATAAATTAGAAACAAAATGACAGCAAGCTCATTCCATCCTACCTCCTATGGCTTGGTATTTTATGCATTTTATAACAGATTTTTAGAAATCCCTGAAGGTTACTGATGTGATTATTCACTTTTTAGAGCTTTACCCTTATTGTCATGAATTGCATTTAATTTTACTGATGTGAACTGCGTTTCTAGAGTCAAATACAAACACATGCAGTAATTGGGTTTGAGATTTACATGATCCACATCTATTCAACATAATGTTAGTGAATTCTCTTTAGGTTAAACTGTAAATGTGTATTTTATAAAGCAGATGTTTTTTAAATAAAGTAATTCGTTTTACAGTGGTGTTTTTGTTCACAATTTTATCTTAAGTTTTAGGATGAATTTGCTCAGCATTTTTCTATAAATAGTTTGTAATCTAAAGAAATTTAAAACAAATTAGTTTGACTTGAATTATTCCTGGTGCTTCATGGTACATGAATCTTTATGATTTAGCAGGATGATATTAGGAGCAATAAATGTGCAGACCGTTCATTGAAATTCTCCCCACCTGGAGATCAATCTTTGTCGAGATCAGATTAAAACATCATTCAATAAAAGCCAAGTTTCTTTGGAACTAATGTGTCATGAAAACTTCATAATGTGGATGGTTAAACTCTGTGTGACATGAGAGGGCTTTTTTTTCTGTGCGTGTCTGCAGTCAAAATTATTCTTATTTTGGTAATTATTTAAAAAAGGTTTATTATTTTCTCTCCGGAACGAATTCTTGCTACACTCAACCGGAAGACTTTGTAAGAACGGAGCGGAAACGGTCCCACAGTGTTTTTGTTCCCTCTGAATTTACCGCAACTGCAGCTGAATTCGTCCAGTTTGTATTCATTAGTTGTTCTTTTTTAAACAGTAACAATACCACAAATACATTTTCAAGATAGATTTAAAAACGTATTCGCTGTCAAAGCAAAGTGGTAAATATGGATTTAATACGATGTTTGTTAAATATCTGTCAGTTATTTACATAAATATATCACGTTAACAGTCACAAGTATAGAAAACAGTTTTGAAGACGTGAACAGACCTGCTGGTTGTGAAAGTGAGAACATGGACTCGGACAGAAGGGGAGAAGGTCGGACTTGGGACTGGGACGATCCGCATTGCCGAGCCCAGCTGGACGAGATCTTCTTCCGCCGGCATGACTACATCCAGGCTGGCAGTCCGGAACACAAAGAGTTCTGGACCTTCTTTGACCGCTTCCAGAGGTACAAGACTAAGAAGGACATGTCTGGACCTGGTGCCAGGCGGAAAGATGAGGGAGAGACAAGTGGGAAAGACTCGAAGAGGTCTGGCTCTGGAAAGGTAGACCTTGGTCTTCCGAAAGACTATGATGCTCGGTATCGGATTAATGTGTCTGTGTGCACCAGGGACATCGAGGAGCGTCTGGGGAAGACAGATCACAACAGAAGCAGGCAGAGATCTTCAGGTCCAGGCAGCCAGGAGATCGCAGACTGCCGCCTGGCCCTCCTGCACTTTCTGGACTTTAGTCAGAGACAGAGTTTTGTCAAACTGGCAAAGCTCCGCAGGGAACAGAAGAACCTGCCCATCTTCCAGTACAAGGACCGGATCCTGGATTTAGTGCGACGTCACCCTGTGGTTGTGGTGGCAGGGGACACAGGCTGCGGGAAATCCACCCAAGTCCCTCAGTATCTCCTCTCAGCCGGCTTCACCCACATAGCCTGCACCCAGCCTCGACGTATCGCCTGTATCTCCCTCGCAAAGAGGGTCAGCTTTGAGAGTCTGAATCAGTACGGCTCAAAGGTTTGTCCTTCACATCTCTAGAAAATGTACGCAGGGATGTAATTAAAAAGTATTACGAGAGCTAACGAAAGCCGTTCGTGTTTTTCAGGTGGGGTATCAAATCCGCTTCGAGACAACCCGGACTGAAGCCACCAAGCTGTTGTTCCTGACTGAGGGGCTTCTGCTCCGACAGATCCAGCAGGATGGGACACTGGATCAGTACCAGGTGTTGATTGTGGACGAAGTCCACGAGAGGCACCTCCACTGTGACTTCCTCCTCGGGGTCCTGCGCTCTCTTGTGGCTGAACGTTCAGACCTTCGTCTCATCCTCATGTCAGCCACCATCAACATCAAACTTTTCTCCGACTATTTTAGCAGTGCTCCTGTGCTGCAGGTGCCAGGCAGGCTGTTTCCTATACAGGTGAGCGTGGCAGTCAGTAAACCTTAACCAGAACCAGAAAGGACCCAAAATCCACAGACTGCAGGTAAATTATTGTGGAAAAAAAACAACAAGAGGTTTGTTTTAACAATACCAGGAAGTAAAGGAAATATCAGAAAATCCCCTGACACAAATGAGGAAAAGAATCTCAGTTTCTGGGTCTTTGAGATCATCCCTTTGCAAAACTATTGGTCAAAGCTCAAGTGCTTGTTTTAGTTTAGCTTGATATTAAATTCATCATCAAAAGACCAGAATAAACATAAACATTTGTGTATAAGAGGATGACAAAAGCTCCTAGGGAGTCGTAAATACACCTACAACACAAATTCAAACTTATACAAATTAGACAGATGAAAGAGTATATTCATATTTCCTTTTTAAAAAAAAACCTTTATCCTTGTGTTAAGGTCATATACCAACCCATTCCGCCTGAGGAGCAACCCTCGCGGTCAGAGAAACTGGATCCCAGACCCTACCTGCGCGTCTTACAGGGCATCGATCAGCGTTACCCTCCGGAGGAGCGAGGAGACCTGCTCCTCTTCCTCAGCGGTGTGGCAGAGATCTCCACCATCCAAGAGGCCTGTCAGGTTTATGCCACACACACCAGCCGCTGGATTGTCCTCCCGCTGCACAGCACCCTCTCTCTGGCTCAGCAGGATAAGGCACGGGCAGCTTTGTTTGGATTCTGTGGACAGATGTTGTTGCTTTATCCAGTCTAACTGTGTGTTTATGTTGTCCTTTAGGTCTTTGACATTTCTCCTCCTGGAGTGAGAAAGTGCATCATCTCGACCAATATTGCAGAGACCTCAGTTACAATAGACGGAGTGCGCTTTGTTGTAGACTCAGGTATGCAGCACATTTGATGCTGGTGACTTTTTTTTATTTAATCTTTGCTGAAATCAACAATCAGCCATTTAAAAAATTCTAATATCAGTCAGACATGCTTTGTTTCAATTACTCATCTTCATTTTTTATTTAGTGAAGAACTCTAAGTGTAGTGACCAATTTTAACAAATCCAATTGAGTTTAGAAAAAACACTTTGTTGATGAATGTGGACGCTGTTTTCAAACGCGTGCTCAGCTCTTAAAAAATATAACCAGTGTGTTGATATAATGTTGGATATATGAATCCATTTATTATTACACAACTTGTAAAAATGATCAAAACAAAACAAGGACGAACCGCTACATCTATTGGGATTAATAAAACAAACAGATCCACTTTTTCCTTTCTTCCCAGGCTGACACGGTGGAAACACTTTTTGCCTTCATTCAAACATCTGTCCACCTCACCTGCAGCCCTGATTAAAAACACCTACTCAGGCTCCCCATAGTGCCCAGTAAAGGGACTGCTTATATAAACAAAAAATATACAACACATAGTTTGTGTTGTATTAAAAGATGCAACAATTACAATTCCTTCAGGAATAGTTTTTTTATTATCATTTCAATACATTTTATAAGCGGCTGTTTTGTTGTTTCTTCTTTCACAGGAAAAGTAAAGGAAATGAGTTTTGATCCGAAGGCCAAGATGCAGCGCCTGCAGGAGTTCTGGATCAGCAGAGCCAGCTCGGAGCAGAGGAAAGGCCGAGCCGGTCGCACGGGTCCTGGAGTGTGTTACCGCCTTTACGCCGAGTCTGACTACGATGCTTTCGCACCTTATCCTGTGCCGGAAATCCACAGAGTGGCTCTCGACTCCCTCGTTCTGCAGGTCGCCACACACTGCTGAAAGCAGGAAGCTCCTTTCATTTCTTCAAATCTCATGATCAAACTTTATGCTTTATTTTTTTTTTTCTTTCTGCAGATGAAGAGCATGTGTCTCGGAGATCCACTCTCCTTTGTCTTCATTGATCCACCTCCAGCTTCGAGTATCCAGACTGCTGTTACCTATCTGAGAGAGCAGGGGGCGCTGGACAGTCGCGGTGAGCTGACCTCTATTGGTAGTTTGCTTGCACAGCTGCCTGTGGATGTGGTTATAGGTAAGATCTTCTACACCGACCAACTGACTGATGTTTGTGTGTTCTGTGTTTTCTATCCTCTATTAAAACCTGTTATTGTAATCACGCCCGAGGAGAACATGGGGGGGGGGGGGGGGAATTGGTTGAATAAAGATTAAATTGGTCTTTCACTTGAAAACATTCTGAAATGATCCCTTCCAGTATAAGCTATGACATAGTGTATGAAAGTGCTTCACACTTGAAACGACTCTCACCGATAGATGCGTTTGTGTTTTTCCTTCACCCAGGGAAGATGCTGGTGCTGGGCTCTGTGTTTAATCTGGCCGAGCCCGTGTTGACTGTGGCAGCAGCTCTCAGCGTTCAGTCTCCTTTCCTGCGCAGCGCACAGCACAACCCTGACTGTGCAACTGCTCGCACGCCCCTGCAGAGCAACCAGGGAGACCCCTTTACCCTGCTCAACACATTCAATGCATGGATGGAGGTCAGTAATAGAAACCAAATTTGACACTGGCTTTCTTATACAAACAGTATTGGAAGTGTTCTAACTGGGATATGTAACTGGCTCACAGGTGAAGGGAGAGAGGGGCGGCGGATCAAAGAAGTGGTGCAGAAGGAGAGGTCTGGAGGAGCAGCGATTATATGAGATGGTCAACCTACGCAGACAGTTCAAGGCAGGCTACTGACAGAGTCCTCACATTAAATGTATATATAAATAAAGCTTTGTAGAGATGAAGACTATGCTAAACTATTTGACCTTCCTCTCTGATTTACAGGACTTGCTGAAGAGCCACGGTCTGCTGGAATCAGAGTACAGCTCCTCTTCTAGCGGTGACCGTGGGCAGCGTAGGGAGAGGCTAACGGAGAGGAGGAAACTGCATCAGCTGAAGAGAGATCATGAGCAGCAGGAAAGCAGCAGGCGGAAAGTCTTGAAGCTGAACGAGGGCCAGGAAGGAGAGTTCTCCTCAGGGTCAGACACCGAGGAGACAGGCAGAGGAAAGAAGGACAAGGAGAGATCGGGACAGAACTTGGACATACAGGTGAGGACAATGCAACACAGGAATATAGCGCTAAACCTCAGCACCTGTTTCAATTAACAGGCAAGTGCTGACTTTGACATCAACAATCAAGTAAAAGGGAAAACAAAGGAGTTCACATGGATATAAAGGATATAAACACTTGTCTCTGTATCTGTTTGAGAGCTACACTCTGAGTGTGACTGTGGTGTTTCGGTCTGCAACAGGACGTGAAGTTCAAGTTGCGTCACAATGTGTCAGAGCTGCAGGAGGCGGTCAGCATCAGTCAGGACTTGTCCTCCCGCCAGCAGTCTTTGCTCAAGCTGCTGCTTTGCCGAGGCCTCTACCCTCAGCTGGCTCTGCCGGATGAACACAACTCCACTCGCAAGGACTCAGACCAGGTCAGGCCTTCTGCTGCATCACACCGTTTTCATAACCACATTGTCAAATGGTTTCTAATGTGATTAAAAAGATCATTCAAGGTTATATATGTTTCACTTCACTTCCACTTTTGGTTTTTAATTGTGCAGGTTTTTCATACGAGGAACAAGCAGGGGGTGGTGATCCACCCAACCAGTGTGTTTGCCAGTGACCCAGAGGTGTTACAGCTGCCTGAAGATGCCTCCAGAGAAATAGGTAAACCTCTAAAGAACTGCATGTTCATGAATGAATCATTCACCATTGTAAAGACTCTGTAACATTTGTTTCTCTCTGGTCGATGTATTAATGTTCTGCTTTAACAGCCTGACCTCACAGTGGACTCACATATATGCAAGAATTACAGAGTGAGGATAGTGACACATATTACCTTCAAGTATCACAGGACCTTAGACCGAATACTCCATTATTGGAATCCTTACTGTTTTAATCTTGTAAGATCAAAGTCTCTTAATGGGCTGTTTAATGCTTCTCTCAAAGATCTTTTATTTGTGGTGATGTTGCAGATTTTTTTTTTGCTTTTGAACAAACAAACGAAGAAGTTGCTGTGCAGTTGTAGAAAAGTATCAGTGAACAGCAGGCTCTGCTTCCTGATCCACTGGAGTATACTCTCTTGTTTCCTTTGACTCTTGTTACTGTCTGCATGTCTTTCATCATATCTCATCTGCCTCCCTCTTTGTCTCTGTTTCCTGCCCGCAGAGCCTGAGAGAAGGGACAGCAGCAAACACCAGCTGCTGGCCTTCGTTACTCTGTTGGAGACCAACAAGCCATATTTGTCCAACTGTGTGCGGGTTCCAGCTCTGCAAGTTAGTGCTGTTCCCTCATTTAACCCACTTTTTCCCTTATCCTGTTATCAAAGTACTCATAAAGTTGTGCATGATCTTCAAGGTTTGTAATTATTAGTTATTCCAGTTGTGCTCAATCAATGCTTGATATATAATTATTGATTCTCCGTGTGTTCACTAGGCTCTACTGTTGGTCGCCAACTCTGTGGACAGTAACGCTGACTGTAGTCGGCTGGTGGTCGACGGCTGGCTGGAGGTGGAGCTGAGGGAGCCAGAGGAGGCCCTGAAGGTGCTGTCCACAGCGCTCACCCTCAGGGCTGAGTGGGAGCGCCTCCTCTCGGCCCAGCTGGGACAGAGCAAAATGGGGGAACCAGTCCAGGGCGTGTCCCGCAAAGTCAGGGAGAAGCTGAGTGACGGCCTCGTCCGTTTCCTGCTCTACACAGAGGTACGAACGCAGGGCTGATCTTGTTGTTACAATAAATAAATAAAACATCTACTGTGAACGATATCTGATGAGAAAATAAGCCACGGGGGGGGATACAAGTGAATAAAGAGACAGAGAGTTACATTCTTATTCTTTCACATCTCACCTTTTTTTCCCCACCATCTTGCCAGGTCACTTACAGCCTACGGCGACTCACGGCTTTCCAGACCCAGAACCTGTACATCGGCCCTCGGTCTGGATCTGAGCTGTCTCACACCAACGCTCCAGATCTTAACCCGCTGTTTCCAGGAGTCGAGGCCAAGCCGGACCCCATTAAAGGAGGCTTGCGTGTCACTTGCTTCTTCACTTACAACTGTCTGGCTGTGAGTTTGCATGAAACAGGGGGAGTCGGGACTTTTTTGAATGATTGTAGATCATCTGTCTCTTTTTCCCCCCTTCAGACTTCCTTTTCACTATGACTACTACTTAATGCCATGTATTTTCTCTTTTCAGGACTCAAAGGATCTCTACAGTGAATGCTTACGCACTTTCTGGAGCTGTCCCAACTGTGACCTCTACATGCCTCTTACTCCACTGGAACGCATGCAGCATGAGGCCTCCTGCAGGCCGGAGGGAGAACAGCAGCAGCAGGAGGAGGAGGAAGGTCAGAAATCTCTCTGTTCAAATATATTTTGGGCTATCTTTTAGTGTAAAAATATTATTAAATAAATACATCCAGCTGTTTATGACTCTGTGTCTGTAAATCTGAAAGAAATTAAAGGTTTTTTTTGGGGGGGGGTGGATTTTCAGAACCAGGAAGTGGAAAGGCCGGCCCCTCGTCAATGTCCAGTCTTACTAGAAGTTATCACTGCGACGTCTGTAACGAAGACCTGACCCTCACCTCCACTGAGATCCTCAAACATAAAAGGCAGCACATGTATTCTGCCAAATAACTCAAGACAACTCAAAACAGCTAAACACAACTCTGCTCTGCCAGAGAAACACTTTGTGGAATAAAGTATTTTTTTATATGTTATAACGTGTCACTGTCATTCTTGAAAAGAAACTTCATTGGATGTGTTTCATGTAGCTTCCTCGTAGGTCTGTTCACATTGGAGTTGTCCACATTTATAAAAAAAAAAAACATTTAAAGGCTGGAAACAAAAAACTTAAAAAGGATTATTATGAGTGTTTGTGAAAAGGCACAGTGAGTTTATGACATGCACTTATGAGAGAGACGTAGACTCTGATTTAAAATATAGAGTGAGGGTTTAATAATGATACAAACCCACGATATGTAACACCTCAAAGCAGCACATTGGCACAAAGTCAGAAGTAAGACAGCACGGAAGATAAAAACCTGTCTCAAAAAATAAAGAATCAGAATAAATATCTCAATAAATAAATAAACAGGTAATATCTCAATAATTACTTTAAAACTAATAAATACGTACATTTGAAAATATGCACATTGGCAGAAATCAATAACCCAAAAAGAAAATAGTACCTAACACAGAGTTACTTAGAAATCATAAGTTATTGATTACTCAAATCAAAAGGCACATTTATTAAGATGTAAGAATGGGGCCTGCAATTGTGATGGCATGACTGTCAGTACTTTACTCCAACTCCATTTCTCAACCAGAAGTAGGAAAACTGTGCAATGGCTTTACTTGTTCAGTATATCTGCACCATCAAGTGAATGTGTGTAACCGTGCAGAGGTCTGTGCATTGCAGATTTGTGGGGACTGTGTGGGTGTGTGTGTGTGTGTGTGACTAAGGGTCAGTTAAGGATAGGGTAATGGCAGTCTAGAGTCCAACTCAGTGTGAGTTTCCCGCTAGCGACAGGATCTCCTTTTTTTTTTTTTTTTTTCTTTCTTCCAAAGAGGACCAACATTGTTGTCAGGCCAGCCGAGAGGTGAAGACGTTCATCTCATTACAGAGAGGTCGCTCCCAACCCTACTGCTTGTTCGCTCAATTCAAGTCACTTTGGATTAAAGTTCTTGGTTAAACCTAGCACGTAAATAATGTAGTGAAGCCATAATTCAAGATCTACCAGGTGATTCAGACGTGAAACTGTTGTAGAACCAGCCAACAATAATTTCCTTATACAGTACATAGTCTACTGGAAGTATTCCAATCCTTAATGTTAAAGGAAAAATGCCTCAGGACATCAGAGAGAAAACGATTCTCCCTCACTGTGAGGAGGATATCATCAATCTGTGAGGTGTAGGACATTTAAAGACTTATTTTTTAATCAATGTCTACCCTGCTTTCTGCAGTCTTACATTTCTAGAAAATCCTTCAACAATTCACTCGAGGGAGGAGGTGGTTGCATTTATAGTTCTTGTAATTAAATTCAAGTTATAAGGATATCAGAGCCTCTGTTTTCCAGTTGAAAGAATGCAATGTTTGTTTGTTTGTTGTTTTTTATGAAAGACGGGCCACTTTTGTATGAAACCTACAATCCCTACAGCTATGATCATATTTTTCTTTTGCATCATGTTAAGCACTGGTGCAAAGTGAAAGCTCTAAAAACGGCCCTTGGTCTTTGTTTCAGTACAAAAGCTAATGCTTATGTTAACGTTAATTGAAGGGGAAATAGCATTTAATCGACCTGTCGCCAGTTATTCACCAGAAATAGAAAAATATACCACAAATCAGCAAAATAGACACATAAATGCAAGGTGTTTGAGGTGAATATTTCTTTAAGCCTGACTGACCGAAAACTTTCTCACACATACTTGAGCATCCTCAGCACCTCGGGTGGATTAAGACCTTGAGGGACTGTTTGACTCTGCCACTCCACCTCATCCATTGCCAAGAGGCGTGAACGTTGTGATAGGGTTAGGACAGGACTTAAAATAGCAGCTTTTTTGACTACATACTTAAAGCAACATTCAGTAAACACATCTGCCACTGTGCCCAAACAAAGACCTATCACCATTCATCTGAAGGTAATGTAAGTCGTTTCACATGGCCAATAGTCTACAGCACATAGTTTCAAAGTCACACATGCTGTTGCTCAAAGACAAGTTAGTGATCCTTTTTTTTCCACTTCTTTCTGATATCAAACACGATAACACTGTCAGTATTCAGTTCCAATACTTCCAATTTGTGTTTAAGTTTGTCTTTACTTGGTACAAAAATACTCTTTCAATACACTGTTCATTGCACTTCATGTTTCTTTTTTGGTGCTGTCTCGTTTCGAGGCCCTGACATATGGAGGGATTGGTTAGCATGGGGTCCTGGTTTTGCATTTCTTTGGGGTTAGGATTGTACTGTCGTTGTGTACGTTAGGTAGAATAGACTCGCTCAGAGGCCTCAGTTAGAAGCACCTTGACAGACTGAACAACTACGGTGGGAGGATAAGATGTGTTGTATGATTAATACTGAAAATACATGGAAAGATGGACATATTATGTGTGAAGTGAGGGTGTTTAATGTTTGACACAAATTCTTGTTGTTGTTGTTGTTTTTTTAAGAGAAACGTAAATAACCCTGTGTTTGGTATCAAAGGACCATAATGCATCACATTATGACTTTTAAGTCTTTGTGGTTTTCATTGCAACTTCCCTAAAATAAAAAATAAAAATAAAGAATTGTCCCTTTGTATTTACTAACCTCTCTCTCTACAACTTCAACCAAAAGACGACAGTCTGAGATGCTCACACTCTTTTCTTTTAGACTGCACTCACCACCCACCTTTCCATTTCTTAACCAGGGTTTGAACAACATTTGAGGTAAAATTAGAGGTAAAGGGTGACATCTGTTCATCTGACTGATAAACAGGCTAACATGGAACAAACAACTTCCCCAAGATCTCATGTTTGTGAACGTGATAGTGTGTGCCATTGGGGGATTCTGTCATTATGTTTTACACTTAGTAAAATATACCAATTAAAATTATAACAATCATATATATAAACATCTTCTGTTTTTTTGTGTTTTTCTTTTCTAAATAAAAAAACAAACAGACATTTGAAACAGTGTACACATCATCTTTGCCTCTGCCACTCTCTCCCCGTGATCAAGTCTTTGACTTTTATCTCGAGATCAGCCGAGCCTTAGTAGATCCACTATGAAGGCTCCGGATGACTCGCACAGAGCCTTATCCGATCGCAGTGCACCTTCAGTAGGCGTGGACCAAAGAGGAAGGCCCCAGGTTGGAAAAAGAAAAAGCAGAATGAAGTGAGGCTTTGGAAGGCCGAGTCAGAGGTCTGGGTCTACTGAGAATGCGTTGACACCTATGCTCCCCCTTGTGCACCCCTGCAGGTGCTCTCCTCTCAACAACCGAACCTCTTTAGTCCGGGGAACCCATCCCATGCCCGGGCCCGGCCTCATCGGACTGCCTTGTGCTTTCCCCCACAGCAGCCACACCTTTCCCCACAACGCAGGCAGGCGCGCAAAGGCAGGTAGCAGCACATGCAGGGCACAAAGAGCGACAAAGCCAGGAGGGCCAGCCAGCGGGCACAGCAAAGGGGATTCGGGTGGCCCCCCAAAGAGTCATCACACGAGCAAGGCTCCCAGAACTCTCCTTCAGAGTCTGACATGCAGTGGTACAGCAGACTCTCTGCGCACCACACACAGGTCCACTGGCGCAGGCAATGAAGGGCCGGGTCTGGGGCGTCCCTGCAGCGGCCCCGCCCATTCTCTGAAGTGCTGAAAACAGAGCGGCAGTACACACAGCGAGATGAGCATGACGAGGCCTGAGGACACGGGCTGTCGTCGTCAGGGGAGATTACCCCCGTGTCGCAACTGCTGCCTGCCCCTCCTCCTCTTTTACGAGTTCGCGACCGGGGCGTGGCCAGTGAGGTGTGGATGCAGCAGGGAGAGGGGGAACTCTTGCCCGTCTCCTGGGGTGAGCCGGCCCCTGAGGACACACCTGACACGGCGTTGGACATACAGGTGGGTGATGATGAGGAGAGGCGCTGGGAAGATTTACTGTCTAGGTTCACCGTCACTTCACAGCCTGCGGTCCCCACTCCTGCCAGGTCCTTTTCAAAGCGAACCACACACAGGTCTGACTTGTCCTGAAGACTCCCTCCACCACCTACAACCACTCCCCCAGTCAGCCCCCCAACCATAGTCCTGGTAGCCCCTGCCCTTCGATAGTCCTCATAGCCTCGAGAACCCCACAGGTCTTTGCACGGGTCCACACTGCGCAGGTCCCCCTCCTCCAGCAAAGAGATGGTGGGTGAGAGGGGCGACAGAGGGGATGAGGCTGGGGGACCTAGAGGAGGAGTAGGTGGAGCAGGAGGCGGGGGCGGAGGTGCGGGGGGATTCAACACGGGGGTCATTTGTGAAAGCTGGTGCTGTCCCGGCCTGGTGTGGATCTGCAGAGAGGGTATAGGATGACAGAGTAAGTCAGGAACACTGTGTACTGTAGCTGCTGGTAAACAAACTCGAGATATCCCACACAGTTTCATTTGTAGAATATCTGTCAAAGACACATGAGGGATCCAGAACCAAAGATCTGATTACATTTCAAGCTATTGGAAATCAGTTGAGATGTTTTCATTTTGCTTTTGTGAAAGTAGACTTCAGGATGGAAACGGTAAAAAATAATTAAGCAGTAAATTTTCCACTGTGTTCAATGCTCTCATTTTAAATGATAAATCACCCAGGTCCCACTTCAACAGATACTCTGTTACATATATGTAACATTTGAGTGTAACAAGTACAGAGAAATAAGCTGCATATTTAAATCACAATGAAGTGTGTGCCAGGAGCAGGAGGTGTTCAGCTACCTGAGCAGGTGTCTGAGTGGTAACAGCATGGCTGGATCCAAAGCTAAACTCCTCCGAGCGTCCGAAGCAGATAGACGAAGACTCGCTTGTCACTATAGTGATGGGTTTGGGAAGCATCTCCTTTCTGCTGTTGGATGAAGACTCACTTCCTGTATGGGACTGGCAGAGACTGCATGTTATCCCACAAGTCAAAAAACAATCGCCACTGTATGTGGCAGAGAATATATGTTGAGAACAACAAACAGCTCAGATACTCACTGCTTGCCCATCATCCTCTGTGTCGGCCTCTTCTGGTGTGGAGGATGAGGGCGAGTCAGAGCCTTGATGGGATGAAGAGAGAGGATTAATGATTTCCTCTTTTCTTTCTCTAGCCGATTCAAACACAACACGTGTTTTTTTATTATTTATGACTCATGTATCTTTACCTCTGTCCAGCTTGTCTATTACAGTTTGCAGCCCTTTCTCGAAGGAGATGGCATCAGCAGGACTCTGGAAAGTAAGGCCAAACTTTCGATCCTCTACTCTCCAGTGATGGAAGATGGGGTTCACTTTGTTGTACACTAACCCCCTTTGCACTGCACACTCCAGCACTGGCTAAAAACACAAACAGCATTCCCAGCAACACAGGAAGTTATGTTAACAAAAAAAAGCATATATACCCTCCAGAAAATCATGCCCTCACATAGCATGTATCTACAGTCTTTAGGTGGTGTTGAGGAGCAACGTGGCACCAAAGACAGCCATAACACACGCACACACTCACTGCTCGATCTCGCAGTCGTTCTCCACGAATGATGTATTCTCTCCGCCCCCTGCCTTCGTGACTCCGCCCTTTACATATGACCACATGACTGAGGCCACCACCTCCAAGGGGCACCCAACCGCCACTGGAGTCATCACGTGTCATCACCACCGCACGAACACGCACACTGTCAGGGGAAGCCAAGAGATGGAGCAGAAGCCCAGGCTGATTAAACCACGTAATGGTGTATATACACTGACACACGTACACAGATGCGCACATTCATTCAGTTAAAGGGACTAACTTCCACCAATACACCAATGCAGCAGTATAATCAATAAGATGGTAAGGGAATTGTTTTCAGCTCTGTGGCACTAAGATTGCATCATGAAAAGACAAGAAAGTTGAGTCGACAACTCGGTCTTTAAGAGAAGTGGCGTTGCAACATGAAAGCTAAAAGGTGTATCACACAACAGGATAATATTCCTTTAAAAATGCACGCTCTGGAGAAGGAGGTTCATGTAATGTGAATTAACACGTCATGACGGTAAACATTAAATATGGATAGTGTGTTTCTTATTTATTTGAAGGTTTCTTCTAAACAAGGAGCACTGAGAATCTGGGAGTTCAGCATGCGACTGACAGACTATACGCTGTGAGAATAAAAGGAAAAGTGAAGCAAACGGATAGATAGAAAGAAAGCCAGCACTCAGGAGGGGAGAAATGGCCAACTGGGAGGAGGAGGGAGAAAGAATGAGTGTTTCCCACATAGATGTATCAATGAACGCACCCATTCGCCATCAGAGGCCCCGGCATTCTTGCAATAGAAGCTCTGCTTTTGTCAATCGGGTTGAATACTCAGCACCACAGTTTAACATGTAAATGTAACGCATGCACAAGCCTGGTCTTTTCTTGTTATTATCAAACCACACTGATTTTTATTGTTGAAATGATTTTCCAGACGCCTCTTTTTGCCATCCCGCCCCTGCTGCAAGCGTTCATTAACACTGCCCGATTTGATGTTCTATTTTTTATGAATGGGATAGATGAGGCCTGGAGTCGACATCGCACTGTGCCTTAGTATATTCCGTGGGATATTTTTTAAGGCCTAAAATACAATGCAATCGCGTGCGAAAAAAGGGGGAAGGAAAAATTAACGAGTGGGTGAGAGGATGGAGAGGAAACGAGAGATGGGGGAGGGGGGCCGATTAGAAAAAGGGAAGGAGGAGAGGAGGGGTGAGGATGAGGGAGAGCGAGCGAGCGAGAGGGAAAAAAAATCACATTTCATTCATAAAGTTTGGCTTTAAAAAATCATAATGAAACCCCGAGACACGTTGATAAAAATCACAACGCCTCCATCCCTCCCTCGTTTTACTGTAGCCATATCTTTGAATGACGCGATGCTGGCCCCAAACTCGCCACATTTCGCCGTTTTTTCTCCCATACATTTTACACATTGACTGATTTCGTGACTCTTTTTTACCAATCGCTATCCGTGCACTTAGTTCTGTGATGTTGCATTGATTCTGCTGTTTGTTAAATATATCTCAATCATTAATTATATTAAATTATTCTGTATTGGTAATGAAGGCTACCAACCGACTATAAAAGTAGAGGTCCACATGTACAGCAGCTTAACATGATCACATATTGGAAAAGGATATATCGGAAATGGGGTGTATGCTGTTGATTCAAGACTACGTAATGGTGTTTTTAAGTCTCGACAGCCTGCTAAATTGTAGAGCACAGATTGTGGTAATAGTACAATATACTGAATTGGTTTAACATTGATGGTGGTGGCGTTCTCTCTATCCGTTCAGTGGATGACTGAATATGTGATTGTATGTGCAATGTTCAAAATGAAAATGTAAGGACTTACTCGCCCTCCATGGCTCGGTGTTGCCCGCCGCTTGCAGCAGCCCACCCCAGGGTCTCCTCTCTCTCTCTTTTTTATCCTCCTTTCATGAAACACTCACAGTCTCACCCACATTCTCTCTATATCAGCTCTCATTTTCCTAATCTTTCTCTCTCTTCCTCCCTTGCTCCGACTCTCTCTCTCTCCACCTTGATGTCGATTCGGTGTATCAGGATAGGCTTGAGGTTGCAGCAGCCATTTTCCGCTGGCAGCATCCTCCCTCTCTCTCTTCCTCCCTCCCTCCCTCCCTCCCTACTCTCTCCCTCTCTCGCTCCAAATCACTCCCTCTCTTATTCCCATTCTCACTCTACCTGCCCTGTGCCAACACATCTGCACAAATCATTGACAGCATCTGGCTTTTGCTGGGCTATAAGGTTTGTGCATGTGATCATGTGATTTCAAATCATTTAAACTGAGCAGTAAACTATTGATAAATGAGTGACGTGGGTGGTAGATTAAGATTGTTAAACCATCAAAGATATCCAGTTGATCCACTGGTGGTCAATAAATAGATATCTAACACATTAAATACAGGTGGAAAATGTGTAATCCAACACGTGTCCTTGCATATTTGATTTATTATAACAGTCTTACTCAAGTCTATTTGTCCTTAGATTCTTTCATTTATTTATTTATTATCACTCTTTGTATAGTAAAGTTGCCCATCATAAGCAGGAAAAGAAAAACACAATATAGTGAAGTGTACGTAGTTGAAGTTGAGGGGATTGCTGGTAGCCTCGATTTCAGCACCATGGACAGCTAGCGCTACGGTCAGAAAAGTTACTGTGCTGAATGCAAGCCTGTACTACTTTAATCAAACAGTTGCTTAAATGCATTTAATAGCAAACGTTTCAAAGTGTTTAGTTAGTACTGAAGCAATTGGCATTAAATAATGTTATTTTGGATGGTCATGTTGGGGTTTGATTCCCGTAGTAGAAACGAAATGCACGCACGGCTCGTTGGTCTAGGGGTATGATTCTCGCTTAGGGTGCGAGAGGTCCCGGGTTCAAATCCCGGACGAGCCCAATTTTTTTTCTTTAATTATTAAATGTAAATTTGTTTAATATTCTAACGCACGTGAGATACACCGTTCGTCGCTTACAACGCTAAAACTCAGCCCGACTCAAACTCAAACGGAAGATCCCTGTTCTATAAGAAATCCTAATCAACAATATTGCACAAACAAAAATGTGCTTGAAGGTCTCCTGGATATATTTGGAAACTCTTCAAGACTGAGCATATTTTCAAATACGTTACCATTACAATTTATGTATAAGATCATCTCTGTAATTTAACACGTGTTAATGTGATAGTGTCTTTCCTGGCAATGTGTTTGCTCACAGAATATAACTTGTGAAATTCAATGTTTAACATTTGGAGAAGGACTTGTATGTTGTTGTAACCAAGGCTAAAAACCTGTGAAAATGTAACAAAAGTCTACTTAATAAATAAACTGTGTAGATCAAACTTTCGTAGCAATAGCAATTTCAGACTTTTTTCTAAAAAGGGGAACATTTTGTTTTCAATTGATCTATTTTTCAACATTTGACCTCTTACTTAACTACTTCCTGTGTCACCAACAGTAGTAAGGTCATGAGAACAAATGCAGTAGAGGTCGAATTAATTAGCTCGAACTAAATCTTAAATTAAGATATTTCCAAGCAGATTTGAGACCTTATTTCTATTATTTTAAAGGAACAAGATTCTGATCAATGCAAAATTACATTCAGAATGGTTTTCATCAATGACTTACACTTTAACAATGGCCTGTCGTGTCTTTGGAAAGTTGCAGGGCAAAAACTCAAATATACAGTTATTGAAAAAGTTTATTTTCTGAATCATTTATTGCAGACAAAAATGTAAATTCTGAGATCAACTGGACTACAAACCATCTAGAGAGGCATTACCATTTAAAAAAAAAGAAAAGAAAAAAAAACACAAACTTCAATGGCAATCCTCTCAGTTGCTAGGATACAAGGCAAGGGCAATACATTTCTGTTAGCTCTGCTAAGAGAAAATCAACTTTGTATACAAAGACTTTAATTTGATTGGGGGGGGGGGCAATTGGCCATTGTATTGACATTTTTTGTGACATTGTAAGGCAAAGTCATGGGATAAATGTGTAAAACAGTTGAGACCCACAGTAAACATAGTATTGTCGTAAGTGACGCAAGTTCTTGTTTTTAAGTCCCAAACTGACCCACGAAAAGCACAATTTAATGGTGATCTGATGACATCTTGGACAAATTGAGTAACGACTATAAACCTTAAATATCTTCAATGAAGGGAGGTCTGCTGCTGAATAGACTGTTCTCCTATGATACTTTGTTGTTTTCATCCTTTAAATAAAATGGGAGGAGCGCAGACACGTTAGAGCATCCAGGCAAAATAAATGGTAATTAATTTGAGAGATGTGGGCAAAATTGTCATCCACTCTGGCAATCATAGCATTTATATTCCTCCGGGAAATTGTGTTTGAACTGACAGGATGTGTACTGAATCAGCAGCGTGAGTATCTGAGTGTGTCTGTACATGGCTGAGAGTGTTCCTGGGGGCGGATTACACAATCATTTCCAGCTGTCGTGCATATTCGATGACCTGTTGTGCCAGCTCTGTAGAGGGAATGGTCACCTCTTCTGTCCGCTGCTGCTGACTGGTGAAAGAGTAATAGCCATCTTGGCTCAAACTCCATCCTCTCTGAAATGATATAAAAGTGACAATGAGCTTTGGGGTTTTTTTGGTCATTTTTATTTGGAGGTACAAACAGCATGGGCTTCAAACACCAGCTGAACATATTCTCGATCTTAATTAAAATATACGAGGCGATATCTTTTACACAGTAAAACAATATTCTACAGCATCTCCTTGAAAGACAAGGTTTTCTTTAAGTTAGCTCTACACAGTAGATACCATCTCACATTTGGATATCGAACTAAACAAAAATGATACACACCTTCTTGGCATACTCAGTCATCTTCTTAGGAGAGCTGAAGAAAAGCACACGCGTAGCTTCCCCAAACTGGATCTGCTCGTATGCTTTCTCTATGCAACCTGCGATTTCATCACTGCAACAGTAAAGGCCACAGTTAATAACTGTATTTATCTCACCTGGATTATATGATTATTTTTCTCACATTTCCACATCAAGTCACCTTACTACGTACAGGATGTCAGCATTTTGGTTATCTTTTTACAATTGCTCATGGTCAATAATTTGTCCAGGTAAAATTTAAAAGTAGGGTGGCATAAAATGTTTCCTGCTTTGGTGAGCTGAAGCTTTTAGTTCTTTTTAACTGCTGCAGACGCTATATTGCCAATACTTTTCATGTCAATGGTGGTACATGAAGGATATTTTAAAACAACAGGATCCATTAGGACTATGACAGAGATTAAAAACTCATCTAAAAACAAACAATGAATATAAAAATAAAGTTAAGATCAGATTCTTACCGAATGGTGTCAAGTAGAATGTCTATAAAAAAAGTGTAGCTCTCAGCAGGTATGTTGCCTTTGGCAAGAAATACCTTGTTGTAGCTTCCCTCCATCAAGTACTGCAAGGGCAAGAAGAGAATGTAAAACATTAATGTAGAAGTTATTATGACACAGTGTTAACAAGTAATGCAGATAAGAATGATATTGCACCTGTTCTAGGGATACTGGGTGTCTGATGTATACGTTGGTCTGGATGTCTCGTGCACTCAGTCTCTCAAGTTCTGTGTGAAACTCAGACACGCGGTTCTGTGAGAGTAGGAACAGCAGGTTGAGTCCAAGTAACTGGTGCATGTAGGCAGCTTCAGGCAGTTCCTCCCTTTAAGAAAGAATCAAAGAAACAAGTTAGAAGAGCTGGTAAGTACAGTGCATAAATATCCACACAGGATGGAAAAAAAACAAAAAAAGGTGACATTACTTGTAGTCAAAGTAGTAACATTTGAGCTGGGCCATGTATCTCTCAAAGGCTGGTATGTCCTTCTTGAGGATACTCCACAAGGCTCCAATTTCAAGGACATCACCTGAAGCACATGTGCAAATCTGTCTCAATTAACCGTAACACAGATTGAAAAATGGCCAAACACATTATCCAGGATGATTATTAACCATTGGCTTGACTTCCCGCTCATACTCACGAGCTAAAATAAGCTGCTGCTTGGTAAGGGCGGACCCACTGGTAGGTAAGAAGTTCAGCTCCAATAAGGACACCTATAAAAAAAATAAGAAGTTGGGATGTAAAAATCAATTGTGACAAATCGATTTAAAGGCGTCATGGTTCACATCGGTACTCTGAAAAATTAATTTCAGAAATGTCTTGAGCGTCAGAAGCTGCAGAGGCATCTAATCAAA
Source organism: Symphodus melops (assembly GCF_947650265.1). Lineage (NCBI taxonomy): Eukaryota > Metazoa > Chordata > Actinopteri > Labriformes > Labridae > Symphodus > Symphodus melops. Next base: position 2,918,736 of record NC_136700.1, on the reverse strand, counting down.
ACCACAATGAGACGCTCCAATTAGCTCCCTTTGTTGAGAGCCAAAAAATTATGAAAAGGTCATAACACACTGACAAGCAGGTAAACCGACCCTAAAGTAATAAACGGTGTCCGCTCTCAGTTTGTAAAATAAATCGTGAATCATTACACCCCAAGTAAATATTAAAGACTAGTGTCATAGTGCACTAATATGTAGCCCTAGTTATGCAGGTTCACTCTTGAAACCTCAAACTGTGACCCTCAGATAATTTCTTATTATCATCATTATTCATTTGCATATTCAGTCTCATAAATTCACTACATCCTGTAATGCATCTTTTTAATGTTCATTTTATTGATGCAATTGTAGCTCTACTGTTTTTATTTTGTTTTTTATCTATTTTTTCTCTTTTGGGTGACCTTGAGACTTTTGAAAGGCGCCTATAAATAAAAAGTATTATTAATTTTATTAGTAAAATAAAACAAAGTTATGAATAAATAATATTTCAAACAGTTGAATTAAAACAGACGATGTGCAATTCAGTAACTATAGAATGGTTAAGCAGAGGCGATGAAATAGTTGTCATTTTAAATTTGGTAAAAGTTATTATTTTGTTGTTATTTTTATTTCTTGCCGTAAATCAGTTAGATTAGAAACACGGACTATAATTTGTTTATGTCGCAACAGAATTGTTCAAATTATGACAATGATGTCAGAGGCAATACAATCAATTAATGAGTAAAAAAAATCATAGTTTTTAAAACCCTAAATAAACATAATGTGTCATAGACACAAACAAACGCTGACGTTAGCATGACTAGCCTTCCTTAGCATGCTTAGCTTCCCGTGCTAACAGCGCTGACACTGCTTACAGGTGCTAAGCTCGACACTCATAATGACATTAAACCGACCAGGTGAGCGACTGTACCTTAAGCTTGCTCAGGAGTTCCCCACATTTACTCAGGCTTGGGTTTTTCTTATTCCACTCTGCTTTGAGTGTCTCATACAGACCAGCGGTCTCTTTCAGCGCCATGGTGATTCTGCAAAATGTACGACAAGCGGTCACGGAATACGTTAGATAACTGTCGTAAAACTCTCCTCCTGTAACTTACAAAAGAAATCAGAAAATGAAGGATTCGGGATTTTATTGGATTTTCTTAGACAAACTAAGTTGGTTGACAGAATATACGTTTGTTTGTTTAATTTAATTTACTTTTTATTATTATTTACAGAAAGTATAACACGTCAGATGTTCCGATCCACACTCCATACCAGTAGGTGGCAGAAACGCACCAATTCATTGTTTCCAACCGCCATAAAACATCAAGGAAGAAGAAGATGAAGAAGGCGGTGAATCAAGATGGCGGCATTTAACGCGGAGCGGTGGTTGGAAGACTTACCAAATCACACGATTTTCAAAAAACTACGAGGCAAGGTGCATTTGGATTTAAATGAGAGAGGGGTAGCTAAAAACCTCACCTTCTGTTTGGGTGGGGACTTCTTTGTGTGGGACGATGCAGACAGCGTTTTTTACACCACCAACTTGCGACAGTTGAACTCGGATGACAGCAGCAACAACAGCGGAAACTTTCAAACCCTGCTGTGCATCAACCCTCCTCTCTTCGAGGTGTGCCAGGTGTTGTTGAGTCCCACGCAGCAGCACGTGGCTCTGGTCGGGAAGCGGGGGGTCTCGGTCCTAGAGCTCCCTCAGCGGTGGGGTAAGAGGTCCGAGTTCGAGGGCGGAAGAAGCGACATAAACTGCAGGACCATCCCGGTGGCTGAGCGGTTCTTCACCAGCTCACCGTCGGTGAGTCTGCGACAGGCGGCCTGGTACCCCAGCGAGACGGACGAACCCCACCTGGTGCTGCTGTCCTCCGACAACACAGTCCGGTTTTACGGCCTCAAGTCGCCCCAGACGCCGGCCAAGGTGTTGTCTCTTTCGCAGTCGGAGGATGACAGCAGTGCGCATGCGCCGGCTCGGTCCTACGCTGCGTCTCTGGGCGAGATCGCTGTGGCTTTTGACTTCGGGCCCATTTCAGCTCCAACCCGGCAGCCGCCAGGACTGAGCTCCAAAGACCAGCAGGTCTACCCCATGTACATCCTCTACGAGAATGGGGAGACCTACCTGAGCCACACCAGCCAGACAAACGGGGTGAGTGTCAGCAAACCCGCTGGACCTCTCCCTATGTATCCTGCAGCAGAGGATAATTATGGCTATGATGCCTGCGCCATTCTTTGCCTGCCCTGTGTTCCCAGTATCCTGGTTATCGCCACAGAGACGGGCACGCTTTATCACTGCGTGGTGCTGGAGTCTGAAGACGAGGAGGAGACGGGGGCCGTGGAGAAGTGGATCCGAGGAACAGAGGCGGTGCCGGCTCTTTATGTATTTGAATGCGTCGAGCTGGAGTTAACTCTCAAAGTGGCCACGGGCGAGGATGAGGACCCCCAAGAGTTTGATTTCACCTGCCCAATCAGACTGCACAGAGACCCGCTGTGCGAGCACAGGTATCATTGCACACACGAAGCAGGAGTGCACGGAGTCGGGCTGATCTGGGTCAACAAGCTGCAGAAGTTCCTCCAGTCCGGGGAGGAGGATAAAGACGGCCTCCAGGAGCTGGCTGCTGAGAAACGCTGTATCGTAGAGCACATTCTTTGTACCAGACCCCTCCCGACCAGCCATTCGTCTCCAGTTCTTGGCTTTTTGATTGTGTCTGACCTTTCCTTGGGCGCCACTATGATCTGCATCACCAGCAGCTTCGAGTGCATCTTGTTGCCTCTGCTGAGCTCCGTTCGCCCTCCCTCCCCTCCCCTGCTGTGTTCCCATCCAGGTCCGGGCTCTGGTAGCTCCCCTCTGCGAGGCCTGGCTGACGACTCCTTTGAGCAGCATATCCGCAACATTCTGGCACGCAGCTCCACCAATCCTGTTGTACTAAAGGCCAGCGAGAAGGACGTGTCACCTCCTCCTCCGGAGTGTCTTCAGCTCCTCAGCAGAGCCACGCAGGTCTTCCGTGAGGAGTACATCCTCAAGCAGGACCTGGCCCGTGAGGAGATGCAGAGAAGGGTCAAACTTCTGACAGGCCAGAAGAACAAGCAGCTGGAAGAGATGGCACTGTGCAAGGAGGACCGGATGAGTCTGAGAGAGGCGGCAGAGAGGTTAGCCGACAAATACGAAGACGCAAAGTACCGCCAGGAAACCATCATGAACAGGGTTAAAAAAGTGCTGGGCAGCCTGCAAAACCAGCTGCCCATACTGTCGAACAGTGAGAAGGATATGAGGAAGGAGCTGCAGACCATAGGTGATCAACTGAAACACCTGGACAACTCCATCAAGCAGGTGAACATGAAGATGGAATACCAGAAGACACAAGTGGACAAGAACGCGCCGGCTGCCAGGACGACGGTCTCGCTGAACGTCCACCAGAAGAAGGTTGTTCAAGATGTCCTCAGAGAGCAGGGACAGCAGATCGGTGACATGATGAAACTGATCAAAGACATCAAAAACCACGTCAGTTTCTGAAAAGGTGGACATGCTACCTGGCTATATGGTGTTGGAATTGAAAGATATTTTGTACACTCATTGTTATTTACACATTTTAATAGATGTTTCTAAATGGATCTGCTAAGGTTGCCTTCATGTCTTGCATAACATTTTGCATATGTTACGTCAACATGACTAATTAAGGTCAGAGTCAGTAATGTAGTCAAAGTTGAACATGGTGTGTTTTGGCAACTAAAATTGCAAAAGAAAAAAAAGATGATTCTGCTAAGCTGGTTACCACTTCTTCTGCTCACCTTTTTGAATGAAAATAAAAAATATAATTTTCTCTGTTACTGTCTGTACTTATTTTTAACTGTTTACGTCTGTAAATTAACTCTATTCAAGAGCCTGCATTTTTTTATTTAAACACAAGCGAATAAAACACTGACCAAAATAGAATATTAACAATTAGCACTGAACAATACATCACTATCTGACGCATAGCAGAAGTCTGAACTTATTGCGTCAAATAAGAACAGTAAAACTTTATGAAAACAGACCATGCTGTCGTGCAGCAAGTTAAGTGTTAACTTGTCTAAAGGCTGACTATTGGCCTTCCTTTGACACCTCTCTGATGGAGTCAGGTCACGATATCAGCTACACTTGGTACAAATGTAACCAGAATTGAAAGCTTTTAGATTTTATTTTATGATGTAAACAAGTCGAGTAAAAAATGAGCTGCAGCAACCATCAAATAAGTTATTGCTAATATCAGAATAGCACACTTTATTTTTTTATTGCAATAATTACTAATATGATCACATTGCATATATCTCATCTTTTGCATGAGTATTTAAAATACCTTTTAAATCAGGGAGGGAGTATAAATGATTAGCTGTCATTGTTGCTCATCTCAATACTAAACTCATGAACCGATTTAAATGATGTGTTGTTAGCTGCTTTCATTTCGTCTCTGTCCTGCTATTAAAAGATCCTTTTATTTTTTAGGAAACTTTAAATAGATGGTAAAAATCCACAGTCCATTTTACATCCTGTGTTTTATATCAGCACTCTACAAGATATCTGCTTTGTTAGATATACTATAGCTGAATTCTCTTAAATGTTTCTCTGTTTTAACACAGTAGGTCTCAATTAAGAATTCCTAACGTACCGTTTTAATCCCCATTTGTCCCCTCGTCTACAGAGGGACGTACAGCGTGCAGAGTCAGAGTAAGGTTGCCAGTAATCTGTTTCCACCAGATGTCACCACTCTCTCAGAGTGACTTCACTTTCTGTTCCAAAGCAGGTTTGCTGACGAGGAATTCCCCGCGTAAACACTGGGTGACGTACGAGGAGACCCCGGTTTTGTTGAGTAATCCTCATTGTTGGGGGAGCCTGATGTCAGTGGGGATCCTCTGCTGTCATTTGGGCCTTCCTGCAGGACTCACCTGCTGGCTTGTTGAAGCACTGTGGAGCGAGATTCAAGCTCCACATTTTAAAGATGGTTTATGACTCATCAATGGATGTTTTTTTTCTAATCTTTAAAGAGGCTTTATTTTAACAAACATGAATTCAGGTTAAGTTTGTGTCTTGCCAAGAAACATTGAAGCTGTACTGTACAGAAGAGGGTGTGGTGTGCTACAGGTCTAGGAAAGAAATTCTCCAAATAGGGGGATGTTGTTTCTGTCATAAAGGTACAGTGTCTAGATCCTGTGCATGAGCCTGAGGAAACTTAGCGGACCCTAGGAAAGGAGATATTAATAACTCTTGGTCCAACCCACCACATTCTTCACATGTGAGTCACTGACTGTGAGCCAGAGAGAGAGAGAGAGAGAGAGAGGGGAGGAAAAAGCTGCGCTGTCTCTGTTTCTCATTTGTGTTTCTTTCCATGGAGGAGTGGAAGAGGGAGGCGGGGAGGCCACCCCTCCTTCTTCTGCAAAGCTTGATCGCCCTTATGTGAATCACACACAGCTCCACACGGGACACATATTTGAGCTCACCGCACAGTTTACAGAGGATGAAAGAAAAAAGGACTTGTGAGCATGCTGGTGAGAGAGTGAACGTAGATCCAAACAGGGGTGGGGACAGGACTGGTTTAACTGTGCCTATTGGAGAGAGAGAGAGAGAGAGAGAGAGAGAGAGAGAGAGAGAGAGAGAGAGAGAGAGAGAGAGAGAGAGAGAGAGAGAGAGAGAGAGAGAGAGAGAGAGAGAGAGAGAGAGAGAGAGAGAGAGAGAGAGAGAGAGAGAGAGAGAGAGAGAGAGAGAGGAGAGAGAGAGAGAGAGAGAGAGAGAGAAGAGAGAGAGAGAGATGAGAGAGAGAGAGAGAGAGAGAGAGCACTTCAGATGGAGGGTATGAGTGGGGAGAGCCTCGGAAAAATGGTGGTATGGGGACTTGGCAGGGAGAGAGTGTGACTCACTGTTTATGTGGTCTGTCACTGAGAGACCAAGTGAGCTTGATAAAAACTCAAATCTAAACTCTCCTCCTGTAAACGCCCTCGACTCTCCATCTGTTTAACATTCTTCATCTCAAAATGCTTTATCTTTTAGAAGAACTAAGTGTTTACTCACTATTTTGAGCCTTGTGTATAATTTGACATACAAACAGGTCACGAAAGAGACTCATCACAGTCAAAGGATTTTATTGGTTGCAATATTAGTTAACATACGAACAGTTGGTGGAGCTGTGTACAGTAGTCAGTTACATGTCAATCATTCAGTCTAGAAAAAAGTTGCAACTGAGGTCTGGCTCCTACACATACAAAACGACGGCAACAATTACAAAAATAATATATAAAGAGTGTACAAAGTGTGTCATGTGAAGCATAAAAGTAAAAATGCAGAGTATTAGATGTGTGCTGCCAGTTTGAGTTACAAAATAAGAAGCTTTGAACAAAATAAGTCTTTGTTGATAAAATTCATAGATGATATATTTCCTTGGAAATCACCTCGTAAATACTGTGCCAACTCAAATCTTGACTCGTAAGGAATGTTGAATTCAAAGGTTTTATCATAGAAAAGTTTTGCTCTATATTTAAGCACATATATTATGCTGAAAACGCAGCCTTTATTTACTAGTGCTCAGCAGACATGAGTAGATATTTACATTTAAATCCCATCATGAAAGGCAAACTGAGGAGCGAAGGGGGAGAAGCAAGCTCACCTGTGTGACTTGTTAATCAACAATGTTTGACACTCGGCCCTCGTCATATTGTTTCCGAGGACTAACTTGTGCTTCATTAAAACATTATGCTCCATTGTGCAAGACTGAAATCAGCGTCCAAGTAAAAGCAAAGGAAAACAGTAGCAAAAGTAAATAAAGAAGAGTCTCTCTGAGCTCTCGCGGCTCCAGAGACTTTGTGATATGTCTATATATCAGAGCCCTTCTGCCTGCGTTTGGATGGTGGGATCAGACGTGTTGGAAGCTCAGGGGGGAGACCGTGGCCCTCCAGCTTGACCTCAATCAAGTGGCTCGCCAGTGCAAATTCTTCATCATCCAGCATGCCATCATGATCTACATCTGACAGCTTCCAGATGCGACCGAGCACTGAGTTTGGCAGACGGGAGCTCACCATCCAGTCCTTGGCCTTGGGGCCGCTCAGTTTCCCCTCATTGGGAGCGAGGTTATAGAAAATCTCATCATATTTGGGCTTGTCCTTGGTCACCACCCAATCCTCCTCCTTCTCTTCACCTTTCTCCCCGTTCTCCTCCGCAAAGGGGTCACCCTCAGAGAATGGTCCGCAATGGGTCCCAAGAAAGGCTCCACCCTGCACACCGAGTTGCTCCCCTGCTTCCAGCTCCTCCTGCCGCAGGAGGGGCATCAGCTTGGCAATGTCAGCAGACAGTAACTCATTCAAGGCTGCCATCAGATTAGGCTTCAGGGTTTTGAACTTGGTGAAATCATGAACCATCAGTTGCTCCTTTAAAAAAAAGGAAAGATAAAAATGTGTCAGAGAGTGGATTTATCATTTCATTTCAATTTAACCCAACTGTTGTAAAAATATTATGTAACTGACTCCCAGATGTGCCCAGTAGAGAAAACAGATTAAGACCTACCTGCATTTTAGCACAATCGGGGAAGTCTCCAGCAGAAATGTTATGCTGCAGCTGGATCTTGGAGAAGATAACAGGCAGCTGGTTGATCAAATTCTTCTTTTTATTGTCCTTCCTGAAGAGAGAAGGCATCTCCTGCTTCAGATGGCTAATGATATGGGCATGGACCTGGGATTCAGAGAAGAATAGAAAATGAAAAGTGTACTCAATTGAGGTGATTAGAGTGCAGTACTGTCAACCTGTCCAGGATCATTCACTAAAACACTGGGAAATAAAACTCACCCTGACCAGGCGCGCCCTCTTCACCAGGTCATTGAGCTTGCGTAAGGCTGCATGTCGGGGAAGGTTTTGGATGTCAGCAAACAGATCCTCCTCCTCCAGCTCAAACAGCTTACGGTTGTCTGTAACCATCAGTGGCTCTGACCAGAAGGAGCCAATGTAGACACGCAAAACTTCTGGAGTGCCAAACACCTTCCCCAGGGACCACATGAGCGCCCCGTACACTCTCATAAGCTGCTGGGTTTCCACCATGTCTGCCTTGTTGAGCACCACACGCAGCTTGTCCTCGTTGCCTTTCAGGGCTCCAATGGCCTCAGAGAACTCGTCTGATATCTCCAGTTTATGGGCGTCAAATAGAAGAATGATGAGGTCAACACGTTCAGCAAACCAGCGCAGGACAGCTGGGAAGTCATAGCCTGTTTGAACACGATGAAAATGTAACTTACAGGCTCAAAAAAGTCAATGTTCAGTATTTAATGAACTGCAAAAAGTAGTCAGGAGAGGGAAGACGGTTGGAACAGACACAAACCCTTCATAACTCTTTTTATATCCGTCAAACTTTAAACAGCTGACACTCGGCTTCACTTCATCAAAAAAACATTTCTTTCACTCTTAACATTAAAATGTTCAGCAAAATAAATGTCTAAAATGTGTTTTCTCATATGTGTCATCCTAAAAGGGTCAGTTCACCCAAATTCCCCAAAAGAAACGTTTATAACTCCAGTCGCCACTTTCAGATTGCCGTCTCAGTATTTCCTCATGTTTAGTTCACAGTACTTTTCACTGAAATATACTGTTAGAACACAAAACATGTCCCAGGTATCCTGGATTTCAAAAGAACTTAGCTTGGAGCTAATTGCACTGGAACAACTTCTTCCCAAATAAACGGAACGAATAATCCGGAGAAACCTGACCACTTCATCTACATAGACAAACACACGCTAAATCCACAAACAGCATTCCACTCGGCTCTGCTGCATCGGGCTGGAGGCAGAAATCTCCTCGAGTGAGTGTGTAAAATATCAACACACAACATAAAGTATTAGAGAAATAATTCCAGCGGAAAGTAAGCCTTTTGTGTGTATAATTTGGATGCACTGACCCTTTAAACGTGTTAGTTTTTCATGCAGAATGATTTGAGTATGAGTGAGTCACCTAAGGCGTGAATGCATAGAAAAGTGAGAAACGGCTGGTTGATGATGATCATGGTTGTTTTTCGACAACAATTTTTCCCAGATGTGCTGACAGCATTAATTCTGTATCTCTGTCGTTGATTATGGTTTAATGGCTGCTCGGTGAACTGCCAAGATTTTTTTCTCGCTCTGCTGCTGAAGTGTTATGGTGACAATGAGCCCCATGAGTTAGCCAGGCGTGCCAATGACATGAGTTTGTGAGTTGAAGTTTAGGGGATGTGTGTCTCTTCAGGCCCCACCATGTCCTCTCCTTACCTCTGCCATCTTTGACATCTTTGACACCTTTGACACCTTTGCCACCTTTCTCACCTCGGCTCACTCTCTGCTTAGCACCTGACAGGATCCCCGGGGTGTCAATTATGCTGATGCTCTCGAGGACCTGGTTTGGCATCTGGGCACACTGAAACCTGATAGTTTATCACCACAAAGAAGAGAAGTCACATAAAGGAACAAGTTCACAGAGGTGAGTTTTTTCACCTAAATCATGTGAATAATGGTCGACTCTTATCAAAGAAGCCAATGTAATCTAAGGAGTAGATTGAAAGCCACACTCGCCACACCCTCCTCCCCTCCCACTGCAGACCATTGTGCGCAAGCAGACCTCTCATTGCTGCGTGCTTCCTGAAGGAAAATGACCACTACTGCCAGAATCAAACAATAAGACCCGCTAATGATGTACGTCTTAGAAAAACAACACCACTTCCCGTGGTGTATGGGCTTAACGAGCCCACCGGTTGCCTGAACAGGAAGTCCAAGCAAAAGGAGAGACGCAAATACGTTCACGAACACGCCCTGCAGAGGGGAAGACGGACACTGCTGGAAAACTGGCATCACACTTTTTACACTGCAGTTCCACTACACTAAGTAGCACTGCGTGTTTCTATCATGTCTTGCATGTCCATGCTTCTAGAACATGTGACTCTTTTTGTTGAGTTTACACGAGTGGAAAAACATGCACAGAAGTCTGGTGTCCCAGACAGTAAACAGAGTAGAGGAAAGAACTTCAATGTAAGCTTTCTCTAACAGATTCCGTAAGTGTGTGAGTTCATTTATTTGCCTTTGCCCCGAGGGGCTGTGGAGCCCTCTGAGCTTGTCTTTGAACATGCGTACATTGCAGTTCCTGTCGGAGCACTTTAGCTTTCATCACCCTCTTGGGTGATATCGCTGCCCTTCTCCATTTTTCCACAAATAAGGAAAGTGCCTCCTCGCTCTGAAATTTGGCACCAGGACTTGAAATTCCAAAGAGCTAAAAAAATCTGTTATCTCTCCTTCCCTGCTTCCCTCATTGGGTTTTTTCTCACAGTCTGTTCGTTTCACACTGACGTCTTTGTGCCTCACTCAGTGGAAAAAAAAAATCACATAACATTTGTGAATAAAAAGCCCACTCTCACCTGTTGAGAAAAGTGTTTCCAAAAGGGTTAAGTTTGCGGAAAGGTTTGTTGGGGTCCACAATAAGGGCATTCCCGGGGATGACCCCCTCCACCTCCCCATGCATGATGGCAGTGAAGCAGTCTGTGGTGGGCTCAGGTCCCACCCTGCTGCCAGGAATATCCTGCTCCAGTAGATACCTGTCAGTCACACATTTTATGAGTTTTTCAGAGCAGGAGATCAGAGGTATTATCACACAAAATGTTTGCTGCAGAGTTGATAATCTTACTTGATGAATGTTGTCTTTCCGGTGGAGTATTGTCCCACCACCAGCACCATGGGCTTGTTGTCAAAGTCTGCATCCTCCAGGCTTTGAGAGTGGAAGTCGTGGAAACCATAGTGCTGCTCCAGAGGCAGAAGCTTTTGACGATACAACGATTTGAGTCCTTCTGTCACAGTGCGGATCACCTCAGGCGTCTTCTTCACATTTTTTCGCCCCCAGCGTGACATGTTGATTGAGGAAGAAGATTACAGGGGTCTTCTTACAAAAATCAGTGTCTGAGGTTTTTTTTTTTTTTTGCTGTTTGGAGCTGTATTTCCTGTAGCTTCGAAAACCTTCAGGTGTTTCCTGTATTTATGTGGACGCCGCTCACTTGTCCTTGAAAACTCCTCTGCACACCCTTAGAGAGAAGACTGGGATGATACTTTGTTTGAAGTTCAGATCTTCCCCTTTGAAAACGGTTTGCCCTCTGAGATGTGAACAGGAAAGAAGACATGTTAATCCAAATAAAAAAAGAAATAAATCCAGCAGGCAAAAGTTTCTAAGGGTTCTTGTTATTGGTGATTTAAGTCTTGAGATGTTAAACCCAGAGTTGGCTTCAGCCCACAGCTATTGCCAAGTATTGTCTGTGCATGCCTGGAAAAAAATGGTGTTCAGGCTGGAAAACTCACAAACCCAGCCCTGCTTCAGGATTTGCACAGGCACAGCTAATTTCTTTAATGTGAAATGAGTAAGACATTCCTTTTATCCCCTGCAGTTCCTCTCAGTGGAGCACAAAATACATGCCTGATTGTTCATGTAGGGGAAAGACCACATTGCTTCGCGAATGGAAAATTATTTTAGCCTTGTGTAACGGTCTCTTTTTATGTCACAGTCTACAAAAACAGAAAGACTGGATTAGGAAATGAAGGCAAGATTCCTCATTAGAAGCAGGCTGACAAAGAGGCACAAAGGTAAGACACGCGTCAGCCCAACTCATGTGAGCTGAGCGTCTCCCTCGCAAATCCCATTTGAACAAGGATACAAAAATATCTGCCACAAGAAAATGGGCTTTTCTGTCCTGACATGTCACAAGACCAGTGTGAAAAAAAGTTTTGATCAAGATGGCGCACTTTTGAGATCTACATGGCAGACACTGAATTTGATTTGAGCATCTGGTTAAGGTCATTTCTTAAGATTGAGGATGGTTGGAATATATCTTTTGAGTTTATGCATAAGAACTAAAACAGTGTTTGTGCTTAAAAGGAAAACATGCAGGAGCAAAAGGAAAAGGAGAGGTTACATTTTAATATCCAAATGAAGAATTATAAATTACTTTTCCAAAAGATAAAAGACAGCTTGACAAGTTTGTCTTGATTTCTAAACTAAGCTGTTATCTTTACTTTCTTCAAACACCATCCTCTGCTGTTTCACGATCTGGCTCAAAAGTTAAAACAGATGCTGATCAGTTAATTGACACTGAATGTTTAAAAAGAAGTATTTACCAAGTTTTAAAGGAGACTTCTTCTTCTTCTTCTTCAAGTGCCTTGACTTCTTCCTCGTTTCAGCCTCGCTCTCCGGAGTTTGGAAAATATTTTGACTTGAGGAGACAAAAACAGCCAATCTGTTGGAAGAGCTGCAGCTACATGTATGGGTGTACCTCTGACAGCAAATAGGAACCCTCGCAGCAGAGGATCCTTCTTCTCCAGTGTTTAATGTATTTCAGATGAGCTCCAAATGTGGCAAGAACTCGTCCTCTGCTTGCTGAAAGAGCACAAAGCAAACAGTTAGACACACAGCTCACTCCACTGAAGCTGACTTTTCTCTCTCTTTGCCTGCTTCTGCTTTAATGTACCTCCTCTTTTAGGGATGCCTGGCAACACTTTGGACAGCAATAACATTCAGTTCAGGGCAGAGATGACCTGACTTGTGGTCAGAAGGCGTGGACCTAGAGGCGGGGGCTTTGAATAAATAATTTGGGTGGAGCCTTTTTTTTTTTTTTTTATAATCATAATACATTTATGCATATTTTGAATAATTAAAAAGAACTTATACTGCACCCTTTCAACCTCAAAGACTTTTTTCTCCTACTAAAACTACTGTAGCATGTCTTACATTTACACTTCTGCCCCCCCTCATCAGTCTAAGCTCTTTAGCTCCTCCCAAACTCTGAACCCCCCCCCAGGCAACCAAACACACCACTCTACTTTTCCACTGCGATGCACCACCTGCTGGCTGTCTGATAGAGAACACACCCTGTGGCCACCACCATCACCACCACCGCCTCCCAACGCTCACACAGTACTCCTCAGTCATCATCACTCCTCCACAGGAATGCACCCGGAAGATTAGGAATCCAACAGCTGGACAAACGACAAGACAGTGTGCAATGTTTCATAAAAGAAGCAAGGTTTAATTTACAGTTTTACTAAATGTACATTTCTTTTTAAAAAGTGTCATTATACACAATAAATACAATACAAAATTAATCTGTAATACTATACTTCAAATTCTCTTACGGTCTTTTGTACATTATTATTGTTCCTTTTTTCCATGTCAATGCTTGTGCCGTGTTTGTGTTTGAATTGTCCACCAGGCCGTAAAAGACAAACGAAACACACATGGGAGGCAGGGATAAAGTGGCAGAAAGATGAGACAGACATTCAACTGTTATAACTAGTCTGCCCCCTGCTGACAGAAATGCCGTTAAGTCCTAACCTGGCATTGTAGGCAGCAAAGAGGGCAGTGTGTGTGTGTGTGTGTGTGTGTGTGTGTGTGTGTGTGTGTGTGTGTGTGTGTGTGTGTGTGTGTGTGTGTGTGGTTTTAAAACAAGAAACCGTGAAAATCATTTTTTACTGGAACCAGGAGAGAAGTGAATTTCCTTTCTTTTCATTTACACCGTGACAGTACCCTAAAGCAAACATCTTAAAAACCTGGACTTTACTATGCTTCTTGCAGGCTTCGTGGATCTGAAACAGTTATTGACTATTCCACTTGCAGACCAAGATAAGTTATCTTTTCAGCATTCAAACGTAACCTTGAAGTTTATTTGACATCTTAAGTTCTTTTTCTTTTTTTTTTTATGTAGGTGGACTGTAACATTTAACATGTTCTCTCTGCTCTTGTAGGGAACATTATCGGTGTTGGATGTAAAAGGACGACACCATGTTTAATGATCTCTTCCAACATAGGCTGCAGGTTAAATAAGTTGTTGACTTCTGAACCGTTTAATTTAGCTGCCTGATGCTCACTGGCTCAACGTCGAAACCAGGAAATAAACCGCTGTTGGCTACGACAGGGGCACACACACGAAAGGAATGTTTGAATAGTGAATAAGAAAAGATTAAAAGTGAATAAAGAAGGAAAAAGAACAAAAAAACATCTGACGAGTTCATGTCACTTTAGCTTGGCTGATAGAACAGATACAAAATGTGAGGCATCTTCAAGTCTGCAATTCACAAGGACAGTTTTTACCTTTGACCACACTCACTATTTTCACCACAGGTCTACCTCAGGTTGTAAATGACAAAGAAAATGACAATTCAAAAGGACAAACAAAGCCATCACAGCTTGGCAGAGTAGTACAGTGATACTGTTTTCACAGTGCCCTCCTTCCCCTGCCTCCCATCTGTCTGTAACCCTCGTCAGTCCGGCCTCAGGCTGAGGGGCTGTTATCTGCTTTGAGTCTGGGGCACCAGGCTGCCGTTGTGGCCGCGGCCACCAACCTGAGGGTGCTGGGCCAAGGAAGAGGACGAAGATGAAGAAGAGGTTGGGACTGAGGGCCTGTGGGATGAGGTCGCCGAGCTCCCTGGGCGCTGGCTTTGGTGTTGGTGGGACCTGCTGTTGGCCCCTTTAATGTGCTGCCCGCGGGCAGAGGGTTCCTGCTGCAGGTTCAGGATGCTGTCAATAGCGCACTGCAGGTGCTCATTAAGAGAGTCGTCAGGAGGGCTGCCGCTGGAGAAGCTGGCGTTATCCATGTCAGGGGAGTCTGACTTACAGCGTTTGGCAGGAAGCAAAGAGTCTCGAGAGAAAGAGGACTCAGGAGAGGGAGGACCAGGGGCATGCTGGTCCATTCTGAATGTCCCACCTGCCCTGTGTCTATTTTTTCCACTTGCCCTCTTGTATTTACCCACGTCTGTCTCTAGGTCTGTGCACTCCTCCCCTCTCTCCTTTGCCCCTTCCCTGTCTAGGAGCTGAGGGAGGTGATGATGCTGCGTGGTTTTGATACCACGATTAAACACCTCGTCCATTTCATCCAGCCCCTGCATTGCACTCCCGTAACGCCCCGTTGCATTGCTCGATTCCGTGTGAATGTGTGAGGCCTCCCTGCTTCTCTTCTCCACCTTCACACTGGCTATCACTGTCCTCTCTGAGGGAGGAGAGGAGGCCTCGTGCCTGGGGGGTGAAGGTGTAGGTCTGGGGTAGGTAAAACTCTCTTCCCCTCCCCCTGGCACACCAGGTCTGACTCTGGGACTAATGTTTTCTCTGTACGTTTTTCTTAGAGGGAGTCGACAGGTCGTCTGTGAGGGAGTGGCAGTCGAATTTGAATTGGGTTTCGCCGCCCCGACGTCGTGGTGATCCAAGGTCCCGTTCATTTGAGCAGAGGAAGAAGACGTGGAAAACGACCAAGTATGGGAGGAAGAGGTGGAGGAGGATGGGGCTGCGTTGTGCGTAACGTTGCCTTTCGGTGATTGGTTACACTGAGCAGTTGTCGTGGTGACTGATGAGGCAGCAGGAGCAGTGCAGACCGGGGATTGAGTTCTGATGACTGTTTTAGGAGTTGATAAAGGTTGGGACTTTGGGTGCGTCACAGCGTCCTCAAACTGAGGCTGGGATGTCGACTGGCTGCTCTGCTGAGACTGAGGTGTGTGTACTGGGTCTAAGGCTGTATTGTGGACCACCTTACTGAACCCCGCTTGATCCTGTTTGATCTTAAGCTTTAAGCCGATTCTCCTTCGAGCCTCGTAGGTCTTCATAGGCGGTTTGCTGGTTCTCTGTGGGAGAGCATCGTCATCATCGGCTGCTTGAGAGTTGAAGGACGAAGAGGAGAGAGAGGACGACGCTGCTGGAGCGCGAGTCGAGGAGGAGCTCTGGCTGCTGGGCTCGACCAGCCTTCCTGCTGCAGCTGGTTGAGTGGGACAACTGCTGGACCAGGACACAGAGGCCCCGCCTTCACCGTGCTTTATTACGAGCTTGGTGGGGGGGAAAGGTGTAGTGGGTGGGGGGGCAGGCGGTGCTGTGGTTGGAGCAGGAGCAGGAGCAGGAACAGGAGCAGGAGCAGGATTGGAAGCAGGCGTCGGAACTGGAGCAGGAGCAGGAGCTTGCGTTGGTACAGGAGGGGGATTTGGAGGGATGTTTGGGAGAGGGGTTGGGGCAGGAGCTGGAGGTGCTGGAACAGGGACAGCTGCTGCTCCTCCAGTCGCAGTCGAGGGCTCAGCAGACTTCTGCTGGGATGAATATACACCCTCCAACATCCGTGCGTTTGCCACAAACTCCTCTGCAAAGAAAATAAACAGAATTATACCATCAGCTTATCAGCTTGAACCATATTTAGATAAAAACATCTACAAGACCGTGTGAGGGATCTTGGTCCAGTACCTGGTCTCTCCCTGGCTAAAACTCTATCCTGACTCAGCGCGATCTTCTCCTCCTGAATGAACATCCGGTCCATCATCACCATCTCTGCCGAGGGGCCAAGTCTCTGCTCAGGTTCGAACACAAAATACCATATCTTCTAAATCAATTCAGAACAAGAAAGACGGCAAGGTAAATGGCTGAAGTGCTGCTTTATAAACTTACTTTGGACTCTGCAAAGAGCAGGCAGCGATATTTATCCAGCATGGCCTGGGTCCTTTTCAGCAGATGACACGAGACCCTCTCAAATTCATCATCCACTGTGAAGAGGAGAACCAAGATGGTCATGAAGGCTGCGATCACAGGGAAAGTGGCGCTTAACTCCAGAAGAGAAGGAGTTCGTTACCTTTTTGATAGTCTTGAGAAGAGTTGGCAGTTCCCTGGTAGACATGGTAAGGCATCAGTCTGTGAAAGGTGTCCTCAAACGAGTGGAAAGGAGCACTGTAGTTTGGGTGGAGTACTGAACCCTGCTGTTTCCTCAGTTGTTCCAGCATCCTGTGATGTTTGTATAAAGAGATGCTGTTCACAAACACATTAATGATGAAACAGTTTTAAGTCGTTAAAATGCACAAGGCACACACCTGGCTTCTTTGCTTGGCTCTGCACTGAAAGGCATCTTCATTGTTGTCGTCTGTGATGTGAACGTACGAGATAGGAAACAAGGATTAATTTCTCACACTTAAAGCTTTAATGGTGGAGTCGTTCTTTGGGATTAACATTGAGGTTATAATCCTTAACCTGAGTTTGGACTGGGGTCGGGGGCTGTGGAGCAGGCATTTGAGTCAGACTACTTCCCAACACCTGTATCTGCATCCCAGCTTTCCCCAGAGTCATCCCTCCAACTGAGCTGATCACCCCTGGCATTGGCTGAACCTGTGAGCAAAGACACAGAGAACATTAAAGGAAGACATTGGAGGTAAAAATCCAATCACCCTAAATTCATTATAAATCGAATAGGACACGCAGAAGTATTGATCCTACCTGGGCAGGCTGGGTAAGGCTGGCAGGAGTGACAGTCTGATTCACCATTGATCCAGCTGGCCCTTGGGTGCCTGAGAATACCTGTAAGTCACTTGATGCTAAAAAAAAAAAAAAAAAGAGGAAACAAATTATTTAAAAAAAATACTTCATAGTATGTTAAGGTTCATTTAGATCAACATCATTTATCTTACCTGTGGCAGGCGTTTTGACTAGCACTGATGTGGGCTGCAGCACTGACAGAAGCTGAGCAGGTGTACCAGTGCTGGAAGATGTTGCAATCACCAATTTATCAACAGGCACATCTTGCTGGGAGCTGAACTGACTGGTGGCTGGAGGTTGAGTTTGAGGCTGAGGTTGAGGCTTGGGTTGTGCAGACTGCTTGGCCTGCAGCAAGATGTTCTGCTGGACCTGGGAACGCATTAGCACATTTTCCTAATTTGTTTTTATACAATAAAAGTCTATTTTGGTTTCCTGAAGCCTTTCTGAGCTGCTTGGTTTGAACTGACTGAATTGATCACCCCTTAAATTATCAATTAAATAAGGACTGAAGCAAGACTTTCAACTTTTTTAAGCGAGTGCAAATGCATAACCATTACAGTAATGGAACACTAGTAGTAACATTTGGGATGCTAGCTGTATCAGATAAGAATAAAAACTACACCGATGAAGTTCCTATTTATATCTACAAAAATATATAGCAGATAATATCTTCACAACACATTAATAACAGCTGTTGCACGACGGGAGGCTAAAACATGAGGGAGGACATACACAAGACGATCATAATGAAAATAAAGTTGCACGCACATATTTCATTTGTATTAATCTTTCAGGTGAGCGGGGAATATACCTGGTGCAGCTTGTCCAAAAGTTGTTTTTGCTGAGGTGAGGGCTGAGCTATGCCAGACAGGGTCTGAATTTGTGCTCCTATTAATTGCAGGTGGTGCTGCTGCTCTGCTGTTAGGCCCTGGATGGGGACCTGGGCTTTTACTACAGCAGTGGCAGAAGTGCTGACGGGAGGAGCAGTAAACGGGTGCTGTGCAGGTGGAGCAGGAGGAGGCTTGGGGGACTGTGACATGGGAGGCATATCCTGCTGATAAGGGGCAGGCTGGGAGGCTGGCCGTGGCTGGGGCTGAAGCTGAACTTGAATGTGTGTCTGCTGGGGCTGGGGCTGTGCCGGCTGTGTCTTTTGCTGTTGGCCTTGTGGAGCTGGTTGTGAGGACTCTGCAATCTGATTATGGACAATAAAGAGTTGTGGATGGGACGAGGGTGTGCCTGAACGAGTGGGCGTTAGAGTCTGTGTCTGAGAGGGAGGGTGTGGGTGCTGTTGGTGGTGTGGGGACTGGATCTGCTGGCTCAGAGTGAGAGGAGAATGGGAAGGCTGGGGGCTTTCGGACACTGGGGGCACTGCTGTGTGAGTCGTCAAGCCCGGCGAAGGGGACATGCTCTGGATCCTCAGGGGCTGCTTATGTCCGGTAGAGGGTACCTGAGAAAGTGGAACCACAAAATACTGGGATGCTTACTTGATTCAGGAATGCAGACAACATTTAAAAGCAAGAGGGCATCAAGCATAAAAACAACACACACTATACAAGTTCTGCATGCACTGTAGACTAAACCATCAAAAACGGTATAAAATTGACACTAGATACAAAACAGGGCTGGGCGATAAGGCTATGTACGCAATCAAATAGTAAATCATTTTGCTTAATGCTGGTAGTGTGAAGCAGAGCTTTAAACTTCAAGCATTATTGTTCCTTTAAACATCAGTACTAAGACAATGAATCGCTGTATTTTCCCCAAATACACAGAAGATCAATATATCGCCCAACCCAGATCCAAAAGTACAAAAACAACACAAAATGTTCCTTAAGCAAAGTGTTAGACTTTTAAAAAAACTAGTAGATGCTGAAGCCAATTGATTTTTTTTTTTCTACAACTGAAGAAGATTAGACACAAAGAGGCACAATGATCATTTGGTGAGCCAAAAAGGAAAACAGTTAACAAAAGCAAGAAGTTGAGATCTGCGGGGGCCCGAGATGGTGAGGTCGGGGGTGATCCTAAGATTTCAGGGACTGGGGGTAAGGGGGAAGAATGTAATCATCGGTGAGGGATCATTACACTTGTCAGACAAGGTTACAACGGGTGGCACTCGAGTACACGCGAGTCTACATGAGAGGTGCCGGGTGTCGATTCGTTGGTCAGTAATGCAGCAGGTGAAAGTGAGTGGATTTCATCTGATTACGTGAGGTGAGTTGATTGAATGTGATTGAGCTGAGTGTTAGTAAAAAGGCACCTTGTTGGCTGGCTTAATCAAGCATGAGCATGGTATTGTATTATTTTACAAACGACATCCAGGAGAATGAATGAGAACATACCAAATTAGTAAAAAAAAAAAAAAAAAAAAAGAGACCCTTGATTGGTAGTCAATATTCTATTAAAGATGCACAAAGAAAAATATTTATGAAGCACAGTGGCTGACAAACAATACGTAAGGACAACTGGAATGATTATGCCTTTACAAAACAACAGAGCAATGAAAGAATCAAGCTGAAGCTGCAAGCAAATTAGTAATATTTGAGCTTAGGATTGCATAGCAACTTTAGGAAATTGTAAGCAATGACTAATGCAGAAAGGTACAGAGCAGTGACGTGGAAAGGTTAAGATTCCCTAACATTGTGGCGGCAGCAGCAGCAGCAGCAACAAGTGGGTGGGGCTTGACATAAAGGGGCATTTCTACCTGCTTTACCACTGCTGTCATGTGGGAGGGGCCAGGGGAAGGACTGTGGCTCTGACCCACCCAAGAGTCAGTTAATTGGCTGTCATGGACAGCGGGGGCCGGAGCAGTGATGTTGTTGCTGCTGACGATTACAGACGCTGGTACGCCCACAGAGGGGGTTGACTCATTCTCTGATTGGTGGTGCTGCTCCTGATATGAGTGCATTTACCATTTCAGGACCAAGGAGGGAAGAAGGGGATTGGAGGGACAGGGGAGTAAAATAGTAAAAACCAAAGAGGTCAGACAAAGATGTCACTCCGTGCAGGTTATTTATTTTTAAGACAGCGTTAACTGTACACAAATAAACCATGGACTGGAACACTGACCTGTTGCAGGAACATCTGGAGGGACTCCTGACTCAGGATCATACTAGAGCCCTGGTTTGTGAAGAGTAACCTCCCTGGACTGTGCTGAGCCTGAGGGGGGACCAGCCCCACTGCTGTGACAGATGCAGAGGTGGACACAGACATGGACGGAGAAGAGCAGGGTATCGTAGTCGCCGTGGACAAAGACGAAGATGGTTGCATGGCGAGGATAGAGGACTGCGGTACGTGCTGCTGAGTGGGATGAGCAGCTTGATCCGTGGAGCTGCCCAGCACAGTAACACACTCTCCAGGCTGGCCTTGAGCCATGGTTGCTGCTCCTGTGCTGTTGCTGCTGGGAACTCCACCTGGCTGGGGTTGTAGGGCCGGCTGTAGACTGACTGCGGGGCTTAGTCCTTCCACCTGACTAAGCATCGTCAAGGAGTTCTGGATTGGCATGCCCTGTATGACTGTCTGGGCATGACCGGAGACGGTATGCGTCTGTGTCTGACTTTGACTCTGAGCCAGTGAGACAGGCACCTGAAAGAGGGTGGGTGTGCCCATCTGACCAGGCTGGAGCTGAATGGACCCGGAGAGGATGTGGGCAGCCCCAGGGTGGCCCTGTGAAGTCAATACCTGACCCAGGTTAATGTTCTGGTTTGCAGTTAAAATCTGGTTTGCAATGAGCTGTCCACCAGGACCCTGACTGGTAATTATGTGGCCACCAGGGTGTTGGGTCAGGATCTGTCCACCGGCTTGTAGCTGAGGCAGGAGAAACTGGTGGTTTTGACCTTGCAGAACAGTCTGAGAGGGGATAACTATGCTGCCTGATTGGTTCAACAAGTGCACACTGAGGGGTTTGCCAGACGGTTGCCCTGCTTGTTGTTTGAATAAGGTTTGCTGAAACTGAGGGCCTTGTGTTGTGCCTTGAGTGTTCAAGACAACATTAGAGCCCGGCTTCCCAGTCAGAAAGGTTACATTCTGCGCAGTGGAAACTGGGATTTGCTGCAACCCTAGCGTCTTGTGGGCATCATTTTGTGAAGGTTGGGGTATTTGTTGTGGCTGTTGTTGTTGCTGTTTGAAGAGTTTGGTTTGAATGGCTCCCCCCTGAGGAGGTTTGGGCTGAATGGGGGTTGGTGTGCGCTGGATGATCTGCATGATTTGGCCTTGATTTTGAGCGTGGGGTCCAACTCCTGAACTAAGAGAGGTGCTGCCAAAGCCCACAAGCCCAGCGGGGGCAGTCATTGTGCCGCCACTGCTGTTTGTGTCAGCAGCACAAACAGCTGGTCCGTTTAAAGCTGGAGATCCCAACGTGGTTTTGTTACCTTGGATCAGAAGTCCGCCCCCTGAGCCTCCAAGGGCTGCCTGAGAACCAGTAGCTGATACCTCTGGCCCCGATTGGTGCAGCTGGTAACCACCCATTGCTTTAGCCAGGATTGGTTGTCCAGATTGATTGATAGTCATGACTGTAGGCTGACCCACAACCTGAATCTGTCCAATACCTAAATGTCCCGACTGACTCCCATTAGGAAGAGCTTGAAGACTTGAAATGGGTTGAAGTGTCACGTTTCCAAGGCCCACAGGCTGCATAAATGGCTGAACACTAATGGCCTTGTTCATCACCTGGGATTGGAGCTGAAGGCCCTGCTGAGCCAGGACCGACCCCAGTATGTCTGCTGTGGCATTGGGAGGAGTAGCAGTGGTGCTTGGTGCTGACCCGGGGAAAATTGTCGCTGCTCCTCCAACACCTATGCCTACACCAACAGTGGCGCCTGCAGCCCCGGACAGGCTGGCGTCAGGCAGTGTCTGAACCACCTGCGTAAGGCCTGGAATTCCAAAGGAGCCCAGATCCAACTCAGCCTCTGCCTCCTGTAAACTTTGCTCGGTGATGTTTGCTTCAGCCAAGCTCTGCTGCAGGATGTCACACGGCTCGTGATTCGTCCCAATGCCATTGCTCCCACCTTCGCCACCAGGGGATCCTCCCAAGATGTCATCATCTTCCAGGAAGTCCAGGTCAACACTGACTCTGGGCAGGCCTGCCGGCTCATTGGCCGACAGCTGGACTGCAGGCTGGATCTCTGGAACATGGCCCTTAAAGTGAAGAAGGAGAGTCAAGAGGAGAAAAGTGAAACCAGGTGATTGGTGAATTTCTGATGGATATGCACGACAGCAAGAATACAAACGTGAAAACCCCACAAAAACCTCTTGTGTCGTTGCAGAAAATCAAAGCTGGTAGAGTGGGGAACTGTTAGTGGAAAAGGAGGATTTTTGGAGGTGCATGCTACATGGATGGATAGAAAACAGAAGGAAAAGGATGGGGGATTTTACTCACCCCAGTGGTAGAGAAGAACGAGCTGGAGGGGTCACTCGAACCATCCAAAAGGTCGTCAGTGTCCAACTACAGACACACCCACCCAGGAAAGGACAGACAGAAACCAAAGGGACCCACACAGGCAGGCAAAAGCCACCAGGACAGAGAAACAAAAGGACCATCAAATAGAGGAGGAGGGCAAGAAATGGACAGAACAAAGTCCAGAGAACCAAGATGGTAGAGAACCAGCAAAAACATAAGCGACAGACGGGCAAAATTATAAGTATAACACAGGGTTGGGAAGCGTTAGTATTTGCATTTCGTATTCAAAAGGAAAGGCGGACAGAAAATTTGGTTGAGCCATCAATAAGCAAAGACAACAAATAAGCAGAGGAAGAAGTGAAATAAAAAATAGTGGGGACGTGGGGTTTTTAGGGTGCATCAACATGTAATCTGCTTGTGACAGTCTGAGGCAAGCCTTAACTAAAAGGTGCAGAAATAAGACCTCACCACATCCAACCAGCGAACACACAGTGTAAAACTAGAAACTTTCCCTTTTCTTCTCTTTTACTCACATGGGTCTCAGATCCATGAAGAAAGTCATTGAGAGCTTCTGGGTCACTGCAGGGGGAAAAAAAAGAAAGAAGTGATTTACCACAGAACAAGGGCAACCATACAAACAGATAAAACACACTGTCAATAATAGCTTACCAAATTACATCTAGAAGGCACCTGCCGTCTTCATCATCCATGACAACTGTTGAGAACGCAAAAGCCCAGTGATTATTTATTCAACATTAAAACACTTTACATAAAAATATCCTTTTCACACATCAATAATATGTCAATTACGTACAAACTCAGTTACATTTCGACTGTATTTTGACAGGACCAAGTATCGAATAATGATGATGAATTATAAAACAGCAACATCAAATATCCTCTGCGTCTGGTTGGAGTAATGTCATTCGGCTAGACATGACTTAGAAATGTTTTATAGTCGTACAGTTTTCATGACATTTGAGGGATTCTTCTCCACATTATTGTACGATCTTAGCATCGACTGGTCTCACAGACAGTACAAATGCTGCAATACAAAATGTGGCAGTGCAAGTAAAACCTTTAAATCTTAATATATTGCATAACATGTTTCCTAAATGTCTGATGGTATAGTAAGGTCATTTTAATTCAGTAGATATCGTACATATTGCTCCTTAAAGAAATATATGTTTTTCATTTAAATGTTATTTATTTACAATAACACTGTCTGAAGCTAAAAAGCTACCAGGAGAGTTTCAGTTTTAATATTGCAGGCCTGAGACTGAAACTTCTCACATAGCATTTTATCATCAAACAATGTTTACAGGGACACAATTTTCCTCTGAGGACCGTTTGTGTGTGAGTTACAAACATATCCCACCAAATCTGTACATTTCTCCAACTTTTACATTTCTCCATTAAAACTCCACAGTGCACCTTTAACGCGTCATGTTTCTACATCGTCTGAGAAAAAAAGTATTCTGTTGTTAAGAGAATATTCAAGAGATCTAACACGAGATGTGTTAGCCATACACAGAGGCGCTGCGTGTCAACAGGTGAGGCAGTCAACCATTCAGGGGCCCCAGACCACTCAGGGGCCCCAGGCGGCTGACAAACTTTCCTCCAACAGCAGTAGCTTAAAATGAGCAAATTTTGACCGTAGGAAACATCCCTATTGACAAATACATTTTCTTCTCCTGCACTGGTTATGTACATTTCTTTATAAGTATGAGTTTATTTTTAATGTGAACAGGTTTAATTTGTTTGTTCTAAGTCATATAGGGGGGCTTCTAAATCTTGTTTTTTTTGTTTATTATATAAAGAAGGGTGAGGGGACAGAGGTTGCTTATTGTAATTAATGTCTCGTATCCTGCATACTGCTACTGAAGTCTATCTATCTATCCATCTATCTATCTATCACTCATGGGAAAAACAAAGTTTGTCATTGAAAATCACTGAACAAATTAATAGGAATTATCAATCTGGTAGTAAAATTAAAAAATAAAAATAAAGAGGACATGTCCAGATATAATAGAGGTTTCATGGGGCCCTTAAATAAGTTTTGCATTGGGCCCCTGCAGACTCAAGAATCGCCACTGCCTACAGAGAGAGAGAGAGAAGTAGACAACAAACTGAAAACGCGCGGTTTTCACGCAGCCTGGAAATATCTGCAGGTTCGGCTTTGCTTCATTCACCGCAAGTCTCACAAACATAAAACACTTTCACACATGCAATCGAGTCATCCACAATTCCCCCCCTCGTATTTTTGCAAGGGGGTGTCTGCAGCTCTGCACAGCCAGCGACTCGGAGCCATTGCTCGGTCACAGAAGAAGCAGTACGCAGGATATGAATGGAAACCCTGCAAGCCAGCGGCTTGCTACATGCTAGCTGCTGTTTTCACAGATATTTGCGTGCATATCCTGCCGATTATCTCACAGTATACGACATTTACTGGCAACGAGACGCACTTAATGCTCCGATTAAATAAAAACGATTCATCTCCAAACCCCTGTTATTATATATAATCCTGGCATTTCTGGATGCATCTGGGTTAAATTTCGTTAGCCTAGCTGGGGCTAGCCTTGCTAAGCCAACTAGCCATCAACAATATCTGGACGTAGGAGCTAGCTTTAGCCTTTGACATTCAAAACAAACCACAGAGTGACACAGTTTTGACACTCAAACAGCACCGTAGCACCTCAACTCCACCAGGACGGAGTGCTAGTGTCTGTTCAGGGGTGCAGACTCAATTGCGTATCGAGCTATCTGTCCCTACTTGCAGGCAAAATATGAGTTAATGTAGGGATACTCTTGGATCAGGGGGGTATGCTTTGGGAATTTCGATGGAAAATGACTACTATCGCCGGGTCGTGCAGACGTGTGGCGCTTCGATTGCGGCAGCTGTGCAGTTTGCGGCTTCGCTGCAGCGCGCAAATATTGCAGGTTTGTTGCAGTTTTTAGGATAAATAGTGAAATAGCTTCACCGTAACAAACTCACCCGAGACGATAGAGGTGCAGGCAGCGCGGGGTCTCCAGGACAGCCTCGCACGGGCTGCTTGTACAGGACCCAACTACAGGCAGGAAACAGGGAGACTTCCGTTTTTGCCTGATCTAAATCTGAGCTTCGTCTGATCGAAAATAAATAAGCGATGCTGGAGGTTGTTATATTTTAATGATGTAAAAACATAAGTCAAAGTGTGTTTGTTTAGCACATTCAAAAAATATTCACATTATATTAGATGATAGCTGACTAGATGGAGAGGGGTGGGATTTCGGGCATGTCTATTTTTTTCTGAATTATACTAAACACTGTATGTTTTTCTTATTTATTTTCTGTCAGCTTTTTTTCAGTTAACCTTTTTATTATGTTTCATGTTCGGAATAAACAAACACATCAGAATCAACAAACAAACAGCTTCAGCTGACCAAAGTGCTTTACAGACAGTGCATGAAAAAAAGAATCAAAGAAAAATAAAAAGCAAATAATAAGCTCTCTGGTACGGTGAAAGTAATTTCCTCTTAATCTAATCCAATTTTATTTATTAAGCACTTCAAAACAACCACAGCTGAACAAAGTGCTGTACATTAAAATAAAATAACAAAAAGGCATAAAACATGAAATACAAAATAAATTAAAGGCATAAAACATGAGTCAAGTAAAATACATAAAATATAAAAATAAATAAAATCGATATCTTACTTGGTTTCAAAGGCCAAGGAGAAGAGATGGGTTTTAAGAAGGGATTTAAAAACATGTGCATATAATACATTTTGTCAACAAAGTAAAACAAACAGAAGTTGGAAGACAATTGTTTATGAAGTGAATGACGTGTGTTTCAGTGTGTTTTTAATCAGTTTTTTTGTCTTGATTTTTGAAAAGGATTTATTTATTCTGAACATAAGACAAAGGTGAAAATAAGAAGATTTCAAAACTGTTTTCGGAAGCTCAAATAATACAAGATTTTTAAAAAATCTGAATATGTCGCTTAAATGCAGCACTTTATATTTAATTTAAATGATAACCTACACACACTATAATACTGTAAAGATAACTATGTCATGTTTACTTCACCATCCTTTTGCACTACTCAACACTGCTCTATTATCTTATTTAGTCTTGCATTTTAAATTTTTAATTTCTTGTTTATATTTTTTAGTTAATTGGTAATATTTGATGTCCATATATGAGGGCACAGTCCACCGAAGTTAAATTCCTGATGTGTTAAACATACCTGGCCCATAAAGCTGATTCTGATTAACTATCTGTTACATGACAACACATTACTATCAATGTCATTTCAGCATTTTTGCACTACTCACCATTGCACTATTGTCTTACTTAGCCTTGTTTATATTATTATTTGCTTATTTATCTGTATACTTAATGTTGTACTTTTGTACATTGAGAGCACAGTTTACTGAAGATGCATTCATTGTGTGTGTAAGCATAGATGGCCAATAAAACTGATTTTGATTTAGTCTGTGGTCAAGATTTTAAAGGGGACATTTTATACCCTTTTTTAAACTTTTCAAACTGTCCTCCCTAAGCTCTAAATGAAAGCTCTGTTTGGTGTGTGTGTCTCTTTAAACGCAATGACCCCGCCCCCTGAGTTTTCCCAGATCACACCCTGAGTTTTCCCAGATCACTCCTCTGTAGAGAGAATAAAAATGGCAGACGCGCAAAACTTTTGCTAGGCTGGAGGTGGAGTCTATGGGTGGAAATATTAGGAGAGGGGATTTTTTTTTTTTTTTTTTTTACCAGAATCCAACTTGTGATGTTACAAACTGAGAACATTTAAAACGGAGCATTTTTTTTCTGTGTGGTAAGACTTAAGCAAAACACAAACAAAGGACTGAATGGATTTATTTTAATTTTTGTGGGTCGATATACACTCAGGTTACCCAAATAAATGTTCAAAAGCTCTATAAAAGTGAATTTTTCATAATATGTCCCCTTTATTGTACCATGAGATGCATTTAACCTCTGTCGAAAATATTGCAGTTATGTATTGGTTACAAGATAGGAATAGGCTAACTGAGATTTTGTTGAATGTCAATAATAAATTACAGTAAACGTATTAGTAATTCAGACTATAGAACTGGCAACAATCAACTGTTATGTCAGAGTTAGTGAGTTAATCTAATTCAGTCATTTGAAGCAGTTTCATTAAAAAAAAATTGGAAAAATAATGTCAAAACAAATGCTAACGTGCTGTTTTTAGTAACTGACAGCAGCAGTTACTTAGGCTATTTGATAGTAGGCCCTAAATGTTTTTATTTTTATTTTTTTCTTAAAGAGACGTTGATGTGGATGTTCTCGCGCCGGATAGATCGATGGCGGACTTTAGGCGGAGCACCTGAACGCAGCGCCACAGTCACATGACGTAGGCGATGACGCGTCGCTTTGCGGCTGATGATGTGACACAAGGCGTACACAAGAAACCCTTCCGCTGCTAGTACTGGTTAGCAAGTTTGTTGACTTTTGTATTTCCCTCGTAATCCGGCGCATTTATAGGAAAATGGACAACAGCGGGAAAGAAAAAGAGGCCACGGCTCTAATGGCCGAGGCCGAAAAGAAAATGAAATCCTCTCAGTCGTTTTTCGGAGCGATGTTTGGGTGAGTATGTCAGGGGAGCTAACGTGTCAAGCTAGCTGGAAGTAGCTCGATGATTTCAGACCTGATGGCAGAAAACAACAACACTGGTCTGCATTTCTATTCCAGTGTCAAACTGGTATGTCGAAGGCTACCTGGGCATGTTACTTTCACACCTGATCACTAATATGAGGATTACATCGCGTGAAATTACAGCTGCATGCTAAGTGTTGTTTCTTGTGACTTCTGCAGGGTTAATATGTAATCAAGAAGAGTCAAATAACATTTCGCGAAGAGCAATAACACCGCCAGTACATTGTGTATTATCTCCAAATCTTTGTTGCTGTTACGCCATCTACTGGAGGGGCAAAATAACTCACGAGGACAGGGCAGGTTGCGTGTCCATCCCATCTGTTTGAGTTCATAACACAAGAAGCATGAACTGACTCACACTCACACTCTGTGGAGAAAGTCAAAGTGTTGTTTAAGTCAGACAAACTGTTAGTAGGAAAAAAAACAACAACAATTTCAGCAGCTTCATGAAATATTTAACATTTCTTGAGCCAGAAAACACTTCTAGCAGCCATACTAGTGAATTTAGGTGTATCTCATGAAACAGAGATCAAGTGACACTTAAACTGTTCGCTCTACATTTTGCCACTCAAAGTTTAAATTAAACAAAGTGTATTAGTGATAAATATTTGTCAGAAAGTCTCCGTCTGTCCAGGTTCGGCGTTTGGTTTGTGCTGTTGCGGACATGCACGTTTGTTTGTTTGTTTGTTAACTAATCATATTTGCTGTCACACAGGGGTTCCTCGAAGACTGAAGAGGCCTGCGACATGTACGTGAGGGCAGCCAACATGTACAAAATGGCCAAAAATTGGTGTGGTAAGAGTTGTTACTACAGGCAGAATAAGCAAGTGTAGTTAATTCATCTTTCCCTTTGCCCCGGTCTGCAAAGTCTGTTACCCCTCTAACGTGAAATATTATCCTTTCAGCTGCAGGAAACGCATTCTCCCAGGCTGCTCGCCTTCACCTTCAGATGCAGAGCAAACATGATGCAGCGACGAACTTCATAGATGCTGGAAATGCCTTCAAAAAAGCAGATCCACAAGGTAATACTTCCTCTAAACAGGCCATGGAGTATTTAGCTGTTGAAGCTCAAGTGTAACACTCTTTTTACAAGCTGCTCTACCTCGTCCACTGGAACTTTAAATTACAGTCTCATCTGATTTTATGAAGGTCTTTACAGCACTATTCATGCTATGTAATATTTCATGATGACGGCATCGCCTGCCTTGAGAGGTTTTGCGGGCTCAAGTCACGTGCCAACATCGCTGTTTTCAATCTCTTTTACCGACTTCTTTTTAAGGTATTTTTCTGGCCTTTGAACGGTGTCTCGGTGCAGTAAAAGTAAAGGCACACACGAACAAAGTAATACCAGCCTGCATCTTTATTGCACTGTTTTATTTACCTGGAAAGCACTAGAGACTCTGGCTGCAAAATCTCAGATTGTGACCAAACTACCGCTGATCCACCGGGCATTTTATCAGGAAAAACAACAACTCAGTCTTTTTGGATTTGGTTCTGCCGCTGGAGTCTCAAGGACGGCCAACCTCGAGTCTTCAAGCTAGTACACAAAACTACAATCAGGTGAAAGAAGATAGAGCCCATCAAAAACTACTACTGCTGCTACTGTTATTATCAGGAGGTGTGTGTCTACTGTAAATCCTCGGCCCCTTTTCCACTCATCGGTCTAAACCGTCATCTCAAGGCAGTTAAAGTCATTGGCAGTGGCCACAGCTCTCTAACCGATGACAATGTCCACAACTCACCCCGACCTCCCCAGCATAGCAGATGTTGCCCCAGGATGTCAACTGATGGGTGGAAGGCCGAGTCCAGCCATCACTGCTGGAAGATGCAGCACCAGGTTGCCAGGAACCCGCACGTGTTTTTAGAGAGCCAGCTGGGCTGGTGCAGCAGCTGCTGTTACATCTTTCACAGAGCTAACGTTGTCGTCCAGCACAAGTGGATACTTAGGCGGCAGTATAATGTTTTCTTAACTGTGGGGTGAGTCCTGAGCTTATAAGATAAAGTAACCGTAGACTGGTTTTTAAATGTCTAAATGATCACGTGGCACCACTGTTTTCTGAATTAGCCAGTAGGTGTCAGGGCGCTCACACAAGCCTTCATCAGTGGTGATGAACAAGGCCTGTTTATGTCAGTCTGCTTTCTTTGTATTTCATTTTGTCTTAAAGTTGTTGTTTCTCTCAACAGAGGCTATAAACTGCTTAAACCGAGCTATTGAAATATACACTGATATGGTGAGTCTGTGAACTGGTGGCTTTTTTGAATTGAGAATTTCTGAGGGGAAAAAAAAACAAACAAAGTGTATCTGAACGTACTTATAAAAGCATTTCTCCTCCTGTTGTCTGTTAGGGCCGCTTCACCATTGCAGCCAAACATCACATCTCCATCGCAGAAATATACGAGACAGAGCTGGTGGACATCGACAAGGTCAGAAGAAGTATTAATCCTTTGTTGTATTTATTTATATATTCCTTCAGTTCAGGAAAAACTGCTTCTAATTAACGTTTATATGACCGTCATAATCTTGTTTTGTCCAATTGACATTGCAGGCCATTGCTCATTACGAACAAGCAGCAGATTATTACAAAGGTGAAGAATCCACAAGGTGACTATCTGATTTAAGCATTAATTAATAAATTAATCATTAGTATCTTTGAGGGTTAGGGTATGAATTCTTTTGTGGTTTTAGAGCTTGTTTGTTTGTTTCATTTTCAGTTCAGCGAACAAGTGCCTTCTGAAAGTAGCAACCTATGCAGCTCAGCTGGAGCAGTATCCGAAAGCCATCGAGATCTATGAACAGGTGTGTAACTGCTCAGCTTCATGTCAATATGCCATCAGTCACTTCAGGGGCTGTAAAAACAAAATAAGTGTAAAGATTTCAGCACTCACATGAATTGTCATGTGCTTTATTGCGGATGATGACATCATGATGCTTATGTTTTATTCTTAGAGTTTTTGTGAGTTGGCACTGATCGCCTTTAAAGAATCGTTGAGTTGAGCATGTCAACTCTTTGTTTGCTGGAATAACAAAACACACTGAATCGACCTTTTCTTATATCAGGTTGGAACCCATGCAATGGACAGTACACTCCTGAAATACAGTGCCAAGGATCACTTCTTCAAAGCGGCGCTCTGTCACTTCTGCGTGGACATACTGAATGCAAAAGTAAGCTCGCTGTCCCTTTTACAGCAAGTGTGACGCAAGACTCTGTTTTAATATTGATCCTCTCGTCTCCCAGTTTGCTGTGCAGAAGTACGAAGAAATGTTTCCGGCATTTTCAGACTCTAGAGAGTGCAAGCTGTTGAAGGTAGGCCTCCATATTATTTCGATTCCAAAAATATTCAACATCTACTTTAAATATTGTCCCAGTCTTCATAAAGCAGATTAACCAGTCAACATAGATGAGGTCCACTCTATAATTGTGTGTTGGTTAGCTATCGGGCTATCAAAACGACTGACTGTTGCTTGAAC
Organism: Symphodus melops; assembly: GCF_947650265.1. NCBI lineage: Eukaryota > Metazoa > Chordata > Actinopteri > Labriformes > Labridae > Symphodus > Symphodus melops. Next base: position 2,886,929 of record NC_136700.1, on the reverse strand, counting down.
ACAGCCGTCGTCCCAGGGTTTGTTTCTTTTTTTCCTCTGGGCAGATTATCTGATACAGATACTTTTTAATCTCACCAGAAACTTCTCGACGCCTGTGAGGAACAGAACGTGGACGCCTACACTGATTCGGTGAGTAACAGGTTCCTTTCAGCTAATTTATGAACCCAAAATATGAAACTGTAATCAGAAGGAGGAGACAACAAACCGATCTCTGAGCCCTCTGCCTGACATCGTTGGGACAGCAACAGCAAACTATTTTCGGGGGGCTTCGAAGCAGTGCAACGGGAAACGTTAGAACTGAGAACTGAGAAAGGTGTTGAGAAACGGAGAGGAAAGAACTGGCAGCAAAGAATGCAATCCTTTGCATTTAAATACAGAAGTGGTAGAAATCACTGCGAAGCTTAGAGACCACTTTCCCAAAGGACTACAGTGGTTCAGACATGTTTTTTCAGGCTTAAGCTACTACAACAAAGACTTCCATTGCTTTATTTACATACTTTATTTTCTCCTTTTGTTTCGGATCTACTGTTGCTGCTTTTTTTTTTTTTTTTTTTTTTAAACTAACCTGAATGAAAATGTCAGTTTCTTATAAATCCAAGATTTAAATTCATTTCTACTTTTGATTGTCTGCAGAAATAATTTATTTTAAACTTGTTGTATTTAAATCATGTGTAATGATAACTACCTATTTCCTCAGGTGAAGGAATTCGACACCATTTCACGGTTGGACCAGTGGCTCACGACCATGCTGCTCCGCATCAAGAAAACCATCCAGGATGAGGAGAGTGACCTTCGCTGACTTCCCCTCCTGCTTGGCCTCAAGCTCCCTTATATTTGCCTTACCCCTTTACTTCAATTCTAGCAGCCATCTTAACTCTTCCACCATTAGACCCTTTACTTCTCCTCAGATGATGTGTTTCTGTCCTGCAATCTGCAGTATTCCCCCTTTCCTTTTTAATCCGCTCAATTTATGCTCCTAATGATGGTCTTTAACACTACTCTCCTGAGTGCATAAAGTATATAAGTTGTATGTTGTTATGATACAGGTATTCACCCCAACATAAATTAAGAATATTTTTATGGTATACAATACGAAAAATACCAGCATACTTAAATAATAAAGTTTTTATGTCATTTTTGTTTTTGAAGTGGATGAAAGAATGGCGACTTATTAACACTTTGATCTCCAAAATATATTTTTCAAAATGTGCTTCCAAGACATGAGACCATAAAAGCACTCCGATTTGGCTTTTGGTGCTTGTGAGTGCTCAAGTGTACAGTAAGTATACTGTTGGTCATGTCAGGGTTCCTCTAATTAAGCAGCAGTTCATCTCAGCTGCAGAGTTCCTCTCTCACGCAGGGAAGTCGAGTTACTTTTGGTTGTTTCACAACAAAAAAACCTCTTGCTTATTCCACAAAGTTCTCAGGACCTGAAGACCTAGATTTGGTTATAAAAATTAAAGTATTTTGAAATGATTGCTTTCCCCTCCCCTGTTTATTTTCTTTTCCCATTTAAAGTGCTTTTATTTGACAAAAGGTGAAAGAAGCCCTTCACCTTTGTGCACATTTGCATGGTTTGGGATTGACACGAGAACTCGAGTCGCAGTTCCCTTTTGCATTTAAGTAGTTTCTCAATTCTATTGTGGTTGTCTTCTCTGTTTGTCTGTTCCTGTTATAACTAAACGGGCTTTAAAAAAAAGAACATTTAATCTGACCTGAGAAAAAAAAAAAAGACACTCTGGGACGACTGGTGTTTTCAAGCAACAGTCGGTTGTTTTGATTGCCCGATTTTTATTCAACACACAATTATAGAGTGGACCTAAACTATGTGAACTGTTTTGTCTGCTTTATGAAGACTGGGGGGCAACCACAATTACACTTCCGTTTTCGGATGCAAGTGAGTGGCTTAACAAGCGATCAGATTTTATTGAGGACAGATCAAATGGATTTTTTAAAGCCTGCATGAGATGCAATACATTAAAAAAAAGAGCTTTACTTTATCCGAACACTGTGCTCATCTTCCAACCTTACGATGCTGTCAAAAGTTGGTGTTCATTAATGTGTACATTTGTTGTATTTGCTGTCAACGTTTCAATAAAGCTGTTAAAAACCACATGATCCGGGGCGTGGCCTCCAGTCCGCCTCCTCTGCTGTGTTAGGCGCTCATATCGAGCACATGCACACCTGCAGCCTGCACAGGTGCACGCTCCAGCTCCAGCTCCTCATTTACTCAACATGTGGGATTAAAATCCAGATGTAGAGCATGTTCACCTGATGGAATATTTGAAGGGTAATGGACACTAGTTTGTTTTCCTTCCTCAAACATCTGCTACAGCTGTTTGCTTGGTCGGCGTTTATCTTGGATTAGGTGAGTAGGCTATTTGAAAAAAATAAAATATATTTATATGTATATATATACTTAAATCGGGAGAACTTATTTGTTTTAACTATCAGCTGATTTAAAAGTCAGCGTCTCTACTTCTGTCTTCTTAAGAAAGATTTTCGAAATGCATTCGAGTTGAACCAACATGAAATGCACAGGCAGAATTAAGCATGTAAAATGACCTTTTATGCAAATACAGAATATATATCATTATGTATCATATAAGTAGATAATTATCCTTCAGCTATATGTGACATTATCTTGTGTCCAAAGCGAATTTCTCCCAAGTAAGACAATAAAAGCAACTATTTATCTGTGTGCATTTTCCATATAAAGGTAGCCTTTGTCTTGATCTTGAAGGAATATGCTCTGATAATACTACTACTACTGATAATAGGCAATTGTAAATGTTAAAATCTGAGAGGTCTCTGTCTACTGTTTACTTTATGTAACTGTTAAACCGTGTTGATGCTAATTAAACACTGGGGACAAGGATGTGTTACAACCTATATCCAGCAGAGAAGGTTATCTCCTGAGGCTTTTCTTCATCTAACAGGTCCTGGTTTTTTTTTTTTTTTTTTTTTAACTTAAAAGAAAAAAAGAGAAAAACAACAAGGTTTCATATTTTCACCTTCTAACATTAAGACAAGCAATCTCATTTTAAAGACTTGTTTAACTAATCATATAGGACATTTGATATTAAGATGTTCAGAGGTTGACAGAGGTTTGCGGTCCGTTTACGAAGTGTAATTCATTTTCAGTGGTTCATGTTGCATAAAAAAAACATGCCTGTTTAAGCAGTATATGTTGGCTCACATTTAATCATTCTCCCACAGCAGACTCAGTCTAACGTCAACATTTCACATTATTGTTTCAGAGCTGTTTTACGCAGCTTGTTGCAACTTGCACAATAAAATTTGAATCAAGGAAGTCACTGAGTGCCGAGGACTGTGTGAAAAACTTCTAGGCCTGAACATTTCTCGAGGTGGCTGGTGTATCACAATGAGGTCAGACAGGTATTCCGGGGCCAGCCCATATAGGCCAATTGAAATCATTTTGAAATGAATCATATACCAGTGCAGTGAGGAAAACACCAGAGTTATGTGCTCAAGCATCTTTGTCCCAGTTAGGAGACGAGCTGCTGCGTTCTGGACAAGCTGCAGACGGTTGAGCTCAGACTGGCCAATGCCAGGCATACAAGGATACAATAATCTAAACGAGAAGTAATAAAAGCATAAATCACTTTTTCCTTTTTGGCTTAAGTAAGGTTTCACTTTCGCTAAAAGCCTCAACTGAAAGATCAGGGAAACCGAACAGGATCACTTCTGTTTTGTTTTCATTCAGTTTCAAGAAGTTTAAGTCCATCCATGTTTTTCCATCACTCAGGCAGTTGAGCACTGCCTGAAAAGAGTCCTTGATAAGGGCCTTTAATGGCAGATACACCTGCACATCATCAGCAAAGCAGTGGAAAGGAACACCATGCTTCCTAAAAATAGACCCCAGGGGTAGCATATATAGTGAGAACAGCAGAGGGCCCAGAACTGACCCCTGGGGGACCCCACAAGTCAAAGGGGCCACAGTGGAGGAAAACGGGCCCATGTGTACAGAGAATGATCTCTCAGAGAGGTACGATGTAAACCAATCCAAAGCAGTGCTTTTGATGCCTATAGTGCTCAAGGCGTGAAAGGCGGATTGTCTGATCCCACTGTATCAAACGCCGCTGTCAGGTCAAGAAGAATTAAAAAGGCACAGTTACCAGAGTCAAGGTTAGACAGCAAACACTTCACTTCACAAACACAAACATTGGCCCTTTGAAGAAATTCTTGGAGTTGGTTATAGACAACTTTCTCTAAGACCTTTGAAATAAAAGGGAGCTTGGAAATAAGGCCTATAGTTTGATAAACCGAGGGGTCCATATTTTTCTTTTTCAAGAGAGGCTGCACCATCGCATGTTTAAAAGAAGATGGAACACACCCAGAGCTCAGACATCGATTCATAAAAAGTAAAATGAAAGACTGAACTGAGCTAAAAGCCTCTTTGAACAAGTGGGATGGAAGGCTGTCAGATGGACAGTTTGCAGGACGAAGGTGCTCCACTGCTCCACTATTTCAGTGAGTGAAGAGAGAGAGGCAGGCTCAAACTGCTGAAAGACAGCTGAGCTTGCTGTGGGAACTGAGGGGTCCTGAGCAGACTGAGGGGGCAGTGACCCAAGAGCAGCAATTTTATCACTGAAGAACCGCACAAAGTCATCACACAGTGAAGAAGTAGGCTCAATACTGACAGCACCAGATGGATTGACTAGAGAGTGAAATACATTAAAAAGAACCTGTGGTTTTTGAACATTTGCAGAAAAGAGTGTGGATAAGTATTTAGTTTTTGCGGCTTTCACAGCTTGCTGATAAGCATGAAGACAGACACAGAGAAGATCCCAAGAAATTTGGAGTTTGTCTTTTTTCCACTTTCTTTCCGCCTGCCTGGTTGCGCATCTGAGTGCACGAGTGGATTCGTCTGTGGCTTCACACGCTTAAAAGTCATGGGTGCAATGGAGTCCAAGATCTCAGTACACAGAGAATCAAACATACTTAAATATACATCCGCACTAAGGTCGCCAAGATCATCCAAAGAGTGCAAAAAAGAGTCTCTAAAAGCAGCGGAAAACTGCAAAGGAGAAAACACGGAGCTGGTGAACGGGGGCGGAGTTCGTGTCTGCGGGTGCAGGCAGTGAAAGAGAAAATAAAACAGATAGCTGGTGAGATATAGGTGTGTGACAGATTTCGGTTATCTGTACATCCAATCTATACGACAGCACACGATCTAAAACATGTCCTTTTTCATGCGCCGGCTCCGAAACAGACTGCATGAGGTTAAAAACTGAAACTAAACTAAACTTCATGTCTTATTGTGATGATTATGATGAACAGTATATTGTCTTTTTTATTTTTTATTTTGCAGGTACATCATTCACTGGCAGGCTCTGTGTAACCTAAAGACAAGACCCCATCAGGGTTCAGGATTCAGGACCAACACAGCACAGCACACGCAGCTTGTTGTTCTTACCTCGCTTCAATGAGAAAAATTCAAACCTTCAGCGCTATGGTTTTTCTTGTCACAGTATTTCTGATCTTTTTCTACTCGACATTACATCTTGAGACAATCTACAGTCACAAAACTGCAAAAGAGGACATCCGGAGTCTTCCTAGCATCCAGGTCCAGGTCCAAGATGTGACAACAAAATCTTATGAGAAGGAGAGCGTCACTGTGGCTCCAGTCCATGTTCAAAATGTAAGCGTGTCCAAAGACTTCAGACATGCCATCCCTCCAAATGTTGCGTACTGGAACCGTCTACTGTATTCGACCCTCGGGAAGCTGGACAAAGGAGAAAATCCTTTAAGTCAAGGCTCTGATTGGTCTCACTGCAAGGAGACTAATCAAGAGCTTCTTCGAACCAATGTGCACGACTTCAACTCGTACTCCGTCCTATTCCAGAACTTTGTGCAGGGCATGGGCTGCCGGACCCCTCCCATCCTGATCAATCAACCTCAAAAGTGCATCTCTGGGAGTGAAGACAAAGAAACTCCTAAATCCCTGCTTTTTGCAATCAAGTCAACTCCCGGACACTTTGAGCAGAGGCAGGCTGTGAGGGAGACCTGGGGGCGGGAGGGATTGAAACAGAGTGGACTGAGAGTGCGCACAGTGTTTCTCATTGGTAGTCCCCAAGTGGACGATCCTGATCTCAGCCATCTGCTGTCATTTGAAGCGAGCCACTTCGGGGACATCCTTCAGTGGGACTTTAATGAATCCTTCTTAAACCTGACACTCAAAATGTTTGTGTTCCTCCAGTGGACTCTCAAACACTGTCCGGATGTAACCTTTGTTTTCAGTGGGGACGATGATGTATTCGTCAACACACCGTTATTACTCAGCCACCTGCAGTCTCTGGATTCATCCAAAGCTTCCCGATTGTATAGTGGACATGTCATAAACACAGCAAGTCCAATCAGAGACCCTAAAAGCAAGTACAATATCCCCCTGAGCTTCTATGACGGCCCTTACCCTGCATATGTTGGTGGAGGTGGATTCCTTATCTCTGGAGCTTTGCTGAACCCCCTTTATTCAGTTTCACGTTTAATCCCTTTCTTCCCCATCGACGATGTCTACACTGGGATGTGTTTTAAGGCGTTAGGAGTTTCTCCAGTAGCACACAAAGGCTTTCACACATTTGACGTCAAAGAGGGGGATCGCGAGAATCTGTGTGTGCATAAAGAACTCATTCTGACTCACCAGCGCTCCCCACAGCAGACTAAAAGGCTGTGGAAGGGCATTCACAGTCCCTTTTTGACTTGTTGAACAAGAGGGCGGGTGATGAAAGAGTAGACCGAGCCACACCATCTCTGTACTGTCTCTAGGTGATGTAGCAGGAGTGGTATTTCAGGTGTGTGTTATCTCAATCTTTGGAGGTGAAGCTATGCAGAAGAAATATGCACGGGACATTTGAGGAAACCTAACGTCTTATGTTTTAGCAGGACTGGGTGTTATGATTGCAGGCAATTTGAGCATCAGGGCTGAGGGTATTTTAATTGAAATTGGACAATGTTTTCCTTTGTCATTAATCCTATTTAAATGTGTTCCTAGTGAATTAAACAAAAAAAGAAAAATCAACAAAAAATATTTTTGATTGACACTTTATTTTCCACAAAACACCAAACGTAAAACACGAGCTAGAGAGGTGTACAGGCGTATATGTGTAACAGTGCTACAGCATACAAACTCATCTAAGTTGAGTGTGTACACTAAAACCATGAACAGAGGAAGGCTATTCACCACATGTGAGACACCCCAATGATGCACAAGGATGTCTGAAGAAGACCACAACCACTGAAGGAGTGTCACAGGAAAGGGAACATACACAACAGAGGTTAAAGTCCACTGGTTTATTGCTCAATTTGTTTCTATAAATGAACTATTGAACTACAACAGCCAAAGGTAATGTGTGACATTCAAATACCTTTGAAAGGCAGGTGACATTGAGCACTTGAAGAGGAGCTTTAGAACTGACAATGTATCTAATAAGTTAAGGCACCAAACCCAGAGGCATGTAGTAGATATATTTGAAAGCACAATCTGTCTCCTCTCCCTCTGCTGTGTAAGAAAAGATAACACGTCATGTCAAACCTATGATTTTTACGACTAGTTAAAAGTGTGCAGCAGGTTTATCCCAGTCTTAATCCTCTCCCACTCCCATGTTTGTTCACCACGTTACCACTTGTTCTTGCAGTTATTTATCATAAAGGTCAAGTGGGTAGTGCTCTTTGTACTGTTGCACATGCCTCCACATGGACTCCCTCTGCTTGCTCAGATTGGGCGTCATTTCCTGGTACACATCGGTGAACAGCAGCTCGGGGTTGGGCTTCTGCCTTTTCTCGGCCCTCTCGAAAGCCTCCATCACCCTCTTGCGGGACTGCTTCCGCCAGCTCCTCTCGTCGTCCTCGCTCCACCAGTCGCGGGCTGTCATGTAGTGTCTCAGCCTGGAGATGGGATGGTCCTGCTTGTCCCAGTAGTTCACCTCGTCCACTGAACGGTAAGCCGAGCTGTCGTCACTGGTACTGTGGTGTCCAATTCTGAAGAGATAACAGAATAATTGTGCCTCAGTCGGCGTTCCACACCACAATGTTGCCTGTGAATCAATTCTTTTTTAAACATTTTAACCTAAAATCAACTTTTCAAAAGACACATGTCCGAGGTGTTTGTGAAAAACCCTGCAGCAGGATGTGATGGTCAAAGCCAGAAGGCTAAAGTTGAGCTCAGCTGACACTCTCTGCTTTAAGTGAAGTTAAACATTTACATCCAAACCAATAATTCACCCAAACTTCATGATGATAAATCAGTCAGGACAAAGAGCTATAAGGCTCGCTGTGAAAATGCAGAAAGATCACAAATCTTCAACTAACCTGTAGGTCATCGCTTCGATAAGGAACGGCTGGTTCTCGGCCACAGCCCTGCGACGTGCCTCCTTTGTCGCATTGTAAACAGCAAACACATCGTTACCATCGACACGGATGGACAGCATGCCATAACCCGGACCACGAGCAGCTGTTCATTTCGAGAAGATTGAGACGTGTTTTCACAAGAGCAGCTGAGGATTTGAAATCAGATGCTGCAGATTAACACGCAAACGCTTCTTACCGATACCATCTCCCCTGTACTGCTCGTTGGTGGGGGTGGAGATGGCGTAGCCGTTGTTACGACAGAAGAATATCATAGGGCACTCGAGGGTGGCTGAAAAGTTGAAGCCGGCGTGCGCGTCACCTTCGCTGGCTGCTCCCTCTCCGAAATAACAGATGACAGCTCGGTTCATGTTTTCTCTCTTGAACGCATATGCAGATCCCGCCGCTGAAACAAACACACGAGGCAGAAACGTGTTTATTTTCAGGTGCATGTTTGCACTTGCACACTGAAGAGGTGCACAAAAACGTCATCGCTCACCCTGGGGAATCTGAGTGGCCAGAGGAGAAGAGATGGTGACAAAGTTCAAATCTTTGGAGCCATAATGAACAGGCATCTGACGGCCTTTGCCAAGATCGTCTGCGTTGGCGTAGCACTGAGCCATAAACTTGTCCAGAGGAAAACCACGGTACATCAAAACGCCTGCAGCAGAGAAATGAAAACAGGGTTACTCACAGGCCCAAACCCTGGCCGTCTGTTCAAATTTAGACCCAAAGGGAAGCAATGTGAGCGAGACATATGGCAGCATTTCCAGGGAGGACAGAATAAGAAGAGAAATACAATAAAGACGGCGTTGGCAGTATTACATTTTCCGAAACTTTTCTGCTCATTATAGATTTATTTTGCACCACCAGAAGAACGAGCACACTTATTCACTACTGACTATGATCCACTGTGGGTAAAACTACAAACCACAGTTAAGCAAATACTTACCAGCTTCTCTGTATTGACCAAAGACAAGGTCATTTGGGTCGAGAGCAGCAGCGCTACCAATGTGCGTCCCCTCCTCACCATAGTTGGTCATGTAGAAGGAAATCCGACCCTGTCATAGACACTTATTAACATCCCCGAATCATGTTTTAATGCTGCTACTGTTCAAACATCAAACACAAGAGGGGAAGTACCTGTCTCTGAGACTCGTAGAGAATGCGGTCCATTGTGTTCAGCAGAGTCATCTTCTGATAAAAATTCAAAACTGTTTCTTTGGACAGCTAAAAATAACCACACAGAAGAAAAAAAACAAAACATTTAGCCAGGAAAAGAGTTGAGGTCATTAAATGTCACTTTTAATTCCTTGAGTTAGAAGGCAGGTTGAGTGTACCTGAGGGTCTTGAGAGGGATCAATTATGTTTCCCTGCCTGTCCATCACTCGGTACACTGGGATCCCAGAGATGACATTGGGCTGGATGAACTCAAGATGATCCACAAACTCAGCAGAGGCCCCGGGGAACTGTGGCTTTTCCAGTGACGAGTCAAACGGCTGCTGCTGCTGCACGGCCTGAAAGAATTATTTATTAATACTACCTCATCTTTGTGTTCACAACAACTGGCAAAGACAATCACAGAAGCAGCGCTGTGCTAATAATGGATCTCCACCATGAAAGGGGATTTGACTGTATTTGCTCTTGTTTCTTGAACTTGCTCTCACAGTGACAATATTTAATAATCACAATCATTTTGCCCTTTAACATGTTTCATATTTTAAAGGACATAAAGAATTATGTCTTTGTCATAATAATGTAATGCCATTTTATTCTCTAAAGCTATGTTGTTGTTTTGTGTTTTCCTGTTCTCAGTAAACAATCCACAGTGGGATTTTCACAAAGGTAATATGATTTAAAGAAATGCACCCGAAAGACAGCGCACAGGATAAATCTATTTCCACGTGTGACACCGAGTTGATTGTTGTGTCTTTTGGAGCGCTGAAATGGGTCAAATTGTATTATCTGTCTAAATGTTATTTTCTTCAACTAATTCAATTCACTCAGGCCATGTTTAGAAGAATGACGATCATGATGACTGGTTTTGTTGTTGTGTGTTTTAGTTTGTGTTACATAAAGGTGTGTGATGTGTTAGTAACATTTGAGTCTTGTGTGTATTGTTTTAATATACATTTTTAAATTACTGCACAACCAATGCCAAAATTAAGTAACAGCGAAAACAATCAGAAAAAGGAGGTTGTGCTAATAAAGTAATTATTATTATATAATTATTATTATTATATTATATAATTATTATATAATTATTATTATATTATTATATTATTATTGTTATAGTATAAAATATTAAAATAATAAATATTTCACCACTTTCTTATTTGAGAGGTTTCGATTTTTAACAAATGTGAAACATCTTTAAAGACTGGTTATTTTTGTTGTTGTTGTTCAAACAGACTATTTATAAATAATAATATTATTATTTACAGTTAATAGTACAAACACGGAAGTATCTACCTCACGCCCCTTCGCTCGTCCAATCAGAGAGCAGCAGGCCGACATTTCCGCCGGCTAGTTAGCCGTCAAAAGCTTCACAGTCACAACAACAAATACATGACGCACAGAGGCCACAGAAACGTTTCTGGTTGTGTTTTATAGCCAAAAATATTCACAAACCCTTGGTGTCTCCTATTAGACTTGCTGATATTGTTTTGGAGGCTAAAATAACAGAGTAAAGCCTCGTTAGTGTGAGTGTGTAAGGTTGTTAGCTTAGCCACATACTCTCGCGATAACTCGTTCTTGTGAATCCTTCAAAGCCTTAAATACTGATCTAAACAAAACTAAAACACTCCCTGCTCCTAACTAAAGCTGAACAACTTCTTGTTGAATCATTTAAACTATACATGTGCATTTCTTATGATTAAGTTCTGATTTAACCCTTTCAGTTTTTCAAGGCCATCACCTGAAGCTGTGCGACCTTTCAGGTTATTTATACATGTTTAGTTTTTTTTAATCTTTCTCAGGACAACATGTGTAAAAGTGAGCTCACCCCGACTCTGAAGGCTCTGTGCTGGAGCAGTCTGGACGCCTTCAGTCCTGCAGTCCGACGAGCAGCATGGAAACACACTCCATACAGTTTGTTCATCCTCCTCACAGCCGCCATCAGAGTCCACAATCCGATTAAACAGTGTGATCAGAAAACACACAGGTCCACGTGCTGGTTTGACTGGAAGATGAATCTGTGCTTTCAATATTTAGGAAAAGTTAGAAATACGAGTTAGACTGCTTTACATCAATCAGAAGAAAGCATATGAACTCCTATTCCCCCTCCTCTAATGCTAACAATCACTGTTGGCAGATCAGAGAGCCACATGGACATCCGGTGAGCCTTCAAATTAAAAGCCCGCTTGTCCAGTTATCAAAAAGCAGGCTTTAATCAAGCGAGTGAAACAAACATGATATTAGACACATTGGTTATTATTACTATCTCTAAATAAAACACAACACACGTGTCATGATTGTACAAGTTCCAACAAGTGCCCCATACAAGAATGGTATTGTAATAATGCCAGAATATATATTTTTTGGTTTTCAATATGCACAGGTTTAATTTGTAATTTGTTTATTCTTGGTCATATAGGGGGCCTCCTAAATCTTGTTTTGGGTTTATTACGTTTGTCTGTCTGTCTGTCTGTCTGTCTGTCTGTCTGTCTGTCTGTCTGTCTGTCTGTCTGTCTGTCTGTCTGTCTGTCTGTCTGTCTAATCGCACTGTGTTTATATGCCAATTTCTTCTCCTTCAAGAAGACTGTGTACACGCCTCAGGGAGTAATTTGTTTGCAGAGTGTGTTTGTTTTACTTTTTGTTTACAATCTGAACTTTCAGTTTTAAAGAGGACATATTATCCCCTCTTTTGTAACTTTTTCAAATAGCCCCCCTCTGGGGACTGTTTGAAGAAGTTGGAAGAATTCTAAGTTTATTCAAGTGACACAAACTTGTGCCAGAATTTTATTGTGATGTAAAACTAATACATTTGAACTTTACAATAACAAAAATATCACATATACTGTATTAAAGAAAAGTGTTTACTTGTGCTTGTTAGATTGTTAGAATGTTACGTGACCAGCAAATATCATGATTTCAATGTTGCATGTAATGGTTGTCTTAGTTTTAACAGTTTTCTGCATAAATCTGCATATTGACATTTTCTGGTAGACTGTGTGCCCTCTCCTGACTTATTGTGTCTCCTGCTGCAGAAAACACTCCCTCCCAATGTGTAGACGATGCTTGCACACAGAGGTATGAGTTAGAGAGTTTGGACAGGAGAGCCAGCGTGGTCCGTTTGGGATGTGGGTATAGCAGGCATTTTCCTGTACAGCTGTTTCTTGCTTTTTTTTCCACTGCTGCACTGCTCTTTAGGGCTCTGTCTTCCTCCTCAAAAAGCTCCTCCAGGGCAGTTAACTTCTTTTAGGAAGCAGAGTCTGAAAGATGGAAATTAGGCACAAAAAAAGTAGTTGACATAACTTGGTCGTCAACAAAAACAAGTTTGTGTTGTGTGGATTTTATTACCTGATTTGAATACTCGTCCTCAGTGTCCTCATGTTCCTCAGAATTTGATGCCTTAAAAATAAATGTAATTGTGAGACTTTGAAATGGAATCCAGAAACGGGTATGTCAACTGATTGGCTTTACATTTAAGTTTATAAGGGCAGAAATTATTGACTATACAACTGAGAGTGTCTGAAATCGTCAGCAGTCAAAGAGGAAGTGTGGTGCCTAAGGAGTAAAGAGAGCTCACTCTGGAATAAAACTTATAAAATGATAATCTTGAGGAAGAAGTGTAACATTGGAAAATAAAATGACCTCTCTCACAGTTGTAGCCCTAACTTTCAACTCTGTACCAAATCTCATCTGAGTCAGTGTTGTTCTTGAACCTTGGATCCATAGCACTCGACTTCTGTAGGAACTCACAGGCATCAGCATCCTGAAAATAAAGCACAGACTCAAATCTTTCAAGCTGTTTGCGATAAAACCTGAGAAGACAACAGCTGAGTAAAGCCACATGTGGAGTAGAGTCTGAGCTGAAACCTTTGGTCCCTGATTTGCCGTCTACAAATAATCCTTTTTAATTAGGATCTAGATGTTTCCCATTTCAAACTCCAAACACTTCTGTTCCAGGAACCCAACACACCTCTCTTAGTTTCACTCTGGTTCCTTTAACAATGACGCTTTCTCCTGATGTCCCAGTCATGTATTTCAAAGTGTTCACAAAACTCAAAACTCCTCGTACTGCAGGCCTTTCAGAAGGTTTGAACTGCAGCCTTGACACATGTCAAACTTTGAGCCTCAGCACATTTGTCTAAATGTCTTTCCGAGTGTTTCCCAGTCAGGATCATCCTGGGACAGTATAGGGACAGGGATAATGTCTTGCTCCTTCGCACTTCAGCTGTCAAACATGAACATTGAATTTTGAAAAGCAAATTCATGAAAGTGAAAATGTGATATTATTACAAAGAAGCAGCTGCATACATAAGCTGTCTGTATATCAGGGTCATATAGAGTTTAAAATCTGACCTCCATGTTTCAAGGCAAGTACATCCCGAGAGGAAATGTCATGTGGAAATGTAACTGAGCTTCAACAACATGCACTTCATATTATTTGCGTCCTTATTGTTTTATTACTATAACAATACGTCGTATTGGTTCCCATATTAAACGAAACTACTTTACTGCCCTCTTGTGGTCACAGTGAGGTACAGCAGCCACTGCAGTCTACGGGCAAAAACACGTGACGTGATTAAACGGCGACATAACTCCATTTCTCCCGACGTGAAAGCAGCAGCGTGATGGAGGTGTGCAGCTCCTCAAATGTGACTATGAGGGAGTTTGGATGTGAACAGAGTTTGTTGTCTCGGCCTGACGGTTCAGCGTCCTTCATTCAAGGTAACAAAAACCACGTGACTAATACCTGGCTGCTGGGTGTTCTGGGCGCTACCAGTACGATTTCACACTGTGTATACTTTCTACTCAATCTCCATGCATTGAGTATGGGGAGCCAGTTTTTTTTACTCTTATTGATGGACAAATAATGGTTCCTTCTATCTCGATGCATTTGCACTGTAAGGAAATGAAAGTCACAGTGGGTTTGAATAAATTGATCTATTTTACTCCAAACCAAACCAAATCTTTGCTTTCAGTCTTTACTTGTTCTTAATCTTAAATGTGTCCAGAATCTCCACTTAAGAGAGATGTTTCTGTTTTTCACATGTACTCTGAGCAGAACTTGATTTCCTCACCCGGGTCAACAATACACTGTCTATATGAATGATGCGCTCTTCTGTTTGTGCGTAAGGAGACACAAGTGTGTTGGCTGGAGTGTACGGACCAGCGGAGGTCAAAGTCAGCAAGGAAATCTATGACCGGGCAACGCTGGAGGTGCTGATTCAGCCCAAAGTCGGACTGCCAAGTGAGTGATCATCCAAAGAGGAAGACCTTGTGTTGTTAATCAGCCTAAACGGTTTCATGCATTATATGTAATGTGTGAAGTTTATATTGTCCTGCATGGACGATCATTATTTTATTGTGTCCCGATGAAGTGAAGGGATCCAGGAAACTAAAGGTAGAGTTAGGGATTTCAAGGAGGACAAATCATTTAAATATTCTGCCTTATCCACTTCTGCTGTGCAAAAGCTGCCATACCCCAACACACCACAAGGGGGACTTAGAGAGCCAGTTTGTTTCCAGTCTGAGTCAAGGATCCGTCCCTTCATTTCTGTCATTGTAGGTGTCAGGGAGCGATCGCAGGAGCAGTGTGTGCGAGAGACCTGTGAGGCATCTCTGCTCTTGTCCCTTCACCCTCGCTCCTCCCTCACTCTCATCCTTCAGGTGTTGCATGACGACGGATCAGTATCCTTTAAAAGTGAAACTCTGCTGCACTGTGCTGTGAAGTTAAACATGTAGACTGTGTAACGGTGTGCTTCCTTACCTGTTGCCCAGCTGCTGTCGTGCTCTTTGAATGCAGCCTGTATGGCTCTGATGGATGCAGGTTTGCCTATGAGTTGCTTGTTTTGTGGAGTTACCTGTGCCATCGACGCAAACGGTCAAATCATCACAGACCCCACAGCAGCACAGGAAAAGGTAAATGTGAGCCTCGTGTGTGGAGGTGTGAAAAAACCCCCACAACAATCTGACATAAAAATACATCAGCTATAAGCTTTCTCTGTTTCTACTCCTCATTTTGTGAACAGTTTAATGTGATCAGCCATTACGCCTCCAAAAAGCTTTCTATTTTATCTTGTGAAATAAACGTTTTAAGAGTCAAAAAGCAATGTCGAAACAGAGTCAACATCACACTACTGAAGAGGACTTAATGTGTGATGATGATTTGCATGTCCTCTCTGTTGCTGGTTTGATCATCTCTGTTTCCTTCCTCATCAGGAAAGTCGAGCTTTAATGACCTTTGCAATCGACAGCAAAGACTTCCGAGTGTTGATGTCGGAGACCAAAGGATCATTTTCAGTTAACGAGGTCAGTGAGAATAAGAAATAGCAGATCGTTTCTCAGACTCAGGTTTGTGTTGATGTCACAGGCGTGTTCGTGTTTTGAGGATGATCCTTTCTTCTCTCACAGCTGCAGCAGTGTATCGCAGTCAGCCAGAAAGCTTCACAGAAGATCTTTCAGTTTTACAGAGACTCTGTCAGTCGTCGATACTCCAAAAACCTCTGATGAAGAAGCTGATCTCTTTTTCTTTTTCTTTTTTTAACAAATGCTGATTTTGTAATAAATAAATAAATCATTCAGAACACACTTTTGGGATACTTTTGTTTTTATTTGAACATTTGTAAGATCAAATTGAGCAGTCTGTTAGGGTGTAAAATAAAAAAAAGAGGTGCCTTGAATGTCAAACAAGTGCATTTATTGGGATTTTCTTTCAGTTTAATATTTACATTTAATACAAGGATGTCAACCAGGTAAAAACGGAGTACCTCTTGTATTAATAAATCTAATTTACCAGAGCCTTTGACCTTTATCCCTTCGTGAGATTTGTCCATTTCACCTCGTCCAGTCAAGTCTGCCTGAAGCCTGTCTCAAGACCGCATGATCCGTCAACCTAAATTACTCCCTTATTCATCAGTAGCGGTGGTAAATGCTGTAACAACAAAGGGTCTTTTTTTAATATTGACACAAACATCTGGCGGAGACGGGATGGCTCAGGATTGTCCGAACCCGATGCAGTGCGTCGGTGCAGCTGCATCACAGAACATCAACAGTGGTAGCTGAAGAGGGTTAGACACTGACAGGTGCGTCTACTAACACCACTTGGAGTGATCAGAATCTGGATCAGCTTCCTTTTGAACACTGAGCTTGCAGAGAACAAAGGATTCGATCTGAGTTAATTGAAGTCAAGCTGTGGACTATAAAAACTTTACATCTAAATAGAAAATCTCAACCTCACCTTACAGTCCTTTTTAAAATATGTATACTTGGAGATCTCCTGTTCACAGTTTAATGGCACATTTAAGCTCAAACCAACACGGCCAGAGTTTTTTTTTTTTTTTTTTTCCCTCCTTTTAACGAAGCTGTTGATGCAAAGTTAAGGAAGTGACTGAAGCCAAACGCTAAGCAGGTCTGTGCATGACAAACTACACACTTGCCATGCACGTATGTAAGTGTTGTGGCTGAAGAGGAGATTTTACTGACTCATGCATCACACAGCTGAGCTTTACATCTCGCTAGACTTTTTTTTTTGCATCATATTTTAACCCATTAGTCCTTTGGAGAGAAAAAAAAAGTGATATTGTGTTTACATTAAGTTTATGTATACAGCTTCATTTTCAAGTTTGTCAGCGAAGTAGTGCGTTCCTGCAGAGTTTCAGTCCTGTTTTTTTTTTTTATGAGGTGAAAATAGCAGACTATATTTGGGGAGTGTGAAGTAGCATCCTGGTGGCTTCTATTAATAGAACAGCTCATAAAAGGATCATCTTTAGAGTTTCTTCTGTATTTTTGGCACTTTTCATTCCCTCTGTCTATGTCATCATTTCCCAGCTACGTATATATAGCGGCTCCTTTATTTCTATTTAACTAGATTCACTGTTTTTCCATTTCAACCTTGCAGTTCAACCTCCACCTCTGTAAGTATTTTCTTATAGAATGGCACTATATGTATTTTAAACATACTTTTTTCAGTTGTTTTTTTTAAACAAAGATAAATATTAAACGTGTCATAAACAAAGCTCAGTCAGTCCTTTGTGCAGGTAAACAATAACAGATGCTGAATAAAATCCGGATGTGATGATCGATGTACATGTGCACCATTTCCACGAGGTTCTCTCATTCTGGCCGAAGGAGTCGCAAGATATTCTGCGTTCTTCTGTGGCCCCCTGATATTTAAGAAATAAACCTCTCAAACCATCAGCAGCTTGAGTGACAGTGCTAGCTCAGGCTCCCCTACAGCGAGGTCCATCAGGATTTAGCCGCTGTCGCGTCCTTGCCGAGACCTTCTCATAAATCTGCAGACTCCATTGTCGCTCCCCTCAGGCCCTCCTCTCTTCCTCAACTGCCTCTCCATACTCCCCGTCGGTCGTGTGACAGTGATATATACAGTGTTGTGATAACATCTGCATTGGTTGATGTACTTTTTTTTTTTTCTTCACATCAGTAACACGTGATGACAACTACAACACAGATCTAAAGGATGGCAGGTTACTTGAGTCATCGGGTGACTAAACGAACCACACTAACACACAGACTATCTTATATGGAGCGATGTTGCATAACTTATCTTTTAATAATCTTTCTAAATGTGCGTGGTGGGGGCGTCCGCTGAGCTGAATTATTCCTAATCAAATTAGATGTGATTATAATCTCTGCAGCAGCTCCCCTGTTGTGTTGTCACTGTTCTTTTCCAGCTTGGTGTAGATAAAACATGACTGCAGATAGACAAAGACTGTGAATAACTTCCATAACCAGGTGGTATGTATGTAGGTGGGTGTCGATGTTCATGATATGTGAGAATGATCTGTTTCGTGGGGGGGGGATTCCTTTCAGATGAGTCGCTCTTATGGTGGTTTTCCGGACAGGTAGGAGATGAGTGCAGCGATGGCACAGATGTACGTTATGATTCCAAACACGATGGAGAGCACTGAGAGCCACAGAGCCTGGCGAGATGCTGCGTTGGCCCCCTGAAAATCCCCCTGAGCCGATGCCTTGTTGGTCTGAGAATCGGAGGAGAGAGGACAGTGAGATAAGGATTATAGGAGGGGGGAAAAAGAGGAGAGAAGGGCATTCATCATCATTTGTCAATGTCCTCCGTGGCCTCCACTTTCCTCTTCCACTCATTCCAATAACACACTAAGCCCGTATTATGTTCCATCTCTGAATCACACCCAGCACTCGTGCCTCATTCATCACTTTCCCCTCTTCCTTTCCTCACTCTCTCTCTCTCTCTCTCTAGTCCTTGTCTTTGACTCTGACCCCTGTTTTAGGAAGCACTCAACAATATTGGAAATCTATCACCTTGGGGCTTCTAGTTATGGCTCTAATTAAACCTTAATGAAGGCCATTGATTTGATCAAAAGGCCTTTGCAGCTAGCTGCCAGTTAGCTTTAGAAACGTATTAATGGGATTCGTCTCCTGCACTGCTGGAAGGATGCCTGCATAAACTAAGGGCCTCTGGTGACTAGAGATAGAGATGTTTGTGGAGTGTTCACAATGCCAGTGGTAATACTGACTGATGAGATAGTCTCTGGGATTGAGGCTGATTTACTCAGCAGTTATACGAACACGTCGACGTTAATAGGAAAATAGTTCACTACATGTGCACATTTAGTATTTTTAGTTGTGGTCAAGCAGAATATACTTTTTATATTTGGAATCAAGGACGAAGTTTCTTTCAGCTTGCATGCTCATGCTAATTCAGAGAAGTAGCACAGTTCCTGTATAGTGTTTTAAAATAACTGTGTTCTTTTAAAGATGGATTTGGGGCCTTTTTTTGCCTTTATTGTAGACACAGGACATCGAAGAGGGCCTGACATGCAGGAGAGGAGACTCAGGTCTTTTCCTAACCCAGGCTGCCCGCTTGGTGGACTACAGCCTCTGTACATGGGATGCACAATCGAACCACTAAGCCACTGGCACCCCTGTATATTGTTTTTTTAAAGGAGGGCTTGTTAGATTCCTCACATACAAAATCAATGATATACTCTGAGATTGCATATAGGATTGTGATATGACAGCAATAGCACATAACAGATAAACTGGGGTCACTAAAAAAGAAAATTGTCCTTATAATTTGACACGTATTCTTTTGTTTCCATCAAGAATATGTTTAAGTGGGAATTAGTTGTCCGTAAATCAAACAAAAATAGCTTGTTTCTGTCTTCTCGTTGCTCTGTGCTGATGAAAGATTACTGCCTGCCAACCCGCGAGAAAGAGACAAAAGTATTTAGATGTTCATAATGTCTGGTATGCCAGTCGTGATCAGGTTGTTTTTAGGAGTCGTGAAGGATTACAGATTACTTATAGAAACATGGACAGCGGTCAGTGCTTAAATATCTTTAAGAAGCTTTCAGTCTAAAATAAGACACAAGAGGCCGAAACAGACAATTGTGATTCTTACAATCATTAGCGAAATCACGCTGCCCATCTTTGTAAGTTTCTCCTGTTCAGCTGAGTGTTGTTTCAAAGCTCTGTTGGCATAATCCTCCAAATCCAGTTGTAATCCCTCCCTGTCTTAACTCTTAGACACTTCACCTGTTGGTCGTCTACACACACTGCAGAGGTTAAGAAATCACCCTTGGCTGTGAAATAGAGTGCCAGGTTGTTTTCTGTCAGCCCAGGACAGTGTGTGTGTGTGTGTGTGTGTGTGTGTGTGTGTGTGTGTGTGTGTGTGTGTACCTTCTGTGATAGGTAGAAGGCAGCGATGCCCAGGGGCCAGAAGCAGCAGAGCATGGAGAAAAAGGCCAGACCCAGGTAGTCCTGAGGGATCATCAGAGGGAAGTTGCTCTCGCTGTCTGTATCACTGAAGTCATCAATGGATGAGTCCTGGGATTCAAACAGAGTGCACTTCGGTTCAGTTCAGGTTAAAGGGTGTGGCGTCACAGTGGAGAAAAAACTAAACTAAAAAAAACCCCTCAACACTGAAGAATCGAAGCTTAGTCATTCAGTCAGCTGATGCGTCAGTTTAAGGTTATCCTTTTACAATGATGCTTCAAACCTACACAGACGATGTCCTCTCACGCAGAGTCAACGTTTTGTTTGTAAGACTTGGGCTGGTGTGCTAAGATAATGTGACTGAATGGGGTTAGTCTGGATGTGCACTAGCTCTGCTGACCGCAGGCACTTCATGACTCACGTGTCTTTTTGTAACAGCTGCGTATTCAATCCGACTTCCTCCCTCATGCCGACCCTGTCGTACGACGGAGCTTGCTTTATTCTGTGCGTGAAATAATTACGCAGTTTACAAAGATCATCAAAAAAAGATTTTCTGTCCTTGTAATCATCCAAGAAGATCTTTCAGGTACGCTTCGGAGTGACCTTCCTTCAGCATTGTGAACCAACGCTGATCGCTATAAAGAAGAAGGAAACCCCTTAATTCAGCCAAATGTCAGATAGACATCCTGCTGCTATAAAAAGTCCCTGAAGCTTAAACACTCCTGAAGTCATCTCCTTTGCATTAATCCATACTATGATCAGCCTCACAGTGAAAATTCAGCATAAAGGGGTTGTGGGGGGGAAGGAGGGCAGATTCAGCCCTGAGACTGAACGTTTGAAGTGAAACAAAGGAGAAGGAGACGCGGTGTTGTGTTGTGGCTCGTTGAGGTCACTTCAAGGTTTTATTCCCACAGGCCTGCGACTTTGCATCACTGCACGGCCGTCAGCATGCAGAATGAGCTCGTGAAAAACGGCACTTTGTGCGCTGTTCTTTTGTCCTCGTGGAGGAAACTTTCAGGGCGAGCTTGAAAACAGCTCTGGATTTTAACGGAGGCGTGCTGCTGCTATGTGTGTGTCCACTTGATCAAAGTCAAACTTTCACCTTTTAGTCCACAGCAGGTGATTGAACCTTTTGATTTGACCCTCTAAACGACTGCTCAAATAATTTAAACAACCCACGGCTACTTAGTTGTGCCACTTAAAGCATATACATACTAATGTTGACTCTTTAGACATCACATGGGCTCATTTACATTTCCCTCCAGGCTGGGCTCTGCTCAGTCATCTATGAAATAGAGTTGGCCTCCTCCATCACTGCTGTAGTGTCATTACCTGCACCGCAGTATGCAGAGTATGTAATCTGCCTTTTTGACAGTAACCATTCAATTGCTGTCTACCCCGAAATATATTGTTGAAATGTCTATTTCAAGTTTCTCAGATTCTTTGATTCTGGCTTTTTATGTGAAGCAACAACGAGGAAGAGGTGAAACTTTAAGGTAACCAATAAGTCAACCGACAGATAATGATTATTCAGCTCTGTTGTTGATTGACCATTTGTTCAGTTCTTCATTAAGAATTAATCCCAATCATCACCTAACTCTGCTTCTCCAGGGTGAGGACTTGCAGTCTTTCTGTTACGATGGAGAAAAAGATCCTAATGTAGAAACCTTTTTCAATATGTGTAACGAGTTTTTTCCTTGACAACATGCAAAAACTGCCTGACATCTTCTTTTTCTTTTTCTTGGGGGGGGGGGGGGGGGGGGGGGGTGTATGATCGGTTTTAATATCATGTTGTGTCATGGAAGTGTTGATTTTATTTGTAAAATGTAAAAGAAGATTCTCTGCATTTTGTCGTTCTTACGTCAGAGTCAGGGAGCAGGTCATCCTCATCATCCATGCTGTAAGACAGACTGTTCAAGTCCTGCGTCTCAGCCAGCAGCTTCCTCTCCAGAGTGGAGCCTGGCCGGATGTCGACAAAGGTGGTCTCCAGGTAGTCTTTGCTGAGCAGGGAGTCTGTGTGGCCCCAGATTGGAGCTGATGGATAATAGGACTCCAATGTTCGAGGTAAGGAGCAGGGGTCCAGTAGCTGCTGCTGCTGAAGCTCAGGAGGATGTCCACAGTAGCCCCTCCAAGCTAAAGGAGGGTAGGCCATGTCCTCCTCACATTTCACCAAGAAGCCCTTATACATCCCGCCAGGGGCCTGTCCGGCCCCAGGACCAAGCCCTGGACCAGACGCCCGGCTGTCATTGTGGCCTTCTCCCAGAAGAGGGTGCTCTAGCTCATCTAGATTCTCCATCCCTATCTTTTAACACCCAACACACGGGAGACCACCACATCAACAACACAAAGTAATCTACAAATTGGTCCGCAGAGCACCTCCGAGAAGAGTCTCAGCTGCTTTGCTGATTTTAGTGTTTCAGTGATAATCCATCTTTAATCCTGTTCTTAATTTTTTTTATCTTAGCCTTTGGTTCAGAGGTCAATAACACATGCCAGGTTTACGAGTGCATATCCTTAATGTGCCCGTGTAAGTCTTTTCCTGTGTGCTGTTGGATGCGCTGAAGTTGCATGCGGTGATTCCAGATCCTCTTTTCCTCACATGTCATAAACTGTTTGTTCCAGCGATAGATGGCTCAGGATTTGCCCCATGTCTTCAATTCCGTTTGATTGAGCCCGTCAGTGTTCATGAATATGCTAATGTTAGCTATTTTCTTTCTCCTACAATATGGAAATTTCAATTCTGATGATGGAAGACCTTGATTAGCTCAAGACAGGCTAATGAAAACACTTGGCAATAGGATTTTAGTGTGATTTTCGCTTTTGCAAAAAAATTAAATAAATGAAAAACTTTCCCTTCAACTGTTATGGATGAAATGTGCGAAGAAACTGTCATACAGAGAAAAACAAAAAATTACTCTGAAGCTGTCATGACATATAGTGATGTGTTTGTTCCTCTGTAGGCGTCGGGGAAAAAAAGTGCTCTGCTTCTGAAAACAGTCTTTAGGAAGTGGCCTTCAAACGACTGGCCTGATGCACATTGGCGTGTTTTGAAGCTTGAATATGTACAACCTCCAGCGGCAGTCAAACTAGTGGCGCAATGAAAGGATTGGGGCCATAATTGAGGGCAGTTAATCTGTAAAAGCAATGAGGCTCCAGAAATAGAATCCTATGGTGCACATCGGCAGGTCAGCAGGCCTGCCGGCACGCCCCTTCCTCTGTTGTTTCAGCAGGAAGCGATAATGAAGAAATCAAAGTCCTTCGGGCGTTGATCTATGGTTTTAGGTTTGCTGAATGCCACAGCAGTGCTCCTCGGGGACATGTATTTTTAATGTACTCCATCCAGCTTTCATTCAGGACAGACGAGAAGTCAGGCAGCTCTCCATCCAGTTTCTCAGATGAGGACAAGGAGGTCTGTAAAAAGAAAATAACAAGGTCACCCAAAATATTTAGACTCAAGCTTTACTCTTACTCTCTGAACACAGTATTATTATTATTTTTATTTTTACCAAGGATTGTGTGTTACCAAGGCTGCACATTGGACCAGAGAGGTTCACATAATGCTACCAAGGCTATATGCCTAAACCTAACCAGTGACCATTAATGTTTTATAAAGTCTTTAACACTTCTGACCTTTTGTCACGGCATCACTGAGAATCGTCTTTAACATGGGGACAAACATCAGTTTAATGGACAGGAAGCTGTCTGGTGCTCCTTGAGCAGTACAAAGAAAGAAAGTCCTGTTATTTATTGACTACTGTTTTCTTTTTCTGCGGCCCACTTTAGCTTGAAATTCCCAGAGCCAAGAATCTCATTGGAAATCTCACCGTGGGCGTCGATAGCTCACTATAAATAACTTCACAGTAGCAGAATAGTTGGATTTGAAATGTTGCCTATGGAGATTATGCTCACAAGCACACAGGGGAAAATACATGTACTTGCTGCAAGTCGAATCTTGGTGCCTTTGGGGTTGTTAGATTTATCAAACAAGGAAAAAAAGGGAATTTATCTTTACAGATTGCGACTGGTGTTAGTGAATTGCTCTTTTCCTTATAACATTCATTTACTCAAATAAGATAAGAAGGAATAAAATTAGAATAAAAATAGAATAAAATAAGAGGAGCTTTAAACAAAGTATTTACTCAAAAACAAATTTACAGGGAAGTTCACTGCATTTCAGTGTTTTTATAGACATCACATATGTGGGTCATTTTTGACCTCGTGGACGCACATAATTTGACGTGACAATATTTTAAAAATTATATACACATTGATGTAAAGGTATAGCGACAGAATAAAAGTTGTGTAGCCAGCTTCTCACCCACTGCATGCTGGGATAAGCTCCAACACCCAAAGATAAGCAGCTTAGAAAGTGGATGGAGGGTTGGACATATGCACCTGATTAGCCTATAACATTAGACGTGATAAGTGACTTAAAACATAACCCAGAAGTGTCAGAAGATGTAGTTAAATTCTTATACAACTGACTTTATATATCCCAAACCGAGAATATCTAAAATTAGCACGCTACTGAGAGGTGGAGACAGGCTGCTGTGAGCTGACAAGTGAGAAGAGATGGCGGAGAAAAAAAAAGCCTCTGTATAGTGTGTGAAGGGTATTTTCATTCTGGGTGGGATGAATATGAAAGTGTCATTTCAACTAACTACATAATATCTCATCAGTAAGTATTCATTCTGCATGGCAGAGTGCTTCACAGGCATGAAGGCACTCGTTTGGCTCATTGTTCTATGCTTCACTGCACAGCACAGGCAAAAAAAAAAAAAAAAAAAAAGGGAACAGAATAATTGGGTGTCTTTGGGCTCACATGGTGCTGAGGGTTGCATTCTTCTCTGTGCGCTGATACTGCCTCTCTGAGCAAACCCCCCCTCCACTCACCTCCTCTTCACCCACCCCTTTATGTAGGGCTAGTGATTCTCATACTGAACAAGCTGAGTGATCGTTCAACACACTGACGTCAGCAACAGCTCTGAGCGACCTGCCTCCCCCTCATAACGCACACACACACACACACACACACACACAGCTGGACATACGGTGCATACAGCACACATGCACTTATGGTCACTCACACACTTACATTTGTAGCACTTCTTTAACATTCTCTATTCTATTCTGCTCCCTGCAGATCGCTGCAGCTTCATTTCAGGAGAGATGCACTCAGCTTTATTACACCCCCCCTCCTCCCTCCTCCCTCCTGCACCTCTGCCTATCCACCATAAAAAGACTTCTGTCAGCTGTATTATAAGCCTGCCTCTTTTTCTGATTCTTCAACGCTCATAAAACATCCAGTCAGGTAGAGGGAAGGTTGCAAGGACGCCGCTGCAAATCACCGCCAACACTTTTAGAAGAGCTGCTCTTCTCTCCTTCCCCTATCTCTCTCTCCTTTTAAGTCTGATGCTTTGTCATACACACACACACACACACACACACACACACACACACATTCACTCAGCTCCTTCCATTATTTCTTACCCTTCTTCTTTAGTTTTTGATCAATACTTTCTGCAGAGTCACTGTACGACACTGACAACTTGGGTTTAATTTTACTTGCTGCATGAAAAGAATTCGTCTTCTTTAGATATGGAAATGTGTAACCAAATCCCCGCTGCAAAGCAGTTTGCTGCTGCTGACTCTTACACTGGAGAATATCAGTAACTCCTGTGTTTTTTTTCCACACATACTGACTCTGCCTCTCAGCATATAAACAAATACACAGATACAAGTAATTGCTGTATTTCAGCTGCTACAGATTGAAGAGATGCAGATCAGTGAAAGTCAAGAAGAAAATAAATGGCATAGTGGCTGCAGGAAATTGGAGCTGTAAACGCTTCTAGTCTCTAATAAAAGCGAAATCTTGAAGAACAGCGATGTCAGGCTGATAAGACCAGAGCAGGCTGCGACTGCGAGTTACGTCAAACAAAAATCTGAAAAGCCAAATGGGGGTTCAATGATTTTATTTCCAAAAACCTTTTTCTTGCTCTCCGTCTCTGTTCCTTGATCTGTGTGGAGTGTCTTACAAGAGCAGAGAAAAACTGAACAGGACAGATAAGCAACGAACAGGCGGAGATGTAGAGCCCGTGAAGCCCAAAGTAACATCATGTTCCTATGGAAACAAATTCACCATTGAGTGGAGTGCTCACTGCAGGATAAATGAAGCAGACGCTAATTTGCCATTTCAGTTCTGTTCCTCTGCTAAGGTTGAAAATAACTAGATGGGATAATTCTAGCGCAACCATGCCTTCCAGTGAGGACGTGTTACTGTCACATTAAACAGCAAAGGATGGATAATTTCCTCAGAATTACCCTATAATAACAAATGAGTGCAGTCACGCCAGGCGCTGGGTTAACTTGAACCCCCCGGTGCAAAATGTGCGTTTGACAGTGTTAGCGCATTATGTAGTGGACTGTGTGCCCTGCTGTCCCTGCAGACACACACACACACACACACACACACACACACACACACACACACACACAATCATTTCTTTTCCAACACATGCCTACACATGCAATCATAAACACACGTGCAGCCCTTTGCAGCATTGCATCATCTTCCCCTTTCAGACAGAAAAATACAAAACAAACATGCTTACATCCATAACTGCACCTATCATACACAAGCTGACTTACACACATACACACACACAGATAGTGCTTGTGTTCAACGAGGCCCATGAAATGAGTATCTGCAATATGTTGCAAAGGGCTCCAGCGTCTCTGCAGTGTGATGTACTCAGTGTTCTGCTACGTGCATCTGTGGACACACATGGGACATACGCGTGCAACTGACTATAACTTCCCTGTTGTTTGTGTAGTCATGCATGAGCTCATGTATGTGTGTGCATGTGTCACATGTGCTTCAGTGTCTTTTACAGCTGCACCACAGTTTGCTATTCTCCTGGGTTTACATGTACAGTATATATGGAGGTATGAGTATGTGTCTGTGTTAAAAGCATTCTCAACATGTGAGATGATGTGACTGCTCGTTGTATACACGTGTCAATTCCCAGTAACATACAACCAAGATTGTATAACAGAAGAGATTTGATCCGCATGTATGGCCATCGTTTTTGGAAAATTAGGATTTGATTTTTACACACAGCAGTTTCATTGACGACTAAACTTAAAACACAGCCAGTCGTGTAAAAAGATTTTACACAAACATCAAGTTTTTGCACGTCATCCTAACGAATTACAGAAAAACAAACAAAGACAATGTCATGTCCAAGTAATAATTACTTGAGCTAGCTCATTTGTGTTATTACTTTCAACACGCTGCTATAATCCTCCATTGTTTCAATGATGGCCAAAACTAACAAAATAATTTTAGTAGGTGGGTCCATTATCCATCAATATCAAAAACATTTTTAATAATCCAGTTTTATTACTGCAAATTGTCTGCAAATTATATGTAACTTTATTTTAGATTGGGCCAAAATGTTTACCATTAACTCTACAGACAAAATGTCACATGTTGGCTAACAGCAGCCTGTGATAGTTCTGTTGTAAATCACCGTAATTGGTGTAAATTTAAGTAAAGTCTATGCTACTGTATGTTTAACAACTGGCGGTGATTTTTAAACTGCCATAATGCTTAACAAAGGGTTAAAAGGTGCAATATCAAGGCTGTAGGTGTCATGTGGGCCAGTGGTTCTCAGCTGACCCGACCCACCAGCTGAGAACCACTGATCTACGCTGTGTTAATGTCAGCCCGGTCGATGCCTCAGCCCTCATGTGTTTATTACCAGGTGTGTTTGTTGTCAGTGTGTGTGTGTGTGTGTGTGTGTGTGTGTGTGTGTGTGTGTGTGTGTGTGTGTGTGTGAGTGTGTGTGAGAGAGAGAGAGAGAGAGAGAGAGAGAGACGTGCTGGTTAATCTCTATTTGCTGACAAAAAATCTGTTTACACACATAATTGAAACTCTTAGTTACTAAAGATTAAAACAGTTCTTTGGGGTTCGGGATTCATCTTTAAAGGGGGCAGTTATGTTTCAGGTCAATAAGAGTCGTGCAAACATGAATCAATACACTGTCCTCGCAAATAACCAAAACAAGTGTGTGTCATGGTACGTATGTAGCAATGAGCTCAGTGAGGTAATTACCCCCCCATAGATCTTTACATGAGCAATTATGTATTACATGGTCTCATGATCATTACCACCGAGGGAAGGCATATGTGTTGGCATCTAATTTACTTAAGCTCACACAAGCACACATGCACACACACACACACACACACACACACACACACACACACACACACACTACAACACCACACAGCAAAGGGAGGTAAGAGTAGGGAAAACACCTGCTGTTAATCAGGAAAGTGTTCAAGCAAAACCTCCTGCATGTCTTTTAAAGCACTCACAATGTCTCTTATCAGACCTCATCCTGACTCACATTTGAAAATTCACACTCGAATGACACTGATTCTGCAGAAAGCTGCCATACCTAAGTTTTCATAAAACATAAAAGATGAGATTATAGGGATGCGGTCCTGTCAGGATGCGGGAATGCTGCACAAGTATAGCGTGGTTTTGTATTACAGCACGCCAGGCTTGTCTTACAGCAGAGCAATACAAACATGAACATTAGAGCAGAACTGTGTGTGTTTGTGTAAAAGGGCTTTTGTTGCTGTTGATGTTCTACTCTGACGCAGCACAGACTCAATTCAATATCTTCAAAAATCTACATGAACAAAATTGTGAAAAAACTACTGTAAGGTGTCAGAAATAGTTTCTGGCACCTAAACAGAATAAATAAATCCAAGTTTAAAAAAAACATGCTTAAAAATAAAAACATCTATTTAAAGTGTCAGAAACAATATTCTGAAATGCAAAACACACTTGAGATAGATCATGAGATTTCTGAAAACTGCAACACCATCTTGTGTTTATGAACATTTTAAACATTTCAAATTACTGATACTATTCTTTTGGGGACTACTGGAAACATATTTGGATTTCATAGCTTTCTGTCAAGATGTTTTCAGAATCTCAGCTTGTTAATAATAATTATTAGCCTGAAGGATTAGGATTATAGTTACTCTATACATAGCTGGCAACGTGCTGTCATTGTTGGTATTCTACCCTGCATGTGACACCTTTGTAGGCCTTTCAAATGTTTTTCCTTCAGAGTATTTACATTTGAGATAATCCACTTTACCATCATGATTCAGTATTTATATTCATCCAAAACGTATCCTTATTTACCACAAATGTTGTTGTTGTTTTCAAAAACAAACCAAAAAAACCTCATTGTTAACAATATGAAGGCTATTCTCAACAGAAATAAAAAAATAAAATTCAGTGAGCATTTTTTAATTGATTAGATTACGAAGGAGCACAGATGAAAGTCTTTCCTGCTTTAAATGATTTTATTCTAGTTAATACCAGTTTTATGGTAAACCAGAAGATTAAAATTAAGGATCTTATACGTTCATATTATTGGCGTTAAATTAATCATGTAGGCTATATTTGAGTCTCCTAAGGGGGATGATGAGATGAGGAGGGAAGGAGAAATCAACGGAAAGGAGACATATTCTGAATCGTTGTTAAATTGATAAGAGACAAAACAATCGGGAAAACCCCCCAGAAAATCAGGCAATTTATTCGTTTCTGTTCATTGTGTCTCTTCTCACCTCTCCGTTTGAACCTGGAGCCGTCCTGTGCTTTCCTCGGGATGAAGAAACGTGGAGATCCAGAATCGTCCCAGATATTGCATCCAAAGAATTCAGTCACACACACACGGATCCACTGATGCCTTTAGATTAGCGTGGGCATGAGCAGAAGTGTGTGTTCGTGAGTATCCGTTTTTGTCCAAAAAAAAAAATGTGAACAGATTGTGTATCCTACATGTATTTTTTTACGACAGGGGGGAATATTAGCGACAGTCAGTCATACTATTTCTCCCTCCATCGAGTTGTGCTGATTCGGCTGTGGACGCACACAAAAGCACCCATACACCTGTGCAGGGTGGCATCAGGATTGTGCATGCTCTGTCAAAGACTCCCCTTCCCCCCTGCACAGCAGCTCCTCTCGCATCCTCTTCGGCTCTCTCTCTCTCTCCTCCTCTCTTCTGAAGGAGAAGCTCTTGTTGTTAATCCTTGTTGCGGCTGCAGTTCATTCTACATGTGGTGTCAACTTTCTTCTGCCACTCTCAGCTTTTCTATGACTTTCCAAACGCAGCCCTCTTCTCTCTTCCAATACCCCTTTCCTTCTCTCTCTCCTGTTTGCCTTTTCTCAGCTCTGCTACCTTAATACGGCAGAAGCACTGGGTCCTAGAGCCTGTTATTTGTGTGCCCGAGCTCCTTCTAATGACTCTGAGGTCCTCATAAGGACAGAGGGAAGAACGCACATTATGCTCAGTAAAGACATTTTGCCTTTTTCTTCCTCCTTTAAGAGGATTAGTAAAGTCAGGGCTTGATTTTGGGTTGGAAGTAGGATTGGGTTTAAGGCTAGAGATGTAACAGGGGGGTTAAGGTTAGCTGTAACAACACAAATGTGTGTATGTATTTGGATGCCAATGGATATTAGGATTCTGGACAAGCTGCAAATGTAATATCCGCAGTGTGCTGAAAGGTGCAGGTGAGAGATTTAAATCTCGTTGATGCTGTTGCACGAGGCAAAAATGGACGAAGGCAGCCATCAAAACAGAAATGCATTGCGAAAAACAACCAAGGGAGGTGAAGAAGGGGGGTTGGTGTTATGCAGTGGCTTTGTGTGTGTATGTACCAGAGCGAAGGCAGTGATATGCCCCCCAGCAAGGATGACTCCACTTAGTGTCAGCCCTTTCATGCCTGCTTCACCCTATGACCCACTTTAGCTGCCTGGGCCGGCCCACATTAAGATCTCTAGTCAGAAATAGACTCAAGATGCAAAAACAATCATCCCTGCTCCAGGCTCATGCTCATTTCGCCTCTTTTAGAGGAGGCCCAAACATTGCTGGGCACCAGCAATCAATGCAATCCACAAGGCTTACCCTGAGTATTTAATGAGGTGCACAGCTCTAAGCTAGAATCACCCCCCCCCCCCCCCCCCCCCTCCTAGAAAAGCTTTTTTGTTGTTGTTTTTCTTGCTTTCTGTGCTTTTCAGTTATTCAGCACAGCCACAAATCTGTTCATCTGATGCTCCATTTGTCTTTGGCTGTCAGAGTGACAAGCATCCTCTCAGTCCATCATGAAGCAGGGATCAATACACTCTCCTTATTCTCAGCACATCCTCTCCTATCACTCTATTTTTTTCTCTTTTTTTTGCATCCTCCTCCCTTTTCTATCGTCCTCTCCCTTTAGTCTTCCATTTCTCTCTCAATCTGCCAATGCCTCCATCTCCACATCTTTCTCCAGCTTCTTCTTTGTTTACTTATTAGCTGGAGCATGCAGAGTAAAGGACAAGGGAACAGATAGGTGAATTGATTAGGTGGGGGAAGGAGATGGGGACACTAATGATATAGCTCAGGGGTAAGACCAATGTTTATCTTTGTTCTTGTGACACTGATTGTTCCCAAAAATACACAATCAATGTTGTCAAACCTCTGCTATGACCTCATATAATAAGAACAGACAGTAAAACCTGCAGTCTTATTTCTTGTTTCTAGAATAGGAAACAACAGAGAGGGTAATGACATGCAGCAAAGGAGCCTTCGGGTCAGGAACCAGAAGCAAAGGGACTGGTTTCTGAAGAGATACCAGTTTACTCCCAGTAAACTTCTGCTCGGTTGTTTCTGAGCGAAGTGTAATCAAGTCCTCTTCAGGCTATTTTATGAATAATACAAATTCACACTTAGTAAACCATACCATATAAACAGTGGTTGTGTTCACCATCCTGGAAAAGAAAAAAACAGTCAAACAACATTCATATTTCAGAATTCAAGGTCAGATTTTGTTTGTGTCGTCTGTTGTTGAAGTTGCATTGAACCTGATTTTGACTATTTATGCTTTTGTCTTAGAGCGGGCGGTGCATAGAGAAGGAAATCGTGGATTGGCGTGCGGTGAAGTGCAGAGGGTCGGAGTCGAAGGTGGGCCACATGCTTCGAAGATGCGTAAAATAAATATCAGTCTATCTGGTGTTCCTGGCTATAAACGTGAAACCAAAGCAATCACACTGCTTGAAGCCTACATGCTACAAATGTTGGGTTTTAATAAAGATTTGGATTGTGCAGTAAGGCAGGCTTTAAGGCTTCTATCGTCTATCCTTTTGTGGCTATTCTTTTTAATGTTCTGTCTGGTGTTTTCAATGGAAGGATTTTTGCTTTTTTTAATGCTCGGGGTCACCTTACCCTTTTAAAGGTTTCACCCACACTAATCCCCATCAAACCAAAGGAACAGCACCCATTCTTTAAGTTCCAATGAATATTTTTTAAACTCAATAAATGATAAAAACTCATATTCAACTAATGCCTCCATGTGACCTAGTAAATAGACCATCAGAGAAATATTTTTTAATGCCTGTAACCTCTGCCACTGGATCAGAGTCACATGAAAGTATGCAGCTCTAACAGTCTTTTTTTTAAATGTATTTTTCACAGAAAAGATTCACCGTCCTCTTTAGTGATGTGTTTGAATGATAAAAGATAGCAGCGTTAGGAAACAATGTAAAGGACAGGATCAGCAAAGGGGATCCATCACTTTGCCCAGTAGAGTCTCCAAGATCAACCCAAAAACATCTACAGGGTACACTACGGCTTTCTAGTTCCCCTGGATTTTTAACTTCTTGTGCCTTGCCTTCACATTGTCTGATGTTGAAAGAAGTGTCACCAGACGAGAATAAGACTCTTATCGCCTTACCCGCCAATCATTTTCACAAGCCGCTTTGAGAATAATGAGCTGACTGAGGATTGAGACAGCTTCTAGGTGAAAAGGCATCGACCACCTGGCACTGAGATAACAGACGCCACACGCAGAGGCGCACAGCGAACAGACCAGTGGCATCAGATTCTAAATGAGGTTCAATAACAGCGTTCTTGATGAGATAAAAATGACTGCAGGCAAAAAAAAAACCCCAACAAGACCTGATATTTTAAGCAAGCCTGTGTTTTCCCTTTGGTAGCGCTTTGGCTGCAACATTTCTACTTGAATAGCCACCTCAGCAAACACTGTAAGGAGGGATGGGGGGGGGGGGGGGGTAGTATTAGCAGAAAGCCTGAGGTGCTAAGTCGCTCAATAGAGAAAACACAGCTAATCCAATACTCACTGTGGAGGGAAACCAAACCACGAAATCTAAAACATAGTAATTGCTTGAAAGGGTTGGATCTTGCGTGGCTGGTTGATGACACATTTAATTTGATCAATTCAGTTATAAGACATTTTTGTCTGTAGCCAAAGGTGCTCTTCTGTCAAGTCTGCTGTTATCTCCTGACTCCTTTCTTCTTCTTCTTCCTCTTATTGATATTTAACAACGATGTAATCTATTATCCCTATTACAGACACGGGATAACAAGAGAGTTTGTGTGCCAAGCACTTTGGGCAGAATGCAAATAGAGCCACTCAATCTCCCGTCTCGGCTGCACACAGCTGATGTGAGCTGATTTTTGTGTGTGTGTGTGTGTGTGTGTGTGTGTGTGTGTGTGTGTGTGTGTGTGTGTGTGTGTGTGTGTGTGTGTGTTGTGCTCTGCAGTGGCGCTGGGGTTTACGCACCACTACAGGGGAAACGCCGCCTTTGTGCTCTCTGCCTCCCCGAAAAACAATACATGGAGGAAGTCGGGGCTCATGACTCTTTCATTTTTTTTCCATGAATGTTCTCTCCCCACTTTCCGCCTCTGGAGGCCTGAATTATTTATCTTACATAAGGAAAGAAATGCTAAGGGAAACAAGGAGCGTTAAAGGGAAGGAGCTCAGTGTGAGATTCCCAAACACACCCACACATATTCACATTTTCGGCTCACCCCTAACCCACACATAAACAAATATGTTTATTCAAATACACTCAAATTATTCTTGGTTTTCTCCACTTCTATATGCTGGTTCAGTAAAAAGGGTAGACCTTCGTAAGAACACAGAGAGTGAGAGAGGGAAATGTGTGGAGGAGAAGGGTAAGGATTTCTCCAGGGGAAAGAGATTCATGTGTAAGTAAATGTATTACATGCAACACTGGGTGGGAGACAAAATGTGATGCACTTATGAGGAGCAAAGTTTGCCGACCAACAATTCAAAACAACAGCTAGTTTGGATGTTAAATCTGCCTGCGGGGTCACTCATCGTTATAAGAATTAAAACACTTGAGATTTCAGTGCAGAATTTATGGAATCAAAAGGGACCAAAAGTTTAAAAAAAAAAAGAAATCAATCGAATGACTTTCATGTGACTGCTAAATGAGGGAATGACGAATACATAGATGGAGATGGATGGGAGAAGATGTCAGGCATTAGAAAAAATCACTGTTCAGAAAGTCCACAGAGATCATGATGGAGGAACATTTTGCTGTAAAACCATGAAGTGAGTGATGTAATTCAGGCTGACTTTGGCTGCAGTTTTCCTGAAAGACGATCACACAAAGTTTTTACAGACATACTGAAAGCCTGCAATCAATGAGCGTTTGATACTGGAGAGATAGATGGAGGGAGAGATATGAAGGGTGGTCAGGAAAGTGACCACCCAAAGAGTAACTGTGCTGTCCAGTTTATTGATGTGACTCCGCCCCTGGCTCGGCTAACTGTGATTGCTTCAGCCGCTCCGTCCTGTTGAAATGGGACAGAGCTGCTCAGAGCTTAGTTGTACTTCTCTTAAACATCCGTCCTCATGAGGGATGTGCAAACAGACACTCCTACCTGGAACAAACCTACACCAGATGGCGCATGGCAGATGCTAGGTATGAAAACAATGCTGATTAGATCAACAAGAGTTAAATCGACAAACGACTTATGAGATAAACTCGTGTCACTACGTGTTTAACAAGAAGCAAACCACTTTTTGTTTGCATCAGGCTGAGCTGCAAAGCTGCTCAAAATCGAGACAACAGACAAACAAACAAAGAAAAGCTTCCAAAAAAAATACCACCATGCAGTCATAGTTAGTGCAGAATCCTGAATTTGATACAAGAAAAGTAGTTATATGTTGCAGAAAAACAACCTTATATAGGCAATATAAACCAGCAGTACTACAGTTAAGTATCACTTTGCATTTAAAGAGACACACACGCCAAAACAGAGCGTTCTGAGAGACCTCCTCTGCTGCTTCAATTATAAAAAAATGTATTTGTCCACGGGTGCAATACAAATGATGATTCGTGTTATATTTTGAACAAAGCACAGCGCAGATGTTTTATTTAGACCTCAGGGGACTGTTTGTAAAGGGGGATAATATGTCCTCTTTAACAATAAGTTGCTCTACAAATTGGAGAAAAAAACAAACAAAACAAAACTGTTCAGCTAAAGAGAAAATGAAGGCCAAAGAACCAGAAGCAAAAGTAGAAATAGAGAAACTGCAAAGTGGAAGGTTTTGTCTGCCTCGTGAGCAAAATAAAATGTTTTATGGCCATGCGGGCTCTTGGGATGGCAAAATTGAACATTTGTCTCTTGGTTCACAACTTTGACTGAGACCAAAATAACTTTGAGTAGGCTGAATATATCTCCATCAAACGTTAAACAAGAAACTTACCTGAAGGTTCCTGCTGACTTTTCCTCTTCCATCAGTGATGTTGACTTTTGAAAACTATGGATGGATTGATTTTGTTTTGAACAATTATTTGTTTCAATCGAGTCCTTTCCAGCAGAGTTACAACTTCTTCATAGTCTTTCTTTTTATTTAGTGCGGACATCAGGATAAAAGAAATCCCTGATTAATGACCGAATACCTTCAAACTCGATTACATTTTCCAGTTTCAGCTGTGTCTCCTGATTTTGGATTGCTAATTAACATATAAATGAATGTGCTACACATAAAAAGGACATTGTATGCATTACAGCTTAGCATCAGCATGTTAGCATGGTCACTGTAATCGTGTAAAGATGCTGACGTTAGTATTTAGCTCGAAGCACCACCATGCATAAGCACATCCAAAGGTGGCTATAGTCTTCTTTGTGTGTATAATCTTTTCAGTATTTATCTGCTGATTGTTTTTTTTTTTGTGCAGTATAAATATAACATAAATATTTGAAAATATCATGACTTCATTAAAGTAATAAACACAATCTGACACAGTTTATGTCCATGGGCCGAGTTCCCTGAGGTAAAGTGTTTCACAGCAACAAGGCCGACTGCAATATTTAACTGAGGTCACCTCACAAATGATCATAATTCACATCTCCAGTCTGCGCTGCACGGCCCATCGTCCTTGCTCTCTTTTCTCTTTCTCATTTTGTTTTCTGCCCTGTGATATATTTTTTTTCCCAGATGCAGCACTTTTTTTTTTCCACAGCCTCCTCATTTTATCCAATAACCTCGCAGTGAACTGAACTGTCTCCTCGTTATGAACATTTAAAAAGGGAATGCAGAGTCGCCACTTATCAGATCAGACAGCAAGTAAATAGTGTGGCGTTCACACGTACCACCGTATATACTCTCTCTCACACAACTTTGAGGGTATCCAATGGATCATATTATAGTGAATCTGTGGTACAGTCTATACTAAAATATATGCTTGAGTGGTCATTTAGAGGATGAGATGTGCAAAAAAAGCGAAGCTTGATGAAGAACAAGCTCGAGGTGAGTCATTGAAGTGCAACTTTAGTGAGAGAAAGAAATGCAGAGAGACAGAGGAAGAGTGATCCACAGAGAAAGTGAGAGGGTTATAGGAATGGGGCCTCATGCTTTTTAACAATTAAAGTGAATTATACCTGCGTGCCTGAGACGTGGTGGTGGGAATCTTAGTTAATGTTGCTGCATTAAGAATAATTGCTACTCAGGCAGACCTCTGTAAAATACTAAAGGAGGCTGAGAAGTCCCAGAAGAGAGGAGAGGGGACAGAGTTGTACAGAGCAATGATATCAAGAGTGGATCTCTGCATTGAAGTAGAGGTTAGGGATGAGGGAGTGGATAGATGAAGATAGATAGATAGATAGATAGATAGATAGATAGATAGATAGATAGATAGATAGATAGATAGATAGATAGATAGATAGATAGATAGATAGATAGATAGATAGATAGATAGACAGATACTTTATTGATCCCGAGGGAAAGGAGAAAGATCTGAAATTTCAAGAAAAGGGAGCAAACAAAGGCTCGAATCAAGTCAAAGCTTTTAAATCAAACTTCCATCCCCAAAGCAATCTTCATCTTTGTCATGGTCTTTTAGACAAAAAGCATCAGAAGAGGTTGAGTATTTTGTGAATTTCCTCTCTATTACTTTTCTTAAAGGGATGTGGATGCAAATCTACATCATACATTTAGCATTTTTTCCACATTTATGTCAATAGATCTGAGTATGAGAAATGTGTTGTGTCATGAGAAATGGTCTCTCTGCTCAGATCCTTTATTCATCTCTTTAATGACCCACAATGCTGCTGCATCTGTTTAGGACACGATTTCTGTGACGTCATCACCGACAGAAATGTCTTTTTTTTCTGACAGGGAGGGCAGAGAGCCAAGAGAGCCACGAAGAAGGAGGGAAAGTAATGAGAATCGAGAAATTACACATTGGCTTGAACCCTGGCAGAGCGAGAGTGAAATGGTTTCCCATGGGGGAGAGAGAGAGAGAGAGACACACACAAGCAGGGGGAGAAACTCCTTGCTAGTCAGATTTGACTGATAATCAGATGAAAGAGTAAGATAAGAGAAGCCAACTGAAAAATTAAAGGACACAGAAAAATGGGACAATTGTGAGACAGTGCTGTCCCTGGCTTTAGTGCACGATAAGGGGAGGATGAAGATGGGGAAGATGGCCAGGTTTCTACCAGTGTGGTCCTTGCTTAGCCTGCGCTGACGGACTTGTTGTCCTGAAGGCTTGAATGATTTATTAAAGTGAGGAGTGGCAGAGAAGAGGGCAGCGAGGCAAGCTCTGATTAACTGGGGGAGCGAGGGAGGACAAGCACTCCTCTATTATTCATTACTCTATGGGAGCACAAAGTGGGAGCAAGGCGGGAATAGCCATAGTCGGAAAAGGAGAAACACGCGGAAATGAACTGGACATTTTTTGCATACTGCTTTCGACAATGTTTTGTACATTTTACTTTGTTTGTTTCCCCAGTTTTAGCTTGTGCCCTTGATGCACTGTTGGCTGGGTTCAGTAAAGCTGAATGTTTCTGCAGGGATCTGTCTGCTCACCTCAGTGTCTGGGTGAGAGCGGAGCATGCATGCAATAATGCAGGCCAACATACACACAAACAAAAACACACAAACACACACACACACACACACACACACACACACACACACACACACACACACACACACACACACAAACAAACACACATACAGACACACATACAGAGGGTCTCCCTTCAAGGCAGTTTGCTGGCTGTCACATACAATACTCTCAAATGAAGGGAGACATCAGTCCGGTTCTGGCCTGGACTGCTGGAAAACAGACTTGGCATGTGCTGGGATTGCATTCAACTGTTGTTGCAGCCGTGTTGGGACACATAAACACACACATATACTCACTTGTTTATCGTCCCTAAACCTCCTCAGAAGTATAACTGAGAGGGAGATCTTTTCAATACTTTAAAGGCAAAAACATACAACATTGATGACCTCTGGGTCCTCGGGTTGTCGTCACTGCAACAACGTCTGAATGAATGCCTACTAGGGTTTCTACACTATCCAGTCCATAGTCACTTGTATTCATATTCCTTCTTATTGTCACCATCAGAACAGATTTCAGATGGTTACGTGTTATTCTACAGGCTGTCAGTCGTGGCAGATATAATGGAGCATGTTTGACATGGTCGACTGGTTTATAGATTATCTTTGCATTCTTCTGGCAGGTATCTTATCAGACAGAAAATTGGGTGCTGTGCTCAGAAAGATATTTCATTCCCTCTATCACACTCATTATTTCTCTCCATTCAATTTTCCCTTCCTGCTTTGCTTCCCTCCTCCTATTTCTCTGCACAGCCTCCCAGCCCTGTTTTTTTTTTTTTTCACTTTATGTCTGTGAAGCCTTCTGCTCTTAGTGCTCTTATGTGTTTATTTGACCGCAGCAGTTGAGGGACGGCCTGTCGTGTCATGTGGGATTGTCAGACGATGATGGACCAAAAAGGCTGCCCCCTGATAATGGCTCGCCTTTCTGAAACCACACTGTGTATGTGTGTAGTTGGGATTTGGTGGGGGCAGTGAGGCAGAACTGAATGCAGTGAGGAGAATAAGATAAAAATAAAAATGTGTAACAACCCTGCAGACTGGGCAAGTAGCTACGCCGTGAACCAGCTGGCTGCAGACCACGTCAATAAGAGTCCATTTTGCTCCATCTTGGTTATAATGGAGTTTCAATGAGGCATCAAATGAATGCTGCTCGAGCAGAAACACGTTCAGCACAAACTGCTGCAGATACAATTCTTCTCAGTTTGTCAAAGACCAACGGGGAGGAAGAAGTGCTTCAAGTGTGACTGTTTGTGGCCTCATGGATACAAGGCAAATGTGAATGTGCGTCTGCAACGCAACAATCAGAAAAGGCAGGCAGACAAGAAGTCACGACTGAACTGGGCTAGATTGCATTAAACGGTGTTTTTGAAAATGTGAACGTTGTGGTTGTTTAAAATAGTTGTTCCCAAATCTTTCCAACTTGTTACCCTTAAAACCAATACTGCAGCTTTTTATTGGATACACGTTTTCAACTTGCAAGCTCGAGAGAATACAATTTTGAGAAGTGAAACACAGTGTTGACCTTTCAATTTCATTGTCCTTTCATTGTATTTTATTAAATTTAACTTTTTTCTTTTTTTACTACAAAAAGAAGCCAGAAAAATGATTGAAAAAGTGAAAATCAACAGAAATATCTATCCTTTCATGATGTTGTCACCCTGCTCTGATTTATCTTGTAACCCTTAAGACTGGAACCACATCTCAACTGAAGAATTTATTCATCAAACTTTTGATGAAAGAAATGAAATAAGTCTTTTTTTCCTTTAAATATTGTAACTCGTGAAACTTTATACTCATCCCATTTTAGAAATGGTATTTCCGAGAAACGTGCTGAAAGAAACTAGACACCTCACCTTCAAGGTTGAGTTGGATCAAGAAATCTAATGTTTTATGAATAACTGAGACCTATCATAGAAAGAGTAAAGTGCATGCTTCTTATTCTTTGCCTGGTCGCTTTACTTGGGGGCTTAGAGGAGATATGTTTCAGCAGAACATTATATATGCTGCCACAGGCCAGTGAACAGTCGACTTTACTTATATCATCTGAATTATTTACCAGAAAAATCTGAAACACTGCTAAAGTCCTCCGCAGCTACACACCACAGACTGAGTGAGTACGGTGTGAATGTGTTTCATCATATTCACATGCTTTTATAATGTCTATTAAATTAAAAAAAGGATAAATATTTAAAAGAAAAGCGCCGTCAGCTTGAAACAATGTTGACAGTGATCTTCCTCGGGGATTGTGGGGACGCATAAAGGCGCTGGTGTTTTCTTTATACCAGTGGGAACGAGATAGTCTTCACATCAGAAGGCTTAAGCCAGTTTTAATTAAAAAATATTAACAGTGTGTAGTTCTTTTTCCAGTAATTACCCATGTGCATAATAGTGCAGTTAATTGATTTATTTAGAATCGCAGCAAATGCGCCAGTGGCAGCTGATGCTGGATGATGTAAAAGAAGAGAAAATGTAAAAAGTACACCAGGAAAAAAAAAAACTGAAAGAGGACAGAACAAGTAGCCTACTTAGAAAGCTTTAGGTTGATGCACACAGTCTTTTACTTTATAGTTTCTGACATTATTGAAATAAGTATATTATGGACCTCCTTAGCCAGGACACTTTATGTCGGCCCCTGAGCTCATCTGAGGTGATCATGCCTTCGTAGTTAAGGCTCTTCTACTGTGAACCAGCCCCCTCCATTGCATTGGGTGTGACCCCCCTTATCTCTTTTATATCCTGCCTCAAACGTATTTTAATATGTTAGGGTTACAGTTTCTTTCAGGTTTTCTTTCTTGTTGTTTCTCCATTTTAGATGATGTTGTGAACTCCTATTGTTTCTTTCGAAGTGCACAACACTTTTTAAATGTGCTTTACCAATAATTGTGCCTTGGTTGAACTTAACAAACATGAACGTTACGCTGCTGTTGAACTAATACCTGACTGTATAGTGTCATCTGCTGGTCATTAAAGGTCATCACAGGTTTATTTAGGCCACAAATGCACGAACATGAAAAAAGGACGTCAAAGAAAACCAAAGATTTTAGACTCATGTATTTATTGCATATCGAAAAATAGTCATTCACAGTGCTGTGAAATCCTTAGGAGGAGCAAGAGTCAAAGTGAACAGAAGTCCATGAAACAAAGGTGTTACAATGAGAACTTAAACATCAAAACAAATGCATTACAAATAAAAAAAAACACACAACCACAAAAGACCAGAATCTCTGTGAGGAAAAGTCCTCCTTAAAAAATGTATTATTTCATATAGGCAGCATAACAGATCTACACTGTGTAAGGGGACTCGGATTTTTTCAAAAGCTGCTTAAACTGTGATGTAAAAAATCTACAGCCACATTCTTAAAAATATTAGACATCATTGTTAAAAATGAATAGCCAGCATAAAAAGTTGTTTTTACAAGGATCTGCTGTGGTGATAAATAGATCCTTTTTTTTTCTTCTGAGAAACGTTAAATGTGTTGAAGAAAATGCTGCCAATGTGATTAAAAGATCTGACTGCTGTCCTGATCATTGACCTTTAGTTAAACCTTTTTTTTTCCTAAGGCCTCTTCGTTGTAGAAGCTGAACTCGCTGATCCTGGTGTGAGTATCTTGTTTAAGCAGCCCTTTTCTAAACTGAACAAACGTGTCTAGTATATTGACAGCGTAAAGCCTCGTAGACCTCACTGTGATGAGTGGACTGAACATCTACATGCACTGAATGCATGCTGATTACAAACCATCAAATGAGTCTGAGCTTGAACTCTGATTAGATGCTGCTGATATATGACCTGTTATAAACTTCGGTTTGACACAGCTGGACACAAAAGTTTAGCAAAGTACAAAACTGTAGCTGGACTAGGAAGAATATCATACAGCAAAACCAGCACAAATGACGTCTTCTGCAGACATTTTTCACATCAGTGAGACCAAATT
Organism: Symphodus melops; assembly: GCF_947650265.1. Classification (NCBI taxonomy): domain Eukaryota; kingdom Metazoa; phylum Chordata; class Actinopteri; order Labriformes; family Labridae; genus Symphodus; species Symphodus melops. Next base: position 2,844,495 of record NC_136700.1, on the reverse strand, counting down.
GAATACTGTGACGATCTCCTTCAACTCTCCTTGCCTGACATATCAAAAACATTTTTCCTGTGCTCAAGCAATACAGGCTTTCATAATAATAATTAAAAAAAACGCTGTTATCTCAAAAACAGTGTGAAGGTGTAAAGCACAGCTTTTGAGACGGTCCTCTGAACTGGAGTTGTTCATCAGAAGGCGACTTAGCAGAGAGACTTCGGCCGAGTCTTTGGAAAAAGCTGCAAAAAAAATAAAACAAGAAGAAAATAATTTTTTTTTTTCCTGCAATGTGGTTAAATCTGGATTTGAATTGTTTAGCTTTTTCTTTAAAACTTGTTTCTTACCCCAAAGTAATTGTTTGGTACAAAGCCCTCCCTGCCACAGAGTGAGGCCCACCACCAATCGGAGCCCTCGGGTTTCTGCAGGATGGTGACCATGTCTCCATCTTTGAAACTCAGCTCATCAGCTGCCTGAGCTGGGTAGTTCCACAGAGCATAGAGCACCCCGCTGTTCTCCACCCCCATGGCCTCCTCCACACCTGGTATTAAAAAAAACCCCATCTTTACACTTTCTGTTACAGACAGGGACAGTTTGACCAAAGTGATCTGCAAGGCTGTTGCTCTCATGGTAGTGTTTCTGTTTAATCCATAAAGTTTGTGAACTTTTTGTTGAAATTAAAATGAGTAGGAATATGCATTCAAATAAGTTTAAGCTTGAACCTTTAATTGATATTCCTCCTTCTTTAGTCCTGTTATTTCTTTTAACATCAAACCCAAGATAGCTGTAGGCATGTGTAACCTAATGCCAACAGGGAGTGAAACATTGAAGGTCTCATTTCCAAGGGATGAATTTCCAAATCCGAAGTTTTAATTGTAGGGAATGTGTGTCTGTCGATCCTACCAATTTAAGAGCTCATGGTTCTTGAGTTCAAGGCCTAATCAACCGATCGTAGTTCAAGCAAGGCAATGTTTTTTTTGAGTGAATGAAATGAAACCAAGCTCACACAGTGCGGCGTCACAGTGAAAGCTCAAACGTAGGTGTAACCATCTTACCCCTCAGGAAGCTCTCACACTCTTCATATCCGACAGCGTAAGGATCACACTTCTGGGAGGCGGTGGCGCTGTCGCTCTCCGTCATGGCCATGACAGCAGCTCCATTCCTCACCAAGAACTCACACAGAGGACGGTCGTTACAAGAGGCTGCACAATGCAGAGGGGTCCTGTGTGCATCAAAAAATGTTAGTAATGCAACTTTAAGACACATTTCATAAACTCCACAAATCCTTTTGCAAAACCATCACCTGTACAATCTTAGCATGACATGATGTATCTACAGACAAAACCTTCAATGGAGGCCAGACACAGCTGCACAGTATACTGCTGGAAAGAATAAGCAAATATTTACCAGCCGTGGCTGTCTGGTGCGCTGACATTGGCTCCAATGCGAACCAGGAAATCCACGACATTGTAATGGCCTCCGCATATGGCATTGTGAAGGGCAGTGATGCCTTCATCATTGGGCTGGCTGGGGTCGGTCATCTATGGAAAACATTTTGACAGTTGATTCACGAGTGTTTTGGAGGCTGCACATTAATGCCTAAAAGACTCAAAGAAGGATCTGTATTGATGGTAAAGAATGCAATAATGCATCATTCCCTTCAAAATAAAATCTATGTGTAAAATGTATGTATGGGTACATATGTATAATGTACGTATAGACACACACACACACCTCCTGCACGGCCCTCTGCACTGTTTCCAGCTCTCCGACCAAGGCTCCGTCCAGCACAAGTACAAGCGGGCTGAGCCGAGCTCTTTTCCCAGAACTTTTGCGCTCCCGACTGGACCGCCGCAGAATGGAATGGTAGCTCTGAAGGGACAAACAGGATACGGGATATGGGATAGATTATGTATACATTACGTCATTTTACATCTAATTAATTAAACCTAAACATTCTTTAAGAGCAGTTCTTACATGGGGGATGCGTGCACTCTGGGATGTAGGTGGAGGTGCAGGAGGCATAGCACAGTCCTCCCCGTCTGAGGAGCTGCTGCTCTCACTGCCTCGTTCCCCCTTCCGTCGTCGTTCCTTCCTGCGAAAAAGCTTGTCGATGAGATTTTTGTACTGGTTGGGTTGGTAGTGAGAGGCCTTCTTCAGAGACCCTTGCTGATCCATGGAGCCTCGTCTCTTCAGGGCCCGAGGGATTTCTGCCCGGATGCGGAGCAGCTCTTCAACGTCAGTGACCACCTGGCTCTGGGCCTCAGGAGCCACCACTGGCTGCAGCCTGGTGGGGCTGAGGGGCCGAGGAGCTTTGGGTACATTCTGATTGACCTCTGCGCTGCCCTCCTCCATGTGAGGATCCTCCGAAATCCCCGGCATGTATTGGACAAAGTCCAGGCGCTCTATCTCCGCATCTATGTCCCCTGGGTTCAGCACTGCAATTATTAAAACCAAACCACATATTTAATACAAAGTGTAACACAGATCTTGTGACTACATGGAATTTCAGACGGTCTGATCTGAAATGTGTGTATACCATCACTGTATACTGTGGGCTGTCTCAGCTCAGGAGGGTGTTGCAGAGGCAGAGCCACAGGTTGGTGGAAGAATTCCCTGGGGATGGGTGCAGTTGATCGGTAAGAACCCATATCACCTTCTCCTCCATTTTTTCTAGGGTGGCGGGTTGGCATTGCGACCCAGCGAGGGTTTTGAAGACGCATGATGACGGAGAGCGGTATAGGCTTGCGCTGACGGGGTGCAGTAGGAGTTGGGGGAATAGAAATGCGGGAGATGATGGGCTGAGGGTGGTAAGGGGAGTGGACTGGGGAGGAAGCATCTGGAGGTACTGTTATGCGTGTGTTACGGGGGAGAGAAGCGTGTGCATACTGGAGAGATTTAGAGCGAGGATCCTGGAAAGGAAAGAAAAAAAATAAGTAATTCTTGCCAACATCTACCTGCCATATCAGCTGATGGTTTACTGCACAGAAAAGGATTTTATCCCAAACCAAAGAAAATGATATACCTATATATCGGCTTGACTTTACCTGACAGAACTTATGTTAACAAGCCAGTAACACGGCTTGTTTTGCCAGTTTTGTTGGATTTTTGTCCCAGAGGTAACACGGCATCTTAGGATAGGTGTGTCACCTACACTTTCACACCTGTGTTGTGTTCATCAGTACATCCTGTTCTTATCTTACATAAACACCACAAGGGGTTTATGAGTGACACTTAATATATATAGTTGACTATAGGGAATGACTTAACACTTATGAAACCAGGTTTTTAACTTATGGACAACAATAGAAGAACAGTTTGAAGGCGCACAGTAAACCCTTCAATCACAGCACCTATTCAAAGCCAATATAAAAACTGACCTTTTTAAGGCTTGGGGCTGGAGCAGGACCATCAAGGTCGGACTCTTTCCAGCTGCTATTTGGCACAGACTGCCGTAGCCACTCTGTCTCTGTAACAGGAAAGTGTCAAGTTAGACTAAAGAGAGGGAATAGTGCCAGCTCTACGTAGGTGTTGTTGCAAAATGATTTGTCATAGACTACATTGTATGCAAAATATAAGTGAGGAAGTATAACAGTAAGCAGAAATTAACCAACTGTCATAGGTGTGGTGAGGTTTCTTCTTCTCGTAGGACATGTCCAGATCTGTCTCATTCCACTTGCCAGGGCTCTTCTGACGCTGCACACCCTCGTCTGAGTAGAGGAGGATTGAGAGATCAAAAAACAGGCACATAAAAAGCCGAGTGTCAGACAGAGGAACAAAGTGAGCCACATATTTGTACAGTTCAAGAGTCTCTGCAAGAATACTTTGAAGTTAAATACTAAAGAATTGAACTGTTTTGAGTGGGTGGACAGAGCGACACTGTGCATAGCTTATAGCATAGCATAGTTGTAATACAGCCAATGAGTAGCTTTATTCTGAAGCGTGCTCAGTTTACAAACAGGCGGACTCGAGATTATTTATTTTTTTTTTAAAAGGGACGCACATCGGAGAACCACACAGACAGTATTCTCAAGCTTATGCAGCACGACAACATTTATACCATTGTTGGTCAAAGTAACCGTTCTTCACAAATCAAAACAATACAGCTAATACTGTAAATACTGTGGCAAAAAGCACATGATGCTGTACTGAGTTAATGGACACATCTTTGAGGAAGTTTTCCACATTGGCTGTAATGTCAGTACACATCATGTAGATGGATGAATGAATGTTTTAACCACAACAACTTACCAAGTGTCCTGAAACCAAAATTTCGAGGCAGCGTGTTGGACATTTGACTGAAGGACAAAGGGGAGGGGCTTCTGTCTGGCCGAGGTGACCTGCGGCCCATCTGGCTGCCGTCGTAAGGGTTCAGAAGGTTTGGGGATACATGGACAGAATGTGACCTCAGTGACTGATCATAAGACACAGCTGGAGAGCTCGGGGACGGGACTCTCTCAGAGTAACTTATCGAGCTGAGCGGGCTTCTGTTGTAACGAGAGGGCGAACTGCGTCTTGGGGTATGAGGGGACTGTTTGGGACTTTGCTGGCTGTATGAGTAGCTTTCTGATCCAGTGCGGGGAAGTGGAGAGCGTCTCTTGGTGGTGGGGGACGAGCGAGGGCTGGAGAAGACGGGGGTGGATGGTACGGTCTTATTGCTGGAGAAGACTGAGTCTGAGGGATTGAAAGTTGTCGAGCCGGAGCCGGAGCTGGAGCTGCCGTTACTGCCACTTGAGTATCTTGAGTAGGTAGAGGTGCTGGACTGAGGCGTCTCTATGGAGATCGTAGTATAGCTGGTCTAAAGAGAAAGAAAACATCTATTATAAATTCATATTGTACAGAATAATTATACTACTATGCTGTGAAGTAGAATTAATACATTGATTCAGACAATCAAAGACAAGAACAGAGCTTATTTTGTTTTTATTAAGAGAAGCAACTTCAGATATAAAGAGTTAACAGAGTAGGCCAAAAGTGTGTGTGTGTCTGTGTGTGTGTGTGTGTGTGTGTGTGTGTGTGTGGGTGAGTGCGTACTTGAGGTTCAGAATTTCTGTTGTTTTCGTTGGACGAGGCCTCCTTCAGCAGGGAGTTGAACTCTTTGGATAACTCATCAGCCGTTGCCAGTGATGCATTCAGATCATCATTCATGGTCTGGACTGAATGTGAACCATAAAAACACCACAGGCGGTTAGCAAATGATGAAAACTCCTATGTGCAAAATTATACATTGAGAAAAAAAAACTCACACATCAAACTGGTGCCGTAGCTCGGCTGAGACGTCATGGTTGCAAGGCGGCAGGGTTCGGCTCCTGAAAAGTAGAACAGACGAATCAGCTGACTGAAGGACAGTCAAACTCCTACCACACCGACAACATTTTTCTCTTGAGACGGATTCCTTTACAGCACTTTATACATAACATGGGACTCCTTGTCATCCTCTCACTGATTAAAAGCACACACAGATTTGCATTAGCAGGGTCTGTTGTGTGAGATCCCTCTGACTCTGTTCTTATAAATCAGTCACTCGTACTTTGACGCCACAGAGTAAGACGCGCTGGACCTTCAAACCCAGAACGCCGACTTGTGTTCTTTTCAGCTGCTCGCTTCAAACTCGTTCTCAGCCCTCAGGCTATCAGGCAGAGAGACGACTTTCTGTCAGCACACAACCCTACATGTCCAAACAAGCTGTTGTTTCCTCATACTTTGGCAACTGCACAAACACTCATTGGCATACTGAAAATGATTTATGACAAGGTTCACACCACTCAATTACATCACAGCATTTGAGGCCCCTCTCCGATAAACTGCCTTGCTTGTTGACTCATCTTGATTCTCTGTGCTGCCAGGTGTTCTCATCTCCGTGTCACATATGACTGGTCTGGCTAAAGCCCGTTTCAGACAGACAGACAGACAGACAGACAGGCAGGCAGACAAGTGAAAACAATAATAATTGAGTCGATGAGGTTTAGCTATTTCTCCAGACAGCTTTGCACAACACCAGATCAATGAAGTCAAGACTGGATACATAAGCAGCTTAAATTATGTGAGACGGTCAAAGACTCCCAGCATGCATTTAAAACAACTGAAATATAAGCATGCAAATTTATCTAAACCAAGTCCTGATCAAGCTTTAAATAAGCATGCCCTAGATAACCAACAACCTGCAGACATGATGCGAAATTATTCTTTAGTAACAAAACAAAATCCAACAGCTGTCGAACATTTTGTAGAATTATAAAAAAAATAGTTATTACCACTCAGTGAATACTATTTTAAGTAAAGAATAAATTGAATTAAAAGAGATCTTAAAATAAACATGAACTGATTTTCCCTTGTGAATATTCCCGACAAAGAAACAAAATGAAAAGTGTTCCTATGGGCTTCATCCCAACACTCGGGATGCACCACATGTTCATACTGTTGAAAACCTTCAGGTCATTATATTTTTAAAGTGATTAGCAGACCATGTATAAAACTGGATAAGATAAGCCCATGTTAATCCAAACACATCAGGTTATTAGAACATTATAGCAGACGTGCGTATGTTTGGGCTACTTACATATCAAACAACTAGAGTTGACCCAAGTGTATTGAGCCACCCTGATACACCTGACCAGCATTCAAAGTCCTGCCCGAGTTTGACAAACATAGCCCACACAGGTGTATTTACACAGACGGGCATAAAGTGAGGTCAGTTTCCCAGCCTAACAAGGAATCCACTGTCACTGATGATTCAACCTGCTGTGAGCAGATTGGAGCATTTCCAACTTCAAAACCAAACTTCAACGACTTAATTTATCAACTGTTTTTTATTTTATTTAAAGGCATCACTTTCTAATAAATTACTGTCATATATTGTTTTCCGAAGCCCATGTGCATAACAAGCCTTTAATCCATCTCCTTCCCCATTTTCAAGTTTTTGTTGTTGTTGGATGAACAGTCAAAACAATCCCAAAGTTGTACTCTTACTGTAAATGATCAAATTTAAAAACATACAAAACGAGACAAGAAGCTGGAGGCCACTGCAAGAAGAAGAATAGTTGTTGTTGTGAAGTATGATTTTAAATGTAAGGTTTACCTCTTGTAGGGTTATATGTCCAAGATTATTCTTTCTTTCTTCACACAGTTAAAATAAATCTATGTTGACGATACTCTAAGAAAGACATCAATTACTTAAAAACCAGACCAACCTCAAGAAAACGTCGATGAAAGCATCCTGATCAGATAACACATCTAATCACAAGTAGAACATTAGCCCGGGCGATCATATAAGGTCATCAAACTGAAGGGTACAGCTCAGTCAGATAATTACGCCTCTTCATACTGGGAGCTGTGCTGTGTACTGGAACAGTTGTGTCTCAATCGAGCCTGGTAACAGACTCACATTCCTCACTATACTCCTCCCAGTGAGGCATTCAACTCAGTCACAGCCTGGGACGCTTATCTCTGTCAAGAGCGTCTCACACACACAAAGAAGATTACACTCTCACTGACTCACAAAGGTCAGGTCGTCACTCACTCCCTGAACTCTTCCCTTCCTGCCCAGCCATTCGTTGGCCTTCAGTCTCTGCTGCTTCTCCACTGCATGCTTTGTGGTATGCCCCGTTTCCTCTTTGTGGATTATTGTTCGTTACCCTCGGCAGACTTTTGTTGACCATCAGAATTCAATAATTCCTAATTGTTAAATATGTTTATGCTTGTTTATGTAGTTTATTGTAAGACTATTCTGGCCATATTGAGTTCATAAGTTTAGCTTGAGGAAAACAACAGAGCTAGTTTACGAGCATATAATTTAAAGCATTCCTTCTTTGTGGCTAACAGAGACTTATTGTCATCTTGATTTGTGATTCAATGACATAACTACCTCCGTGCCCTTGTACTTGTTCTAGAATATTTTATTTTGTTCAGACGCTATGATCTTTAAAGCTCCTTTGAGAAATGTTCCTCCTCACTGTCAATCTTTGCTTCAGAAAGTGTTCTGATTTGCCTCATCTGACACCTACCCTTTATTTACAGACGTAAAAAAAATGACGATATAGAAATAATGTGCCTGATAGTCCTGTTTGCTTTTGTAACTTATAAAGACGCATCTGTTTCATCATCAGTTAAAGGTCTTTAAATAATCTCCTCGTTTTCATTATTGTTTTTTTTATCATGATGGCCTTTCATGGCCACTGACATCTCGGCTTCCTCTGCTTGTCATATCACGATGATTTCTCACTGTGCAGACAGACCAAGGTAAACTAAACAGCACATAGACTAGAGACTGACGGTTTCAAGAAGAGAAGGAGAAGCATAGTGAGTAAATGTTTTTAAGGAACAGCCAGTACACAAACGTTAAAGCACAGAGTACCAAGTGTTGCAACAGTCACATCCCAAAGAGCACACCCAGTTTCGAGGGGTGTTCATCATTATGTGCTGAAACACTGAGACATTAATCATCTGAGAGTGGCATGACAGCTTGTGGCTGCTGCAGCTGTATACTGTACTCTATACTCTAGCCTCTCGGATCTAACTGTGGAATAGGCAGCTCAGAGTTTCTTGAAAACTCTTCCCTTTGTTTTTCCACTTCCTCTGCTAAACTTTGACTACATTGTCAGCTGATTCAGCCATTTGCACAAACAGCAATTAACTCTCTGAACAGGTGGAGCCCAGACAAAAAAATCCCAAGAGAGAACTTTGACAAACTACAAGCTAACTCTTCATAATGGACCTTGGAAATGTTGGTTGTTGAAAACTTTGGTAAAATACACCCAGAAGATGGAAAGATCTGGTGGGAAGTTAGAAGCTGAAATGAAAGGGTTAAACGAAATTGTTAGTTTTTGCATATACAAGGGTGTGTCTGACTAAGACAAGCAGTCCTTTCCGCTCTCCCCTTCCTTTAATATAACCCACCTACAATTTCATCTATCCCAGTTTCTGTTGAACGCCTATGCATCCATTCATTTCCTCTCCTCCTGTTTCACTGTTATGTGTCCCTCCTTCGTATCCTTCCTGATCCTTCGTGGCTTTGTCTCTGTTCCCTCTTGTTAGGGAACTTGGCTGAGACTGAATGATGAAAGAAATTCCTTTGACACTACAAAATGCTTCCCTTTGTAGTGTGCTTTATTATTTTCCCATGGAAACCTAAAACCAAAGTCTAACTGAATGCTATCATGCAGACTACACAAACTAAATTGTGTCCCACAGTGAAAAGCCTCAGGGCTTCTGTGATACACTCTTGTGAAAAAACCCCCCAGAAACCCTTGCTTTGCAAATGTGTTTTCTTTTTCAAGCTTCACTTAAAACATCCAGGAAATCATTAGTTGAAAGTCCTTTATTTCATTTTCATGCCTGAAATGTTGAGTCAAAGGTAACATCCTACGTCATGTTTACTTTGGCCAATATCTTGTGTTGAAATGTTGAAACGTCGGCATTTCTGGTTCTTCTGAAAGCAGCCTGAGAGCGTGGCTTGTTGTGCAGACACGTCCTGTAGGAGGGATTGGTATTGTGTTATCCCGGTCTCTAAAGCGTACTCTGTGTGTGTGTGTATGTGTTCTAGAAAGAAGATCACCGCCTGATTGTATAGTTTGATCTGCAAGAAGACTTTGTTTTTAAAAATGTTGTTCAAAATGAATCCTCTTTGTTTTTTGGAGAGATTGTAAAGCTGTCAATCAGAAAACAAACATTGCTGATTTCTTCTCATGAGCTATATGAGCTGTTGAGTTGTTGATGTTTTTAATGCCAACATATTTCTTCTAATAAATGGTTCTCAGATTAATCATGTCTTCCACTTCCAGGAATCAACAGGTATGCTTCATCAAAAGAAACACTCCACCCAAAACACGGCTTTTTATAATACTTACACCCACTCCCATGACCTAGTTAGTCATTGTAACGCTTACCCTTACTCCCTACATAGACACAAAGAGATGAGCGTGTGTGCAAGCTGAAACATGCACATGCACACACACACACACACACACACACACACACAACCCTTCTTTTTTTCATAAAAGCGAATGTCAGTGCCAAAGACAGCATGCAACCTTAAACAATGCAACTCCAGTGATCCTTTTAAGCTGAGGATAACAACCTTGTAGACACCAAGGGTATATAAAGTACTCATCACCTAAATGATATGATCATGACCACTAATCCCTGCACAATACAATCATCACCCTTCATTTGGTTCTTAATGCATCAGAACCTCGAGCACTTTGCCAGCTATTCTCTACTTAGTGCAACACTGTTCTCTGCAGCATGTGACTCAGGAATCTCTCAGCGTTACACAACATAACAAACATTTCTGCCAAATTTCATGCCCCATCTAATATCTACAGTGTGTCATGGTCATGTGGGGTTGCAAAGCAGGGTCACAAGCAAGAGGTGACACGTACTATATATCTGCTCACATGTGTGTGCATGTATTTAGTCACACAGTAAGTGCTTATTTAAAGGCAACAGGTTACAGCAAGTGCATCACACAATGTGGCCTGACTGGTTTTTGACTGGGATCCAGAGTAGCACACATGTTGGATAAGTGTCATTTAAATCCTGCTCTGACAGGAAGGATTGTTTGCAATTGTTTTGTGATCAACCCTGCAAATAAGAAAATAGAAACCCTCGACATTTAATTTATAGGTAAACATTAAACTGCTCCATAATTAACTACATTAGTTATGAGTGGGTTTTCTTTTTATGGTAACACTTACCAATTACCAACAGCATGTATCTATTAACACATGTGGTGAACATAAGATATTATACATAGAGCATCTGCAGAAGTAGAAATCACTATTTAAATCTCTACTGCCGAAGTCACAGACTTTCTCAGGTATGCTATGTATTTAGAGAACTTCTGCTATAGTACAGCCTAGGCTATAGGACTGAGTTTAAAGTTGTGCTGGCTGCATTTCAGACTAAGCCACATCAAACATCAATGTCCAGCAGCCTTCTGTTAAACTTTCTTTTTTGGATTGTAGACTGTGAGGCATGCCAGGCAGGAATGGTAACATCTGATTTTCATTAGTTTGAGAGCAAGCTCCTCCTCACGTCCAAGGAGCCTCACAATGGAGGAGAAAACCACTGAAATCCCTTTTCAATAGAAAACTCCTTTTTTCCACGACAGCAGCCTATACTTCACGTGAGCTACGAAACTCAAAGAGTAAAACAAGTCATCGTCACACCTCGGGGCAACGCTATGGGACTTAAATGAATCCTTACCTCAAATTAATGAGAGCCGATTTTTGTTCCGCTGTCCTCAAAAAGCGAGACGAGAGCTGCTCCCCGTTTAAAGCTTCGTGTTTCTTCCTGAAGTCGGATTGCTTTAGTCTGTGCTTGTGTCTAGGATCGCTTGCTCCAGACATTTAGTCATAAGAGCGAGTTGAGTTATTTTGGCTCAGAGTCCAACCCCTCTGGCTCACTCTGCTGTTGAAACCCGAGCCAGGTGTTTCTGCCACAGCTGGCCTCAGGTGAAGCACAGGCTGCTGCTGCACCATCGTCTTATTTGTACAGAACAGGATGTCTACATGTTGCACAATTTGTGGAGGTAAATCACAGTCAATTTTAAAAGAAAGAAGTTACAATTAAGTATCAACAAAAATATCTTATATGTTATTTATTTACAATTAGGCATGTATACTCTATTGGTGCTATTAAGGAAAACGTGTAGGCATTTTACCACAATGTCTCTGTAGAAAGTATTGTAGATCTACAAGTGGTAATCTTTTTTTAGAAATTCTTTGTGGTTGACGTTTATTTCCTCAGTATCTGACAATATGTGGCTTCTGTTTGAACTCTTTCTGGGTGGGTCGTTTTGGAATAATAATCCAAATATAATAATGCTGGTGTTACGGGTTCAAACAGATTTGTTTTAAAAAATAAATAAACACATAATAATAATAATCCCTGCAGGAACAATATCACAAAAGCACTGATTGTAGAAACGTATTTAGTTTTCCGTGTATTTAGTCACTGGACCCGTTAAAAGTTGTCCTAAAAGTAAGAAAACTACAGTAATACATTTATTTTAACTGCAATAAAACATTGACCTGATTATATTACGAGGGGGCGGGCTTTATTGATTTCGTCAATTATTAAACGTCATCACGTAGCCTGAGCGTACCCTCGCCGTACGTTTAGTAAAGTATTTCCGCAAAGATGGTGGTCGGTGCCTTTCCAATCGCCAAGCTCCTCTACCTTGGAGTGAGGCAGTTGAGTAAGCCTTTGGCGAACCGAATAAAAGCGGGAGCTCGGAGAAGCGACTTCTTTAAAACGTACATCTGCTTACCGCCGGCTCAGAGTGAGTAACCGAGCTAACATTAATGAGTGACCGCTAGATTTCAGTGTCACACAGTCGAACCGTGAATATCAGAGGACGGCTTCAACGGCCAATCAGATCGCATTTGTTAGGACCGCGTGTCCAATGCTTTTCGTGGTGTTATCCTGTCGACCAATCGTAGCTCGGCAGGCTCAAAGAGGTCGGGTCTTGTCTGTCATTGAGCAGGTTGTAGTCTTTTCTAGTCCATGACAGCGAGGTGAATCGGCTTGTTCCTAAAAAACAACAACAAAAAAACACACTTTCATTTTGTAAGATAGCCGTAGCTTTTTCTGTATCATATATTGTGTTTATCCGAAACAAAGAGGTTCATTAATTCCTTCAATTTTCAGTAAGTCTCCATGAAGGGGAAAAACAGAATAGTATATTTAACATGCAATCTCTCCAACACAAAACCTTCTATAAGGAAAAATAAGAGGGATATGTGACAGTTCAAAGAAACATTTAACTCTTGGTCGACTTGCCTTTTTTTATACCTGATTACATTGTATATGAAATTGCATACGTTTAAAAACCAAATTCTTAATCATCAATACCTTTGTGGTATTCAAACACTTAATAAATACGTAGAACAAATGTGATAAAGAGGTTTAGTGTGTGTTGCATACATAATGCATACATGCTTTTATATTGCGTTCTTCTCATATTTAGTTTACAGTTTGCCTGCTCATCTGAGGCTTAAAGGAACTGCGATGATATCAAAGCAAAGTCTCAAGTGATGATGTGCTCTGTATGTTCTTCGTCTCTCACAGTTTATCATTGGATCGAGATGAGAACAAAGATGCGGATCATGGGCTTTCGGGGAGCCACCATCAAGCCGCTAAATGAAGAAGCGGCTGCGGAGCTGGGCGCAGAGCTGCTGGGAGAGTCGATCATCTTCCTTGTCGGCGGTGGATGTATGCTGCTGGAGTACAGCAGGCAAGCTGCAAACTCTCGTCGCAAAGAGGAGGAGCTGAATGAGACCATCTTAGACCTACAGACTAATATAGCCGAACTAACACTCACAACAGAGACTCTGGATGCTCAACTGAGAGAGGTTAACAGACAACTGCTGTCTTTTCCTGTTCCCAACAAAAAATGATCAACATTTGTTCTTTGCTGTATGGCGAGGCTGGAAACCCCCTGATTCACACACCCTCTCACGCCCGTGCAACTGAGTGGACGAGGTCGATACAAGCATATCTGTGTGTTGAAGATTCGGGTGCTGTAATTAGCTCATGTTTTGAGCACATAGTTGTAAAGGGGGAATGCTATGATATTCATAGTGTATTTCTGTGGCTGATTGTGCATGTTGATGATAAAATTCACTGTACATAAAGATTTACAGTAAAAGGTGACTTTAAAGATAATATATTTTATAAAAGCTCCAGAATATTTGGTTGTCGTTATTTCAGTGGTCGCTGGGGACATTAATAACTTGCTTAATTCACTGATGTAGGCTGTTGCTATAAATTAGGTTAAAAGAAGAACTTGTGAATCGGATTCAGTCTTGGGACATTTAGAGTTGCATTTGTTCTGTAAATCTCTTTTCTGGTTCATGTACAGTGGATGTGATGAAAGCTGTAAACGAGAGGTGTAAAATAAAATTCTTTGAAGTCTGTTGATGGAGTTTGTGTCGTATTTCACTAAAAAAAACGTTCTTCTTATTGAAACCTGATTGCTGCATAGACAATTGTTTTCTTTTTTTCTTCCATTGTACAAGATTTCTGAGAATTATGAAAGTAGGTTGTAGTGGTTGTAGTGATGTAAGTGTACAAAACCACACAACCCAGCATGCCTTGAACACAAACACCACATCACTTCTGTCTTTGATTAATCCAAATGCACCACCAATAATAGACACAACAAAGATATTTCCTTACCTGTACTCACTTTAACTTTCCAACAACTAATGAATATACTTAGAATAAAGAGCTTATTCTCTCTTCTGGTGTACTGCCTCAAAGGGCAATCACGATAACATCATTACAGGTAAGAACTAACATGATCAATATTTTTAAAAGGTTAAATATAGGCTCAAATTAATTTAAAAGTTATTTCATGTGCTATGTATATTCCTGATGTTTTCTATGTATTTCCTGTTATGTAAATGTATCGGTTTGATATAAAAACTAAGATAATGTAGTACTGTAAAGTATTCCTCTACCAAGTTGAAGTCCATAATAAAAACAAGCAGTAGATTTATAACCGTACAGTCTTTGTTTATTACACGTGTTTATGTCCATGTGTATGTCGGTGTACAATTGTTTTGAAATTGCTGCCCGTCTTATTTTGTGAAGTCTTCTCGCCTTCCGGTTCCAGGTGTCGTTCTCCTCTCCACCGCTAGGTGGCAGCACTCATTCAATCACTCTTCCTATCTTCTGTCCAACTGACCCGCGCAACTCGCAGGAGAAGAGGTAGGCCTCAACTTTATTTATTCTCATTTTGCATCATAACTTGTACACTGAGCAAACATTACAAAGACAGGGGGAGTGTATAAAACACAGAGAATAGCTTGTAGCGTGATTAATGCCAGATTAAGTCGAGGAAAAGTTACTTATTTATCTGTTGTCGGTACGTTAGCTCACGCACGGCTAATACGGTTAGCCATACAGCGGTAACTTAAGGTAAACAACTTCATACGAACTGAAGTTGCAAGCATTTTTTGCGATCACCTTTGTTGCCAAGTGCAGTTTTTAATCAATAAATAATCACCTCAAAGATAGTTAATTAAAATAGACAAATGCATATGTGCAGTAAGCACCCAGCGCTTCATGTTGTAGCCAAGCTAACCTGCTAATGTAGCATCATCAAGCGTTATAACAGGAAAGGCGCGATTTTGTAAGAAGCACTCTATTAATTCTGTTTTACGTTCTGTTTAGGTAGCAACAACAGGAAAAAAGAAAGAAAGAAACATCTAGTAACACAATGAGTGTTGACGTGAAGAAACTGAAAGTCAACGAGCTGAAAGAGGAGCTGCAGCGCCGCGGCCTGGAGACCAAAGGCCTGAAGGCGGATCTGGTGGAGAGGCTGAAAGCTGCTTTAGAGGCTGAGAGTCAGACTGATGCCACAGAGCCGGGGGACCAGGAGGAGGATGCATATTATCAGGAAACTCCAGAGAACGAGGAAGACGAAGATGTAGAAGATGTAGAGGATGCAGAAGATCAACAAGGTAAGCCTTTTGATACACCTGAATAGTTAAATATACATAACTGCTCTGCAAGATAGTGAATATATGTGAACTGTTTGATCTATGAAGGGTCAAATATGGCTTCTGCATTGAAAGAGGATATTTCATCCCCCTTTTTTCACATTTTCTAAATGAAACATCTGTGCTGTGCCTTGGTCCAAATATACCATGAATCAGGCAGCAGAGGAGGTTTGTGACCCTGTAGAAACCAGCTCTCTCAGAACGCTCCGGTGGGCAATCCAAGGGTACACAGAGCAGTAAATCAACAACAGTGCAGCTATACTAAAAAATGTAACCAAGATAAGAGTCAACAAAAGACTAAAGTGTCACAATGTTAGTCCACAGTTAAAATACAAAATTACAAAGTTAGATACAAAGGGCAGCAAAAGAATAAAGTGTCATGATGAGCCCTGTCTCCTGAGTTTTCACTCTTTCTCTCACGAGAATGAAAGTGGCAAACCTGCATATGTTTTGCTCTTGGCTGGAGGGGGAGATAGCAGAGGAGAGGGGGGTTTTTCTCCCCCACAGAATCCCACTGTGACATCACAAGGAGAGCAAATACAAAACGTTGCGGTTTTTATGTGTTGTAAGACTTATACAGACCACAAACAAACGACTGGATGGATTAATTTGCGTCAGCAGATACTCAGGTTACCCAAATAAGTTTAAAAACTCTGTAAAAGTAGATTTTTCCTTTTGTTATCCCCCATATTAAACATTGATATGTCATGTAAAATAAAAATAATAACGTAAAATATTATTTCAACTAATATAGTTGTCTATGCATGTATTGGATCTCCCTTTCTGTAACAGAAGCTGCTGAGGACTGCGGTGATGATGATGAGGATGATGATGGCGAAGGTGACGTGGAACAAGAGGCTGAAGCGGAAGAAGACGGTGAGGCCGACGTTCTCCAAGAGGAGGACGAGGGTAGAGACTCTGGCGGTTACTACGAGGACGAGGAAGCAGAGGGCGAGCCTTATGAAAGTCGTCCAACTTCAGATTCGGGACACAGCATGCCTGACTTCACAGCAGATGTTGATGTAAACAAAACCGAACAAATGTCGGAGGAAGAAACGAAGCCTGTGCCAGAGCCTGAGCCAGAGCCTGAGGAGAACCTTCAAAGCATGCAAGGTCATTTCCAACACTTGACACCTGCCCTGTACATGAAACGTTTTGTCTGCAATTTATCCCCCTTTTGGTTACCTGTAATTTGTAAAGTTGTCTCTTTCAACATGCAGCTCATTGTCATCTTTTTTTTGGTCATTTTAGAGGTCAAAGTGGAGGTGAAAATCGAGGACGAAGCCGAGGCAGCCAGTGACCAACAGCAGGACAGCCGTGAAGCAGAACATCAGCAGGAGCAAGATCCCGTAAAGGCTGAGCAAGTGAAGGCAGAGTCTGACAAGAGTGGAAGCAACAGCCGCAAGAGACCACACGAGGAGAACAGGGCGTATAGTTACTATGAGCACCGTGAAGATAAGAGGTAGTCTCACCATGAGCCATCATAGCTCCTCTATAGCCTTCTATGTCGGTCTTTAAATCAGCACATGTACAATTTAACAACAAAGTAATGGTGATGTTGAACAGCCCTTAACATGTTGTCTATGAGAGCGTCTGTTGACCTCATGCTCTGCTGACATTGTACAGATCTCGCACTCCACAACCCCCTGCTGAAGACGAAGAAGAGAACATAGACGACACTCTCGTTACCATTGACACATGTAAGTAAAATGAAATCTGCTAAACGTTGTCACCACTGTTCTTCCTGTGTAATTCTGAGGCTCTCTTACTTTTTTTTTTTTTTTTTTTTTTTTTTAATACACCTCGAGTAAATTACTTTCTGTTGTTATAGTAAATATTGTTAAAGCTGCAACACTGCATGACCTTGGTGGGTTTTAATGAATTTTGATTTGAAGGAGTGTGATGGAGCAGCACACACTTACACAAACACAAACCATGTGTCTGCCACGTTTTCCAAATGTTTTGAATTTAGTCTTGCACTCGGTAATCAGCAGTAAAGATCGCCTTTTAATGAACACCATGGCACGTGAACTTCAGCCTGAACCCAGCATGTAAACTACTTACAGATTCATCTGTTAGATAAACAGCGTCTCTGTCGTCATTATTTCACATGTCAAAGTAATATAATTCCTGGAAGGTATATTCTAAGGACATATGTCTGCGAGGTGCCTCATACTGTTACGCAGGTTCAATATTATAAATGCATGTAAGTAATTAATCCAGTCAAGACGCTAAGACTGGAATAACAGAAAATCAAAACAGATGCATCATGTTTTTTTTTCTTCTTCAGATAACTGTGACCTGCACTTCAAAGTGTCCAGAGATCGCTACAGCGGTTATCCACTGACCATCGAAGGCTTTGCTTACCTTTGGGCTGGAGCGCGAGCTTCACATGGGGTCACCGAGGGTCGTGTGTGTTTTGAGATGAAGGTAATGGATTTATTTACATGTACAAACAGAAACATAATCCTTTAAATTTTATCACTTAAATTTGAACTTGACATTTGGTTCTATAATGACTTTCGAACTGCGGATTCTCTGACAGCACCTACGGATGATTTAGATCTAATTCTTCTTCTTCTTCTCTCCAGCTTAATGAGGAAATTCCTGTAAAGCACCTGCCGAGTAGTGAGCCCGACCCCCATGTGGTCAGAATCGGATGGTCTCTGAACCACTGCAGCACTCAGCTCGGTGAGAGGAGCCTCTTCTTAAAACATTAGGTGACGTGTAAACAAGAAGGTGAACTCTGCGACTGAAAGACGACTTTTCATTCTGTCGCGTTTTTAGGTGAGGAGGCGTTTTCTTTTGGATATGGAGGAACAGGAAAGAAATCTTCTGACTGCAAGTTTGCAGACTTCGGTGAGAAGTTTGGTGAAAACGACGTCATCGGCTGTTTCATTGTAAGTACTCGATGTGTACTCGATGCATGTGCCATGCATTTGGATTATGTAACATTTCATCATGTATTACAAAGCAGTCGTTAAATGGAGCTCATGAATGACTTGATTTCAGGACTTCGACAGTGGAGACGAGGTGGAGATGGGCTTCACCAAAAATGGTGTTTGGTTGGGTGTTGCTTTCCGGACAACGAAGGAGGAGCTGGCAGGTCGCGCCCTCTTCCCTCATGTCCTGGTGAAGAACTGTGCTGTTGAGTTCAACTTCGGGCAGAAGGCGCAGCCCTACTTCCCCCCACCAGAGGGATACACCTACATCCACAATCTCGAGATGAAAGACAAAATCAGAGGGACGAAGGGACCGGCCACCAAATCTGATTGCGAGGTAGGAAAACGTCTAAAATGACAAACCCTTGGAAACACCACACATGCAGACCGATATGAGAGAGGAAGTCTTTAAACATGGTAACCCCTTCTTAGACTCAGTGGGGGTGAGGGTTACACGTGTCCAAGGTCAAATACATTTCAATAAAAGTCAGTGAACTAAACAGATGTTCTTTGGTTGTTTCAGATCTTGATGATGGTTGGCCTCCCTGCCTGTGGAAAGACCACTTGGGCCACAAAGCATGCAGAGGAAAACCCCGATAAGAAATACAACATCTTGGGCACAAATGCCATCATGGACAAGATGAAGGTGGGGTCGTAACACACGGCCGTAAACCAAAACATTTTTTTGTGACCCGTCATCGTCTTACTGGACAATTGTTGTTTTGCAGGTGATGGGTCTGCGGCGCCAGAAGAACTACTCGGGGCGCTGGGATGTTCTGATCCAGCAGGCCACCCAGTGTCTGAACCGGCTGATCGAGATCGCTGCTCGCAAGAGACGCAACTACATCCTAGATCAGGTACTGGCCCTCTTACCCACACTCTGCTCATATACTCGCCACAGTCAGTCAATGTGCCCTGATAATCACTCTCTCTAATGGACTATTTATTTATCTTTCAGGGGGGCTCTGTGTATTATAGAGTAGAAGAAGCATTGAACACCCTCTTGTCATTTTGCTTGTCTTGAATTGTAAAAAGAAAATGATTAATGGCTCTCATAAGTGACAGAATATGATATCATGTTTTCATCACTCAGTATATTTTGCACTTGCTATTTTTTTTTGTCATAATACAGTACTGTTTGTCTTGTGAATTTCAACAATGTACAAGTAAACCATGACTATGTTAAGATGTTGAGAAACAAGTAAGCTCTGACTGGTGAGTAAGAAAAAAACCTTCTGTTGCTAATTTAATAAGACAGAGTTGATGGCTTTATAAAAGCTGTTTTGAAGTGAGATACTTGGAGCTTTTGAGTGTGTTTTTGTATTAATTGACTCTGAAGGTAAGTAGTGACTAACAGTTTTAGATTTTCAGATTCTTGGGCGGAGGACATGTGTAAAAAAAGGTAGGTGGGTCTGCTGGCTTACTGGGTTTTCTTTGGACACTGTGAGTATGGCCAGGTAGGTTATATCTGTCTGTTGTTGTCTTGACTGGGACTAGAATCTTCTGGAGAAGGAGGTAAGTCCAGGTAAGAGTTGGGGGACCCGGCAGGAGAGCAGGGTGTCTTGGATGTAGCGTGCTCTTGCAGGTGATAGGTGTGCTGAACGCGAGGCGGTCGGGAAGGAGAAATAGCGTTTAGAATATTCAGAGGTGACTTTGTGTATGGAGGAGTTTCTAATTATGATTCATTGAATTAGTTTGAGTGACTTTGAACGACTCGGTTGCTTCCCAGGATGAAATACGGCATTCACAAAGTTAAAGATAAACTTCTTTTATTTGCTGCTGTTTTTTTGGGGTTATTGTTAAATCATCAGGATTTGATGTTGGTTCTTTTCTCTTGGCCCATCCGAGCGCCGTTATGCGGTGGTTAAGTTAAGCGTGCGAAACAGAAGATGCTTCAGTGGCTCAACATTGTTTCTGATTTCTCCTCCGTTCGTCGACTTGTTTGGGCCGTAGATCTGATTCAGTTTGAATTGTTATCAGAGAATCCGTTCGAGGAGATCACGTTGTGAATCGCTGAAAAACGTCGAAACAATTGAAACTTAAATTCTCCCGATTTCTTTAAGCTGCTGCACACTCATCAAGCCATCTATAAACAGAGTCGATGCACCACGGTAGCATTAATCTCCTTTTACAGTTCAGTTGTCTGAGCAGTGGGAATAAGGAGTCAGCTTGTATAAGGTATTTGTGCGCTCAGTGTAGTTTCTATATTGAAATGATAAAAAGGTCTACATATATTCTTTAAGAACGTTTAACTGATCAGCTAAATCCATTTCTTCTTCTGTGATGCAACGAAGCGGGATCGACGATGTTCGTTTTAGCTAAAGCACAAAATACTGACACGTTCTGCGTCAGCAGTCGCTCCGTGTCGTACGATCTGAACGTCGCTAACAAGCAGAACGATGTCGCCGCGTGAAGTTCGTAGGGCAAAAGGTTGTCGTGTAAGTAACTGTCGAGTCGGTTCAATGTTTGCCGGGTCCCCCCGTGTCCTTCAGTAACCTTTCGCAGCAGTCGGTGGATGACACACAGTCCAAGGTGAGTCTGTGGAGTGATGAGAGGCCATTAGAACCTGAGTAAAAGCGTAGACTTGACACCAGAGCCAAACCTCTCTCACTTCATTATTACAGGGTTCCAGCTTCCTTCCAGTGGAAAGCCAGTACAAGTAAACAATAACAAACAAGCTTCTACTTCTTTCTTGTCACCATTGCTAGACAAATGTATATGGATCAGCAAGGAGACGAAAAATGCGTCCTTTTGAAGGTTTTCAACGCAAGGCTATTGTAATTTGTCCCACGGACGAGGATTTTAAAGAACGAACATTAAAGCAAACCAATGAGCAGGGGAAGGATGTGCCCGATCATGCTGTTTTAGAAATGAAAGGTAGGAATGCTGTGGAAACAACAAACAAAAACACCAGATCTACTTTTTACTTTTCTATGTGTTGTCTCTAAAATCAAACTTGGAAGATGCCCCCTCCCCCCTTCCCTCATCATTGGCTTTGGCCAGATATCAGACCTGGACATTTTTATTTTTTTAAACAGTCCACATGAATTTGATTCTTCCTTATTTTTGCCCTCTATCTGCCGCTTTCCATACAGCCCACCTCTAATGCACTGCAAACTAAGACTTTGGCTTGACGGCTTCGTGTGCTAGCATAGCCACCGTTTCCCAGTTTTTCCTTAAAGAGCATGCGTTCTGGAGAATCTGTCCCACGCTAAAGTTAAATGAAGTTAATTTGTAAAGAAACACGACGCCAGCTGCTCTTGGTTTGCAGTGCCGTTTCCTCTTCCCACCAACCTTCTAGTCGTCCTTTTTGTCCCCCTCCCACCTCTACTGAACTTCTCCCTCTCCTTTGTCTGCTTAAACAAATTTTCCCTCCATGTTATCCTGGAGGTGATGTTTGTTCCCTATACCCTGCCATCTGCTTCATTTATCTGCATTTAATTTCTTGATGATTTCCACTTTCTCTGTCTGGTATTAATTGTGTTTTTCATTTTGTCTTTCGGTGGTGTGACCGCTCTGGTCTTCACTACACCCCCCCACCCCTCCATTTCTCTCTCTCTCCTTTTCTCTGCCTCCACCCATCTCTTGCTGGATGGGCTGTCACTCTCCTCCTCCTCCTCCTCCTGTGGTCACCTCTGTCACTCTTCAAGCCAACTTTACTCTCCCTGAGGCTTGCGACTTCCTGGAGGCGGTGACGTTCATTGAGCTGCAGCAAGATGAGGCTGAAACGCTGCTGAAGCAGTACAATGAGGAAGGTCGCAAGGCTGGCCCGCCCCCTGACAAACGCTTCGACAACAGGCAGGGCGGGTTCCGCGGCCGCGGTGGTGGACCCGTCCAGCGTTATGACAACCGGGATGGGTCTCGTGGTGGCTACCAAAACCGCAGTGGAGATGGAGGCAGCGGATACAGAGGAGGTAAGCGTAGCCTCCTACACTGTCGTTGACTTCATCATATTAAGCAGCGCTGCCAGCTCTCGGAGATTCTCTCCTGCTGGGGTTAATTCCCTGTGATCGCTGCACAGCTATTTAGCTGGACAGTTAATTGAGTTTAAATTTGAATTTCTGATTTTTGACTTTGTCCCGGTCGTCGTCCATCAGCAGTAGTCTGCCCCGTGTGAACACACGGGTCAGGAGGATTTCAGGGGCATTCTCCTGGAAATTCTCCAAAGAATTTCGTTTGTGAAAAAACGGCTATTGATAAATTTTTTCCTGTCAGGATATGAAAGAGAAACTACAATGTCTTTTATCAGCATAAAACGATGTATGTATTAAAAACCTTGAGAATCTATTTTGTGCATTTCTTAGGATACAATCGTGGCAGCTACAACCAGAGCCGCTGGGGTAGCAGCTACCGTGACGGAGGCTCTGATTCCCGTGGTGGATATAACCGCAGCCAGCAGTCAGCAGGAAGCTACAATCGCCCGGCTCCCTACAACAAAGGAGCCTATAACCAGGTACTGACAGATATATGATATACATGTGTGATAACAGAGGCGTTTAGAGACTAACTACATGTGAATGTTGACTCTTCTCCAGGGCTACAGCCAGAGCTACGGTCAAGGATACAACCAGGGCAGCTACAATCAAAACTACTACAGCAACTACAGTCAGTATCCAGGATACAGCCAGAGCTACAGCCAGACACCGACCACCGCACAGACGTACAACCACCACCAGCAGCAACCGCAGCAGCCGCAGCAGCCACAACAAACGCAGCAAACTCAGCAGACACAACAGAGCTACAACCAGCAATATCAGCAGGTAAATCCAGGACCAGTGACGCTCCCTGTCCCTGACTTCTACACACGTCTGTTTGCAGCTCAGTGCGGAGGGAATGGGGTTGGGAACCTGGAGGGTGTCCGGTTCAATTCCAGATGTCTTATTTTTAATCATTTCAAAGTGATGTTGAAGGTGATTCTGTTGAAACCTCATCGACACTCTGTGATGAATACAACGAGGGCTTCAGACTTCTAAAGGACCATGTCTAATGATGTATGCGCGTATGCACCGCCAACGTGTTCTCACCTGTCTTTGCTTCCTGTTTCTGCCTTACAGTATGCTCAGCAGTGGCAGCAGTACTACCAGAACCAGAACCAGTGGAACCAGTATTACAGCCAGTACGGCAGCTACCCTGGACAGGGCAGTCAAGGCTCATCCTCTGGTTCCCAGTAACCCCGTCCTGCATCTTTTCCTGCATCCGCCTGTGTCCTAGACACTCTGACCTCTGCAGCAAATCGATTTTGTACAGTCTCACACAAAGTCCCCGATCATACCCGTCTCTGTCTGGTTTAACACAGTAGCTTCATTCCTCACCAATTCATGTACACATAAACTGTATACAGTTTGATGTCTTTTCATATATTTTTTTTTTTTTTTACTGAATGAAGTCTTACTCTAAGCAGTGACTGTGGGTTGGTAGATGATAGGTATCAAAACATTTATTGAATGTTATCTATTATGCATTGAATGTGGATGTTTTGTTGAACTGCAAACTCCACATTTGCTACAGGTTGAAGAGTAAATTGTATATTTCTAGGAATCATAGTGGAGAAAAGTGACAAGGCAGAAAAACTTTAAGTCAAGGCTAAAGAAGTTAGCTTGTTTTGAGAAGCTTAACCGAGAACAAAAATGCATGCTTTTTACCTCCATCTCCCCTTCCTCTGTTTTCACTCTTTATTTTTCAGTTACCGAGTGACCACATTTAATTTACTACAATAGAATTCAAACATGAAACCTTTTTTTCTTTTCTTTTTTTTTTTATAGTTGTTGGTGTTAATACTGTAGTATTTAAGAATTGATCCAGTTTTTTGATTAAGAATATTTTGCCACTCTTGAGTAGTTTATGTGCAGGGTTTTTTTTTTATTCCTTTGTGATTGGTGTTCTTTGAGTCCAGTAGGTAAAACCCTGTTGTAAAACCCATTTTTTCTACCTGAAGATGAAAGTCTGATTTTGACCAGTTACCCAAGCTATTGTCTTGTCTTTATACAATAAATGCAATTGTATACGCCTGAAAATGTCAGTTTCTTTTTTTTCTCTCTCTGTGTGTTCATTGAAAACAACAAAGTGAACGAATCATTGTTGTTGTATTTTTCATTTACTTACAAGATTGAAATTGTTGACAAAAGACAAAAGGGAGAACATTCAGCTCAAAAAACGAAGGGTGAGGTTGGGAGCGTGGTTCCGGTGCAGTCCTGCTGAACGTGACGTCGTTTTGGGAGAAATTCGAAGAGGAAGAAATGTCGCCAGGGCAGAAAACAGATTTAACCTCTGTTACTTGTCGGAGCTGATTGAGTCACCTCCTCACGACACAAACGTCCAAATAGAAGTACTGATACTGGTTTTCATGATGTAAGAGAAACTTTCCAGATAGTCACATCAATAAAGTAAATGAAAAGGAAATTCATTCCCACTTAGGAAGAAAGTTGGACACCAGGCAAAAATGTCGTCCTATGGCTTCAAATCTGAAAATAAGAAAATCAAGTGTCTGTTCTAAAATAGTTTTCTTACTTTTTTGAATTAATGAGCAGAGCTGTCATAGCTGCCAAGGTTTAAATGAACCTTTTTAACTGAAGTTGAGGTTAGTGTTACTTTCCTACCCTGCATAAAGGACCAGAACGAATCTGTCGTTATGGTTTAAGATTATGAAGAATCTCAGCACCAGAGAAATGAGCCGCCTGTGATCGAGGTTACAGTAGGAAAAACAAATGTCTGAAGCCAAGATAATGAGAACTAACAAGACTGACAAAGATAAAATACTTTCACAACCATGGTTTAAAAAAAAAAAAAAAAAGTCTGAATGGTCGCTGGAACTCTTTTTGAATGGCGGTAAATCTCATCAGTTCAACACCAGTTCATGGTGGTGACTGGATTTTTTTGTTCATGACTTGTTAGATGTTGGATTTCTCAGTCTGGCTCTCTGCTCTTGTCTTTGTAAAAATGTAGCTCCTCCATTTTCTCCTGCAGGAAGGAAACAGGCATGGAGCAGCCTCTGGTTCTATGTGGCAGAGTGTTGACCTGGAAAACAGAAAAGACCAAATTATCACTGGTAGAAAAGCCCTTTCAGTTTCAATTGGGAAGCTCTGAAAACTGTTGGGTGGTCTCAGTTCACTTTAGTGGTTAAGAGCGTCTTGTTGAACGGCAAATGAAGTACTTCAAGAAAATGCCCCTATTGATATTGTTGAATTATGTGGTTAAAATATTTGATTTCCCAAAGCAAATTTCCTCTTATTATTATGTTTTAATTTCAATCTGAGTAAGAATTGAAACAGTTCGTTTTGGTCCACTGAGTCAAGAGGAGCTCCCTTTTTTGTTTTCGTTTTCATTTACATTTGGAAATAAAGGGGGATTTTTTTTTTATGAAGAGAGCCAAGACGCGCTCTGAAATCTCGCTGTGACATCAGCGGAGTTGTTGCAGGAAGATGAAGGTTTGAAGCATCAGTTGGAGTTGAAGAGAGCCGGTAGATAGAAATGAAGGAAAACATCCTGAGCCTGTCATTTTCAACACACGTTTAAGTGGACGCACTTTGAACAGACTCAGCGAAGGTTTACGTTGCTGTCATCGAGGCCCAGTTTGTGGCTCTCAAACTCCTGGATGTACTACAAAACGTAATCAATGAATAGAAACGAAATAAATTAGTAAAAAAAGAGGCAAATTTGTGCAAAGCTTTGTAGTAGTCTACTGGATTGCTTTTAACAGAAACAAAGGCCCACAGTTGTATCTCATGCTGCCCAGATATCCACCAAATATTCAAAACTGAGATTTTAATTAAACTTAACTGAATTTCATGCACAGGTTTCACTATGCTTGAAATCCACATCAACAATAATTAAAGTCATTGAAAGAAGTGAATTTATACTCCAGCAGCTTCATTCATGGTTGATTGTAGTAAACAGTGTTTTTGGTTGACCCATATAATAATAAACTCGTCCTATTGTTACATTTAAAATCATCAGCCATCACACCTTTGATGGCTGTGACTTATGTCACGTCTTTATGCACCTACTAGATCTGAGCTCACTTACAGTGCAGACACTCCAGGGTTTTCAACAGACATATTTGTATTCGCTCAGTCGCTAATGTCACGAGCATTTGCGACTTCACAATAAGATAAGAGATGTCAAAGGTGGTGAAGACATTCTAGCTCACCCTTCTCTCAGGAGACGCATGAACTAGAGAGTTGTGGTGATTTCCCCTCATTTCCCTTTTCTCGGGTGTCCACACTCCGGGGTCTGTCTGAGTCGAACGGTCCGACGAGGTTAAATCACTGCTGCTATTTGTCCAAACAGAGGGTCCCTTGTTGTGGTCTGTCTCGATACTCTGAGGGAAAACAAAGGCCTCCTCCTCTGAACCTGGCAGGCAATGTGAGACATGAGTATAGCAGGTGAAAGGCTGAGTCATATGCAGGGTGGGTAATCTGTATATGATGGAGACAGAACGTACTCCAGACGCTGTTCTTGGTTCGAGATTCGGGGGCCGGGGTGCACGGACAGGACCCAGTTGTGTTTTTGTGTTTTTTCGAGCACTCCATTCCCACCAGGTCTCTGCAGTGTCTGTGACAGTTTATCCCACAGTCTGCAAGAGAGGAAATGAGAATTAAACAGAAACACTACGACTTCACGAATCAGTTCGCTCAACTTACAAAAGGTTTGTGGATTGATTGCCTTAAGCATCCCGAACCAAAATACTTTCACATGGCAGGTGGCAGCAGACATTTCCCAGACACATACAGCCAAAGCTGTGTGAACTGACCCTTGACCTCAATGTGAAACATCTTCCAATCAATCTGTTAACTTTAATAAAATGTAGGGATTGAAATCTTACCTTTACAGTGGTAGCCCTGTTTGATTACTCCCCACAGCTACAAGAAGGCAAACATACAACACACATGTGATTTTAGGGTTTGCATTGGTGATTATAAAGAAGAAAATGTGACAGTGGATACTCACAAAGCCTCCACAGATGTAACAAAACGTTGGTCGCTTATATGTGGTTTCATGAAAGTTATGTACGTCACTGAAGTTGTAGCCGAGTTTAGCACACACGGACATTCCCCTCATGAAGTAAGAGGTGATTTCTTCACGGCTTATTTGTCCCTCCCTGTGAGGAACATTTTCCAAACGGCAACAACATGAGTGGTTCAGTTAGTTCAGGTTTTTTTTTTCTCCCCTCTTAGAAGAATTCATCTCACTCATGCTGCTTGATCTGTTCTCAGTTTAGCAGCCACACCAGAGAGGCACCGTGCGTTGTAGCTTCCTCACCTGTCAGTTTCATGAGTGCAGAAGGAGAAGGGGAAGTTGGCTGCTATTTTCTCAAAGTCCTCAAGAGAGATGTAACCATCTTGGTTCTGGTCGTAATTTTTCATTATGGACTGCAGGGGGCGACAGAGCAATCACTTATTCAGCTGTCAAGGACCAGTTGGTTAGTTCTGCTTTGGCATATGAAGTAATAAGGAAGTGAAAGACAGAAGGTTGTTGCAGAGTCACATACTCACATCCACCATCTGTTTGACATGTTTAGATATGGTGTCAGGGTCGAGCCTGGGCGTGACCCCTGAACCCCACTCTGCCACCACGGGCGGTTTAACTGGAGCTACGGGCTGTGGAACCAACAGTTGCAGAGATGAGACACAACAGTTTGAACAAGTGAGAAAAAGAAAAAAAAAAAAAGTGAGCACACCCACCACATAACACGCCTGCCTAACGTATAGCACTTTGATGTGGTTGAGTTCTGGTATACTTGAGCTCTGAATGCGTGCTTTGTTTAAAAGACGTGACACCCACAGAGTACACAAATGTCCCTCTTGAGAATACAGACATACAGACAAGTGAGCCTGAGAGGCTTAGATAACGCTCAACTTCAAAGAAGAGCATGCAGCTTTACTGACCTGGATCTTGGGGTTCTTGGGTTCCTTGGTATATGAAAGTTCATATAGCTCATCCTCAGTGTAGTACAAATCTAGAGAAAGCTAAAGCATTAAAAGAAAATAATTTAAGATAAACTTAGTTGATTCTTTTTCAAAACTGAAATCTAATAGATCAGCTTTTAGCGTTGTGTCGTACTGTGAGCAGATGCAGAAGATCTTTATTGGCCTCGAAAGGGGGTGTGCTGCTGTGAATGGCCAGCAGGTCGCTGATGTTGCTGTACAGGTGCTGCAGCTTGCTCAGGTTAATCTTGTCATCGTCTATGTAGTCGGGCAGGGCCTCGTTCAGTGAGATCAGATCCTTCAGATGGACGCCGAGAATGGGAACCTTGAAGCCGCTGCACTCGTTGTAAACCCTCCGGTAGTTGCTGTAGTTGCTGCGTGACGAGAGCAGCTCTGTCATCTCGCTCAAGGCCTGACGGAAGATAGAGAAGACAGTGCTGATACATTAGCCTGAGAGAGGGAGCGAGGAACGACGTGCGGGAAAGGAGCCACATGGTCACAATCAAACCTGGGACTACAGCCTCTGAACATTGGACGTGCAAACAAACCATTCGTCCACTGGCGACCCCGACATTAGTGACATATGTAACCATATCTGACCACACAATAAATGTCATTCAGATATATAGTCTATACACACGTCTGTCTGCACATAATGCAGATTAACAAATAACATGGTCTGTTTTTAATATTTTTGGCAAGAATGCTGCAAGCCTTTTTTTTATAAATCACATAAACAGGGATTTTAATCATAAATGAACAAGATATAGAAACATGTGTTGACCCCCAAAATAAAGCATTAAAGGTGAACGTCACTAAAGATTTCTCAAATTTGCCTAAGGACACAAAAATAATAAAAAAAGGATAAAACTAGAAAGTATGGAATAAAGACAATGACGCCATGGGAGATTTGATGGAGGAACATTTAGTCATTAAAGTGCTGTGGTGAGGTATTTATAACAAATCTGACTGATGGTGACGTGTAATGATTGAAATACCTTAGTTACGTCAGGAGGCAGCAGGTTGGAGGTGTCTTTCAGGCGAGAGATGGAGCTGTGACAGAGGCCTCCCGTCACTGCCATTAGAGTGTTAAAGTTTTGCAGAGCTCGAAGTTTCTAAAGAGGAAAGAGCAGAAAAAATGACTGCTGGTGTGAAACCCTAAAAAAAGCCCAAACCCAGACGAGTGCATGTTGAAACAAAAATCTTGATGTGTTGTCTACCTGAGCCACATGAATGAACTTGGTGAAGACCTGAGCTCTCTGCTGGGCCGTGTGTCTGCTGAGGATCATCAGCTGGACCCACTGGGAGACTCCATTACACAGCATGACTGAACGCTCCAGAGCAGGGTTGTCCCTTACTGAGCCTCGCACCACGTAGCTCCGATAATCCAGGAACTAGCAGACATAGGACAAGAAAACTTGAGTTCAGAGACAGGGCCCTCAAACTAATATATTGTCATCAATATTATGTCAATACGCAGTTTAATTAGCATCAAAACCATCAGTAATATCATCATATTAATATTATATGCTGATTTTCAATGTATCAATAATCGCTGAATGGCTTCATTGTGATATTATTGCGGGACACTTATCCAATACGATCACATGGTATTGAATCTGCAGTTCTCACCCCTAAAACATTTTACTGTATTATGTCTTTTTTAATCAGAGGATTCATTATTAGATCATGTGACACTGGTGTTGTATTCGGTATGAGCAGCAATGTCCTGATTGATTATTCCAAATGAAGCTGATTACACACAGTCAGGACAGCAGTTATTAAGAAGTTGATCGTTGAACTGACTGAAACGTTGCAGAAGTTCTTGAACTCCAGGTAGCTGAGGTGCTGAGCCATCTCATCCGGCTCCATGTGGTCGAAGATCAAAGACACCTTCCTCTTCTTCACAGAAGGTGACGGTGCCTGGAATATGTTCGCATGAGGGCTTCTAGGAAAATCACAGCCAAGCGATAGGAGAAAACAGATTTTATGTCTATTTTTAGATTTAGATCTTTCTGTTGATGAGCTGTGTGGAAGTCTGCTGTTGGATCAAATCACAAATCATAGCTCACAGGCAGGAGGTGTCGGTGTGCTGTGATTGCTTCTCCTCCACGTCTGACCGGACCAGCGCCCACAGATCCCCCATGGTCTGCTCAAGGAGGGGGTCTGCTTCAAATACTGCCGGGAACTGGCTCATCCACTGCCTTGCCACAAAGCAGAAAATATGTTTACCACACACAAATAGAGCAGGATAACCAGTTCTCTTACCCTCATGTGCCTGGCACCCGTACTCACCTAATAAGGTGGCAGACCTGCGTCCGCCTCAGTCCTCTCTTGTCTGAGGGACAATCCTTATAAGTGAAAAGGAGGGTCAAGGATTTAAACTACACTTACTTAAAATGTGCTTTACTGCAACATATGAGACAAACAGAGAAACGCCCGTCTCTTCATCTGATTAATGAGCATCAATATGCG
This sequence comes from Symphodus melops, assembly GCF_947650265.1. NCBI lineage: Eukaryota > Metazoa > Chordata > Actinopteri > Labriformes > Labridae > Symphodus > Symphodus melops. The sequence continues at coordinate 2,813,664 of NC_136700.1, read as the reverse complement.
ATTAGTTTCACTGTACCGCAAGGAACAGAGTACGAAACTGAGCGACTGTGGAGGATATATAGAGAGAAGTTTCTGGGCGAACATCTGAGATGGCACCACCCAGCTGTGCATCATCAGAGTCATGTGGACCAACTGGCTGGAAAACTTCCCCTCTGAATCTGCAACCAAAAACACAGCGCTAGACTTCACACAGGGAAGAGTATGGTGTGGTAAATAGCAACAACAGCGAACACTTGCATGGCGGTTCAGTAGTCAGTTCAGTTCATTCAGTCACTTTGTTTACCGGACTGGATTTTTTTGATTATCTTTTCCTTTTTTTTCGACCTGAGACATGCGGCTAAGCTGGACTGGCGTTTTATAATTTCTTTTGGTGTGAGTGTCTGTGATAACCTTGGCAACCTGCAGCGGGGGATTTCCTGCCAGTCGCTTACTGAGAAACATCCAACTGTGACCTAGAGTAGAAATAAGCAAACATATAGACTGGACTAGACAAATGTGTCTAATTAACTTGATATACAAATGACCTTCATAATATATTCATATATTTCATATTTTATAGTTTAATGCGACATAACAATTCATAACACTGCATTGTCTAAGGCTGCTGATAATACGAGTTAAAGAAAAAACATGCGTGTGTGTGTGTGTGTGTGTGTGTGTGTGTGTGTGTGTGTGTGTGTGTGCGTATGAATTATGTTCCCTTTTTTCCACTTTGTGAATACCAGTTCCTTCCACCTTTTCCAAGACGTGCATTCATGTTTTTTGGGTTATTTTGATTATAATCTTTTCTTCCACTATTGGTGTTCACAACAGCTCCACTGCAGTGTCTCGTTTCATCTTTACTCAGCATGTACTTATTTTATTTAAATTGTGATTAACCTTTGATGAATGTATTCCTTAAAAAACAAGGAAGTATTATCAGCATTAACCAGGACCTTTTTTTGAATGGCATGTTCAAAAACCGCCTCCATTACTCTGGTGGACTTTAATATGAACATATCTTTGTGCTGGATACCATGACGGGTGTCCACACAGTTTTTTAGGGATTTGGATGAGCTGAATAATTAGGCATGGGAGAGTGAAATCACTGAAAGTGGGAAGGGAGGAGAGATTTGTTTAGTGTAACTTTGCATGGGAATAGCTAGCTGGCCTCTGAAGCCCACCAGAACAAAGCTTGATTGTATGAGACTGCTCTTTGTCTCCCCTCCTCTCTGTCAGTCTCTCTCACCCCGAATTCCCTCTCACACTCTGTCATCCCTCATTTATATAACCTGGTTGAGATAAAGAGAAAAGTCACATGACAAACCTACGGTACACATGCAAACACATTAGGACAGGGACTGACCGAAGCAGTTCAGGCAGCGCTGTATGAGCTCATCCAGGCTGGCAGCGCTGGCGCTTGGAGCAGAGCTGGGGCTCTGCAGGGCCCGGGTGATGTCCTGAGGGCTGGGACATGTATACCTCCTCCGCTGGACCAGCTTCCCTTTTTTCAGCCCTCCAGGGCTGTCCACATTTGGCTTCCTGAGAGAGAGAGAGAGAGAGAGAGAGAAGGAGTATGAGTCTAGAAATACAATGAGCAGGGTGATTTGGGGAAGTATCACTTCTCGTACGAGACAATCAGTGTTACACTCTATAGGTGTCTGAGTTTCTTATCATGAAGATTCCAGGTAGAGTGATGACGCTGCAAACCAGGAGTGCAGGAAGTTGATGAAAATGATTTTTTCATAATTCAAACAGCCGTCTTCTGGGATGCATAGGTCATACCTTTATATCAAAAATATAAATATGCCATTTGTTCCTGGGTTACTTGCAGTTATAATGACTTGCATGACTTTTAAATAGCTGTCAAACACCTGTGTGTATCAATGATATTTTTTGTTTTAATTGAAATTTAGCCTTTGTAATTCAGTGCATGTATGTACTCAGAAAAGAGCTGCACAGATTATGGCTTGCAGGTTTGGAAACAATTAGGACAATATTGATCTTAGTTTTGTCTTCTTTTAGTTACCATGGCAGTTTGTGATCGAGGTCAAACCCAGACTTTTTGTCAGACGTTGCATGAAGACATCCTTTGGTCATACGATGGAGCTGAGATGATTGTGAGGTGCAGAATGAATGCCAAAAGAAGTCAGGGAGCAAAACCTCTTGTCTTTAGTGTCAACATTGAGTCACTATCAAAGGGAGTTTTTGCATGTCCTCAAACAGACTCCTTTGTTTCATGATGCTTCCTCTTCACATCAATATCTAAATGTATTTCATAATAACCATTGAGTGACCTTTAACGTTTTTGTGGTCACTGGTAGCTTTTGCAATAAGTTGAAGGAAAAGTGTTTGAGCCGCTCTCCTGCTAAATTTCAAATCAAATGAAACCTCAACGTTTCATGTCTTCTATACCGCACTCTTTGTCCCCATGTATGTGAAGAGACAGCGTGTACCGTATACGCAGTGGGTCTGCGCTGGGTCCTTTTTTTTTCTTCGCACAGACGCTGATGGTGATGACATTACCAGGAAACAGAGTAAAGAGAACTGGTGACATGTTCCCTAAATGAACAGACCTGCATCTCCTTCTCTTAACCAATGTGTGTGTGATTCATTTTAACAGACCCCTACACACACACACACACACACACACACACACAATGAATATCTCAACATTCACACACATCCACACAAAACATTCAGTCGGCTTTATGTTCAACAGATGAGTGGGTACTCGTAGATGCACCATCCCATACAGACGTACATGGCCATATTTACTGATCTATTTATAACACACGCTTTCTCCTGTATGTCGGAGCTGTTTGATACAGCTGTCACAGTTAACACAAAGCACACACATTTATACATTTCTTCCTCAGCCTGGACTGGATTCACAAACCCTGATGGTAGGGGTGACAGTGATGACCCTAAGCGTGTGCATCCTGGTCGTCCGGCTCCAGACGGCTGGTTTGGAAACCTGCTGGGCAACAAAGCTCCTCCTCTCCGCCTCATTACACTGCCTGGCCTCTGAATTCAAAACACTAACAGTAAACAGCACATCATGTACCACGCTTGGCAATTTACGGTTCAGGAACGTAACAAGCACACTGTCAAGGTTTTTGGGTTCATTTGATGTATACTGCCGGCACTTATTGTTCTACAGCAAAGAGCTCTTATCTCATCACACATTATGTAATTAGCTGCAAAAGCCTGACTGGAAAATTTGTGATTTTTAAGCTGTAACAAAAAAAGGTACTTCTCTGTTCGTTAAGCCAACTTTTATACTCAGAGAACAATTTTCTCATAGAGGAAATTCATGATTCTTGTTATTCACACCTTGAACCTTCATTGAACCTCATTCATCACATCCTCTGCCTATGTCCATTATTAAGTGCTTTATGAATTACTTTTTTAGCTACCAGAATTACCAATCTTTAACTTTCTGAGCTAAAAGCATTTATTTTATCAACAACATACAGTGTAGTTTGTGTTTTTAGTGTGCTGAAATGACACACACACTTATATAGCTGCAAAAAGCACATTCTAATTACTTCACCTATTTTGAATTCTTGCAGCGACTTGTGAAAATGTGCACAACTTCATATTTGCTTTTCTGTTTTTTGTGGAGTGCAACTTTTTTTTAAATGAACTGAATCAATATTGACCTTATAGCAGCTTATTTGTCTCTTTTATTTCTGACTTTACATCAACACTTTTTCTTTATCTATATGCCCTTTAGACATTTGTCATCTCTCTCTTTCTGACTCAGAGTGAGCAGTCACACGTACGAGGAGACACTCGTTCTACTACAAACAGAAGTGCTGATGGGGAAATGTTATTGATGTCATGGCGTTTTGCAGGGAATTCCCCCCCGAGCGCTGAGCAGGTAACACACCAGCCAATCATCCCTTTTCTGTCATTCTTTGAAAGAGCTGTTGGTAAATACGGTTAGTGTCCATGCAAATTTAAAGACAATCGGAGGTCCTGTTTTAGCATTTGCATTGACATTTACTTGGTATCAGAAACGCAAATCTGTTAAACTTCAACCTATCTATATGATTATGATGATGATCTATGATTCATGATTATTGATCTTGTCAGAGAAAAGAACTTCTTTGTGTTCATAATAAAGATTAAAAAACCTCAAGAAGTGCATTGAAACATAAATGACCAATGATCTGAGTTTATTAGAGAAGACCAGCCTCACTAAGAACTGCTTTACCCATTTTCCTCTCGACCTTCATCCTTGCTCTATTTAAGCCATTCGGGAAACAGCTTCTCCTTTTTCTTTTCAAATCACCCTCTCACTCCCTTTCTCATCCGTGTCAGGACTCCTGGCCACAGATCCAGATCCCCCCCCCGCCTCCCCTTTCTCCCTCTCTCGCTCTCACACTGGCAGGGGGATATGCAAATTCCTCTCTTTCTGTCCTTAATTGATTAATTGAAGCCAGCGACCCTTTGAAGGCCTTGTTTGTGTGCTGCTCTTTTTCTCTTGCTCTAGCCTCTCACAACCTGTGTACTTGTTCCCTCGTTGCATCATGGAGCAACATCCACTGCAGTGGGCTGTTCATCCACTGGGTCCAACCATAAAGTCACTGTACCAAGTATTGTTCTTAGTGTCAGAAAATAGCAGCAAATATTCATCAAGCTGTCTCCCTCTTCTGTGAGGAGCAGAGGATTAGACTGCAGCCGGACGCTAAAGAAACACCTGCGCGCCACACACCTTCAGGGGCAAAACATCCACCCTCTCTTTCATTAACACTCCGAGTAATTTAGCTTCAACTTATTTCAGTATTACAGACATGTTTATAAATAAATGGTTTTATAAATGTATCTATAAAAAGATGTAAAATCTTATAAATATTTGTTTTTAATTCCAATCAGAAACAATCTGATTCTCATTTTTTCCAATTTGTTGTTTATAAGTCTTGTTTGTTCAATTCTTCAGCACATGACATTAAAAAGTGTTTACCCCAAAAACAAATCAGAAGTTCTGAAAAATCCTTTTTTTTTATCCCTTTGAAAGGTCACAAACCACTCTTTGACTGGAAGAAAATAACAAAATGCCGTACTTAGTGTTGTACGAACCATATCAGACAAGCTTAAGAAGCGTGAAACACCTCAAATCTCGTCTTAAAACAGTTTTAAAATACAGATTCTGAATTTCAAAGGCAACTTCTTGTCAACACAAGTAATCAACAGTTTATCAGGTCCATGTTAAAGTCTGCTGTGCTGACTGTGTGAAGAGTTTTGAAAAGTGAACTCACTTGAATACATGAATCTTAATAAAAAAAAAACAATAAAAAAAACATTTCAATTGTCACCGATGCAGAGGAAGCATCTGGCCACTCAATGAGTCCACCTGTCTAACTCAGGTATTTAAATCACATACACCACATGTTTGGCTACCTTAACATCAACACAGAAGCCTTTCATTCCAGGGAATCTGATAAGAGCTGCCGTCACAACTACTGCAGTGAGATGTATTGGAAACACAGGCCACTACGTAGTATTACAGATGAAATGAGGAAAAAACAACAACAAACGGTCATGTTAAAGCTGATTAACAGGACTGATCAGAAGAGCTGAACACATGGAAGCCGGCTCAACAATCGAATATCAGGGCTCACTTATGCAAACACACACAACGTGATGATGTTATTTTCTTCACTGTTATGTAGGTCAAACACTTAAACTGTCAGCGTGCATGAGAGCAACATTTTCTTTTCACATACAGCCTTGTCTCTCTCCACCTCACTCTGTCTGGAGTTGAATAAATGCCAGCAAACAAGTGGTAAATAACACTCAATGCCCCTTTTATCTTCATCTTGTAAAGATCATTTGCAAGAACCACAATGCATCTCAAAACCTCAGGGTTCACACATCTCTGCTGCACACACACCAGTTGCTGCTGACACATACGTAGACCTACAACTGCTAAGAAACCAAGCTGCAAATTGATTTGCACCAGACTCTCAGTTTACACGCACACTCAACTTTCTCATTTAATTACCTCTTGGTCTTGTTCATTGCAGAGCTCTTCTCCTCAGGGGCACTCCTCCTCCACTGATGATCCGCACGGGCATCTGAGCGTGTCCCTACAGCTCCATGGTTGGCCCTGCTCCTCCCTTTCCTCCTCCTCCTGCTCCTCTGTGTCCTCTATGTATTTATGCGCCCAGGACAGCAAAAGCTGGCACAGGACAGAGAGCTGATGGGGGTGACAACTGCCTATCTATCACTCATCAACGAAAGAGGACTAAACTCCACGCCTCAAGTCTGCTTATCACACCACTCAAAGTGTCAGTCAAACTCCCTCCCTCTCTGCTCTCTGAAAGTATCGATCAACCACAGCAACAAAAAAGGCTTGATGCTCGCTCCGCCTACAAAAAAATCAGACGTAAAAAAAAAATCATGCTTCAAAATAGACTCCAAGAGCTTGAAAGAGTAATTCACTTGTTCCTTCAACATAAACAACTCACCATTTTAAATGGAGGAACTGGCTCTCACAGATAGGGGAACTCATATCAGTTTCTGCGTGTGTGTGTTTCTGCACAAAGGGGAGGGGAAAGGAGTGAAAAAAAAACCAAACAGTGAACACCAATGCAGCAGCAGTAGAGGAAGAAGGAGACAAGTTAGAAGAGATTGTGATGAGCAATCATCTGAGCACCATCAGTGTACTCCAGGAAGCGACAGCTGCGGTTCTTTTTTTTTAGAGCATCAACACAGCAAAACATAGAACCACACCTAAATGTCACTTTTGATGCAATTCTTAGGGGCATTGCCTGCACTTGGCAACAAAATCAGTTCTTGGAAAAAAAAAAAGCAAATAGATGTCTGATAACACTGTTTTGATTTTCAAATAAAGTTATTGTATTTAATCTTTTCTTTTTTAACACTGTTGTATTCTGACAAGCGTCTCTGTACTGGATTTGTCCATCCAGGGTCTCCAGTGTCTCCCGAATCATGTCTATCACCCTGATTTCTTCCTTTTCTTCTTCTTCTACTTTTTTTTTTTTTTTTTTTTTTTACCTCCCTCTGTCATTTCTCAGGGTTGCAAGTGATTACACAGGGAGGTAGTGTTAATGCTTCTGAATGTGGCTGTGCAGCTGGACAGGGAGGCTCAAAGGCATCCTTGTTTTAACACACCAAGAGGAAGAGGCGACCAAACAGGGGACATTAATGTCCCCAAGTCTGCAGAGGTGGCTTCTTTGCTGCAGGAAGCTGACTGGCTGGCAGAGAGAGTGGGTGATATGGCATTCAAAAGCAGGGAGAGACGCTCAGAGTCCATGCATGCCAAGTCCAAACACCTAAAATGCTTCAATTTGCATTAGAAAGGAGATCACTGAAGGGCTTTAACAGGGTCGATGGAACTGTCACAAAAGTAAAACAGCATGTAATGCTCTTTCCTGGCTATGTGGTAATCTTACTGTAATATTAGGCAATAGTTATTTAAAACAGGAAGAGCTACGACAACTCAGCTGGTGAATCTAAAGTTGAAAATCAATTCCCATTATTCACCAGGAAAATGTGGTGTGAGTTTATCACACTCCCATATTTGCTTGTGTGTGCTGACTTTATCAGTTTAGTTTGGGGTAAATGTAAAGTGCATTATTCGGGTGTGTAAGACTTTGTTATTGGTTGTAAAAACGGAAGTCGCCCTGTCAAACATGTTGCCTACAAGAAACACAAGGACCTATCAGGAGCCCGATATGTTACAACTGGACGGTAACTTTACAACATGAACTGAGTTTGAATCACTTTCTTTGGGGATATTTCTCTTGACTTTCTAATTAGCAAATGAATGTGACTTTAACGTTTACCAAGCTATTGCACGACGTTAAACGCCAAGTGTTTGTCTAATGTATCATAGAGTTTCCCTCTTTTTGATTAAACTGGTAAACATTCACTTTATAGTGGACCTTACCTCTGTTGTCAAATACGTGATCATTGGGAGACGTGTTACAGAGATTTGAATGAACATTTTTCGTGAGACATTGTCGCCATCTTCAGGCGAGGCGCCGCAACTGCAATTAAATGGAGGCGGATTCATGAGTTGGCAGAAAGACTGCAACAGCAGGTATTTTCTGAGTCAGGAGGACTCGTGCTCCCAGAATTCATGTTAGTTCTGCTCCAGTGGCGTATAACCTCTCCCCCCCCCCCCCCGCCTCCTCCTTCCCTCCTTCCATCCTCTCTCTCCGTTTTTGCCCACCGGACGGAGTTGTATACCGGTAAGCAGCGTCCCAAAACATCTTAACACTGCCACCTGCTATTGCTGTGAGAGATGGATGAGAAGGAGAGCATGCTGAAGGGTGCCAGATGGAGCCTGACGAGGTGAGGATTTGCGCCTGTAATATTGCTGAATTAAGATTGGCCACCGTTTGTGATTGATTCTGTGATGCGCCTCTTTTCAGTTCAGACTTCCAGCTTTTCTGTCTGCTGCATCCTCGCTGCCTGTTCTGACCGAGGAGGGGTGTGACACTGGCGCTCATGCATGCCCACTGTGTGTCCTCCAGGAATGTGTTTTGCTGTCCAGACAGAGCTGTTCATTTTGTGAGATAGCATGATTTTTATTCTAACCATGAGGCAAGTGTGTAGTCTGCAACAAAAGGAAGAAGAAGAATGAAAAGAAAATATGAGTTATTGTTTAACCATATTGGCCATTTTGTGTCAGGGTCTAATGGATCTGTTCAGGCTGCAAGGAGACCGACAGGGAAGCTGAATGGACACATTTTAAAATACAGGTAAATCAAAATGGGATATTTTCATCATGTAAGGCTGCCAGGCACTATTGATAATTTGTGTTTGTTTTAAATTGCCAAACTTAATCTCTGCTACCCAATTCAAATATGAGAATTCAAAGACACTTTCACTTTTTTGATCTGACATGTTTACATCTGGAAACACCTGAGTCAACTAAAGCATGTCCAGGTTCTGTCACTTTAAATTACTACACAGATCTTGCTGGTAACAGAGGGATTAAAAACCTGACTTGTTGTTGTTTACGGACTTTGAAAAAGCATTGTAAGGGGCTTTGTATGCTACTAAATGTGCATTAATGCAGGTTTGATTTTCCTTTGACCAGACCTTTAAGTGACTTTGAGACTTTCTTAGTTGTCCTCGTTGATAAATGTAATCCTGATCAAGCAGATGAGACAAGTTTAACGTTTTGGATCTCTAGCTTCAGCTGTGATCGATGTTTTCAATGACACAGATTTTCAGGAATCTGTTCATTTGACCTTTCAAATCATGTTTTTTTTTTTTCTCTGTTCAGTCGATCTGTGTTGACACTAAAAGGAGAAAAGATAAAACAAGATAGAAACGTATTGATCACGTGTCAGGTTAATCCAACATTACAGTACAACATACAGGTAAGATTCAGCTAGTGACCACACTGATAATACTAGATGATGATCTACACGAATTAGTGATGTGAAGTTTCACATGGTACTGAACATGACAAAGCCTGATATAGTGGGTGTGAAAATCATGATATGATATTATCTCAATACTTAATATTGTCGTAAACCCTGTAAAAGGCTGCACACACCTCACATCTGAAGTGTCAGTATTTCAGTCTAAGCCAACTTTAACATGAGTTTTTTTCTTTTTTCTTATACTTGATGATCATGAGACGATATGATATCGCCATGCAAAAAAATGTTTTATTGATTTTTCCCCCACCTCTGAGATATAGACGAGAAAAATGCACAAAAAGTTGAATACAGACTTGGTGTATAGACTCACTGCTAATCGTAGCTGTGCAGAGCAGAGAGACCTTTAGAACCGGTTTTTATTCAAGTGTTGGAATATTTGAGCCCTTTTGGAAGAGACCTGCTAATTACGTATAAATGAACACGTACGCCTGATTCTGAGGGGAATATTGTGAAGTCGATTGACTTTTTCTCCTTGAGGAGTTAAGGTGTGTTTGTGCTTTTATTCAAACTGAACACCCCTAAAGGCTAGTCCTTCCCCCAATTTCCTTTTATAGCATCAGACATGTGGAGGGAGGGGTGAGAATTGTGTGTGTGTGTGTGTGTGTTTGAGGGAGACAGGCTGTGTTAAGGAGTAGCCCACTTTTACAAACATGGTGGTACGATGGGATGGGAGCAGTGCAAGCGTGTAACAAGGTGCATGCCCCTCCCTCCACCAACCAACCACAATCCCTCCCTCATCTGCGGTTGGGGGGATGTAGGGCGAAGGAGGAGAGGAGTTCAGGAGAGCTTTTTCCTCTTGTCACTCTCTCTCACAACAGCGTGAGTGCCACAGGACTCATGCTGTCCTCCCGCACACCTACACACACGAGCACTGAGAGAGAGAGACGCTGAAAGGGAGAGAGGGGCACAGCTACTAGACAGGGAGGAGAGAGAGAGAGAGAGGGAGGGAGGGACACAGCAAAAAGATCAAATAAATCGTGAAGACAGGACACTGAAGGATTTTCTCTTTTCTCCTGAGGAGCTGCGAGTAACCCTCGGAGAAGGATGGCAGAAGGGGGAGAGGGAGAGGAGGAGATTCAGTTCCTGCGAACGGTGAGTCCTGCTTCCTTTTCTTTGCTATAACCTGCACTGACTGCTCGAGTAGAGTGCAGGATGCTCGGGGCATGAGAGGGAAACCACTTACTAGGACGGCAAGAAAATAAAATACACCGTTTTTCAGTGCAATATGAGTGATTTTTGTTTTTTATCCAATCTTTCAATGTTTGACTTTAACACATGATCCTCCAGCATGAGCTTCAATGCTTTCTCAGTGGCTACACAGTTTCTCCTCAAACTTCTGCTTCTCTGGCATTGGTTATTAAAGGCATATCTGTCGTTGCAGTTCTTGAGCCAAGGCCCCCTTCTGCATATAGTTGACTATTTTTGCGTTGCCCTGAATGTGCCATGACCCGCTTATTAGTTGCTCGCTTTAAACTTGGTAATTGATTTCTTTAATCTCATTTAAGCACAAACATGTTGGGTTGTTACCCTACGATATTCCTTCATCGTTTGATCGGGGCTCATTGTCTCAAGTCATCACTTTCACATTACTTTCAGAATGTTCTGGACTCAAGAATAGGTTTGTAACAGTGTATGGGTGCATATGTATGTGTGAGCACTGATAGATAGACAGGGGCTGGTGCATCTGTTAGCATCGTTATCTATTTTTATCTGAGGAAAGTAGAGCCTGTCAGTGTGGGGCGAGGAGGCAGAGAACCAAGCTACCCAGATCCTGCAGGGGACAGCTGGCCAAAGGCTGCATGTCTTCTTTGGAGAAGCAAACACACAGTCGCAGTGTGGAAAGATCCACTCTGGACTCCGTGGGCGATGACCCGGAAAAAAAGACCTCAAACAGCTGAGTTGTTGAAAAGGGTTTTCCAAATCGAAGGAGAGAAACACAATTATTAAACTGGTCCAAATGTGTTTTTTTTTTTTTACCAGGGTTTTACACTTCGATATCTGATACCTGTTTCGTTACCACGACAACATTAATGGAAGTCCGAGCCACCCAATTTTAAGTAATTCATTGTTTTGAATGACCAAATCTGCAGGCAAACTTCTCAAATGAAATATAGTTATTTTTTAAATGTTTATTGTTTTCGATGCTATCGATTATTTAAACATAAGAGACTGTATCGTTTGAAAAGAAACCAAACATTGAATAGAAAATGTAGAGAAGTCTTATAGTGTCCTAACAAAAATAATCACTTGGGAGATGATTTTTTCCTAATAATTTAACAGATTTTTTAATGGCCACTAATAGACACAGATTAGGGTGTTTCACTTATTACTGAAAAGCACAAAACTAACAACAGAATACTTTATAGTTACCCGATTGACATTCAAATATTTTTAAACTGGAGAATCAACATAAATAGAAGCTGCTGAATCTCCTGACATTTATTTCTCTTCAGGTGAAACTGTAGTTTAACGTTACGGTGTCCTGCAGTGTTTACTTAGCTTGTACTTAAGTCTAGTCAGCTGTTAAATAATATTAATAAAAGTACAGACGGGGGACTTTAGCAAGACCGCGAGCAAGTTGTATTGATGGGCAGGATTATTGTCAAATTCTCTGTAAGCTCACGATATCAACGAGACGTCAATCAATGATCAATGATCGGCTGTTTTTTTTTTCTCTCTTTAGAAATGTTTAAAATGACTGAACACTGTGGAGGCCTTCAGCGGGTTTGTCCTTCGGTTCAGATGAAACTGTTACACACCAACACATCAAAAGAAGAAACAATGCAGCTCTGTTTGAATTATTAATGTCTGGTTCACATCAATGGATTTAACTCTGACACTAACACTGTCGGGGTCACGAGGGTTCAATCCCCGCTGGAAATACAAAGCTAAAAATGTAAGTGCTTGTAATGTTGTCGGGCTCTTTGAATTGCAGCATCTTCCAAACGGTCTGTGTTATCAGGCTTTTAATTAGAGGCCATTGATGGCAGACATTGTGTGAGTCAGCTGTTTCTCTGTTCTGGGGTTGTATTGGAGGTGTGTGATGAAAGTGGATTTCTTACCTCACCCAGACCAGCCGGGGCAGCAGACTGTAGTCACATAATTGCCTGTTTTAATCTTTTTACAGTCGCATAACCTGCCATGGAGGTTCACAGCCTGTGTGTCAGAGCAAGGCTGAAACACACGCCTTCAAAAAAATGCTTTTAGAAGAGTTTAATAAAAGAAAAGTAAAGTTTTATTGGACCAGAAAAGACATTTTAGGAGACAATGGTTGGGTAAGAAAACAAGGTCTTGCTATGCTGGCCCAGTGTTTGATAATGATATCTTTGATTGGGCTCTACTAAAACACAGAGAAGCTCCTTGTTAATTATTTCTAATATTATTTCAACCTTAGAATTGCTTGTTTTTCTCTTGTGTAGCTTTAGTGAGCTGGATGCTAGGCAGAGTTTTCATCATTTAAAAACAAAGCAAACATAATTTAAAACTTTCTTTCAGATGAAAGATGACCTTTGGACACGTGTAGAATTTTTATTAGCATTACCACTTAGGCTCACTTTGCCATAATGATAATTACTATAATGGTTATACTGTAAAAAATCTCTCCATCAACTGATCGGACCTGAGTGCAATAATAGGACTACAAACTCTCCAGGAAGGAGGTGATTTGGGCTGCCGTACGCTGGCAAAGGAACTGTCTGTGTAGGTGTTCGTACTGTTGTCTATTTGAGGAAAGAGCTAAAAAAAAAAAATGAGCGCAGTGTTACGCTGTGAGTCCCTTTATTTTCTTTAAACTCTTTTCTCTGTGACTTTAGTGTTTTTCTTTCCTCTCTTCCATGTTAGAAAAAAAGACTTTGGAGTTAAGGCGATGTAACTTTAGTGCATCGCCTCGACAATGCCTGAGTGTAGTTCTTCACCCACACGACTTTTGTTAAAGTTAGAAAGAGAAGTAAAAGCAGAGAGGACCTTTAAGTGATGAATCACTCTCAGTGAGATGGATAGAGAAAGCAGGCATATCACACATTTCGCTGTTTTCAGCACCTCCCCAGTGATTGTTTTCACATCATAAAAGGCCACACACAGATCACTCAGCAGCGCTGCTCCATCCTATTCTGGGTTTTTATTGTGTATTCCAACATGACCCGGGCCTGTAACTCATTGTTGTATAGTCCACACTCGATGTTTGAGGCTTAGATTTACTATCTGCAGCTTAGTTAAATTCTCTACTCTCAAACAACGTGTGCCCTCTGTTGAGGTATAGGAGGCTGGTATTCAATCTCCACCCTTTAAAAATAATAAAAACCCAACAAGCACTTCAGCACCTACATGTGCTGTCAAGAGGTTGGCCTCGCTTTTAACAGCCAGCAGTCTTTTGTTGTCTCTATAGAAAAGACTCTGAAAGCTGAAATGCTCTTTGAACACACGTGAGTCAGCATCAGCTCAACTCCAGTTCATACTTTGGTGCCATTTTCTAAGCTGATCACGACAAAGGGCTGTGTCACCGTTTCGATGCCATATTGTGGTGTGAATCACGCAGGCGAGTGAGTTTGAAGGATTATTCAAGCTACAGTCTATAAAAGCTCGTTCTTTTTATAGTGTGCCACTATAAGTGCCCACACTCAGGAGGGAGAAGCCAGAGGAGGAGGTGTCCTACTTGCCAGCATCCTTTGGGAGATTTGGTGTGCAGATGTGTGTGTGTGTGTGTGTGTGTGTGTGTGTGTGTCGAGTGAACAGGGATCCTTTTCATTGTTGTGACAGTCAATCCTGCAGACGCCAAAGGGCCTTTAATGGAAACAATAGTACGGGCAGTCGTGTTGGCAGGAAGCACTGATTGGTTTGATTTGGATTTTAAACAATGAGAGACACTTTGAACTTGATTTAGCAACGTTTAAAACAGCCTTCTAAATGTCCTTCTACATTTTATTGGGTCATACACATTATGTGCTGCAACTGAAGATTTATGTTGCCCTTGTTTTTAAGCCTGATTCCACATTCAGAGAGTAGAGTTAGGGATGAAACACGATAAAGGTAGCAGTCTGTAGTGGGGCTGTTGGGCTTATATTGCATATTATATATATTATGTTAGCCACACAGTTTATGGTTCATTTCCAAGCTGGGACAATGCTCGCTGCAAAGAGAGAAATACACAATCATTGTGTGTGGATTTTAAATAGCAGATGTTTAACTTGATGTAAATCTGAGCTTAAAAACTTTCCCTCCAATGTCACGGTTCAAAAGTTGTTCAAGTACAACTTTAATTGGTCAGCTAATAAACAAAATAAAGGACAATAAAATGAAATATAGGTGACCCCATATCAGGGACATCAAATGAATAACAAGTTTGAAGGCGTTCACTGAAGCACATTCTTGGTATCTTATAAGACACTTACACACACTGTTCATATAGTCTGTGTGTGTGTGTGTGTGTGTGTGTGTGTGTGTGTGTGTGTGTGTGTGTGTGTGTGTGTGTGTGTGTGTGTGTGTGTGTGTGTGTGTGTGTGTGTGTGTGTGTGTGTGTGTGCAGACTGCAGTAAATGCTGTTTGTAAAAAAGTTAACATACACAATAAAATATCGACAGTAAAGACCTTCCTGTGTAAAAGCCCATTCAAAAGTTGCCTGAGAATACAACAGACTGAATTGCCGGTCAGCCATCTTAACTTGGTGTGACGGCTCTGCAGGATCACTGGACTGGAATTAATGAGCAAATTCATCAACATACTATCTCTGACCAGCCTTCATGAAAAGGAAACAAAAGCAGGAGCAGACCAAACAGAATCTTAATGCAGGTTTCATATCGTCCTCTAGGGGCAGCAGATTTTGAGACGTCAGCCGATAACCATCAGGGGAGAGGGAGGCAGGGAGTGTGGGAGCAAAGCCGGGTTTTAGAAGTGCTGAGCCCAGGAGATGAACACATCCACTGCAGGGCAACACACACACACACACACACACACACACACACACACACACACACACACACACACACACACACACACACACACATGTCCAGCAGCTGTTAGTCTGGTCACAGCAGTTTGCACAATGAACAGGTGGCATGGTGCATGTCCGGCTGTGGGCAGGTCATCAGCTTTGTCAAGTCACATCAACACAGACATGTCAGCGTGAGCGTTCTCTGCATTCTCTTCATGTTGTCAGAGTGCAAAGACTTGTAAGTGAGGTTGATTCCTAAAGCTCCCAAAAAGACAAACATGTGATGCTGTGAGCTCAGGATAACAAGGTGTGTGCATGTTCCTATCATGTGCACACAAGTTCCACAGAAGGACAAGTTGTGTTTACAACATCATTCTGTTGTCGAAGCACGTTATTGTTTTGTCAGCTGATCATCACAACGTGACTGTCTTGATTCCTCAGGATACATTTTGTGCACAAGATTGAACATTTCATTCGCCGGGACTTCAGTGGATCTGTATACACACTTTAATTCACTTATATGTGTTGGTATACAGATAGGGAACATTCCCTTATTTTAACACTAAACAGGATAAAAACAAATTCCTCCTAACTCTGGGTTGTCTTATATAGAGAACAGTCTCTCTGGTTTCCTGCAGTCACTCCTATAAACACACTTTGATTATGCATGCTGCTTAGAAAAGTACTTTGTAAACACTTAAAGGCAATGGATGCTTGTAGACAAATTGATTTTTGGATCCAGACCGGATAAAATAATGTATTTAATGTATAATGTATGAAGTTTTTTTTTTTTTTGCTTGTATCTGCCAGTTTCCCAGTTTGTCCTCTTTCAATGGGCAGAGGCTGTTTATTGTGTCATGACAGTTTTGAGCAGTTAAACTGAGTGTGTATTTGTGTGTGTGTGTGTGTGTGTGTGTATTTGTGTGTGCGTGTGTGTGTGTGTGTGCGTTTGTGTATTTGTATGTGTGTGTGTGGGGGGGGGCGACCTGTTTCAGCTTGTTGCTTAGTGTTTTGTAAACATCAGAAAAAAGAGAAATATAATATGAATACAAATGCAAAACAGTAATGTACTAAATTACTGTAATTAACCTACAATTATCTATGCAATGTTATCATTTTGTAATTGATTGTGTAACCTATGTCTGCTGATAGTTGCGTTGACATTTAGAACCCAGAGTGCATTAAACTAATTTGAAAAGGTGAAGTACATTATCTGCACTTCAACAGTCAATGATTTCTTATTCTGGATATTTTTTCTGCGTTTTTCTCACAGTTTGAACCAGTTTCAGCTTGTTTTCCTTTAGTCCACGTCTTCCCTCATAGCGAGAGAGCGCCCCTCTTTCTCCAACTACTTCTAAGTACCTCAAGTAAGACCTCTAAGTATCTGCTGGTCAGCACAAGGAGGGAATGTGATAGTGACAGGTGCAGCCACCTAAAATAGAAGAGGAGTGGAGGGGGAAGGCCCCCGAGATGAGAAGGAGAGGTAATGGAAAAGGGAGAGAAAAAAAAAAAGAGGCTGCAAAAAAATAAAAAAACACAGTTCAGTGAAAAAAACATTTTGGTGAGAAGAGTTCATTGAGAGAGCACAGTAAATAAAAAAAAGGAGACTGCAGCAAAAATCATTAACAAGACATTAAAGGGTATTCACTTTTTCTGTCTCAGGCCACCTCTAACGTTTGTGCTTCATAAATTATCTGCAATATTCTGTCATCATTAGCACATTTAGACGAGCACGGATACAATCATAGGTTTGTGATGATTCTGCATTCAGCACAAGGAAGTCGTTTTTCTCTTTATAAGTCTTTATTGTTGTTTATATGTGTTTACAGATTACATGATTCTGCTAATAAGCAGCTGCCTGATTTTTATCCACACTGTAAGATGGTAACTGGTGAGTGAGCTATTTGAACAACTTCCAAACTCCATTCGATCTGCGGAGTGTCTTTGCACCTTTAAGGAAAAAACTAAAGACCCAGCTGTTCATGAACACCTCGGACCTTCATGAGGATGAAGACGTTGTGTGATAACGACGATTTTAAGAAGGTTCCAGATGATGTTGTGCTTTGCCTCTCGGCACCTGCGTGTCCAATCAGACTTAAGTACTCCTGGTCGTTTGCCTTTACTGACGTCGTTTCTTCTTTTCTAGATCCTCGCTTGTGTGGTTCTCACTCTCATGTATGTAACTTTGGATAAAAGAGTCTGCTAAATGAACTGTAGAATTGAACGATACCTGGATTCTGATTTAAAGAGTGTTATTGTTCAGGTGGTAGTGAATATTTTATTCTCCTGGAGTGGCAGCAAACCTGTAGGAACATGCTATAAAAGTTGTATTGAGTTGGTCAGTGCAAAAATCTGTTAGTGTTGACACTCTGAGAATCTGACTGTGCCAATTAAAAGGTATCACTGATGTGTGTTTATCGCTTTGGGCAGCGAAGACCCGTAACTCTAAATCTGCAATGGCCAGATGATGGGATGGATTTTTCTGTAATGACAATAAAAGGATGTTATCGAACGAGGCTTTTGATGAAGGCTCAAATAAAAAGGTCAGGGAGACATTTTTTTTTCCTGGTAATATTTGTCTGACAGACGTAACCGCAAGTTCACAAAAAGGAGAGGAGAGTGCACAAAGCAGTACAGACTGCAGCTCAGGACGGAGAATCCTGATAGTGCACCTGCGTGGCCTCTTTTAGTTTCAAAGGGAAACCCCATCATCACTCTCCCTTATTGAACTGTTTCTCTCCTCCGCCCACACACACTGTGCAGCGTGCTATCCCTCACTCTCCGTACGAAACATAATCAATGTCCTGAGGTGTCCTGCATCAGCACACTTTTATCAGCATTAGACAACAGTCTGCACCGTGAGCAAAGCAGGAAAATGTAATTCATTTGATAGTAAGGGTTGAGTTTCCATGCACACTGTCATAGCATGGATGCAGCACTTGGACAAATCAGAAACGAGGAGCATGGTGTGAAAAGTCAAACAGTAACATGATATACCCCAAACCCTTCGAGAAACAGGCTCTACATTCAAATAAAGAGCAGAGTCAACGTGAAATATAAACAGCTCACTGTTAAATATACATCACTGGTAATAAGACTCAGAAGGGGCCGAGGCCTGATTCGAACCCACAGCCGCTGCAGCGAGGACTATCGCCTCTTTTCACGGGGCGATCGACACACTGGGCTCTCCGGTGGCCCTCAAGCCAAGAATTTAACTATCTGGACTGTCCAGCAGTGATGAAAGTGATGTAAATCAGACAGGCCTGCAAGTGGAGCAGGCAAACCTCAGTCGTGTTCTGTTGTATTGGCACTTGATGATTGAGCTGGATGATTGCCAGGCTTCGTTGGGAAATGTGGAAAAAAATATCCCACACACAGAAACTTGTCTTGTCTTACTCTGTTGGGCTCAAAGTTTACGTTGACGCCTCCGCTCTCTCTCTCTCTCTCTCTCTCTCTCTGTCTCTCTGAATATATAAAGCGACCCTCCTCACACAAACACGCAATCAAACCTGATTGAACCCTTTAACACACGACGTACCCACAACAACAACCAGATCAGCTGTGTTCACAGTTGTAGAATTACATCCTGTCCTTCCCCCCCTTTTAGCAGTGCGGAGCGAGTATCTGTCACCATTTTGCATCTGTTTGCTTCCTGTATTCGGCGGGCAGTGTGCCTGCTTGTCTGGGGAACCCTGGATACCCTCTGTCTGCATGTGAACCATCAGATGACCCTAGAGAATATACAAAGGTGTCTGCTTTCAGGCGCTATCTGGCTGTAAATCTCTGCTGCATTACACACCTCTATTTGTGCACAGGAGTGTGTTTATTTGTTTAACTGTTGGTCACTTTACATCCAATTGTCTGTACTTCTCCCTTTGACCCCGACCATCCACATCGCCCAGATGCTTTGGATGCCAAGTCCAAACATGGATTGGCTGTAACCCTACACCCACCATGTGGATCAGGGCATTAAATATGTTTCATGTCCACGTCTTTACCCTCTGCCCCGGGTAACAGAGCTGTGGGGTCAGATGGCTGACGACCAGCACATCCTGGCTTTCCACTCAGATACGCCTACCTGTCTTGGCTGCATCAGTAATGATCATGTGAGATTAACAAATAAGCAGGAGTTGTGGTTGGCTTACAATAAAACGTCAAGCAAACAACCTTCTAATCATGCCTCTATTAATATAAGCATGAGTTAAGCCCAGGGGTTTGTGTGCGCTCGAAGTCAGGACACATCTCTATTATTGCTGATGTGCTCTTCGATGTGCTATTATAAGTCTGTGTGTCTTAACACGCTCGCTGGAATAACAAGTCCAGATAAGTACCAGGAAAGTGGTGGCTGGGACTAATGTGTTATTTACATCCTCTTCTCAGTTTGTTGGTTAAAAAAAAAATAAAATAAAAAATTCTCAGGATTTAAAATCACATTTGTGGATCTGGAGTGAAATGTTGATTCTGTGTTTTTCTTTCTCTTGTTTTTGTTTGTGTATATTATCCTCAGACTCTTAAATTACCATATTTTACATTTATAGTCGTTCCCACATTCGCTTCTCTCTTTGCAGATTTTTTCCTGTCAATGTTTTTGTTGTTGATGTTTTCAACTTAAAATCTCATCATGATTTTTTAGCTGTCAAATATAAATCCTTTCAAAATCATTGTCATGGAAAATGACAAGAAACAACTGAACAACTTACCCTGCTGCACTGCTTATATCAACACTCCCGTCCCACTATGACCAGTCTTGTCACACAGGGTCTCGTTTGCTTTTGTAGGTCACATCGAGGCATCAGTATTCATTTGAGTCACTTTCATAAGCAGCTACTTACAGCAGCAGAGTAAACCTGCCATGTGAGACGCTGGCCGTAGAAATAGATAATGTATAATGTTGGACATATATCGTACAGTTGTCATCTGATCACACGTCTTCGTCCTGGAGCAGTGAGTCACTCTGCTTTTAGACCTCCACAAGCTCAGCCCAGCGTTACTTCTTTCATGGATCCTGTGATCTAAGACTGCATGCACTTCATTCAAACAGGATAACTTACTGTTATTATCTGATCTTTTACCTTGATTGTACTGTAGTGATCTAGATCACTATTCAGTCCTGATGAACAGACGTCCATGTCTGAAAGTGGCCTGAAACTCAGCTTCAGTGTTGTGTAAGTTTTAGCTGTTATTGAACGTTATTCCACCGCTTTGTTTAAACCCTATTGAACTCTATTTTGCATATTACCCCTGAGAAACACTTTATTTTGTCAAAAGTCATGTTTACTTGTTCCACATTTAGTAATACTTCAGTTGCATGTGGAGTGGTGTTACTCATTTCTGCAGCGGAGAAGAGAGGGCACACTGCTCCACTTTCCTGAGTGCAAAGCAGGGAGTGCAAGGACAAGACAGAGGAGACATTTCAGGGCAGAGGAGAGATAAATGATAGCCCGGCTGAAGGAAGAAGGGTCACTCTGCAGCCAAAGTAACACTAGAGGCCTCTGGGTATAAGAGAGGAGTAGATGTTATGAGGTCACTGATCTGCATCACTTTCCATTTCCCTGCCTTGTGCCATAAACGCCGACATGCAAACTCCTATGCAGCTCTCAGCCGCGCTTTGAAGAGGCCTCGCCGCTCTCCCAAACACTCAAACATGAAATGTGGTGGCGAGACAGGAGGCAGGTCAAGAACGGGAAGACCGAATGATTCATAAGTTGTTGGATTGAAGGTGAGAAAAGTCAGGAAAAAACAGTCCAGAACTGTTAGACAGCGGTATTAGTCAGGTTAAGTGATGGATCCACTTACATAATGAATGAGTAGAAAGAGCAGCTGAGAATGCTGAGTGTCAGGTGTGGGTTTCACAGGGGAGGGGGTGTTTATCGCTGTAGTTACACCAGTCTCTCCAGAGTCCAGGCACTGACGAGGAGCAACAAATTACTGTCTGTTAGCGTTCTGTTTGTGGACGTAGCGAGTCCTGATTGTGCTGGTCCTTACTAGAGCTGTTCTTCCTCCAAAACAATGTTTTTGACTTGTTTCGTTCTATCGGAAATTATTCTACTAATCACCATTTTACAAATCTTTAAACAGCATAAAAAAACCCAAATGCATCACATTTTTCTTTGCATGCAGTTTTTATAAGAGCATCTATTTGCACACGCTAACATGTGTGTGTCGTTTAATGTTGAATGGTAGGGGATGTAATTTGATTGATTGTATGTCATCACGTTACAATAACTTAATTTAATAAAGTAATTCAGACAGTAAGAATAAATAAAAATGTTCTAAAATGTGAAGTGGAGGTAAAAAGAAGTGCCAACACTACATTTGTTGAGGAGCATGATGGCATCTAAGAGATGATGAAGATGGACCGACTCTGTTTGGATAAGTAAATACAGTATATAGGACCAATTAGGTTTTTAATATGTAAGTGTACACTTACATATTAAAAACATAAATCTGATGGTAGTGGTTGTATTCAAACACAATATTCTTTTTTTTTCTTCATACATGCTGTGACAAGTTTCCTTCTTCAACACAAGTACATGTAAATATTGTCCACAATGATGTCTGTGGCCAATATCTGATCAAGCTTGGTTAGGTCAAAAAACGTTTAGGTCGTTATTAAAGCATAACACAAAAAACTTTAAAAAAAAGATGCAGAAAAAAGGGATAACGAGCAGAAAAAATCCGATGAAATGAAATGAAGTTGTGTTTAAAGTTGTGTTTGTGTTTTTGCTGCAGGATGACCAGATCGTACTGCAGTGTACTGCCACCGTCCTGAAGGAGCAGATCAAGCTTTGTCTGTCCTGCGAGGGCTTTGGGAATCGTCTCTGCTTCCTTGAAACCACATCCAATGCTCAGGTGAGATGCTGAATGCTTCCTCCCTCCCTGTTTGTCTTTAATGCTGACCTCGACTAACCTTCCTTTGTTCTACCGCTGTGCTCTTCACGCGTCTGCAGAATGTGCCCCCGGACCTGGCGATATGCAGCTTCATCCTGGAGCAGTCTCTGTCGGTCCGCGCTCTGCAGGAGATGTTGGCCAACACGGTGGAGATGATGGACGTAAGATTTGAACAGTGAAATAAAGAAATGAGTCATGAATTGAAGACTTGTGAAAAGCGCATTGAGGAACACATTCTTTTGCAGAGTTGTGAGGGATCACAAAGGTGCACAGGAGAGGACTGCTCATGAATGTCAAATCTTTGGTGAAAGGAAGTGACCCCAGCTGATCTGCCCATAAAAACTTTTTTTTTTCTTGAAGACTACTCTCTCATGCTCCTGTCCTTCTCACATTTTCACAATATTTTATTTTAAAGTTTAACTTTCTAATACTTACTTTACAAATTCCAGACCCAATTTATCATTTTCTATGAATTATTTGAATATTCTATTTTTGATTATTTACATCGTATTTGCTTTCATGCGGTTCTAGTTTTTTTGTAGCCGGGCTTTATTCTTCTTTAGAAATGACACACACTGATTACGTCTTTAAACATAAATCCTGTCTGGCTTTAAAGCTCATCATAAAGCTGACTCTACACCAACATCCTTCAGACTATTTGGGGGAACAAAAGATCGACTTATTCTTTGCTTTTTAATTATTATATTCCTCGTTATCTGACGTTCCATTCCCTCCCTTCCCTTCTTGCTCTCTGCCAAGCAGGCAGTCGATTTGGACAAATGGGTATGTCTGTTGACGTGTGTGATTGTCTGTAACGTGTGTCCCAACCAACCTGGCAACCGTCCTCGTTGCTGAATTCCTTGTGGATGAAACTGTGCTGCATCATTCACACTTCTCTAATTTCTATTCACATCTATTTTAGCCTCACGTAAAGGAGACTATCACTCTTTAGACCTATCAGTAATTCTTGGGTACTTTATTGTCTTAGATTGATCTTTAAAGACATGTATAGTTACTTGCATCCCTCCTTTTCATTTCATGCACATCTGTACCTGCACATTTATTCTTTTGTCACGCCATGAATACTACCATACCTTTCTTGATGTTAATTGTTCCTCCAGCACAATGTTTGATGGTTGTCTTGAGAGTTTTGCACATTTCTGTCGACATTTAGCAACATATTATGTTTAATACTGCAGCAATATCAAATGTATTTTTATGCAGGCCTCATCTCAGGTAGCGTACTTTGAAGACATGGATATCACCTGTCAGCCAGGACAACAGCATAGACTTATTTAGCTCATAATATGGACAGAAATATTTCATTCTTGCAAACTGTGCCGCTGAAAGATGAAGGCGGCTCTGTATTTAAGTCTCGTTTGGGTAGTTTCTGGCCACACAGGAGTTGGATGACATGGATGAGCCAGCCGTTTCTAATGATGAGCAAGCGGATGAGAATAGCATGGCATGCAGCACAGTTAAGGGTCCAACCCACATCTATTGGGGTAGAGGGGGAAACCAAACACCCTCAGAGCCCCCGACAAGCCTATCTGTCTCTTAACTCACAAACACACACACACAAACACACACACGCACACACACACATACACCATGTCTGCTCTAATGAGGACCCTTATTGACAAAGGCCCTGTCCAACCACATGCTAATGCTAAATGTAAACCTCAATCTAACCTGAAATATAAAACCAGGTCTTAACCTGAAGAGCCATAATGACCTCACTGCTGAAACACTCGTACGCTTTTATTAAATGGACACACTGAAGGTCCTCACAAAATAAGCAATACAAGACCACACAGAAATACAATAAGGATATCACATCAACACCTGCTCCGACCATCCCTGTTGCTAATGTGGACCAGGGCTGATGATGTAACGCTCCCTCTTATCAAAGCAGACCCTGATTTATCCTAGTGGGTTGTGGGTGCAGAACCCTACAGGAAGTGTTGGTATTACTTAGAGTTGACCCAACTGAATGGTTTTTATAGCTTTCTTTTTTCTTTTCTTTTCTTTTTTTTTTTTTTAAATCTGTAACTGTTCTAGTAATTGTGTTTTCTTATTGCATCCTTGCTGGATGTTGAGAAAAGGTAGGAGGGTTTAATTCTAAGTTTGACACTTTAATCTGTGGTGAATTAATTCAGAGTTTTCACTTTGTTTTGCATTCGGTGAAACGTCATCAGTCTCATCACGTTCATGCTTTCTACAACAACCAGGCTCTATAGCCTGGTATCTTCCAATTTCATCAGTATTTTTATTACTTTTTGATGTATTTTTATTTTCTTGTGCTAGCATAAAGATCATCTGAGTGTTTGCTTTGGTATTCATTAATATTCCCTAATTACTTTTGGAAACAAACTGACTCTTTAAAGTTTTCTTCTCAGGCATTTCTACTTTCACCGAGCACATTAGTCTCCTCCGTCCCATTTCCAGTCACGTGTGAATCTTTATCTCTGAATAGAGTAACCGCTTGGACTATTAACAATGTGCTCTCCTCCATCCTTTGTCAGATGAATTGTTCCAGGTTTATTTGAACTGTACAGTCAGTCTTCTTTGGCTGGTCTGATTAATATTTTCTCCCCCCCCTTCAGTCGTCTCAAGGTGGAGGCCATCGTACCTTACTGTACGGTCATGCCATCCTTCTGAGACACTACCACTCTGGCATGGTAAGACTATCCAAAGGTCACTTGAAGAACAGAGTTTTGATAGCTGTAGTTTGCAAACAGATTTATATTGTTGTACATTTCTGCCCAGTACCTGAGCTGTCTGACGACGTCCCGCTCTCTAACGGACAAGCTGGCCTTTGATGTGGGCTTACAAGAGGACTCCATTGGTAAAATCTAATTACATTTATTGTATACAGTGTTAGGTACAACACCATTGTACAGTATATCCCTGTATGTTCAGAACATGATCACTAAAAGTAATGCTTTTAGTTGCATTATTTCATTGTTTTTGTGGATCTTACACATTTTTGGAGTTTTCCTTTATCGAGTCAGAACTACATAAACAGTACATCTTCTGCTGCAGTGGTATCTGTCATTTTGTCAGGACTGTATGTTTGAGTAAATCTCCCAAAGAGAAATGTAGATAGTTCTTTTTTCTTATTGCAGGTGAGGCATGTTGGTGGACCATCCATCCAGCCTCTAAACAAAGGTCTGAAGGTGAGAAGGTCAGGGTGGGTGACGACCTCATCCTTGTCAGCGTGTCCTCTGAGAGATACCTGGTGAGACCCCTCATAGCCCCTCCGACTTCTGTTACACAATGAAGGATTTTAATTATGCTGGACTCTGAACCTCTTCTTCTCGTCCTCCGTCCTCAGCACTTATCGTACGCCAGTGGCGATCTGATGGTCGATGCCTCCTTTATGCAAACACTGTGGAACATGAACCCCATTATGTCTGGATGCGAGCTGGCTGAGGGTACAGATATTCAGACATTTGACACAAAATACAAAACTGTGACATTGAGTTTGGTATTTCAAAATGGCAGCTTTTAAACCAGAAGAAGTAAAAGATGTACATTTAAATCCTCAAGAGAGATTTTCTCACAGAGTAAAACATGTCCGCGTGTCTCTTCCTCTCAGGGTTTCTGACAGGAGGTCACGTTCTCAGGCTCTTCCACGGTCACATGGACGAGTGTCTGGCCATCGCCACACCCGAGGAAGGCGAAGAAAAGCGAAGGTGAGAAGAAAACACAGCACAGAGATTTCTACCTGTAAAACAGCCTCTAAATCTGACACTATTAAACTCTGTGTGTGTGTGTGTGTGTGTGTGTGTGCTCGGACTCTGATACAGGATGGCTCACTATGAAGGCGGCTCTGTGTGCAGTCAAGCTCGATCCCTGTGGAGGTTGGAGCCGCTCAGAATCAGGTGATAATCTTTCTGGGTAACATGACTTAACACAACAGTACACTGACTGATTTTGTGAGTGAACATTTTCTTTCTATCTAATAATTGCAACAGTTCATATTTCTAGAGCTCTACATATCCACATGTCCTCGCTGTGTGT
Organism: Symphodus melops; assembly: GCF_947650265.1. Taxonomy (NCBI): domain Eukaryota; kingdom Metazoa; phylum Chordata; class Actinopteri; order Labriformes; family Labridae; genus Symphodus; species Symphodus melops. The sequence continues at coordinate 2,787,408 of NC_136700.1, read as the reverse complement.
TGACCTGGTTTCACTTCATCATCATGAAAAACTAAAAACTACTGAAACAGCTATAAAAACACGTTGTTGTTTGACTCTCTTCCTGCAGCTGGAGTGGTAGCCACATGAAGTGGGGGCAATCTTTCCGCATTCGCCACATCACCACAGGCCGGTACCTGTGTCTGGATGAGGAGAAAGGTCTGCTGGTTGTCGACCCGGAGAGGGCAAACACCAAACTATCTGCTTTCTGCTTCCGTGTGTCGAAGGTCAGTGTCCACATTGATGTGTCTGCTGTGATTTTTTTTATTTTTTATTCTCTCATTGACCTTCTTCTTTGTCGGTCTGGGTTCACCTGAGCAGGAAAAGGTGGATGTGGCTCAGAAGCGGGATGTTGAAGGAATGGGCATTCCCGAGATAAAGTATGGAGAGTCTATGTGCTTCGTGCAACATGTGTCCACCGGCCTGTGGCTCACATACGCTGCCCTGGATGCCAAAGCTGCTCGTTTGGGAATGATGAAGAGAAAGGTATGAATCTGTGTCATGAAGGAAAATGTATGATTTGGAAAAGCTTACCATAAGGGGAATGTCTAATACTCACAGGGGAATATCTTTGACCTGTATGAGACATATCAGTAATGCAAAGGAAACAGCCACCAGTAACAGATGTGTTAAATCACCAGGTCATTCTGCACCAAGAGGGTCATATGGATGATGCTCTAACCGTGTCCCGCTCCCAAACGGAAGAGTCTCAGGCTGCTCGGATGATTTACAGCACTACGGGCCTTTTCAGGCAGTTCATCAAGTAGGTTTCATACGTTTGGAAAACTCGTTTATTTTATTTGCTTTGTAAACATGCGAACTCTGAAAAGGGGATAACAGTGTTGCTGGTTCGCTTGTGATCAGGGGTTTGGACTCTCTGAGTGGGAAGAACAAGTCCCCGGGGGCGGTGCCACTTCCTCTGGAGGGCGTCATCCTCTCTCTTCAGGATCTCATCTTCTACTTCCGTCCTCCCGAGGAAGAGCTGGAGCACGAGGAGAAGCAGACCAAACTGCGCTCGCTCCGCAACAGGCAGAACCTCTTCCAAGAGGAGGTAATCTGCAAGCTGCCAGCACAACGACGTGCTTATCGACACCTTTATCTGTCTCTTTATCTACAAAAATAACAACTTTGCTCTGCGGAAGAAAAAAATCTGTAACTGTTAATTTGACTAAATTGGAAATATTTAACTCTGAAATATCAATCTTTTGTAGTTGAGATGTCAGATGATACTTTTCATGTTCTCATTAGATGATTCATTTTATGTTTTTACATCGGTGTTGTATTTTTTTAGGACCCTTATTGTCCGAGCAAACTCTTTGGACCGTCACAAAAACACAACTGATGAAGGGTTTAGGTCGATTAGAATAATCTGTGTCATACACATGACTGAGTCCTCTTTTAAAGGGAATGATCACCATCGTGCTGGAGTGCATCGACCGCCTCAACGTCTACAACACTGCTGCCCACTTTTCTGAATTTGCCGGGGAAGAAGCTGCTGAGTCCTGGAAGGAAATCGTCAACCTGCTTTATGAGCTGCTGGGTAAAGTAATCCGTGTAACTGATCACACCTACAGCTTAAATGCCGCGTGCATTTAAAGTCACGCTCTCTCTTTCTCCACCAAACAGCTTCTTTAATCAGAGGAAACCGCTCGAACTGTGCGTTGTTTTGTGACAACCTGGACTGGCTGGTCAGCAAGCTGGATCGACTCGAGGCCTCTTCAGGTATCAGATGTGAATTCATTTGTTGCCGAAACATCAGAACATGGTTTCAGAGAGACTAGTTTATTTTATATAATCCACTTTTTTAAAAATAATTTTGAATCCTTATTTAACGGCTTTGTGAAAAAGAAAGAAATTGATCACATTTTCCTTTTTATCAATTCAGGTATTCTTGAGGTGCTGTACTGCGTGCTCATTGAAAGCCCTGAGGTTCTGAACATCATTCAGGAGAACCACATTAAGTCCATCATCTCGCTCCTCGACAAGCATGGAAGGAACCACAAGGTTTGTCTTTTTCTCACTGTGAGAAACATGTAAGCTGACTGTGAACGGATAAAATCAACCTGTCAGGTTTACCCACTGCTGCTTGTTGTGTATGTTCTGCTCTACTCTGACACACTGAAACAAACGGGTGATATTAGCGTCTGTCTTTTAGGTCCTGGACGTCTTGCGCTCTCTTTGTGTGTGTAATGGTGTTGCTGTGAGGTCCAACCAGAATCTCATCACTGAAAACCTGCTTCCAGGTCGCGACCTGTTGCTGCAGACTAACATCGTAAACTATGTGACCAGGTACTTGAACTTCTGTTACGTTCATGTTTAATTATACAGAAAGCAAAAAAATGCCCATTTTTGAAGTCATTAAAGTGAAATCCATTTTGTCCGTTAAAGTCGATTTTTGTTTTCTCTTTTCACTCAGTGTAAGACCCAACATCTTCCTGGGTACATGTGAGGGGTCTACGCAGTATAAGAAGTGGTACTTTGAGATGATGGTCGACTACGTGGAACCCTTTGTGACAGCACAGGCTACCCATCTGCGTGTGGGTTGGGCTATGACCGAGGGTTACAGCCCCTACCCAGGAGGAGGGGAGGGCTGGGGAGGCAACGGCGTGGGAGATGACCTCTACTCTTACGGCTTTGATGGACTGCACCTGTGGTCAGGTATGACTGGTGATTTACTCTGTTGCCGTGCCGATTTGCATAACGCTGTGCATCCTCTTTCGTGACTTCCCTGACGTCTGCTTCGCCGTTCAGGTACCGTGCCCCGCCAGGTGGCTTCGCCCGACGCACACAGTCTTGCTGCAGATGATGTCGTCAGCTGCTGCCTGGATCTGAGCGTGCCGAGTATTTCCTTCCGTATAAACGGCCACCCGGTTCAGGGCATGTTTGAAAACTTCAACGTGGATGGCCTCTTCTTCCCTGTCATCAGCTTCTCAGCTGGAGTCAAGTGAGAATAAAATTAGACTAAAGTTTTTTTGTCCCCTTTTCTGTTTGTTGTTGTATTTATTTGCATTTTGAATTATTTATTGAAATAGTTGTGAAGGTGATACAGGCAGATTTTAATTTCTTAGGATATGTCCTCTTATACAATAGTGCGATTTTAAAATCAATATGAAACCTGCTAATGAAGATATAATATGCAAAGTGGTGAAGTAATTAAAAAAATAATAATTGGAAACTGGCAGATCATTTCAAACAAGTCATTAAGCTTTCAACAGACTTTCATTGTATCTGTTTTAATTAGTTGTATTTATTTGTGAAGTGACGGAGTGCAGGCAGGGAAACACACGCTCAGAAACTGGCACAAAAACTAAATCAATGTTTCCTTGTTTATGGGTCTTATAGAGATCAAGGCACTGCTCACATAAAGGACTCAAGTCGTGTGTGAAAAGCTCTGTCGAGTAGATAAAAGCAAGGTCTGACTCCTTTTCTGTCACCTCAGGGCTCGCTTCCTCCTTGGTGGTCGTCATGGAGACTTTAAGTTCATGGCCCCGCCTGGCTACGCCCCATGCTATGAGGCTCTGCTGCCCAGAGATAGGATGCGTATTGAACCCATCAAGGAGTACAAGCACGACTATCACGGAGTGCGCAACCTGCTGGGTCCGACCCTGTCGCTCACCCACACCTCATTCACGCCGTGTCCCGTCGACACGGTCCAGGTAAACAAACGGACTTTGATCATGTTGTTGAAGTGTCTGGTTTCTTTTCACGTTTCGCTGATTGTCCTCCGCCGCACAGATCGTGTTGCCGCCCCACTTGGAGCGTATCCGTGAAAAGCTGGCAGAAAATATTCACGAGCTCTGGGCTATCACCCGTATTGAGCAGGGCTGGACCTATGGGTCTGTGAGTATGAAGTCTGCACTGCATGATAGAAGAAACAAGGTGGGACTATTTATTAGAAACTTTTCCAAATTGGATGTCTTGGATTTTTGTCAAATTATAAAATCATATTTTTAAGAGCAGGTATTTTGAAGTAAAATTCCAACTTGCCATATTTTTACATGTTACCTGTCTATTTATAAAAAAGGGTGTTTTATAATCTCCATAAGTATAAACTATCTTTAGTGACAATCAACAGTATTAGAAGAAAGACACACATTTAGAAATATCTGGTAAAAAATGGAGGGATATCATGAAGGTTTAATACACTTAAATAAATTAACAGTAGATTTTTCTGGCTAGTTTGTGACATGATTTCTCTCCACAGTTCAGGGATGACAACAAGAAACTCCATCCCTGTCTGGTGGACTTCCAGAGTCTCCCTGAACCGGAGAGGAACTACAACCTGCAGATGTCCGGGGAGACTCTAAAGTGAGTTTCTACCGGAGGAGTTGTTTAAATAATATTTGTCACTGGAGCACCTGTTCACGTCTGTGTTCTTGTTTTCCCACAGGACTCTCTTGGCCCTGGGTTGCCATGTTGGTATGGGTGATGAGAAAGCAGAGGAGAATCTCAAGAAGATCAAGCTGCCCAAGACGTAATTCCGCCGAGATCACTCTGGCTATATAAACTAACTTTCTACCTCATGTTTAATATTAACATGATTATCAACTTGTTTATCTATTTTAGTTATGTGATGACTAATGGATACAAGCCTGCCCCCCTGGACCTCAACCATGTCAAACTAACACCAAACCAGAATCAGCTGGTGGAAAAACTGGCAGAAAATGGGCACAATGTTTGGGCACGGGACCGTGTACGACAAGGATGGACCTACAGTATTGTGCAGGTAAACGTTTCCACATTTCTCCAAACTACATCCATACTTTATTTACTGTTTGAAGGATTAAAAAAAAAAATAGGACTGGTCACATTTTGTATAACTACAATTTTAAAAGTGTCTTCTGCTGTCCCTCTCAGGACATCTTAAATAAGAGAAACCCTCGTCTGGTACCGTACAACCTGCTGGACGAGAAAACCAAGAAAACCAACCGAGACAGTGTTAACAACGCTGTCCGCACCCTCATTGGTTACGGCTACAACATTGAGCCTCCGGATCAGGAGAGCTGTGAGTCAGCTGACCTCATCTGAACATGTGTCGACTGAATGTCCTCCTGTATATATTCCTTTTCTCTCTTTTCCCTCCAGCTGGCCACGGCCTTGAGAACACCCGCGGGGACAAAGTACGGATCTTCAGGGCAGAGAGGTCGTACGCTGTCACTCAAGGGAAGTGGTACTTTGAGTTCGAGGCAGTGACCACAGGGGAGATGAGAGTGGGCTGGGCTCGTCCGAGCGTCCGCTCTGACAATGAGCTGGGAGCGGATGAACTGGCCTACGTCTTTAACGGCAATAAGGTCAGTCAGCATCTTTACGCTCACCTTGCTTGAATTGTTTAAGTGTTTAAGGTCAGACTGTGAGAAGACGTCGCCTATAAATGTCTTAAAGGTGCTGTGTGTGAATTTCTCCCCCAAACTTACAGATAACAGCTGAATAAAAAACGATTTGTCGATTCATTAGAAAAAGAATCAGAATAAAAGAAAATGGAGGACACTGGAGGAAAAGATGACTGTGACAATGACATGACTTATATGTGTTTTTTTATTTGTTGAATGTACATTTATTATTTATTATTGTTGACGTTATCCTTCTCAGGCTCAAAGATGGCACGTGGGCAATGACCCCTTCGGTCGCCAGTGGCAGTCGGGTGATGTGGTCGGTTGTATGATTGACCTGACGGAGATGAACATCATGTTCACACTCAATGGAGAGATGCTGATCAGTGACTCGGGCTCGGAGATGGCTTTTAAAGACATTGAAATCGGGGAAGGTAGGAGTTGATGGTCATTTCACGGCGAGTGTTCGCTGCATGAATGAAAAGGATTTGCTTGCCGTGACGCTTTGCAGAAAAGGTCCCTTCGTCGTTAGAATCCAAAATATGAATAAAACAACTTTTATACAGAGCCTTTAACTTACACACACTTGTCTGTTTTTTCCCTGCAGGTTTCATCCCTGTGTGCGCGCTGGGCCTGTCACAGGTCGGAAGGATTAATCTGGGTCAGAATGTCAGCAGCCTTCGTTATTTCGCCATCTGTGGCTTACAGGAAGGATTTGAACCTTTTGCCATCAATATGAAGCGAGACATTACCATGTGGTTCAGTAAAAGTCTACCCCAGTTTGTGCCTGCACCCACTAATCACAATCATATTGAGGTAAATAGTGAGAGATCCTTTTTTGAAGTTGCTCAAATTAGAACTTTTTAGCGAGATCATTTATTTATGGGGAAACTTGTCGTCTCCCAGGTTTCCCGAGTTGATGGGACGGTGGACAGCGCCCCATGTCTAAAGCTCACCCATAAGACATTTGGCTCGCAGAACGCAAATACCGACATGATGTTCCTGAGACTCAGCATGCCAGTCCAGTTCCACGAGACCTTCAAGTTCCCAGCGGGCACCACCCCTCTCACCCGCGCCCTCACCATACCGGAGGAGGAAGTGATCGTGGTGGAGCCAGACTCCGAGTTTGAAGTTCTGAAAAAGTCTGCCAGCCGCAAGGAGCAGGAGGAGGATAAGAAGGAGCCGTCTGTACTCAAGGAGTTGTCTTTGGAAAATGAGAAGGACACGATGTCGGAAAAGGGAAAGAAAAAAGGGTAAGGGTTGAGTATAAAAAGTGCAGATTATTATCCTTCCGTGAAGAGTAAAATAAAGAATGTGCAACAAAAGAGCAGCCCACTAATGAAACTCAGAGGAGCCTCTTGAAGTTCTTAATGACGGTTAATGTCGGTTATATTACATCATTTGTTTGCAGTTATTCAATTCAATTCAAAAAACTTTATTTGTCCCCGGCGTGCAATTCAAGTAATCTTCCTTGATACTTACCTCAATATCAGAGATGTATGGCGAAGCCTCAGAGTTGGTGTATTTAGACTAAACTGTAACTTCTCTTCTCTGGACATTAGATTCTTCTCTAAGGCCAAGAAGGTCGCCATGACACCTCTGGCCCCTCCTCCCGCCCCTCCAACTGTGCCTCGCTTGGTGGAGGATGTGGTCCCTGATGACAGAGACGACCCAGAGATCATCCAGAATACCACCACTGTGAGCTAAACAACCTTGCTAATGCTACATGCTACTTGCGAATGCTACATAGACAGCAGATATCAAAATATCACTTCAGCTTGTGCAGATCATCTGCAGAGCCTGCTCATTAGTAATGCACTGTGCATATGTGGGTTTGTCTCCACAGTCTAATGGTCACTGCGTGTGGATTTCTCCCTCACATCTTCTTTTGTCATACTTTTTTTTTTTTGATAGTATTTCTATTCGGTGAGGATATTTGCTGGACAGGAGCCTTCTGGTGTGTGGATTGGCTGGGTCACTCCTGACTACCACCAGTATGATCCGTCCTTTGACCTGTCCAAAGTGCGCAGCGTCACTGTTACCGTGGGAGATGACAAAGGCAACATACATGACAGGTTTGTTTTTCCCCCATTTTAATCATGCTTAACAATAACAGCCTTTTGAAACACTGAAACTGTGTGCGCGTTGTTTTTTAAAACTCGGCTAAAAGTCGCATCTGGGATGTGTGTGCTGCTGTTTTACAGTATGAAGCACAGTAACTGCTACATGGTGTGGGGAGGGGACCTGGTCAGCACGCAGCAGACCCGCTTCAGCCAGGAGGACATGGTGGTTGGCTGTTTGGTCGACCTTGCGACAGGTCTCATGACCTTCACAGCAAACGGGAAGGAGATAAACACCTTTTACCAGGTAAAGCAGACTCACTGCGTGTTGTGTGCGTATTAGCATCTTTGTTTTTTGCACGTCACTTCAAATGAGTCTGCATGAGTTATAAACCAAGAGGTGTTTTATTTCAGGTGGAGCCCAACACCAAGCTGTTTCCTGCCGTCTTCGTTCAGCCCACCAATCAGAACCTGGTGCAGCTGGAGCTGGGCAAACTCAAGGTCAGGCTCGACTTTTACTCACACATGACAGTGTAGAGGTGAACATATTTAAGCTTCTTCAACTTCCTTTCTCTGATTTATTTTTAACTTCTGCTGATTCTCCTGTTATTACATCGTGACGTGGGTCTTACTAACTTTGGCTGCTCCCTTGAATAGGGTATGCAGAAGGGAGTAGGCTGTCTTGTTGGCAGAAAACTTCATCCATGGGCAGAAGAAATAAGAAATGAAGTAATACAGAACCAGGGAAAGAGAAATATAAGAGCCTGTTTGGGCAAACGAGAATAAAAATATGTATGGATAGAAAGAAAAGAGTTCATAAAGCATCTCAGGCATGTGTGTTGTATATTGTCTAATGTTCATGCTTTACAGCCTTTGCTTTCTCTTGTTTGAGTATTTTTGTACTTTATTTCTATAATTTTATATTCCTCCTTCCCCTTTTTGCCTTTTTTCGCTCTCAGAACATAATGCCGATCTCAGCAGCCATGTTCCGCAGCGAGCGTAACAACCCCGTCCCCCAGTGTCCTCCCAGGCTGGATGTCCAGATGCTCACCCCAGTTATCTGGAGTCGTATGCCCAACCACTTCCTGAACCCAGAGGTGGGCAAAGTGAGCGAGAGGCTGGGCTGGATGGTGGAGTGTACTGAGCCTCTCATCATGATGGCTCTACACATCCCTGAGGAGAACAGGTCAGAGACACCAGGATGCAGTCTGCACATCGCTTACATGTTCCTGCAGTGAGTCCGATCTACAAACTGCTGTTGTGTTTGTTTCAGATGCATTGACATCCTGGAGTTATCAGAGCGTCAGGACCTGATGAAGTTCCACTACCACACCCTCATGCTCTACTGTGCTGTCTGTGCACTCGGGAATAACCGTGTGGCCCATGCCCTGTGCAGCCACGTGGATGAATCCCAGCTTTTCTACGCCACCGAGAACACCTACCTGCCTGGACCTCTCCGCAGCGGATACTACGACCTGCTCATCAGTATTCACCTTGAGTCTGCAAAACGGGCACGCCTCGGCACCAACAGAGAGTTTATTGTCCCCATGTCTGAAGAGACTCTGAGCATCCACCTCTATCCTGACGCCAAGAAGGCTCATTCTCTCCCCGGTGTCGGCCTCACTACCTGCTTACGCCCCAAGCTACATTTCTCATCCATCAACTTTGTCGGCACCGACCCTGACCTGTACACCATCAGTCCTATTTTCCCCCTGCAGGTAAGAGACAAGAATTGCTTTGGAGCATGATAAGACGTTTAAGATGCCTTTTTGCTGATGTGAACCTTCCCTCCTCAGGAGCTGAAGACCAGGGCGATCAGCATGTTGACTGAAGCTGTGTTGGATGGTAGTCAGGCTATGCGGGATCCAGTTGGAGGCAGTGTGGAGTTCCACTTTGTCCCAATCCTGAAGCTTATAAGTACACTGCTCATAATGGGCATCTTCAACGATGAGGACACCAAGCACATCCTGAAGATGATCGATCCAAATGTTTTCAGTGGAAAAGAGGAGGAGGAGGAGAAAGCCGAAGAGGGGGAAGCTGCCGCAGGAGAGCGCGCAAAAGCAGAGGAGGAGGAGGAGGACAAAGACGAGGACGCAGAAACGGAGCTTGAGGATGAAGGGGTTGGTGATGAGGAAGATGAGGAGCTAAAAGAAAAGGCAGAGCATGAGGAGGAAGAAGCTAAAGCTGAGGAGGAGGGGAAAGAAGGGGAGGAGGAGGAGGGAGAGGCCAAAGGAGGAAAAGTGGACGGAGAGAAGGCAGAGGAGGAGAAGGAGGAAGAGGCAGTGGAAGCAGAAGCAAAAGAAGAAGAGGAGGGTCCTGAAGAGGGTCTACTCCAGATGAAGCTTCCAGAATCCGTCAAGCTGCAGGTCATTTTGATATTCAAACACCGTCTGCTATCCATCCACAGCACATCACATGTTTTCAATTGTCCACCATCTTGTCCCTGACTTTATTACCTCTTACAGATGTGCACGCTCTTGCAGTACTTCTGCGACTGTGAGCTACGTCACAGAGTGGAAGCTATCGTCGCCTACTCCGACCAGTTTGTCCACAATGTCCAGGACAACCAACGTGTTCGTTACAACCTGCTGATGAGAGCCTTCACCATGTCGGCCGCTGAGACTGCACGACGGACCCGCGAGTTCCGTTCACCACCACAAGACCAGGCACTGATTGATGTTTTTTACTTTTCAGTCTTTACAATTAACATATGTTGGTTAGTTTTTGGCATCTATTTAAACGTTAAAAGCACTGTCATACGTCACGTGAATGATGAGAGAATCATGCAATACAAGACGAACTAAAACATGCTGATGGAAATGAAATGTGTTTACCTCTAAGGTTCTGTTGCTGACAAACTTTAAGCATTGTCCAGAGGATGAGGATTGTCCCGTGCCTGAGGAGGTGCGAGACACTCTGGCAGAGTTCCACGTTGACCTCCTGCTTCACTGTGGTGAGACGTTATTTAAGCATCCTGATTCTTTTTGACTTTACTGGCGTCAGAGACTCTCGTGTTGGATCCGCCGGGCTCTTAATGATGAATTTTGACTTATAAATAGGTATTCATATTGAGGAGGAGGCCGAGGAGGAAGAGGTGGACACCTCACTGAGGGGCAGACTCCTCAGTCTGGTCGATAAGGTGAAGAACTTTCGCAAGAAGGAGGAGGAGGAGAAGCCAGAGGTCGAGGAGGAACCAAAACCAAGTAAGGGATTCATTTAAAACTTCAGTCAAAAAATACCTAAATCCTGACAAATGAAAAATAATGTGTCCACTCCACCAAGGCACCCTTCAGGAGCTGATCTCCCACACCATGATACACTGGGCCCAGGAGTCGTTCATTCAGAACCCTGAGCTTGTGCGTCTGATGTTCAGCCTGCTCCACCGGCAGTATGACGGCCTCGGAGAGCTGATCCGAGCGCTGCCCAAAGCCTATGCCATCAACGCCATATCTGTCCAGGACACCATGGACCTGCTAGAGTGTTTAGGACAGATACGTTCACTGCTTATTGTTCAGATGGGCCCAGAGGAGGAGAGACTTATGATCCAGAGCATCGGGTCAGTGATGAAACGGACTTACAGGCATCTGTAGTTGTGACATGTGACCTTAGCTAGCGTCAGAAAGCTGACGCCATGTTGTGCTTTTTTAAAATGGTTTTAGGAACATCATGAACAACAAGGTGTTCTACCAACATCCTAATCTGATGCGAGCTCTTGGTATGCACGAGACTGTCATGGAGGTGATGGTCAACGTGTTAGGCGGTGGAGGAGACTCAAAGGTAATTGTGACGAGCGTCGTTTTATCTCTCAGACGGCCTCAGCCTGAATCTTTTGATTGAGTGTGTCAGCGTCCATATTTTGTGTCTTTTCTCTTCAGGAAATTCGATTCCCCCAAATGGTGACCAACTGCTGTCGCTTCCTGTGTTACTTCTGTCGTATCAGCCGACAGAATCAGCGCTCCATGTTTGACCATCTGAGCTACCTGCTGCAGAACAGTGGCATCGGCTTGGGTCAGTATAAGCCACCTTTTTGAGGTTTATTTTTCTGCTGTCCGTCGAGGAACTTTTTAATTAAAAAAGTGAATAGGTCTTCATTCATTTTGACGGTTTCCAAACTGAAATGGATATAACTGTTCTCATCATCAGAGATCTTGTTTGCTGTAAAATGCTGTCGAAGGTTTCCCTTGCAAAAGAAAATTTGAACACAAATTTGAAGGCAGGAAATGTAATGTTATAAAAAATACAGACACAAGTTTTCAAAGCTTTTGGAGGTCTTTTGCGTTTGTTTTTGGAGACAGAGGATGAAGTAGGAAACAGGTTAGAGGGAGTGGAGAATGAGGGCCACAGACCGGTCTTGAACCCGGGCAGCCCACTTGGAGGACTATAGCCTCCGTAAATGGGGCACGACATAACCACGAGGCCTTCTGCATCCTGACAAAATCTAGTTTGAACCTCTTCATTTTTGCATTTATTTCAGTCTGTATGAAATACCATGAACAAACTCACTCCCTTCATTTTGCACTTGCAGGCATGCGTGGCTCCACTCCTCTGGATGTGGCTGCAGCTTCCTGCATTGACAACAACGAGCTGGCCTTGGCGCTGCAAGAGCAGGACCTTGAAATGGTTTGAGAATTTAAGAAAATAAACAGAACTGAAAGCATTTAAAGGCGTACTGTGGACATGTTAGCTTTGAATCTTTCTTGGTGTCTGTGCCACGCGTGTCGATGCAGGTGGTGACATACTTGGCTGGCTGTGGACTGCAGATGTGTCCAATGCTCCTCTCTAAAGGCTACCCTGACATTGGCTGGAACCCGTGTGGAGGAGAGAGATACCTGGACTTCCTCCGTTTTGCTGTCTTTGTTAACGGTCCGCGCCCTCGTGCTGTCACCATATTTGTAGTTCTAAGATGTGAGCGACTGTGATTAAACAATAGTTTTTCTTCCTCCTCACAGGAGAGAGCGTGGAAGAGAATGCCAATGTTGTCGTGCGACTGCTCATCCGTCGGCCCGAGTGCTTTGGCCCCGCCCTGAGAGGAGAGGGGGGTAATGGTCTGCTGGCTGCCATGGAGGAGGCCATCAAGATCTCAGAGGACCCGGCAAGAGACGGACCCACTGTCAAGAAAGACAGGCGCTTCATGTGAGTGATGACACCGTAGCCTCAATACCATATATTTTGTATATTTTTTGAAAATGTGATCTAGGTCCACATTTGAATCTCGTAATCTATTCAAATGAATTGATGAATATTAAAGTGTATCATCTTGAATATTTCTAAGCTGCTCTTGGTTTTTGATTGGCAGGTTTGGTGGCGAGGAACAGCACGAGGAAAACCGCGTACATCTGGGAAATGCCATCATGTCGTTCTACTCAGCCCTCATTGATTTGCTGGGTCGCTGTGCCCCTGAGATGCATGTGAGTACAAGTCTTTTCCACCACTTCAGCTCAGTATGTGGGGAGGGAATAATGCTTCATCTCACGCCGCATGTCTGGAATATTCTTATCTACAGCTGATCCAAGCAGGCAAGGGTGAGGCTTTGAGGATCAGGGCCATCCTGAGGTCTCTGGTGCCCATAGAGGACCTGGTGGGAGTCATCAGCTTGCCTGTGCAGATTCCTGCTTTTGGCAAAGGTAAGATACTAAGTCAGAATCATATTTGGTAATAATACATCAGTGTCTTCTTATACGATTTCTTCTCTCCAAACTGCAGATAGTCAGATTATCGAGCCAAAGATGTCTGCCAGTTTTGTGCCAGACCACAAGGCCTCCATGGTGCTGTTCCTTGATAGAGTGTATGGAATTGACAACCAGGACTTCCTGCTTCATGTCCTGGAGGTCGGATTCCTTCCTGACATGAGAGCATCAGCTTCTCTAGACACAGTGAGTCGAGAAAGACACAGATAAAAGACAGCGTTAACTTTGTAAATATGTACTGTGTGTTGCTACCTGACCTGAGTTTAATGACACCGCTTTTCATCCTCTCTTATTTAGGTTGCATTCAGTACAACTGAAATGGCCTTGGCACTGAACCGCTACCTCTGTTCAGCTGTGTTGCCTCTGCTCACCAAGTGTGCCCCGTTGTTTGCTGGGTCTGACCACCGAGCCATCATGATCGACTCCATGCTCCACACCATCTATCGTTTGTCCCGTGGCCGAGCCCTTACCAAAGCTCAGAGGGACGTGATTGAGGAGTGCCTCATGTCGCTTTGCAAGTCAGTACTAATTCTGTTATCACAGAGTTATTAGTGGATATCTTAATCATTAGTAGAACGGCAAAATAATTAAGCTGAGAAAATGGAAACGCATGTTTGCATCATTCTGCTCAGTGTTAAAGATCAAGTATTGCACCCCCTCCTGAAAGGTTGCTGTCATTGTCAGGTATCTTCAGCCCTCCATGCTGCAGCATCTGCTCAGACGCCTTGTGTTCGATGTGCCCATCCTTAATGAATATGCAAAGATGCCTCTCAAGGTTTGTAGACTTTCATTTTTCAAACAAGTCTTTGTTTCACATCATTCGAAATGAATGAAAAACAATTCTGCATAAAATACATTAGATGGAATAAATGAAACACAAATTCGACCCGATCTGTGTTAGAAGTGCAAACAGATGAAATGCAGATTGACGTGCGGTTGACGTATTATCATTACAAATGTATAAATTACATCAAATTGATTCTTGTACATGGCAAAAGTTATATTTAAAATGTCCACCTTTGCATTTCTCTGTAATTGAATCCTTCCAGTTGTTGACGAATCACTACGAGCGCTGTTGGAAATACTACTGCTTGCCTAATGGTTGGGCTAATTTCGGTGTGACCTCAGAGGAGGAGCTTCATCTTTCTCGTAAACTCTTTTGGGGAATCTTTGAATCTTTGGCGCACAAGGTGAGAAACGACACATGTAGTGTCAGAGTTTATACTGTACAATCACAAACGGTCAAGCTCATGTAATGATTAACCTTCATTCTGTGTGTTATCCAAACATTAGAAATTTGATGCTGAGCTCTTCAAGATCGCCATGCCTTGCCTCTGTGCTATAGCAGGAGCCATTCCTCCGGACTATGTGGACGCCACTTACTCCTCTCACACTGAGAAGAAAGCGTCTGTGGACGCTGAAGGCAACTTTGATCCTAAACCAGTGGAGACCACAAAGTGAGCTGGAAAATACATCAGTACATAACTCAAAGTGTAACCGAGCCCGACAGAAAGAAACAACACGTTACATAACATCAAAGTGATGCACAATCATGTCATTCATTAATAGTCTAAACTTCAAGTTGTGTCAAGAACGAACATCAGTATCTTTATTTTAATGTAGAATGAAAGGTGAGATGAGATTTAACCTAAACAATGAAAGAACATGATGTTATAACTTTTCGAGTTATTTTCAGGTTTTAGGTGAATTGCATCCATGACCTGTAATAATTACATGTATATATATTTATATATGTTTTATTTAACAGCACCATCATCCCTGAGAGGCTGGACGCCTTCATTAACAAGTTTGCAGAGCACACCCATGACAAATGGGCCTTTGAAAAGGTCAGCTACCAACAATGTGAATCACTGTATTTAAAAACCGGTTGGTTATTTAGAAGTGTGAGTGTGTTGTACTAATGTCAGTGGTTGAACTCATTTTCAGATTCAGAACAATTGGACCTATGGAGAGGTGTTGGATGAGAACGCTAAGACTCACCCGATGCTCAGGCCGTATAAAACCTTCTCTGAAAAGGTAAATAATCTGAACACAGGTGACTTGTCCGGATTTATCTTCTCACGAAGCGAATGCTGTAAAAACCACTTTGTGCTGACGAGTGATAAAATGACCTTTCCTCTGTTTATCAGGACAAGGAAATCTACCGCTGGCCAATCAAAGAATCCATCAAGGCCATGCTGGCCTGGGAGTGGACCTTGGAGAAAGCCAGGGATGGGGAGGGAGAAGTTGAGAAGAAGGCCACTACCCGCAAGATCTCCCAAACCGCTCAGGTACAAGAGAGATAAAAAAAACATGCAGCTCATCTGTTTCTATGGAACCTTACTTTTGTAATTATTGACTGTAAAAATGTTGTGATTAAAAACGCTGGGAGAGAAAATCTTCCCACCTTTGTTGACCAATTGATTTTCAACACAATGGGGAAATGAATACACTTTATTTTTCCCTGGGAACCTCTTGAATTCCTCTGGAGATCCACTCAACCTGTGATAGAAAACCACCCATGTGATTGTCTTCTGTCTTCAGGCCACATATGATCCCAGTCACGGATACAACCCCCAGCCAATAGACATCGCAGGAATGGCCATATCCAGAGAGCTGCAGGTGTGTATCACTGCATCGTCTTTCACAGCAGTGTTAGGCCGTCTGTCAGAGGCCTTGTGATTTAATTGTCTTGCCCATACATGCAGTCTATGGCTGAGCAGCTGGCTGAGAACTATCACAACACCTGGGGCAGGAAGAAGAAGCTGGAGCTCCAGTCCAAAGGTAAGAGGGGTGTTCTTGAACACTTAAAAGACAAAGAGCAGTGTTTTACTGGTGGTTGTGGGTTTTGTAGTAGATTGTAAAAAAAATTACCTTCTTCCCCCTCTGGTAGGTGGTGGCACCCATCCTTTGCTTGTGCCTTATGACACCCTGACGGCTAAAGAGAAGGCCAGGGACAGAGAGAAGGCCCAGGACCTGCTCAAGTTCCTCCAGCTCAATGGATATGCTGTGACCAGGTCAGCCAAACTTTTTTTTTTTTACCATTTTAATTTTTCCGGTAAGTATTTTTTTTTCTGATAACTCTGTTCAATATTCCTTTAGACTTCACTTCCACACCTCTCTCTCTCCATTTTCAGAGGCCTGAAGGACATGGAGCAGGACATTTCCTCCATTGAGAAGCGTTTCGCCTACGGCTTCCTTCAGAAGCTTCTGAAATGGATGGACATCGCCCAGGAGTTCATTGCTCATCTTGGTGCTGCTCATAGCTCTTTGTAACATGTCATCATGCGTGCAACGTTTGACTGATAACTGACTTACATGTGACTCCCCTTTGTTTCACAGAGGCTGTGGTTAGCAGTGGCAGAGTGGAAAAGTCCCCACACGAGCAAGAGATCAAATTCTTTGCCAAGGTAAGCTGTTCTTTGTCGACCTCTACAGGAAGCCAGAGGTCACAAGGAGAAACAAGATGAAAAACATTTTGAGCCCTTTGGAAAAAGCTTCAAGAAATAGAGCTCTTCCCGAAATGGTTGGTTTGAAGATGGATCCGTTATTGATGCTTCCTCTGTCATTGTTGCAGATCCTTTTGCCCCTGGTAAACCAGTACTTCAAGAACCACTGCCTCTACTTCCTCTCCACTCCTGCTAAAGTCTTGGGTAGTGGAGGCCATTCTTCCAATAAGGAGAAGGAGATGATTGCCAGGTACGTCCAATAAAAGCTTAGAACTGAGTTCAAATGGCTGGTTAGGTGTCTGAATTTTCCACCTTGAGCTCTTTATTATGTACCTTTCCTTTAGCGCAGTACTTTTGGGGGGGGGTGACAGTATCTGTCCTCTCCCTGGTCCATGTCTCTTCATCTGTCTTCTATTGTGCTATATCCTTTTTTCCTTGACCTTCCTTTTGCTTTCTGTGTCACTTCAAACATCTCTCCTGCCCTGTTTGCCCTTTCCGTCCTCTCCCTCCGGTCCCTCTTTTCTCCTCCTGCCTCAGTATCTTCTGTAAGTTGGCTGCTTTGGTGAGGCACAGAGTTTCCCTTTTTGGTAAGGAATCTGCATGGTGGATTTACGCCCCGTCACCATCCCCGTCCATTTGTAACTGTTTTCCTGTCTTATTATTTAACTCCTTAAGATATTTCACACTTCCTTCATAACTTGCCATTAACATACTAATCTCATTAACATGGTGTCACAGTTTCAACGCTCCCATTGCCTCCTTCCTCCTTACTGGATTTCCTCATCTAATGCTTCTCTCTTTATAGCGTAGCTTCTGCTTGGCTTTGGTGTTCTTCAGTCTGGGACCAGATGCATAAAACGGTGTTTTTCTAGAAGCTTTGCTTTAACATCTGATCCCAGGCATTTTTAAAGTTGTCCATTTGGCTTTTAAAACGTAGTTACATATTGTAACCTGTTGAAATGTTCTCCAGTCTTTGTTGGTGTTGCACTGAAGGAAGAGTATCTGGTTCCATTAGCATCATTTTTAGAAATCTAAATAATGTGATAAATACAACGAATGCTTTTAATGTCGTTTTGAGTTTGGTCCATGTTTTTGAAACAAGCTCTACCATAAATGTTTTTGTTTGCCCTGTTTTCTGTTTAAATTAAAAGGCTGTAAGAGTAACTCCTCGATTCTGAAAACATGTGTCCTTTGTACATTTAGCACTTTGAAAAGTTGGATTTGTTTCACATTGTGAACTTTGTCAACACGCGTTTCTTTTGTTTTTCTTTCAGGAACCGATGCCAGTGCGGTGGTGAACTGCCTGCACATCCTGTCACGATCGCTGGATGCCAGGTAACTCACACGTCAACTCTCATCCCCCAGACAGACAGAAAACATGTCAAACCATCTGACATCATTTACCACTCTCTGTATCTCTGTCTTTGTGTCTTCCTATTAAAGGACTGTTATGAAATCCGGCCCTGAAATTGTCAAGGCTGTCCTGCGTCAGTTCTTTGAGAGTGCTGCGGATGACATTGAAAAGATGGTGGAGAATTTGAAGCTGGGCAAAGTGTCCAGTCGAAACCAGGTCAGAGACAACTCCGTGCTGCACTTCTTTGACTTCGTATTCATTTTCTTGTGAACTGATCTGTACTGGTGTTAATGTAGGTGAAGGGCGTGTCTCAGAACATTAACTACACCACCGTTGCCCTGATGCCAGTCCTCACGTCACTGTTTGACCACATCGCCCAGCACCAGTTTGGAGATGATGTCATATGTGAGTCTCTGTTAAAATCAACACTTCACCATGTCTCAACTCTTGGACATAAAGGACTCCAAGCTCATGATGCTCTTCTTTACATCCTCAGTGGACGACTTGCAAATATCCTGCTATCGTTTAATGTGCAGTATCTATTCTCTGGGCACGGTGAAGACTCCACACGCAGAGCAGTGAGTAGCTTCTTCGGTTGATTTTTGAATACAAAGAACAAACACAGTTTTGAGGTGCCCTTGGCCAAGAGGTTAGTACGCAAGCTCCATGTACAGAGGCTGTTGGCCCGGGTTCTTTTCCCGCTCGTGACTCCCCACTCTCTCTCTCTCTCTCTCTCTCTCTCTCTCTCTCTCTCTCTCTCTCTCTCTCTCTCTCTCTCTCTCTCGGCCTGACTTCCAACTTCATCCCCTGTCCTGTCTCTCTAATAAATTAAACCTTAAAAAAGACAACATAAAAAAACAGGACCGGTCTCCTATGCAAATTTGAATTTAAATTTCAGGTCAAGTTAATTGACTTTAGAATAAACTCGTTAACGTATACTATCAAATAATAAGAAATGTTTGCTTTTACAACTGACTAAACCACTTAATGAGGATTTTTCCGGTGTTTTCTCCCTGTCCAGACAGCGACCAGCTCTTGGCGAGTGCTTGGCTCACTTAGCAGCCGCTATGCCGGTGGCCTACCTTGAGCCAGAACTAAATGAATTCAACTCATTTTCTGTCTACACCACCAAGACTCCTAGAGAGAGAACCAGTGAGTTCAAGCAATTTGCATTTTTTACTCTCTTAATTAGTTAATTTTAGATTTAGAGAAAATAAAAAAGTTTCTTTTGCATTTATGAAATTATTCAAATATTCTCTACCCTCTTCAGTTTTGGGTCTTCCCAGCCAAGTAGAGGAGCTTTGCACTGACATCCCAATGCTGGAGGTCCTGATGAAGGAGATCCACGACCTGGCTGAGTCTGGGGCTCGTTACACAGAAATGCCCCATGTGATTGAGATCACCCTGCCCATGCTGTGTAACTACCTGCCGCGCTGGTGGGAGAGGGGCCTGGAGAATTTCCCCGAGCAGGAGGGTCAGCTCTGCACCTCTGTCACCTCTGAGCAGCTCAACCAGCTGCTAGGTAGCATCATGAAGATCGTGGTCAACAACCTGGGTATAGATGAGGCTTCCTGGATGAAGAGATTGGCAGGTCAGTGAGACGTTTTGACGTTTAAACCATTACGTATACATACTGTACCTAATGGAGTGCATGCTCCTGTAATTTCACATTTTCCACACCGCACTGGCTTTTATTATTTCTGACATTGATTCGTGTCCATGCACTTGTGCAGTGTTCGCCCAGCCCATTGTCAGCAGGGCGAAACCTGAGATGCTGAAATCGCACTTCATCCCCACCATGGAAAAGCTAAAGAAGCGCACGGGCAAAGTGGTGGCGGAGGAGGATCAGCTGCGCATGGAGGGCAAGACCGAGCTTGACAGTGAAAATGGAACCATCAAGGATGAGTTTGCTGTGCTCTGTCGGGACCTTTACGCTCTCTACCCGTTGCTCATCCGCTACGTGGACAACAACAGGTTCGCTTGACTTCCTGATGAGAAGATACGTTTCGAAAATGCATCATTGCTTTTGCATTATTTCTGTATGTTGTCAATGTTGAAGTCTGCATTTAAAGGTGTGAAGTGCATGCCGCACATTGTGATTCAAGTCCTTGATTTATTCTGTTGCCGTCATTGACTTTAGGGCAAGATGGCTGACTTGTCCAGACCCAGATGCAGAGGAACTTTTCAGGATGGTCGGCGAGGTCTTTATTTTCTGGTCTAAATCCCACGTGAGTTTCAGACTTTCTTTTCTCTCTCCTGAAATACGTTTTCTTTTTAATTGTTCTATTTATTGATTTTTTTTTTCTTGTCGTGGTTTTCTCAGAACTTCAAAAGAGAGGAGCAGAACTTTGTGGTGATGAATGAAATCAACAACATGTCCTTTCTGACTGCAGACAGTAAGAGCAAGATGAGCAAGGTGAGAGTGGACACGCAGAAACAACGGCCAGTTAAACCAGCTTGTAGCTTTATAAGACGTTTTCTCCACACCCGTTCATACCTTAAACTGTAACTCATTAAGAAACTAAACTCTAATTAATATTTCATTAACACCACCCATTCCAAGCAGGGCAAGAGTTAAAGGATATGTACTTTTAGCTGTTTGTTCCTTTCTCACCTTTAAGTTGTTATGGGTAAGAATAAAAGGCAAATAGCATTTTCTACAAGTGTTAAAGATTTATAGGCTATGACATCACAATTAAACCCTTTTCTAGGACGATTACGTGGCAGTATAAATGAGGTAGTCATAGTGTCCCTAACTGTGTTTTCTCCTTATATCCTGTGTCGGGGTTGGACGCTGGGCCACTAGGCCGGAGATGGAGAGGTTAGACTGTGTTTGTGCACGAGCGCTGTGCTGACCGCATGGCACCCTGGGTTTGGGGAGAAATTTCATCAAGCTCTCCCATGGATTTCCACACTTGCACTTACACACAGACCCCGATACTCACACACACACACACAGATACACACACACACGAACAAACAACAGGGTTTTGAACACACAGTTACCATCAGGAAGAAAGTCACTGCAATGACAGCAATGTCACAATGTATGGGTAAAATGTGCTGTAGATTTAGCTGAAAGTGCTTATATCAAGAATGTTCCATGTGACGTATTTGTCATTTTGATATGATAATATTGTGCGCGTGTGTCAGCAGTGTGTGTCTGTGTTCGTGTGTGTGTGTGTGAGTAGGGGTCTGGAGTGGCTTGATGAAAGCTCTTTGCTGTAGACCGTAGTGGCCTGTGAGGTTTCATGGTGCTCGGTTGAGCAGTCGTGTATCTAATTTGTATTCGTTTGCACCCCTGCAACCGTGCTCCATCACCCTGTTTTTCTTGGATTAATGGACAGTTTGCCTCCAGATGGTCCCTGTTGGATTCACTTGTGGAGCCCATGCTGCTGTGCTACCTGTGATGTAGAAAAAGTGATTATTGACGCTTGAATTTCTTTCAGCTTTTGTGGTAAAGATTCCTACGCTGGACTCTTCTCTTTTCATTATTATCATCCCTGGCTTTGTGTTTAATACTTGTTTAGCCCAAAAAGCCATTCCTTGCTGCTACCATTAGATCTGATCTGTCTCACCGCAGTACACGATGCTAGCAAGGTCTAGAGACTGAAGCTAGCAGGACATCACTAAATAGACAGCTGTAATCATATTTACTAACTGAACTCGCCCCTTCATGTCTAATTCATTGACTTCATTAAATTGTTAAATAATTTTATATTTAATCACTGTTGGATGTTTCTCATGATGGTCGTAAGATAAGTAAGAGAACCTCCTCTCCTTGGCTATCAGATGGGCATTGCTGTAGTGAGATTCTGTTACCTGATCGTCACAATGCCTCGTTCTCTGCCCAAAGAGCAGTTTGACCCACATTCATGCATTCAAGCCGTGTGCACCACGGGCAGAGAGGGTGCTGTGAGGCCAGACAACAGTCAGTAATGAGCAATGGCAGCCTCAGGACGGGAGTGTGTGAGAAGAGCTCCGGGGCGATGGAGCTTTGTGCTGTCCAGTGGACAGGTCTGGCCACTGCACTACTAACAGTGAGGATGCATTGTGTGGAAGCACTGTAGCTGATGCAGCAGTGAGGCACCAAAGAGTCAATGTTCACAAAAAAATTTAATTGTTTGTCCGTCTGATTTCAGCTAGTGAAGAAATGACTGTCACGTAATTGATTCACTTTATCAGCATGTTGTGATTTGGTTTACATTTTGACTCAGCAGTTGGTTCGTGCCAACTCATTGAATCAATTGCCTTTTAATGGTAGAAGTAGTTTTAATACATCTGTTTTTGTTATTAAATTTTTGCCTCTGATGTCATCAAACATGTTCATGTTTGAGGCGTAGAGGCTTGTCAGTCAGCAAGGGTGGATGAGTCTCAACTTTCCTTTCTCTCTTTAGTCTGGAGGCTC
Organism: Symphodus melops; assembly: GCF_947650265.1. Taxonomy (NCBI): domain Eukaryota; kingdom Metazoa; phylum Chordata; class Actinopteri; order Labriformes; family Labridae; genus Symphodus; species Symphodus melops. The sequence continues at coordinate 2,765,102 of NC_136700.1, read as the reverse complement.
AGAGCAGGAGCGCACCAAGAAGAAGCGGCGGGGAGATCGCTACTCTGTGCAGACCTCTCTTATCGTAGCAGCGTTAAAGAAGCTGCTTCCCATCGGCCTCAATATGTGCTCTCCTGCAGACCAGGAGCTCATCAATCTCGCCAAGATCAGATACTCACTGGTACTTTTTTTAAAATATAAATTGTATTTTATCTGAACACTATTTTAATGTCATTTGAATATGGGTCTCCTTCACTGTAGAAAGACACAGATGAAGAAGTGAGGGAGTTTTTGCACAACAACCTTCATCTGCAAGGCAAGGTGAGTCGACAGTCAATGCAAATGAGCAGCTCAGAACGCCTTTGTGAATGTCCTTGTATGTGTAAGACTTGTTTGACCGTTGGTTTCAGGTGGAGGACCCAGCTATGCGCTGGCAGATGTCTCTTTATAAAGAGATGTCTGGGAAGGCGGAAGATGCTGAGGACCCGGAGAAGGTGGTGAAAAGGGTCCAAGAGGTGTCGGCTGTCCTTTACCACATTGAAGTGGTGAGTTGGTCAAGAACTTAGATGCTCTGCAAGCAAACATGTGTGACTGTATGCAAGGAGGAGGAATAGTCAGTTGCAGCCTTTCTGTTGACAAAATGAGGATTTTTCTTGCTTTAGACTGAACATCCCTTCAAGTCAAAGAAAATGGTGTGGCACAAGCTGCTGTCCAAACAGCGTCGCAGGGCTGTGGTGGCCTGTTTCAGGATGACGCCCCTGTACAACATCCCTAGGTAATAAAATCCCTATAAGAAGGATCCATAAAAACTCAGATATCTATAAATGAGTTATTGCAGCCCTGCTGAAATAAGACTGTTCCTCCCACAGGCACAGGGCAACCAACATGTTTTTGGACGCTTACAAGCGCAACTGGTTGGAGACCGAAGGTTACGAATTTGAAGACAAGATGATCGATGACTTATCCGTGAGTTTCCTTTACATTAATTCTCAGACAAATAGTCACCATGAATGATGCTAATCCTGATTTATGTCGTTTCCCATAATTTAATTAGAAAGCCCTGGAGGAAGAGGAGGAAGAGGAAGAGGAGACTGAGACGAAGCCTGACCCCCTTCATCAGCTGATTCTGCACTTCAGCCGAACAGCTCTGACAGAAAAGCTGTAAGATCACCTTCCCTCTGTAGCGGCCCGTTCCTCGGCTTCACTCATTGACTCCTGTTGTGCTTTTCGTCTCATTGCAGTAAACTTGATGTTGACCATCTCTATATGTCGTATGCTGATATCATGGCAAAGGTAAGACAGTTAGCCTGTGTACTTGTGAATGATCTTTAAAATAAATGAATAAACTGAAAACATGACTCATCAATAAAAACTCAAATAAACAATAGAAAGTATCTATTTTAGGCTGAGGGAGGAGCTGGTTTTATTTACCTTATATCCCCTCAACGCTTACTTTTTCAGATAATTCTAAATTTACACTAATTAATTTAATTTAAACTAAATTAAAAGGTATTGATTTGATAAAAATGTATAGATTTTTTGTCTGTTTTACAAAACTCTGTGAGACTGTGTTGAAATCTGGACCTTGTGTTCTGTCCTCTCTTTTCAGAGCTGTCACATTGGTGAGGAGGACGAAGGGGGAGAACAGGAGGGGGAGGAGCCATCCTTTGAGGTGCGGCAGACAGAGATGGTATGGGGGGACCAGGGGATGGGAGACAGGGGAGTCAGCGAGGAGGCAACTCTCCACGCACTGAGTGACCACACCGTGACATCACACTCGGCACACCCCCCCCCACCCCAAATTCTTATTTCTCTTCCTGTCTTTTCTCTTGTTCACTCACACCACTTGTCTCTCTCCTGCTGTGGTGGACTGACCTGTGCATGCCTTTGCTGGACTCTGCCCAATAGTCGGATCAAGTTGTGAACTCAATTATTTTTTTCCATTGTCGTTTCTAAATCGCATGACAGGAGTGCAGAGAGATGGTGCAGTAAATAAAACCAAGGTCAGAACAAAACTCTGAGCCTTTGCCAGATGTTCATTTTTAAAATCACACTTTCCAAGCCTGATGTGCCTCTTAGACTCTTTGTTGCTGATCGACCCTGCAAAGTTTTTACAAGGTAGACTGATCAACGTCTTATTTACAGCAGAGTTTTATTATATATATATATTTTATTATATATTCACATGCCTGACATTGTTCTAAAGGAATAACCATGTCGTCAGCACTTAGTTTAAAATCTTTTCAGTAATAACACGTCAGAAATATACACATATAAAGTTAGTTATTAATGAATTAATGATATTGATATTTTTGTTGTTTACATAGAAAACACATTTGTGTCATTTCTACAATTAGATTCAGACATCCAAACAGGCAGTTTTCACAAATGCCACTGAGCTATCACTTTACAAGCATTAAGAAATGTTTATTTTGTTTGAAGATCTAGTTCATGGTCACATCGTTGGTATCCACAACCTGCTTATCAGAACCATCTTAACCCCTGAAAATGACTGACAATAGGAACGAATGTCGTTGATTTGTTTACTTAAAAAGTCAGGTTTGGACACTGTGATGTTGTAGTGATAGCGATGCAGCTGTTCTTGGAGGTTAGCATTAGCATTAGCAATGTGGTGTTACCGTCCAAGACCAGCTGTATTTAAACTCTAAGAACAGATATTAGGCCAAACAATGCAGCAGGTTTTTTTTTCTTCCTACGGTCGAACCAGCTCTCTTGTGCTGACCTTGCGTGGTCAGTCTCTCCCAGACGTGCACCACCTTTTCTGACTCACATCCTACTCTACTCACCTGCTACGTGGACTTTGTTCATCCATTTGGACTCACCTGATAACTCTAGTTTGGTATCTAACAACTGACAAGTAACTGACGTCGTTTGACTTTACTTTTAATTGGATAGCGTTAACAAGTGTCCCCCTCTGAGCTCGCCCAAAGACTACAGTAAAAGCCTGCACAGCTGTCAGCTGACAAATACTGTCCCAAAGCCAATCACACACTGGTGCAAGCACACACTGCAACACCTACACACGTGCAGACACATGCACACCAACAGCCAGAAACACATGCAGTCTTTTTTCACTCATCACACAAGACACACGATTTAAACAAAAGCAGATCAGACTCTCTGTAAGCAGAGAAAAGTTGCTTCTTCGATGTTTAAAGAAAACATAGTTAGGCCTACGAGGGAGGGGGGCGGAGGGAGGGGTAGATTCAGTTCTGGGTGCTTTGGGTGGGGCTTCGTGCATGGTGTGCTGTGGGGTGGGGCTCAACTCTAACCTCTTCTATCCACAGGATGATTGTTTAAAGTAGAGGTACTGAGCATTGGATATAAAGTGGCAGAGAAGCTCAGAAAAGCAGTGAAGTAGATGTTGTATTTCAGTGTGTAGCAACATAAAGTAGTACAGTGTTATACTGCACTTTTCAATGTAAAAAGTTATTTTGAATGCTATCCATGCTGATGACATGTGTCAGATCAAATATATTATTTTGATTGAACTATTGCTTTCAGATAATGTTCATGTAAGGAGATTGAATATCTGTATTTAAAGCTCAACAACATTGTTTTACAGTCGGATGTTTTGATGACATTAAGTGCTGTCAGTTCAGCCTCAATTTGAGCTCGAGTTTGCAGACTTAGAGGGGTGAACAACACGGTGTTGCTGTAGGTTAGAGCAGCAATAGGTCTTCATTCATTTATACTGTCAGAACAGATTGTGCATGCTGGGTATTACGCCGACAACCACTGTGGCTTTCTGGTAAGAAAATGTGAAATGCGTGTTTGCTGGCATTGAATGTTTGCTGCCTCTGGATGATGTCGAGCTGGAATAAATGTCACCTTCACTAACACACGTCGTGTTCCAATGGAAGAGAACGTGTGTGTGTGTATGTGGGTGCGTATGTGTTCCTTTATTTCTCTGTGATTTTTCGACATTTTTACTAAATTGAGACATCAAAAATAAAGTAAATCAGTACTTTTTTTACGTAGCTTAAAATAAGCATCAGATGCAGCAAGTCTAAATCTTTTAAGAGGAAAAACCAACCAATCACCAAGAAATTTAAACTTGTAAGTGATTTTTGCAGAGATTTGTTCTAATTTTTTTGTTCTCAAAATGAAGTATCGGTTTCAGACATGAAATGAAACAAGTTGCTGGAACACATTTTTGTTCACACAGCACCTCAGCCCAAAGTACCCTACATCTGCATCAGCACTATGTGGTGAAAGACAAAAGTACTAAAACAAATAATACATTCGTGTAATGCCATATCTGGTTCTTTTTACGCGTCTTTTTTGTGCTCGGTTTCGTTAGAACCACACGAGCGATGCTCTAGCTGTAGCACAGAGGATGAGGATGTGTTTGTGTGCGAGTGAGTGCGGGGGGCAGTGCAGTCCCAGTTGGCAGGGTTACAGCTGTGTCCCTCATGCTTTGCCTCACAGGAAAAGGAGATGGAGAAACAGCGGCTTCTGTACCAGCAGTCCCGTCTACACAACCGTGGGGCTGCAGAGATGGTGCTGCAGATGATCAGCGCTTGTAAAGGTAGACGTTAACCTACGTACATATTTGCACACAAACACTTTCTGCTTAAATGACATCACTAAACTTTAACAAAAAAAGTTTGTTAGTATACAGTAGTGTTAATTCACAGCTACTCTTCAATTTCGTGAAACATAAAAATGCTAAACTAAGAGGTGGAGAGATCATTTTTGAAGGTTTTGTGTTGAATATATTCTGTACTGTTGTTGTTTGAAATATAAAGAGCAATGGTAAAAACAGAGAAAGAGGATTCCCCACTACTTCATTCAATTGTTGGGTTAATAATAGTTTCATATCAATGTTGCCTCTACTTGTCAGGCGAGCCTGGAGCCATGGTTTCTTCCACACTCAAACTGGGAATCTCCATCCTCAATGGAGGCAACTGTGATGTACAGCAGGTAAATAAAGCCAGAGTTCTCCTCACCCTCATGACATTTGTGAGCAGATCTCTGCTCTTAAGAAAGTAACGTTTCTGTCTTCCTGTCTGTGTGCAGAGAATGCTGGACTATCTGAAGGATAAAAAGGATGTGGGATTTTTCCTTAGCGTTCAGGCTCTGATGCAGACCTGCAGGTTCGTCATCAGTTCGTGCTGTTACATTTTTGTTTTCAACCATTTTGGTTTTTGTTTGTTGAGCACAAATACTCTTAAAGGCGGGGTTTATCCTTTTCTCCAGATACACTTTTTAAGATTTTGAAAAATGGATAAAGAAAATGGCTCATCTGTCGCAGTTTGTAAGCCTGTGAAAAGTTCGACCAATGTCTGCCACGAGGTACCAATCTGACGAACCAATCACGCCTCGCTGTTTTTTTAAAACATATTATGAGAATAAAGTTAATTGTTTACTTACCGCTGAATTAGACACGAGACGACCCAGTTTCTACACGATGCAAGCATTGAGCTGAGGTCCGCTCCTGGAGCAGCGGCACTCGTGCAGGTACTGTAAGTTAAGGGGCGTGGAGGAGCACAGAGGGGAGGAGTGTAGACGAAGCACTGAAGGAATGCTACTTTCAAAATCATGCTAGTTTTGGTAAATTACCAACCCTGCCTTTAAGATTGTGTGTGAAAGGAGTAAATATTGTTGGACTGCATATTCTCAAACTGACTCTGAACCAACCGTTTGATGTTTACAGTGTCTTGGACCTGAATGCTTTTGAGAGACAGAACAAGGCTGAAGGCCTTGGGATGGTTTCAGAGGAGGGCACCAGTAAGTCTGGCCGACGGCACCTCGTGTGTCTCATGTATCCCAGCACACGGTCATACACACTGCACCATATAAACACACACATTGCATTGGCTTGTAATGTAATCTGACATATTTTCAGTTCCAGTGTGAAGTCTATGTGTGTGTATGCATCTGTGTGTGTCTGAGCCTGTTAGTGGATGCAGGTTTTGAGGTATGTTTTGGTGTAAGTCTGTTTCGAGCCGTGACACTCTTGAATAGGTCACAAAGCATTTTGACTGTTGATGTATGGTGACGGTCTGTTAATTGTCCACTGACAGCCATGAGATTTCTGGACTCACTGCATCTCTCTTTGTCTCTCTCTCTCTCTCCCCCCACATCTCGTTCACTTCACCCGTTTTCTTCCTTTTACCCCTCATGCCCATGTTCTTTCCACATGTCAATTTGCTGCTCTCACGGTTCTCAGATAAGAAGCTAGAACGTGGTAAATGAAACTTTAATCTCATATATTTGCCTTCTCTTTTCCCTCTTTTCTGTCCTCTCTGTCTCTTTAAGCTCTAATATCCTGACCAGTCTTTCATTGCTGTGAACTTAATACGCATTTCATTTCACACTCAAGAACTACGCAAAATAAAACTTTACACAGACACTTGCACACAGGTGCATAAATGAGGAAACCTTGCAGCGATGCGAATGCCACAGTTGCTTTAATTGTGCATCGTAACTCTGCCATTTTTCCTGCTGAAGTGAATGTAAAGTTTCATTTTCCTTCTTTGAGTGTTTTATCGCAGATCTACTGTTACTCCAACACTCTCAGTCTTGTCAGTGATCAATGGGATGAAGGCAGTAACCTGATTTTCCTCTCCCAGTCAGTTCTCTTAAGTAGATCATAGAGAACAAAGCTGACTCTGTGTTCGGGAAACTCTGAAATGAATTGCAGCAGCAGTAGCGACTCTCTTAGCCTGAGTCAGATACAGCTTCGACCCCCGTCCACATTTAGTAGACAGGCTTCAGTCTCTGTACCGAGGCTGGCTTCTCCATACATCAAGAAGCTGACCCTGTCGTAGGCGAGCCCACCCCCCTGCCTGCGACAGACACGGGTTTATTCAACAGTCATCATGTTTGCAGATTTCAACCACTTGCACTGTGACAATGTTTGCTGTTAAAGGAAAATATTAAAGGGATACTTCACCCATTTGCATGAAGCTGTGTATCATTAGAAACATGGTAGTAGTGTTGAATGGTTGTGAGTCCAGCCCTCATTTTGCCCTGAGACGAGAAAAATGCAATATGACTCTTTTTGCATCACATGAAGAAAACTTCCAGGCAAAGAAAAACACTACTACAATGTTTCTAATGATACACAGTTTCATGTAAATAGGTGAAGTATCCCTTTAAACCCGGCATCAAAGTGTTGTTTTGAATTGTTTTGGATGCAACATCAGGGTTTCATCTGAGCATGTTTGGATGGTTTGGACAAAGACAAGACATACCGAGAGAGAGCTGTCAGACTTTGTGTCCTCTAATGGGAATAAATGTTTTTGAATGAAGGTTGATGATGATCGTAAAGCAGACATACAGATAGAGAAATGCCAATCCCTTGGCTTTCTTTACCTCAATAACGATGGTCCTATCTAATTCTGTACTTTGTACTGAGTGTCTTTACATACGTACTGATAGCTTACTGGAGTTTGCAGAGTTCAGTAGATCTGTTGAGCATGAGAGTGTGCCGTGAGGTTATTTCTGTTTGTGTCTCCTGTCAGAGTTTTGTATCTAAAGTCACTTATCAGTGTGTATACGTGTTTGTATTGCTCATTTTGTTCCCTGTCTTTATTTATCTGTGTGTTTCATGTCCATAGAAGAGTGAAGTGTCTGATGTCCCGTCTATTTGTGTCCGTATGAGTAGATGTTTTCCATGTAACATCATGTCTGGTTAGCTAGTCAAAGGAAATGTTTTCATGGTAGAGAGAAAGAGAGAGAGAGTCATTATGGACGCCTCGGTCCTGTCTCCTGCTCTCAAATGGACTTCAAGTTCTTTGTAGTTTTCACTGATGTGATCTAATGAAGCAGAGGAAGTGATCAGAGGTACTCGCATCTTTACTGTTTTTGCACTGCACGTGTCGACGTTCATACTTGCGTACACTAGCTTACAAACACATGAGTGGATCAGATTTTTGCTTCTTTATTGTAACGGTTCATTTTGCAGTGTTTTTTTTTTTTTTTTTGTGGATCAGTAGATGTGTAATTGAAGTATGAACTATATTCTCACATTTCATCGACACTTAGTCCATACAATGTGTGCACCCAAAATCTTTTCGGCAAGGCAACTTTACAGAGGAAAAACTACACAAATAAAAAAGCTAAAATATTTAAACACAGATCAGATGGGAGTACAGAAAACCCAGAAAAGTTAACAATAAACTTAAATATTTCTACGCTGTCGAGCTTTCACACCAGTCTTAAGAACGAACAAAAGAAAATTTAGATTAAGATTTTGTGGCATCTTTTGTGGTGCCCATTAAAACATGAAAGGGGGCTGACACCAGCTCTGCTCACTTCTCTGGACACACCCCTGCTAACAAGCAAGACCTCTCCATCTGTAAAGGAGCGAAAACTAATGTTCAGATGAACATGTTTGTTTTTTTAATCCAGAGAACTTTGTGATTTTAAATAGTTAGGATTAAATAAAAGTTATCCAAATGCTGCGAATAGAAATAAAGTTATTAAAGAGTGAAATTTAAAAAGCCAATTAAACATCTGTTTTTTTATTCAAACAAACCTAATCTGCTGTTGCTTCCTTTTGTTTTCCACTGTGTATTCTAACAGAGTGACATCAGCAGAATAAGTCACTCTTCATTTTGCGTTGAATGTAGAATAACGTTCTTGTGTTCTGCTGCCTAGATGAGAAAGTGATGGCGGACGATGAATTTACGTGTGACCTCTTCCGTTTCCTCCAGCTTCTTTGTGAGGGCCATAATAACGGTGAGCGTCACCTTCTTACAATGTCGAGTTGGAGACCATGAAGCGATGTGGTGAATCACCTTTCTACTGTCAGCCCGGATTTTGAACGACACTTTAACAACTTCTTGTTTTCCCTTCAGATTTCCAGAACTATCTGAGAACACAGACAGGCAGCACCACCACCATCAATGTAATCATCTGCACTGTGGACTACCTTCTTCGACTGCAGGTCTCTGACAAACTTATTTCCTGATCTCGTTCCCATTGGCTGCGGACCGTGTAGCCTTCTCTCTGCATGTAAAGGTTTTGTTTAGTGGATTGTTGAAGGATCTTTTAACAACCTGATGCAACATATCACTGTCAGATCTCTGGATTTTTTGAGTGGTTTATCCTAAAACTGAAACATCCCATCCTTAACTCAACCTTCACTACATGGACAAATATGTGGTTTTTTTATTTGTGCTATTTTGTTTGTAAAATCGACGTGAAACTCAAACAGATCTCGATCTTTCTTCCTGTGTGCAGGAGTCGATCAGCGACTTCTACTGGTACTACTCGGGAAAAGACATCATTGATGAGCCTGGAAAGAGGAACTTCTCCAAAGCAATGACTGTGGCCAAGCAGGTCTTCAACAGCTTGACTGAATATATCCAGGTAAGAAGGATCCTTTAATAGCGATGGAGGGAGAGCTTTATGGTTTTATGTCACGTTAGAAGTCGACACCAGGGTGAGCAGTGCGAAGAGCTGCGTGCTTTGTTCACTGAAGCAATAGGGAAATGCAGTTTAACACATTTTCAATACACTGCATGAAACCAATGTGCTGCACAAAGAGTTCATAGCTAGTGCTAATTTACAACTCTTGTCCTTAAAAAACAAATAAGAGGAGGAGAGCAGAAGAAGTTTGTTTGGGCGACGTTGTTCCTTGAAAACACAGATCTGTGTTGGTGTTCGTCTCGTCCCTTTAGGACGGTTACAGAATGATGTTTCTGTGTCCATCAGGGTCCGTGCACCGGTAACCAGCAGTCTCTGGCTCACAGCAGGCTGTGGGACGCTGTGGTCGGCTTCCTGCACGTCTTTGCTCATATGATGATGAAACTCGCTCAGGTAAAAAAAAAACATCAATAATTCAAACGTCTTCCTTTTCACTGCAAACATTACTTTATTGCGTGTCAAATTTTCTCCAGAGAATTTAGTAAAATCGTGCATTATAATGATCTAAAGATGTGTTTGTTGTCATACAGTTGCTTCAAGGATGTTTGAAATCTAAATTTAGAATTTCATATATTTGAATCACTGTTTTACTAATTCTGTGAACTGTTTCTCTCATGGTTCCTGCAGAGTAAAGTATGTATTTATTTGATTATTCTTGTGTTTAATGAAATGATTTTATATAACCTTAATATCTTCCTCCTTTATATATTTACCTTCCTTTTCCCCTACTTAACTTGATCAGAATGTTTAACTGAGTTTAACTTCCTAACTGAGTCATTTCAAGGTGAAGCGAGGGCGTTAGTCAGCTCACTGTCGATGACGACATCATAACGAGGCCGAGTATTCAGCGTTCTTCTTTAACAAGATTGAATTTTATACAATATAAAAAAATGACGCACGCTTCATTTTTAAAATATTTTTAAACTAAATATTTTCTTCTTTATTACTGAGTGCCTGTTGTAGACATTAATGAAGACGAGTTAACCACATTCAGATGAATTCCAGTTAAGAGGGCAGAAACAATTTGAGATGAAAAAAAAAAAGATGTTCTTTCTTTTCCTTTAAGATCTCTCTGATTCTGTCATACAGTCAAACCGCTGTCTTTAAATATATTATATATATATTATATTTCATTGTACTGATGAGTGCTTCGTGTCTGATTGTGCTGTGGAGAAAAGTCTATAATAATGTGTGACTGCAGTCTGTAACTGGTTTGAGCTAACACGTCTAATAGTGAGTGACACTTTTGATTGCTGCTGTTGTAAATGCATTTCCTTATTTTTAAACCGTCTATACCTTTGAAGTGATGGATTATTCTTGTCTAAAACAGGATGTCATCATTTTTCCTCCTTAAAAACTTTGAGTTGTGACGAAGAAAGTGCTTTTAGTTTTGCTCTTAAAAGCTTTTTATATCTTGAATTTTAGTTTTGGATCAGAAAACGAGCGACGTCAGTGAAGTCAAACGTTTTATAAAAAGGTTTGATAAAAGTTGTCGGGCAGATGATTGAAATTAAAAAACGTTGCCAAGCAAGAGCTTAACCTGACCATCAATAATTGATTAAGATATCATGTCCATTACATTTGTAAAGTAATATCCAGACATGAAGGATAACATCTTTATTTTCATGTGTTAGATGCATCCCGACCCAGGAGAACGAAATGGCGTAAGAATTTATGTCTCATTCAGAGTCCCTCCATGTTTGAAAGATCATCACATGAAGAATAACCCATCTGAAAACCTTCATCGTCCTTATTTCTGTCATCCCTTTTAATCATGTCACGTCTTTAGCAGCATTATTGCTACTTTCTAACATCAGATCAGGCAGACAGGGATCATCTGTGGAGAGAGACGGTGAATTTTCAGAAAGATGAAAGATGGTGTGAAATATAAAAACCATTTTAAGAGATGGTTAGTTGACGTGTTTTATTCAGAAATATTTCGTAGACCGCTGCGGGAAAGGGATCTCATGATTGAGTGGTCCGTACTCGCTTTGCTGTTTGCTTCAGATTTTGAAGGGGCTTCATGCAAAAAAGATTGATTTTAATATTTAAAAGATGCATCTCATGTTGTTCCCTTTAAGAATCTCGATGTCCTGCTTTGCTTGTTTTCATCAAGCTCTATAAAACCCAGGCGGGTTTCCACCAAGCGGTCCGGTCTGGTTCAGTTTGGTGCGGTACACGTTTATTGGACGTTTGCACCGTCAGAAGTTGTGAATGGTACCAAAATAACTGCACTGTCTTACTTACTTGTTGCCCTTCTGTTGGGGTGCTAAGAACGCCGATCGGACCCTATTGGCTGGAGCGAGACAGACTGCAGTCCGTTGATTGGTCGAAATAATCCTCACTTGCCATGCTACAGTGGTAATAAAGAGCAAACACAAAATGCACAATAAACGTCACGTGAGTTTTGATTGAGTAACTGGACATCCTCGGATTCGTTGGTTTTTATTTCTTGTGTCACATTCGCCAATTCGAATTTATTGGCGGTCTACTCTCTGTCCAGCGATACAGTGCTGTGTGAGAATATGGTTGGCTGTGGAAACATTCAGGGTTTACTTTACCAAACTGTACTGAACCAAACCTGACTGACAGGTTGAAACAGGGCCGATATGGCGTTTAGTATTATCAGTCCTTTTGTCTCATGGAGTATGTTGAAGCTGCCACTGTGACATCAGCAGTGATCAGATGCTTAGCCGTCCTTACACCGGTCTCCTTTAGATCTCCACCAGCCTGAAAACCCAACAGACTATTGTCTCCAATCTGTGTGGCTCTTGTTATCTCCTGGTGCCGGTCTTCAGGACTGTCTTTAAATGTGTCTTTTCCTTGCTTACAATGTTGATGCCACTTAAATAAAGAGAAGGCGCGCCGTCTCGCACAATCATTTTTCTCTCCTTCATACCCTCCTGTCTTTTTTAGAAGATGTTGTGCTTTCCATCTTATTATAAAGTGTACAACTTGTGATGTTACAACACGTATTCTTTATTTAAAAATGCAAACCCAGGATCATTTTTGGAGTAGAGCCCACTCTGAGGTAGTTTACTCATTTTTTTTGTCAATTTCTGAATCAGAAGCCCTCACATATAAACTGTGATTGCTCATTTTCATATTTCAGTCAATAGACTTGTTAAAAAAATGTGTTTTCTGTGCTGTTTTTTTCTTGCTGCTTGTTTTGGTTTTATTTTAGGACTCCAGTCAAATTGGACTTTTGAAGGAGCTGTTGGATCTGCAGAAGGACATGGTAGTGATGCTTCTGTCTCTGCTTGAAGGTACGAAGTCCAGGCCAGTCTACTGATGTGTTACTCTTTCTGTTCAGTACCTTCTGCACATTTTTCACCTCCTCTCATCTTGCACTGCTCTTAGGCAACGTGGTGAATGGCACCATTGCAAGGCAGATGGTTGACATGTTGGTGGAGTCCTCCAGCAACGTGGAAATGATCCTGAAATTCTTCGACATGTTCCTCAAGCTGAAAGACATCGTGGCATCCGACGCCTTCAGAGACTACGTGACTGACCCGCGCGGGCTGATTTCCAAGAAGGACTTCTCCAAGGCCATGGATAGCCAGAAGCAATATTCCCCCTCAGAAATCCAGTTCCTGCTCTCCTGCTCAGAGGCTGACGAGAACGAAATGATCAACTTCGAGGAGTTTGCTGACCGTTTCCAGGAGCCAGCCAAAGATATCGGTTTCAACATCGCTGTTCTGCTCACAAACTTGTCAGAGCACGTGCCCCATGACACTCGCCTGCAAAACTTCCTGGAGCAGGCAGAGAGCGTGCTCAACTACTTCCGCCCTTTCCTCGGTCGCATTGAGATCATGGGAGCCAGCAGGAAAATCGAGCGCATTTACTTTGAAATCAGCGAGGCGAACAGAAACCAGTGGGAAATGCCTCAAGTCAGAGAGTCCAAGCGACAGTTCATATTCGACGTGGTCAACGAGGGCGGCGAGAGCGAGAAAATGGAGATGTTTGTGAACTTCTGCGAGGACACCATCTTTGAGATGAACATCGCCGCCTCTATTTCGGAGCCCGAGGGAGAAGGCGCAGAAGAAGAAGATGACGACGAAGAAGAGGAGGGCAAGGGAGACGAAGGAGAGTCTGCAGAAGGTGAAGAAGGCAACGGAGAAGCCGAAGCTCCAGAGTCCACCTCGGCCTTTGCAGACTTTTTGAAGAGCGTGGCCGACTTCTTCAACATGTTCACCTTCCGCAACCTGCGGCGACGCTACCGCAAGCTGCGTAAAATGACGGTGAAGGAGATGGTGATCGGCCTGGTCACATTTATTTACACGGTTTTGATGGGAATCCTGATGTTTGTTTATAGCATATGTAAGGGCTTCTTCACGCTCATATGGAAGGTGCTGTTCGGTGGAGGCTTAGTGGAGGGTGCTAAGAAGATGACTGTGACAGAAATCCTAGCCAGTATGCCAGATCCGACACAGGATGAAGTCCACGGAGACCTTCCTCCTGAACCGGGAGCTCGAGAGGTCCAAGACGCAGACGGAGGGGTCGACCTGTTAGATGCCGTGGGAGGAGAAGAAGAGGAGGAGGAAGGTGAGGACAGGGAAGGTGGACGCCTGCCTGGTTTTAATACTCCCGGTGGACTTGGAGACTTTGGTGAGACCACGCCTGAAGAGCCCCCGACTCCAGAGGGAACTCCGCTGCTGAAGAGAAAACTGGTGACGTGCTCTGTTTTGATCGTTGCTTTCTGTTGTTTCATGACGTTGATCTCTGTTAATCAAGTGCAAAATAATGTTCACAACAGATGTCTGCGACCACAGAGGGACCAGGAGAGGAAGAGCAACCCGCAGCTGAAGAGGAGGCCGCTCCAGAGACTGAGAAGGCAGAGTAAGAATCAGCATCAGACATGCTTAAGATGATGTGTTCTCAGTGTAATACTGAACCTCTGATAGCAAACGATGAAGGCTTTAAGCAATAAACACAGGTGCAGTCAACTATCACTTTTAATGTAAAAGAGCAAAAATGTGAGGAATCATAAATCCTGATGTATTTTATGAGGTTATGTTGTGAAACACTGAAAGGTTGGTCGAGCCCAGGAAGTGTACCTCCTTGTTTTTGTTTTTTTTCTTCAGCACTGAAAATGGAGAGAAGAGCGAGAAGGCAGACAAGGCAGAGCCAGAACCCGAGGTGAAGGAGGAAGAGCCGGAGGAGGTCGAGGAAAAGACCGTGAAGACCAAGGCCAAGAAGGACAAGAAACCTGCGGAGGAGGGCTTTGAGCTGTGGAACGAGCTCGAGGTTCAAAGGATTAAATTCATGGTGAGCGGCTCTCTCATGGAGTTCATGCATGTTTGAGTTTCATCTGTAACGTGACTGTTTAAAGGATGCCTTTAAATAGCTATAAACAGTATTCAGTATTTTCCTCATGCTTGTTGATTGTTGTCAGTTTGACTTTCATGCCGTCATATTTTGGCATTCAAATGTTGCTTTGGTGCTTTTCTGCTGATTGACCCGTTTCTTTACACCTTCTGCCCTCAGAACTACCTTTCTCGCAATTTCTACAACCTTCGATTCTTGGCTCTGTTCATTTCCTTCGCTCTCAATTTCATCCTGCTCTTCTACAAGGTCTGTGCCTCCGTAGCACACTTATGATCAACGATAAAGTATCTCCCCAAAAGAATCTGCAGCTGCATCAAAACAGGATTTTTTTTGTGGCAATAACTCAAAGTAGAGCGGTCACGTTGATCTCTATACAGATAAATCCAAAGTGACCTCTGCTAAAGGTTTTAGTGCTTAGTATTTGATTTAAAGGGGCAGAATTTAATCCACGTATTAACCCTTTACTCTGCTATTTTTGTGCACATAACTTCACAGATATGTTGCTACATGCCACTATATGAAAAAGTCTTAGCCGGCCTACCCTGACCTGCAGAACACATGTTGTGTCTGACCCTCCCAGGTGTCTGACAGTCCTCCAGGCGAGGAGGACTATGATGGTTCTGGTCTGTTTGAGGGCTCTGGCCTGTTTGATGGCTCAGGTGGCGAGGAGGACGGATCCGGACTGGACGACGCAGGGGGAGAAGATGAGGATGAAGAAGGTCCCATGTACTACTTCCTTGAAGAGAGCACGGGCTACATGGAGCCGTCCATGTCTTTCTTCGCTATCATCCACACCCTCATCTCCGTCCTCTGCATCATCGGATACAACTGCCTCAAGGTACGGGCACGTTTGCTCCACTTTACCTCCAGCCGTGTTTTTGATTCAATGCAATCTATCTTCTGTTTCCTCGATACTCTTCAGGTCCCTCTGGTTATCTTCAAGAGAGAGAAGGAACTGGCCAGAAAGCTGGAGTTCGATGGTCTTTATGTCACTGAGCAGCCTGAAGACGACGACATCAAGGGCCAGTGGGACAGGCTGGTGCTAAACACCCCGTAAGAGACCCGTTACATGATCCGATTCAGGCTGCAGACTTCAAATGTACATCTTTAGAAATGAGAAAAAACGATCATGCTGTTTCTCTCTCTCCATCCAGGACTTTCCCAAACAACTACTGGGACAAGTTTGTAAAAAGAAAGGTACGTTTCAGCGCAGATTCCTCATGTCAGGGCGTTTTTTTTATTTTCACAGAGAAATAGCATCTGTGTGTTGTGTTCAGGTGCTGGATAAATATGGTGACATCTACGGCAGAGAGAGGATTGCAGAGTTGCTGGGTATGGACTTGGTTTCACTGGACGTCAGTGCCATGACGCATGAGAAGAAGCCTGAACCAGACACCTCAATGTTCAGCTGGTATGAGCTGTGCACTCTTTACCTCAAACATGCAGCTTTAAAATGACACCGTGTTACAGACTGAACCTGTCCTCCTCTCTGTAGGATTACATCTATTGACATCAAGTACCAGATCTGGAAGTTTGGCGTTGTTTTCACTGATAATGTGAGCGAAGCAGTTCAAGGTATAAATAAGAGAAGAGATGAACCGTTATCAGTGAAGTGTAACACATTCTTTTTGTATCTTTTAGACCTTCCTCTACCTGGTTTGGTACATGTTGATGTCCCTGCTTGGACACTACAACAACTTCTTCTATGCCTGCCATCTTCTGGACATCGCCATGGGTGTCAAAACGCTGCGCACCATTCTGTCTTCTGTGACTCACAACGGGAAACAGGTCAGCGGGCGCCCGCCACGACCACGCATCATGAGGAAACGGCACGGACGTTTTTCCTCTTAAGAACGGTGAAAAGACAAAATTGTACTAAAAAGACATGCGTGTGTTCCTAACAGCTGATGATGACGGTGGGCTTGCTGGCTGTCGTGGTCTACCTGTACACCGTCGTGGCCTTTAACTTCTTCCGCAAGTTCTACAACATGAGCGAGGATGAAGACGAGCCGGACATGAAGTGTGACGACATGATGACGGTGAGTGGCGGGCAGAGGCATGGTGATAGGACCAAAGCAGGAACTTAACCTCTGTGCTCTCTCCTCTAGTGTTACCTGTTCCACATGTATGTGGGCGTGCGAGCTGGCGGAGGCATCGGAGATGAAATCGAGGACCCAGCCGGGGACGAGTACGAGCTCTACCGAGTCGTCTTTGACATCACTTTCTTCTTCTTCGTCATCGTCATCCTGCTGGCCATCATCCAGGGTATGTTTGATCACTGGTTCACTGCTATGTTTAATGTGTGTTGACTATGTTATGGTACGAAACATGAAAACGGCCTGCTTACATGACTCACATATTAAGCAGCATTTATCTTTACTGTGCAAAGAGTTTGAACTTGAAGGAGGATGTATTCGGTTTTTTACAGTGATGCATTCAGGCTGATGTGAAAGGTCTTTTGCCTTACACAGTTTTCCTAATTGTGGCTTTAAAGATCCTTTTAATGAACGCCGGTGATCATGTGATTCGGTGTTGGCTGTCACAGGTTAAATGAACTGAAGGATCCTTTGATCGTTTTCAGCTGAAAATCGAGCATCAAGCACTTTCCTGATTCGGTTTTGATGCCCACATATCTGAACTTCTTCAGCTCTGTCTTATCTTATTCTGGACACACAGCACGCCGTTAGAAACAGTTTTGCAGGATTTGAAAATTGTTGATAACACGGAAAGACTGATATGATTTTGGATCCTTAGATACAGTACTTTATCAATACCACGTTTGAACGATACAACCTCTGTTATTTAAGGATCAATAGTATTGAAAAGTACAGAGACTGACAAATTTGTGTTAGGAATGAAACCAGAACAGATATGCAGGCAAACCGTCCAGATTGAGCAAAAACATTGCCAACATATTTGTGCAATTTTTGGACAGTGTGCAGGAGATTACTTTGCCATTTTTGATGATCGACAGCAAGAAATGACTCAGTATTGTGATGCTTCTATCTTTGTTGCTGTAGTGTCTAAAGCAGTATCAATATTGTTTGATTTGAACTCGTATCATAGTTCAACATTCTGGGATCATCCCACTAAGAGCTTGTTGAGATGACTCGAGTTTCCTTTGAGTGTTTCGACTTAAAAGAAATGCTCTCCGTCCGCCCGTCAGGTCTGATCATCGACGCCTTTGGAGAGCTGAGAGACCAGCAGGAGCAGGTCAGAGAGGACATGGAGGTAAGATCACCAGCTCACAATCCAACCCGTCACGTCTCCTTCTGCTAGAAGACCAGGACGTGTTTCACCTCACGTGTCTTTTTCTCCCACGCAGACAAAGTGTTTCATCTGTGGAATCGGAAGTGACTACTTTGACACGACACCGCACGGCTTTGAAACACACACCCTCGAAGAACACAACTTAGCCAACTACATGTGAGTTATCTGTCACGGTGCAGCTCTGACAGACTGAACTTCTTTATGTTGACTCACTGCTTTAACTCCTTTATTTCTTTTCTAAATAATGAGTATCCAAAAAGTATGAATGAGTGGATATTATGGTTCTTTTAGGTATTTTAAATATAGTAGGAAGCTCGATCATGTTCGAATTGATCCTTGGAGGAAATGAAGAGACCTGATTATCTACTCACTGTGCATGAATTTGACCTCTGAGAGTTATCAATAATCATTTTTTATCCTCTCGTACTGTTGTATGTTTTATGAAACAACAAGCCTGGCGTGATGTTGGATTTGTTTCTCGTTCTGCTTCAGGTTCTTCTTGATGTATCTCATCAATAAAGATGAAACCGAACACACAGGACAGGTGAGTAAAGCCATCCTCACCCTCAGACTGTGTTTGTCAGACTCCTGTGTCATGTTGTTTCCTCTGTGTCTCAGGAGTCGTATGTGTGGAAGATGTACCAGGAGCGGTGCTGGGACTTCTTCCCTGCTGGAGACTGCTTCAGGAAGCAGTATGAGGATCAGCTGGGATAAAGCCCTGTGTCGTTTATCTGCGTCTGAAGGAGAAAGAGAGGAGAGGAGAGAGGAAGGATTAGACACTTGTACATTGAACACATCTATGCCTTAGTTTCCCCCTTTGTCTGCACATGTCTCTCCTCTGTTTGAAGCAATGCACACTTTGGCTCCACTTTTGTACCACCTGTAGTAAAACTGTTGAAGGGATACTTTGAGAATATGAGAGAAGCATCAAAAGACTCAAGAAGCTCGGGGCCTTTTGAGTCTGCTATGAATACACTACACGGCCTTTTTAGTGTAATACATTGATTGCCTTACATATCAAAGCATTTATACACAACAGGCTATTTCAGTCGCTACTGCTGTAAACGTCTTAGTGCCTATAGCACCGTCACTTCTAGAGCAATCAGACTGTTTCTTTTTTTTTTTTTGTTTTTTTTTGCTTGGACACTTTTATTTGATTCGAGTTTCGTGCATTCTGTGTGGGACTTTTTTTGGTATGTGGCTGCTGCCGTGGGATGTTTTATTTCTGCAGCTCTGTTCTGTTGTTTCCCTGAGATCCTGAAGGAAGCGCCGAATATTTGAGGCGCCCTCTCACTCCTTTTCTCCCTCTCTCTACACCCAGAGACTCGTCTTCAAACAAGTTGTGATGAATGGAAACTTTAAATGGACTGATTTTCCTCGATAATAAACAGATAAATCATCTGCTTATGTGACATATAGCAGTGTAAATCAGCTGTATAGACTCAAACAGTTTGCACTCTGAAGTCTTATAATGCATCCCTGGATGTAGGCCTATGTGTCCCCCCCTATCTGCGCTGGTGTCTCTGTGCCATATAAGATAGTGCTGATTTACACACCGTGTAGGAGGAGGATGCTAAGGTTATTGTTTTATTGTTTATATGCAGATCTAAATCTTCTAAAGACGACCGTTTTAGCCCGTCTCTATTTCTGGCCCACAGTGTACTACGACACTTTATGCACAAATAAGTTTCTGTCCGTGCATTAACATAACTAATGAATGTATTTCATGCATACATTTTGAGTGTCACCTGTTTAACTGAGTCATTTCATGGCTGCTTAGAGGCCTTTTGATGAAAAGACATATTTTACATACATCCTAGATAACGTATATTTATTTTTGGGCTTTGGAGAACTTAAATGATCGTGCTACTTTGTCGGACATGAACCCACAGTGGTGTAGAGGATGAATCTCACACTGAAGTGTGCGCCCAGTTTGCAGTCAGAAAGGGAAAATTAGCTCTTTTTTTTTTGCGAGTTAGGATTTATGATAGATATTGATAGGAGTAAAAACAAATCATTTATTTTCCTCACTCAAGAAAGTCGCGTGTGAAGCTCTGATCCCAGACAGGCCTGTCTCTCTACGCCTTTTACAGATTCACACTCTCCACCCTGTATTTAATGTCATGTGTCACTCAGTGGGAGGCAGAGCAGTGCTTTCACTGACGCCTCGGAGGGGGGGATCTGTGGCTGCGGTCCACACAGGGGCAGCTGATGGTGCGGAGCTGGATGGAGATCATTACTTTCCACGTGACTGAGTGTCCTCTGACTGAACCCTGTGTTTCAATACAGAATAAACAGATTATTTTAAAGAGAACTGGAGCATGCGTCCTCATTGACATGAAGGCTTCTCCATGCACTTCCTGTTGGCGTGCTTGCTCTTCTGGTCAGGGTATGGCTTACAGATCATTTACAAGGTGAGTCTGACTAAAGTGTGCTGATGGATTTTGCATGCTGTCGGGTGAGAATGAGTTTGCGTTTATGAAATTATGCATTTACACACTCGTCAAGTTTCTGGTCTGTCAGTCTCGAACTGTGTTCAGTAACTTTTTCATTTATTTATTCCAAGGAGTCAGTGCCCTTTAAATCTTCACAAATGGGTCAATTTAAATGTTTTATATGCATTAATGTAAAAGTAATAACAGGAAAAAACTGATTTAGCATAAAGGAATCAAGTGTAAACATTATTAATGAAATTCCCGGTAATTTAAGATACGTCTCCTTTCCTGTGGTTCTGATTTAACTGATGAAACTGAAAAAGGGGCACACGGACCCTCAGACTGTATCTTGACATGATTGAGATGTGTAATGTTTGTGAACTGTTCCCTCTCGGGTGTGCAGCAGTTTCATGCAGGCTGGGCAGAACTTTATCTAAATCAAATATGTGCACTCTTGTGCTTTAAACAGGAAACACCCTTGTATTTCTATCGCAGCCTTTGTGTGTGGCCAACCTCCTTCATGTTGATTTTGTAAAGCACAGCCCTCTGCCTCCATGAGGTATGCATATAAAGTTGCTCTATGATTGCGGAGCTGAGAAGTTGATAAGGCTTCGCTTTGTTTCTGTTCGCTGGAGGTTGGACTTTGTTAATGTGATCCTGTTCTCACTGGTAAACTGTGACACCTGTGTTTAATCCCAGGGGAGGAAACAATGCTGTCTGTTTAATGTGCTGGATAGAGATCATGTCTCCAACACACATCTCCACATTTCATTGTGATAGCAGAAACTTTTCATGTTCTAATGCTGACATAAAGTCATAATAATGCTGCAGGAATAATGAACAAAATAAAGACAGGAAAATAAATGCATTTCCATCCTGCATTAATTCAAATTACAATATTTTTTATACATTTGTATTTATAGTCCTCTGCTAATGATGAGAAAGATAGGACTGCATGCACCAGGCTGGTTTTTGTACAACACCTATTAAATAGTTAAACTCGGCTTCCCCTTAAGAACAGTTGAATGTATAAATGGATGAGTTTATTTAGAATACCATATATTATTTAAAGTATTAATGTCCTTTAAAAGATAAATAATCTAAATACTTCATCCTCTTGATTCACATTTTCTTTGGTGTTGGTTTTTGGTACAGCTCACACACAGTAAAACCCAACCTCTCCTTCAGTTCTAAGATGCCACTCCTCAGGTCAGAGGTTAATGTGTACCTTGTTCCTCCAAAGTAAACAGGGTGATGCAGGCCTGGGTTTGCTAACCTGCCTGGTCCCTCCCTCAGCGCTGTATAAAACAAGGCGTCCAGCAGAGACCAGTTTGTGACAGACTCTCTGCTTCTCCGTCTCACCGTCTTCTCTGTCATCTACTGCTGCCATGTTTGTTGCTCCTCCTGGATACCAGCCGGTCTACAGGCCTGTAAGTATCTGTACACACTGCTGAATAAGATGATTCCTTTATGTACAGGATGGTTTGGTAGATAATCTAGCATTAATGCAAGTGGCCTAACAATTAATCAGCATTAGTACAAAAAAATGCAAGCATGGTATTTTCAGACAAAGGAGTCCAGTTACACACTGGACAACATTTAGATTTAAAGTTATGTGTGCAAGTTGTCTGATACAGAGCGTTCTTTGTTTATTCACATTATGTTCTGATAATATTAATTAAAATACTTACAGGGCAACTTTAATGCAACACTTTTACACCTAAAGTGCATTTATTACTTCTGTATTTTAAAAGATGTGCGTTGCATGCTGACATGCAGATTCAGAAAGTTTGAATTTTTTTGTTTTGTTTTGTGCATTATACAGAGTATTCCCTATCTGGGGCCTGTTTATGGAGGCCTGAGGGAGGGATCATCCATCTACATCCAGGGGTCCATACCTGAGAACATAACCAGGTGACAGCAGAACACATGCAGCTCAAACACTGCACACTGGGACTCTGTAAACTTCACTTGATCTTGTAGAAAGCAAACCAACCTTGAGTAATCTAACTGTGGGTGGAGCAGCTTTGTGTTGTTGTGCCTCATATCAGGTTTGTCGCTTTGAAGTGTATCGCGCACCTTTTCAAAATAGCTGAGCTTCCAATGGGACTTACACAGAACAATAACGGAGTAAACACTGCACATTCCTGACTGCATCGTTACACCTGCTGCTGACACTGAACTCCCATATCAGTCACTTCAGGACTCAGAGACAATGTTAGACTCTGCTTAAGATGAGTTTGCATTTTTTATCAGGTTTTTTGTGAACCTGCTCTGTGGACAGTCTGAGTCCAGCGATGTGTCCCTGCACTTCAACCCTCGCTTTGACGGCTGGGACAAGGTGGTCTTCAACTCTCGTCAGGACGGCTCCTGGAAGTCAGAGGAGAAGATTCGAGATATGCCCTTCTCCAAAGGCAAAGGCTTTGAAATGGTCATCATGGTCACGTCAAAGGGGTACCAAGTAAGATCAACCAGAGATCACCGTGCTGCATGAGTGATACCTTAACTGCCCCAGTGAGGAATAACAAACCAACATTTTATAAAGGGTTTAAAAATATGTTTATGTGGTCGACATTTAAAGTCTTTTAATCAAAAATAGACCAATACTGTCTGTCTGTGATCTATAATCTGTTGATCCAGCAGGCTCGACTTATGAGCACCAACAGGGAGAATTACAAATACCTGAATAAAGAGATTTATTTTCTCAGAGTAACATTATAGTGGGGACAATATGTTTGATTAGGAATGAATACAGAACCTATAGTTCATTAGTGCTCCTGACCACGCTGACAGTAAATGGCTCTCTGCTCCACATTTGACGTTTTTCTTTTGCAGATCAAAGTCAACGGGAAAGACTTCCACACCTTCCAGCACCGTCTCCCAGTGGAAAGAGTTTGTGGGATCCACATCTCCGGAGATGTTTCCATCCAGACGATAAATGTCATAGGGGTGAGGCTTCAGAGGCCCTGAGGATTTCTGCTGCTTGCTTTGGGCTTTGCTTGGGGCAAAGAAGCTCAGCAGATCGTTACACAGAGGCTTCTAATCATCATAAATCACAAACAAACGATTTGCTAATGCTTTCTGCTTCTGTGCCAGGGTGCTCAAGGCGGCATGAATAGGTATCCTGGAGGAATGGGAGTGAGTGAAAAAGCAAACGTTTACATTTAAACAATATTTGTGCTGGCTTTGTTTTGCATCAATGTGCTTAAAAAAGAATATTTATTTACAATATATTTACAATCTGAAATGGGAAGTGCTTCTCAATAATTGCAGCTGAAGTTGAATCAACATTATTAGCTCAATAAGAGACTTGGAAATTGATTATTGCACTTAATTTAGGCCTCGTGTAGATAAGTCATATAATGTCTTACTTTTTTTCAGGGTGGCATGGGAGGAGGGATGGGAGTAAGTAAACATAATAAAAGTGTAAAAAGACTAATTCACCTCATTGTACAGGATTTAACATGTTCACCACATTTCAACAGGGAGGATATCCAGGAAGTGGCATGGGGGTATGTTGTGTGATTGTTTTCTAACTTAAGTGTCCTTTATATATTTATGAACATTTAAAGAATTACATCGGAGATATTTTCCACAAACTCTTACTTCCTTTATGTAACATGCAGGGAGGATATCCAGGCAGCCCAGGAGGAGGAATGAGTGGAGGAATAGCAGTAAGTAATCCTTTATTTATTTTCCAAATTGTTAAAATTGAATAAAACATAATTTTAAAGAACCCACCACTTTTCAACAGGGAGGATATCCAGGCGGTGGCACAGGAGGAGGAATGGGAGGAGGAATGGGAGTAAGTAGCCCTTAATTTTTTTTCCCAAATTGTTAAAATTGAATAAACAATAATTTAAAAGAAGTGTTAAAGTAACCACCTCTTTTCAACAGGGAGGATATCCAGGCAGCGGCATGGGAGGAGGAATGGGAGTAAGTATTCTTACATGTAACACATTTTCCCTCCCAAGTGTCACAACAAATGAAGTTCTTAATAATCGTTTTTATTCTGTCCATCACTTTGTCACAGGGAGGATATCCAGAAAGTGGCACAGGGGTGATTAAAACTTTTTTTCTTGTCTTCATCATAGCTCAAATTCATATTTATTATGTATTTCATCGGTTTGTAAACAAAAAAAAAGGGGGGAAAAAAGGTAGTTATCAGGCTAAATCTGTTTTATTACATATTTGATTTGTTCAATGTCTTCACTTATTTGCAGTGTGGACATCCAGCAGGCATGGGAGGGAGCAGCGGGGTATGAAACACATTCACAGTTTTTCTTTTTAGTAATTTTCAAGCAAAATGTAAAACTGACAAAACTGAATAAACCTCCTTCTTCTCCCCCATTTTCTTGAAGGGAGGATTCCCAGGATCAAACCTGCCGGTGAGAAAAGTGCATGACATCGACCTAGTTTTCATCTGATGGTACAATTTTGAATCTTTAATCTGTTGGTCTCATTGTAGGGAATGGGTGGCCAGCCAGTCTACAACCCTGTAAGTAAACTTCTGCAAAGACATCGTTTGTTTCTGCATTTTACTTTGAAAGTATTCACCGGAAAACACAGACTATAAGCCGATATCTAACTTGACTCTCCGGGGTCGGGAAGACAACGGCGATATCATTTTGATTACTGCGCCCTCTAGTGGCGACATAGAGGAGCACAGCTGTTCACTCACTGTAAATGATTGCCTCTGTGTAAAGAGCTTTATGAAGAGTTCATGTTTTAGACTTGACAACAGTCTATTGACTTTTTAAATAGAGAGATTTAAATCACAAATATTTTTATGGCTTGGTTTAAAATTCAGTCTTTCAGCTCAAATCACAGTTGGGAAACTAAGAAATATGTTGAAGATGGTTGTCTCTTCAGCTGAGAGTGACATTGCAGGGCCTGAAAAAACCTTAAAACTGTATCTACTTCATAAATATATATATACATGATTTGTCATGTCTGTTGTCGTCAAAGGTTAACTCATCGTTTGCCCCCGGAGTCTGATCTAATAATTTAGCCTGTAGTTTTATTTCCATCTGTCATACAGACTCTGATTTAAACTCCAGTTTTGTTTTTGCTGTGTCTGAAGCCTGTGCCCTGCTCAAACAAGATCCCAGGAGGGATGTCCCCTAAGAGGACCGTCATCATCCGGGGAATGGTTCCCAGTGGAGCAAACAGGTGTGTGTTTGTGAGTATACAGTGACGTGTGAAGTGATCGTGTGATTGCTAACAGTGTTACACTCGTGTGCTGCAGAATGAGCATCAACTTCATGGTGAGCAGATCTCGAGACGTCGCTTTCCACATGAACCCCCGTGTGAGAGAGGGGATCGTGGTGAGAAACAGCAAGATAGGAGGTCAGTGGGGCCAGGAGGACAGAGAGCTCAGCATGAACCCCTTCATGGAGGGACAGTACTTTGATGTAAGTGTCTGTCCGTAGCCATTCTGATGACCTGCTATCCTTCACCGTGTGGTCAGAGGGGGCCTGATGTTTCCATCTTCTGTTTCTCAGATGTCGATCCGCTGTGGCAATCAGAGGTTTAAGGTGTTTGTGAACGGGCAGCACTTGTTCGACTTCTCCCACCGCCTGCAGTCCTTCAGTGACATCGACATGCTGGAGATCGAAGGAGACGTGCAGATTTCCTACATCCACTTTTGAGAGCACAATTTTTTTTACAATAACTTACAAATGATGTACATAAATCAGCCGATGTTCGATCAAATCGTGTGGTATCATGTAATGGATGAGAATCATTTTACCCACATTAAAAGAAAAACTCAAGAAATGAATCCTACCATGTAGATAATTTTTATTTCTTATACAAAATATTGTAGGTATTGTATCAAAATTTGTTTACAAATCATGATGATATAAAGGCAACTATAGATATTTACAGTCTTCTCCACCTGGAGAATCACAATCACACATCACCTGTGATGATGAAAACACTGGCTCTCTGAAGGCACTGGAGGTTAGGTGATGAAGTTCATAGATGTAAGGCAGAATGAGTCATGAGGGATTTTTCAGGTCTCTTTTCAAAGTCCAAACACAGTTGTTGGTAAAACCACATTGTCTCATATTCGAATGTGAAATGTTTTCACAGTCAGCACGGCCTCCTGTGGTGCACAAACAACGTGTGACTTTCATTCTGAGTGCACGGTACCAAAGGTGTTTCAAGAAATGTTAGGTGTCGTTTTATACACGAGTACCTTCGATGCAGCAGAAAAAACAAAACGGTGTGTTGAAACTCAACAACAAACTCTAACCTTAAACAAACACATTGATGTATCAAAATAAGTGCATGCACGATGCAAAGTTGCAGCTGGTGAATGACCCAAAGCAGACGTTTGGAGGACCACACTTTTCACCCGCTGCGTCGAACAGACTTCTATTTACAGCGCTAAACCTCCAGAAACAGATTCATCCCGGGATCATAAGAGGGGGTGGTGATGTTTCCACGTCTCCGCTCGCCCTGCCATGCTTCACAGGCTTCGTTCTCTTCCGTCTTCATGAATATAAAGGTTATTTTACACGTCGGCCGAATTCAATGCAAGGCATTTTTAAAGTAAAAAAAAAAGTCATAAAAGATATACAAATAACAAACATTGTTATAAAAACATTAGTGCAAAGTTGTAGAAATAAAAAAAACAGCATAAAACAAAAACACTTGTAATAACACTGTGCTTGAGTCTAAAACAAGGTGAGGAGCTTTGAGTCACTCCATGGACTGTACCCACTCTCTCTCCGTCACACGACCTCTGAAGATTTGTACCCTCCCGGTGTGACCAGTACCTCGGTTCCTGCTGAGTCTCAGCTTCCTGAGTTATGACAGAGATGTACGGAGCAGGTGAATCAGGACTCACTCATCAGTGATGGAGGACGGCTCGTGGTGCTTAAAGCACGGCTAACAGTAGAAGACCTGGAGGAGACGACGTCATGCTAACGACTGCAGCTTCGTGAAATCCGCTCGAATCCTGCAGTGTTAACGGTTGTTTATGTTTTTACATGTGATATTTAAGTCAGCTAAATGTTGGGAAACTTGAGTCCTAACTCCAGGTGTTGTGAATAGCAATCATAGGATTACAAGATTTTGATGTTGAGGAGAAAATTCTTTCATCTGTTACCCCCCCAAAATACCAACGAGCTTATAACGAGAGTATAAAATGAGGGTGCAACAATGAGTTTTATGATTTCAGCGACAGAATCTCGTGCTGTCCTTCACAAACGTCCGTCAGTGTGACCTTGAAAACAGCCGCTCTGCTCCTCCAGAGAGAGAGAGAGAGACCTGCACAGATCTCTCTGCGGAGGATTTAGTGAGGCAGAGACACCTCAGCTGGTGTCTTCTACGTAAGCGTTTACTCCATGGACAGTTCAAGCTCCTGAGTGGGTTTGGTTGTGTGTCAGCCTGGCAGTGTGTGAGCTGGTTTCACAGAGACTTTACCTTTTTTTTCTTTTAGCTTAAAGACGTGAAGAGGGATGACTCTTCTGTCTACAAGGTAGTTGGTCTTTTATTGCTGTAGCGTCAGGGTACGTACTTCTTTGATTGTGCTGCGGTGTATGTTGAGTGAAATTTCCCTCCAGCCACACTGGTCTCACATTTCAGTCACACTCACTTGTCATTTCATTTCATTAAGAAGGGAAGGGGGGGGAACAAAGATTAAAAACCAATCCTGGACTTCCTTGGAATGCATTCAGCTGAGTGTGTGTGTGAGAGTGTTTGTGCAAATCTTGTATTCATCTCTCACAGTCAGCAGCGAGAGGCCGGTTTCCCGTTCTCTGCCTGGAGTGAAGACGGCACAGTTTTGGGCAGTGATGAGTCACTTTTTAAAGCCATCATTGCCAGGGCATCTTCCTGGACCCGTCCCTGTCCTCCTGCAGCTCCACAGTCGGGGTGGGATTGGGGGTGGAGCGGCAGGATGGCTGTAGCGGCAGCGTGGCTGTGGAGGACGACACCGGCATGTCCAGGCTCTCCAGGGAGTCACACAGGGCTCTGTTGGTCTCGTGTTGGGGACAGAGGACGTACCGGTTCGGGTGGTGGACCTCCGCTGTGGTCACTGAGTCTAGGCCCTTCAGGCAAAGAGGAGACGGACCCCCGGTGGGGTCTCGGCCACCGACGGCGCCGAGCTCCATGGAGGACTCGTCCATGTTGACGTACAGGATCTCGTCAGGGTCCTGGGTGTCCGGCAGATCCTCCAGGGCCTTTTCCAGCTCGAAGCACAGAGACTCAAACGATGGACGGTCCTTCGGGCTCAGGAGCCAGCAGGAGAACATGATGGAGTAACTGGAGAGGAAGAAGGTGGAGCTAATGTCATGGCAGGGAGAGATTCAGACGGACTGAAATGTTGTGATTAATTAGTGTTAGTGATACTTAGCAAAGACTCTTTTCTTTTCTATATGCTTTTAAGGAACCAGGTAAACTACTATAAAGATCTAGATTTTAAAATACTGTTGTACTGTGTTACAAAGTTTAAGAAGTCATCGAAACACCAGAATTTTGTATCTGAAGCTTCTTTAAACGGATAAATCTTAAGCTTCAAAAAAAAAAAAAAAAACGTAGGAAAACAATAACCACTGAACTAAATGAAATCATTAGCTGAGTGACAGAGCACTGATGGCTTTATGGTAAAGAGGGATTTCTAACCAGAGGTCAAAGGCTACTTCCTCATCAGCTGAGTGTGTTTATTCAGTGGACCATCACTCACATGGAGTCCAGGCAGTCTGGAGGCTGTTTGAGACGGTTCCCCTGTCTCAAGTAATCATAAATCTCGCTGTTTTCCACCCCAGGGTACGGAGTCTGGCCCCGCGTGGCGATCTCCCACATGGTGACTCCAAACGACCACTGAAACAGACGGAGGGTTCAGGTTTTAGACTTCCTGCGAGCCGCTCTTCAAACGTGAATCACTTCCACTTTATAAACACTTTAACTGTCCAACATAAAGGCAGAGATATGATCATAAATGTGCCGAACACTACAGCTGGCATTCATGAGTCCCTGAAACACATCCAAGCTCGACAGGTCAGTTAACACCAGCACACAGTGGGAGAACTCACCACGTCACTCTTGGTGGTGTACACTCGATCGGCCAAGCTTTCGATGGCGATCCATTTGACAGGCATCTTTGAGATCCGGCCCTGTCGGTAGTAATCTCCGTTGTAGATCTTCTTGGAGAGGCCAAAGTCGGCGACGCACACGTTCATGTTCTCGTTCAGCCTGAGGCAGTCAAACCACAGTGTTACAGAGCGACAACAAAGCTACAACATGGCAGATTAAACTTGGACTCACTTTATGTTTTATGAGCTCGTGAAATGATGATTAAATTAAATTCAATGCCTGCCTGAGAAGAGCTTAAAAATACTCTTCTCTTTGTTCTTCCTCTTCACA
This sequence comes from Symphodus melops, assembly GCF_947650265.1. Lineage (NCBI taxonomy): Eukaryota > Metazoa > Chordata > Actinopteri > Labriformes > Labridae > Symphodus > Symphodus melops. Next base: position 2,735,313 of record NC_136700.1, on the reverse strand, counting down.
CAAGTATCACACAGTCCAAGCGTGTACTCTTAGTTCTTTATTTGAGATTTTCTAAACTATTACATGCGGGGTGAAAACAGAAAGCGAGAGAACAAGCGATAAAAGTAAAAAGGAAGTGAAAGAGTAAAAAAAAAGGGGAAACAGATTGTGCTTACATGCAGTTGCGAGCGGCGAGGTCTCTGTGGATGAAGTTCTTGCTGCTGAGGTACTCCATCCCTCGGGCAATGTCGGTCATAAACTTCACCAGCATCTGAGACGGGAGGTACTGCAGGACAACACAAAGAGCAAAAACACATTTCAACACACATCCACCTCAGCTGGCGTTCATTTTCATCACCAGCAGGGGGCACTAGAGTCCATCTTTATCAGTCTGAACTGAGCGCTCAGTGCTCCAGATACTAACTAGCTTTTTTCCTGTGGGAAGAATCAGCACCATTGTGTTTCTGAACGCTTGCCGAACTCTTGGATATTTCAACATTCTGCAGGAATCTTGTTTTGATTAAGTTTGAGTTTCTCAACCAGATTCTTCGGGGACTTAGTGCGTATAGCAGGTCTCGATTCAAAAAAAAAACCCCCCCCATCTCATCCCGTCACACTCAGTATGTTTCCATGACTTCAGAGCGTGCATGCGGCCAAAAACGAGTGTACAGGGACTCACTGTAACAAACACTCTGCGTCTGTGATGACCTTTGGATACCATTCTGCTGACAGACATTTACCTTTATGTGGAGCGTTTGACCTTTGAACCATAAAAAGTTCAGCTAAGGGGTCGGAGCGTGTACTTATGCTCGACTGCTTGTAAGTGCACGTGTACGTGTGAGGTTGCTTTTTATTTTTTGTCATCAGACTAACCACAGGACAGTCTCCCAGCCGCGAGTAGAGCAGATAGCTGTGCAGGTCTCCATGTTTCATGTAAGGCAGGATGACCACGGGGGAGGGGTAACCTTCACTCTCCACAGTCTGCAGACACACACCTGTAAAAACACCACAGCTTAGTCTCACACACACACACACACACACACTGCACCATGTTCAGCTCATTTTACAAGCAAGAGACGAGTGTCCGTTAACCTGAAGTGGAAGGAAGTAAATGTTCTCACCCGGCCTTGAAGGGTATATATGCATGCAAAAGGTTTTGGTTTAATCTGAACAGGTTTATGGATATTTGTGTCCCATATTAAAACACGTCTCCTTGTTAATTTTCATAATGTAAAGATGATAAAAAAGAAAATTCACGAATAAACCAAGTAACAGGATGCTGATTAAAATGTCTAAAAATATGAATCTTCAATGTTTCGATCTTAAAATCCAGACATCAATAAAGGCTATCTGCCGACCCCCTGACCTTTTGAACAGTTTGAATCCTGACTTACCCAAAAGCCTCATGACGTTGGGATGGTCAAACTCTTTCATGCAGGCAGCCTCACGCAGGAAATCTTCCATCTCTGAGCGTGTGCAGATGGCAACTGGAGAGGAGACGGTGCACAAAGTGAGACCATGTGGTTTGTGTCCAGCTCATGGCACACTGACAGGTTACAATTAAACATTCATCTCAAAGGGCGTTTTAGCTGTTTTAGCTGAATCTATCCAGCTATGAATTGTTTTTTTGAAAGCGGTTTTAACCACTTAGTTTTAACGTCGCGGCCACAACTTGAAGCTGACGGATATGTCGCGCAGAAAGGTGGCGCTGTGTTCAAAACATCATCTCTTGCCTCTCCACTGTGTGGAGTTTTCATACACTTGTGTTTAGTTTTTCACTGCGGTTTTTATGAGGTCAACTTTTTCTTCTGCCAATATTTTCTACAAGCTGAGCCTTTGTCCGTTTTTCTGATTAAGAGCTGAAATTTTCGCACAAAACACTTGTTAATTTCTGACCCGAGGGGCTGCCTGTGAAATAGCCAGTGTTCCAAAGATGAAGGGGATCATTGTGGTGACGGCTGAGTACTTTTGACTGTCTACTCACTCTTCATAGTCTTGACAGCAACTTTGAGAACAGACTCCTCCTGAGTCAGAAGCCCCTCCATCACGGAGCCGAACTCTCCTGAAGACAGAAATGAAACCACATCAAACTCTCGGTTTAGACGACACTTTCTTATCAGACGGAGAAAAAAAGGTTTCTAGCTTCCAGATTGGAGAGAGTGCAGGGTGACTATATTATAAACTGTTACACTATAACCAAGGCTGAAACATACAAGAGTCTTTCAGAGAGATAAGTGGAGAGCAAACCATGTTGTGATCCTGCATACGGACTATGTCCTCTGATACAAAGTGGTTTAGTTTGTCAGACACTCCCTGCTCTGTTTCTCGGCAGAGTTAACTGAACTGTCCCAGAAATCACACAAAACACACAGTACCTTCCCCCAGCGTCTTTCCCAGGGTGAGTTTGTGTCTGTCCACCATCACGTCCTGGAGCTTCTGCTTCAGCTCGTCGCTGATGCCAAGGCTGTTCACTGAGGAGGGGGGGGGGAAAATGGATGAATTTTAATGGTGTTTGGAGCCCAAAGTGCTTTAATGAACAACAAAGAAGAAGAGGGAGAAAAACAGCCAGATTGTAAAAGCACAATGTGAAAGACAAAGCCAAGAACAAAGTGTGAAGAAACACAGCCAGCGTTCACAGCAGTAAAAAAGACCAAATTAAAAAATGCTGTCTTGCTTCCCATATTAAATACAAATGCAATATTATTAGATTTTCTCTTTTGTTATGGGCACATCATTTTTTTTCATGTCAAAGTTTCCGTTTACAATATATTGATCTATTTAGTAGCTGGTCTTTTATTTGTAAAGCTTACTGCAATAAAGTGGAATACAAATTAAGTCAAGAGGTAAAAAAATAAAAATAAAAATCAAGAACTACAAGAACATGGCGTCCACTGTGCAGAATGTTTTCCCATGTTTCAGGTGTGGGACAGATGACGGGTAATCCTGCAGGGACCGGGTTGGGAAGTTGATGTCAGAGGATTTAATCTCATTTAAAATTTCCCTCCAGCCAGCTGGCGGTCACTGAGCTCTGTACGAGTGCTGAGCAGACTGAGCTACAGACGTTAGCTCTGTTTTCACATCTGGGCCAGAATATGACAAGACATGGACATGATCCGACACCCTCCAGCTGCTGCTACACTATCAATCTGCCACGCGTCCAACAACAATGCGCTCACTCCACAGGCATGCTCTGACATGTGCTGCAGCGACCGATGCAATAATTGATGTGTCGGGAGAATTGGCCAAAATAGCCGGTCAACAAGAGCATCGCAAATCCCTCCAACCTGACCTCTTCCTGTATTCGCCCCATTTAATTATCTGCACATCTCGTATCATTTTAGTAACAGGAATACCTTCCTTTTTTTCTTTCTTTCTTCTCCAAAGTTTTGTCTCCCCCAGTCCTTCTTTGTGGCTGTGGCAAGCTGAGACTTGAGTATGAGGTCTACACAAATATTGTGCGTTCAGCGGGGACAATGTCAGGGCTTGACTATGAGCCAGCTGTGTGAAATGTGAGACTGCGTGCTGTGTTTACAGGTACCTACTGTATCTCTGTCTGTAATCAGCAGAAGACTGCTGGTTGGTGATCGCACACAACCTACTACTAATCACTGCTTTGTGTCCTACTCTGAGGTTGTTGCTGCACCTGGAGCAGATTTTGAATCCCACCTTGGTCCCAAAGGTGGAAGATCGCTTTAGGCTCCAGCGAGAGCAGACGAGAAACTCCTCATCTGTTGTTACAGGCTGCTTTAGTTTGAGATCTCACACGTAACGAGAGGACCATGAAGTCAATGATTTCCCTGTCTCACCTCTTTCCTCTGCTCTGCCGTGTAAATACCTGAAATGAAGTCAAGTCAGAGCTAATTGGTTTCACGGCTGACTGTACAGGACGGGACTTTAACCGAAAGGATTATAAGAAGATGAAATGGTGAGTTAAATGGTGTCAGCTGTCTCGACACACCAGGGCTGTTTTCACCGCTCTGAGGAATAAAATCATCTTTAGTGGACTTGAATCCTTCCTTTGATCTCAGGAATGAATCATTACTTTCTTAAGAGGGGAAGACAAGAACTGTCAACGTGTGTCATTACAGCGAGACACTGTCTTCCATGGAAGTGTTGCTTTTTTGTATTCTATGACAGATGCAGGTTTGGGCCTGCTGAGAATCTCTTCCTGCTGCAGGGACCGTGAGGTGAAGGGAGGAAGTGTCATCTTTCTGAACAACATGCACGGGCAGAGAGAGAGCGAGAAGGACTCACATGTTGCCTCTGTAGTCCTTCTGCTGTAAGTGCGGCGTGCACGGTACCTGACCACCAGCTCTCCGCTCTCCATCATCGGTTCAAACGCCTCTCTGTGATTCATACAGGGAACATCGCAAAAACACACAGCAAAACTGCAAAATGAGAGGTTTGTCCAAAGTCTGTGCGTAAACACAGCTGAAAAACATTCATCACAGGAACAACTGCTCTGTCACAACAGATGTTGCTACTTCATCATAATTCTTCAGAATGCATGAAGAAGTGAGGCGCTGAAGATTCTGGTTTGGCACATTCACTGCGTCCCTCCCTTCCACCCACGAGGAGCGCTAACAGTCATACGCACCCAAAGCGCGTCTCCTTGCGCCGCAGCTTGGCCACGTAAACAGCCATGAGAACAGCTATGGTGACGGCGCCGGCGATGCCCATCACCACATACCACCAGTGCCAGGAAAATTTCGGAGGGGAAGAGGGACCTGGACACAGACAGAAGACAGCTTAGACAGGCAGCTCTTTCAGGGTTTAGACACAGAGTTTAGAAATCAGAGATATAAAGGTGACAAAAGGCCGACGCATGTTTGATTACTTTAACAAAGTATGTGAAATAAAGACGGATTAAGTTAAAGCATTTAGACTATTCCTGCTTTATCAAGAAACACTGAACTGCTTTAACAACACTTCACTTCCCTTTCCAAATGTGCAAATGGCTTACATGTGAAATCGTGACAAAATCTTAAAAGGGTAGGACAAAAATTCCATCACTGAAAAACCAAAGTGTGTTGTAATACCTTTGTGAGAAAATAAAGTTTTTTTTCTCCCCTATAATTACATATGTTGATTAAGTTTGTGGAAAAATGTGTTTCATGAGTTGAATCTACAAACCGGCCTCAACAAACACGAGTTGTGCAAAATGTAAACATTTCTTCTGAAATCTTTTTTTTTTTTTTTTCTCGATCTGAAAACAGTTCTTGTTTTCCAAACTCTCACGCTGACGTGAACTCCCAGCACACCGCACTAACAACCTCCACCCACTGTTTTTCCACTTTTCTCCCATTCACTCTCATCCTCCCCCAACTTTCCCTGCTTCTTTTTTATCTGCCGTCCTTGTTGTCTGAATTGTCTGTCTGGCTCTGTTAGACTAAGCAAACAGAGATGCTACACTGTTCCTGCCTGTTATAAATATTTATGACGCGTCTCCCCATTCACCCCCTAACGCCCCTCTCTCTTCCCCTTTCCCGTCTCTCCGAGATCTTCTCTTCTCTTTTTCGCTTCCTTCCTTGTTTTTGCTGAGATACACAGGAAGAAACTCTCAGGAACCCAGTGACCGAGAATAAGAAAGAGAAGTCTTACAGTGACAAAAAAACAACACCATGAGCTCACTTCTACTGTCACTGTGTCATTTAGGGCAACTCTGGGAGGTTACAGAGGAGTAAGTTTGTGGGATGAGCAAAGCCAGTCATTATACTCACCTCGAAATTCCTCCATTTCTGTGGGAACCAAAAAAAAAAAAAGGAGAGCTCATGTCAACACACTGACAACAACATAGTTTGTTTGGTAAAATAATCTGCAGAATGTATCTGAAACAGCTGAAAATGAATTAAAGTCATTGTAAATAAAATCTACATCTTCTGTCTCACACAAAGTGAATGCAAACACTCTTTATTATACAGTCACTTACCGGGGGCAATGAGTGTCAGAGTCTGGATGGGGGTCCAGGGTCCTTGCCCCGCCCCTGTATAAGCACACACTCGAAAAGACACATTGGACAGGGGGACAGACAGGTTGATTGACAGCTCAGTGTCCAATCCAGTGTCCACGACAAACTGTGGACAAAAGAAACGTCGACGATGAGCATCAGAAGATCGTCTTTCAATCAGTTGAAGGAATCAGGTAAGAGGTCGGGTTCTTGTTGTGCTCGTTTGGGTTAAAGGTGAGAGTGGACTGACCTGTGAGGCTGCAGGCGTGCTGTACTCCACCATGTAGCCCTGAAGTTCTCCATTCAGCCTCCCTTCAGGCTCCTCCCACACCATCAGAACCTCGGTGCCGTTGAGCACAGCCGTGACGTTAACAGGCGGGTTTTCTGGCACTGAAACACAAAACACAGCAGAACTTCATCATCATGCCGCTCCTCATACTCTCTCTGTATGTGTCAGCTGAGATAGAGATATGTAGCTGAGGGTGGGACTGTATGTGTCAGAAGACTTTTGGGTCTGAATAAGGAGTCTGGGCCTGGTGGTCAGGGGCCAGTGGGCTGAGGGTTACCCAGGCGTGTGTTGTTTTGACAGCCTTAAGCCTCCAGGGTGTGGATAAGTACAACAGCTGGATGGAGAAGATGTCAGGGAATTCGGAGAATTCAGTTTAATTTGGATAGAAAAGGCCAGCGAAGGGCAGGACGGACAGAGGCCATTAGCTGAGTTCAGAAGCTGCAGTGTCTCAGTGTTTCTGCGTTGTTGAATAGATTGAGACGGACACATGCTGAGGCCTGTGTCTCCCTCCTTCATGCCGTCCCTCCGCGTATGACCATTCCTGTTTCTGCTTTATTTTCTCCTCTGCCTTTTTCTTTTCTGGCTCTCTGGAGCAGAGAGCGAAAAAAAAAAAAAAAAAGGCTGCTGGCGGCAGAAAAGCCAAGCTGAGACACACTAGAAATAGTGTGAGGAATGTGTGTATTTATGTTTGTGTGTGATTGAGGATCTATAGCGGAGAAATACGACTGTAGTGTATTTTTGCTTTGTTGCTTTTCGAGTTCGAGCTTTTCAAGTCTTTGCTTCTCAACCTCTCAGCAGTGCTACAAATCACACAGGCTAACTGGACACCTCCACACGCCCACACTGACACACTCACGCACACACATACCCAGTCACTGAGAGTTTGAGAAACACGGCCCAGCCTACAGATGATGTTATCAGGAAGCATTTGGTGGGTGATTGTTTCCACATGCGGCCCCTGCTCTGCCTGCCAGCGGCAGCAAAAAAAAAAAAAAAAACCCCAAAGTCAAGTTCGTTCCAGGAGTTGGTCTCCACCTATGATCAGTCATCTGCTGGTCTCTCTCTGCCTCCTTGTTCACTTGCTTTGTGTCCTAGCCACTCCCTTTTCTCTCCTCCACTCCTCATCCTTCTCTCTCCCTGTTTCCCATCCAACATGCTTCCATCTCCTGCTTTCCAACTTTTCTTCTCCCTCACCGCCCTCTCTGTGGCAATGCCTCTCTCTTTTCCGTTACTGAGCAATGACTCTAAGAAAAGAGAGATATTTGTTGACATAAAACTGTGTGGAGGAGGAGGAGGAAAAACAGTTTTACTGGAAGTTTAAAAAATAAATGTTTGCTGTTGATCACTCTTTCTGAAATGCAAAAAAAATACTGTTCTCATACAAGCAGCCAAAAAGCTTGGCAAGACGCTGTGAGACAAACATGTTTTAGGCACAATTAGTTCACAACAGCAGAGCTGAACATCTGGATACACAGCAAACTACTGTTTCATATCCTGCTGTGTGCTGCTATAGAAGAGACGTGTTTGACAGCGGAGGCAGAGCTGCAGCTCTTCGTGAACACTTCATCTCCTCCTCTCTAGTTATCCTCCATGTGGATGGAAAAGGGTCATTTTTAAGCCAAAATGTGACTCATAACCCGTGGGATATGGAGTCCATTTATAAAAACAAACTCAGCTCGACACAGGAAAAAGCCTTTCTAGGATCAGTCGGAGCATTTGGTGTCATCAAAAATGTTTTTTAAGGACGTTCACCTAGTTTTCTGGCAGAACAGATTTTCAATTCTTTTAATGCTTCGCCGGCACTCGTATTAGGCAGGATTAAATGTGTGTTGAGCCATTTTGCCATGACTCATTTCCATTAGGGTTATGTTCCTTAACTCGGGATTCAATGTGGCGTCACTTAAAGAAAAGGGATTTACAGATTTACAGGAAGCGTGGAGGGAGCCAGCAATGTGTTCGTTGCTTTTCCAATGACTTAAGCAACAAACAGTCGGAGTGTAAAAATCGATACAGTACGTAAAGCAGAATGTCATTGCAGCTTTAGGATTAAAAGGGCAACATGGGTCGCAGTGCTTCCTCTCCCACCGAACAAACCCCCCCCCCCCCCCCCCGTTCCCTCTTCCCCCCGGGAAAATAGTGTGCTTTGGGAAAATGGCAAAATGAGTGTTTTCTCAAAGCGCCCCCTTCCCTTGTTTCCCGGCTCTTCAATTCATTCCTTTCGTAGTCCAACCATTAACCCCATTTTACGTCTTTCCCACAGTGCCTTGCTGTGTGCTCTGGAGAGAGAAATCACAGGTCATCAGGGGTCAAGATGGGGGAAATGAAAGATGAAGGACAGAAGTTGAAAGACTGGACACTAAGAAAAAAAAAAAAGCAGTTCGATGCAGGAAACAAATTCCACGTTTCAAAACATGTGAGGTGGGAAAAGACGACTGCAACATCGGACAAGTCAGACCCAGAGGGGAAACAAATCTGAACTGGTGAAGGGGGAATCTATATGAAGTGAAGAAAAAAAATGAGAATGAAGGAAAAGACAGAGGAGCAGCACAACATCTGCACATTTTATAAACAGCAGATAAAAAAGAGTCACACTCAACAATAGAGCTTTATGGGAATACTGCCCGTTTACAGGGGACGATATGGCAAGCAGTCTACCTTCCCACTTCACTCTCTCTCTTTCTTTGACCTTAAATTCCTCCCAAACTATCTTGGAGCAGCAGCTAAGTCTTATCTTGTTTTCCTTTCATCCTCTGACTCAGAGGAACAAGTGCAACGAGAGCAGCCTGTGCAGGAATGAAGCCGTCTCCAAATGGAAACAAATCACACAATTCTTTCCATTGAATACAAAACTATCCGTTTTCTTTAACAAAGAACTGAAACTTCCTGATCTAACCTGATCTCAAAACCTCTTCTGGACAGGCTTTTTTTTTTTTTTTTTTAAAGTGCCACTTCTCTCTTTTTTGTATTCATGAGAAGTGTTGCGTTGAAATGTTTTCAGCTCATACGCAGCGCCAACTACGGAAAGCCCCCATCATCCCTTCGTTGGCATATCTCCTCTACACTGTTTCCATTCCCATTCATCCAGAGAGAGAGAGAGAGAGAGAGAGAGAGAGAGAGAGAGAGAGAGAGAGAGAGAGAGAGAGAGACAGCATGAGCTGGCATGGAAAAGTCCCACCTCAAGTTAAACTCAAACACGGAGCAGCCCAGAATTAAAGCTAACTGAAGCCTTTCAGGACGTCCACCCTCCCTCCTCCTCGACCTGTCTCCGTCTCCTCCCACTCTGTCCCTTCACTACCAGTCAGCCGTCTACCTCATGAGTTTACATTTAAAAGTGGGCTGTCGGTGGTCCAGTGACTCGTGTCTGCTGCTCTTCATAAACACAGACTAAGTAAAGGAGGAACAGTGAGGAGTGTTATGACAAACAACTTGTCTTCAACAAGGCTCGTCTCACTTAGAAAAATAGACTTGAGGCAACTACGAGGATTCCTCACGGCACATTGTCTTCTTTCATGAAGCTGTCCACAGGAATGTGACCACTGTGTGCCCAAAGGTCGTGGAAGGGGACTCTTTGGAGCCGATGACAGCTTGAGCCAAGTCAGACAACAATCAAGCGCGAGAGATCATCAGAAAGTAGCAGCAATACAACTCTTAGATTTACCACTGTAGACGTAAGACTTGAATAACACTTGGATTGTTATCTAGAAAAATCCTGGAAAACAAAAACAATAAGAACAAAAAAGCAAGAGTCACATCTTGGAAAGCCATTAAAAAAGTTTGGGCCGAGCACTAAAAGGTCTCATTCAAGCTATTAGAAAAAAACACTTCAGCTTTGCATGTTGGACCTGTCATCAGGCAGCTGGACGAGCTGCATTCACCTGTGATAACTTGACACTTAGATATTCCTATTGTAAAACCCAGTTACTTATGAGCTAATGTTTCTTGTAATAGACTGAAAGCAAAGACTGACGTCTGCTCGCTGCTACATCTGTCCTGTGCTGGTTTCAGTCCACAGCAGGAGTAGGAGGAGACTTGGACTTAGTATCCCAACAACACTGACTCGACCTGGACTCACTGAAGAGGAGGTGATCCCATGCACACACATACAAAACATCCCCTCTCCACTCGGAAGGCTTACCTCCTTCTTTGGTGCGTAGCTCCACCCAGGACGACCAATCAGACGGGCCCTGGCTGCTGTGACACGCCACCCTGACGGAGTAGAGTCTGTGGGGCTCCAGATCCCCGATCAGGTGCGTGGCAGGCGGGATGTTCACATTCTGGTTGTGGATCATCTTATCTGGGCCTGACGTGAAGGACCCTCCCGAGTGTTTGGCCTGGAATAATCAGACCACAAACTTAATGTAGCTTTAGCCTTCATCCGCCTTGACAATCAGTTTCAGACTGTGGACTTTTTGTCAACTCTACGGGACGGTAGGAAAATAATTATTGGATAAATCTTAATATCTCATAACACACATGTCAAGGAGAGACGTGTGTGTTATTTGTCTCAGTGTGCACGGTATCAAAACCCAGGAGGTGGAGTTGGTACGTACAGTAAAGGTGGAGGGGGATGGTCATTAAGGGATAATTACCAAAAATGGTGCAAAATCTGCTTCCCTGCTGTTTTAAACATGACCCCGGCTTATAAAAGGTGCACTGAAAGCAGAACCCAAAGTCAGAATCCTGCTGCCTCTGCAAACTCTCTGCGGGTAAACACATTTATGAGGAACACAGGCCAGGAAAAATCCTTCATTGCAGCAATCTTAACAACCACATGAAAGTTACCGGTCTGCACTATTGTTCTCGTCTCCTTTGTTCATAATGGAGCAGCTCCTGCAGGCTACAAGCTGCACTTCGCAGGGTGGGCTGTTTAGAAAGTGTTAAAAAAGGTCTAAATGAAAAACAAACGAGGAGGCGCACAAACAGAATAGATGTGTGCGAGCAGCAGGTGCTGCTTTGACGAGGACTTTTTAAACAATACGAGCGTTCAGAGTTCACATTAGAAGCCGGACGAGTGATGGCGTGAGCTTGACGTCTGATCCAAAGGAATATTGTGTGTGTGTGAGAGAGGGAATGAAAACCATTCCTCGATGAATCACCACCCAGCCTGTAAACAACTGTGTTTCATATAAGTGTACAGCTCAGCCCTGAGTCACACTGCAGACTACATTCCCCTCGTATGGCTCAGACATACGAGTACCTGCTGCCTTTTCCTGTTTTCTTTGACTTTCTCCTCAACTTTTGTTCCGTCTTTTCTTGTCTTTATTTGTGACTCTGTCTGCTTTTCTTTCTTCCCTTTTGTTCGACTTATTTTCTCTCCGTCCTCTCTCTTTGTGCTGTACATTCACCACTCTCCGCTCCCCCCGCACTCTTGCATGTTTCATGTTTCTCTTCACCACACAATGAGCCGTTAAATTCAGATTTTTGCCCCATTCTCCCGACGCCGGCCCCTCGCCTTGTTCCCCATGAGGGTGAGAGGGGGAGGGAGGGCCGGCGAGGGGTATGAGGGGCAGCTTTATTAGAACCAGACGTGCAGGGGTGTTGCTGCACTGCTCCCTGCTCCAGGAGAAAATGTACCTCCTCTTTGCTACGAGCTGCAGAGGCTAAAGAGCGCTATAGTGGCCGAGAGACACTGACAGAGAGAGAGAGCGAGAGAGGGAGGGAGTGGTGCAAAAGATTAGTCCAGGAGGCCACTTTCCCAGAGTGAAACCTGATCCACTGGTACATTAAAAAACAGGGAGGGTAGAGGATGAGTTAAAACAAGAAAAGAAAAGCAAGCTCTCTTTTCTTTTAAACTTGCAAAAGGAAGTCAAAGGGAGAGTGATGCATTTGTTTAACAGGCAGGTCAAACAGTTGCACAGATTATATTCCCACATTTTGTCTTACCTGAACAGAGCAACGGATTATCGGGTAGTCCCCTCCAAAACCAGGCTGCCATGACAAGCGGAGAGTGGTGGAGGTGATCTCTACAGCTCTCAGATTCTGAGGCTTCGATGGAAGAACTAAACAAAAACACACCCGAAGTGAAGCTAAAACAGTGCACCATCACGCTTTTAAGAACTCCTCACAGGAGAAAGTACATTATCACTGAGTGTGGAGTGCTGATGGGAATGCATTGACAGTGTGATATTTACCAGTTATGGTTCCAGATCCAGAGGTGGCCACACCTTTGCGGTTATGGGCCTCACAAGAAAAGGTGCTGGTCCGGTTCAAACCTGGACGGAAACGACACGCGAGTGTGAAGCAGAAACATTCAGCGTGTTACTGAAACCAAGAATCTGTGCTCAGCATGCTGAGTTGCATTTAATGTTGGTGTGAGAAGGTTCAAACTGAAGCGAGAGTCGTGACAGGGTAATGGTTTCCATTAGGTCACGTTATTGCTCTCCCATCAATATTAAGATCAGTGTTGTATTTGCTTCCTGACAGACGGACACCAGCCTGCACTTCAGAGTGTATTCTGTCACTTATCAGGAACACTTTTTACTTGTTTTGTTCTGACTGTCTATGATCAGAGACACAACAGTGAAAGGTAAAGTTTAGACTTTAGATGCTTATTTTTATAGGTCATTTAAAAAACAAAACTCGTCTACCACCAATTTATGATTTGACCCTGATCCATAAAACAGCCCTCGTCGTCACTGTAACTTTAATAGTGTTGAAAAGCCTATTTGTGAATTAACACTGAAAAAGTGTTCAAACAGCTTCATGTCTAGTTGTCTTCGGACTTGCAGATCACTTTTAGGATGTTTTTTAAAACACATCTGCAAAATGTCACAGCTGAAATAGGAACTTAAAACATTGTGAAACTTCAGAATCTCTATCCTATTCCTATATATAGTAGGATTGTGGTTGTTTATAAGAAGACGTGTTGATGGGGAAAAACAGTTGATTATGTTTGATGGTGGCGTCCTGAGAACAAAGAGGCCTCAGGTGAAAAAAAGGCCGAGCTGCTGCCCTGAAGAGGCCGGGGCTCCTCTGAAGGGGGCGAAACACTGTGACACACACCGACAGTCAACAAAGAATGAGTCCTCTCACAAAGTGACTCAGAGCGTGCTCACACACGCTGGAGTCATCCCAACAACACACACACTGCAACATGTGACATTCGGGTTTTATCCCTGTTATCTAACACTCTGACACTGTCAATCAGGCGCAAACTGACACTTGCACAGCATTACGCAGTGTTGCTCTGTGCCGACGGCACCATGCCTCCATTGTGCCGCGGCCGGAAAAAGAACAGGGGGTACGATCCTCACAGGGTGAAGTGAGGGATTGTGAGAGAGGAAAGGGAGGGAGGGCCGAGGGATGACTGCTGCCTGTGAGGGTGAATTAACGGCTCATCAGGCCATCGCTAAGTTGCGCCAATAACACTTGTGTCTCTTTGCTTCCCCATCAGCTAACCGCAACACAACATCCCCTGATCAGCTGAAAATGTCCGAATTAGTCACCAGAATGAACAAATAAGCATCCTGGCATTGACCAACAGTGCTGATGTCAGCTGGGATGAGTTTATTGCTTCCTTTCTTTAGCTGAAAAGTGAACTCTAAACAGAACGTATCCGGACTGTGTGATATTCATACTTTGGTTATCATCACTCTGCCATATTTGATTGAACAGCATGTCCATTATCAATACCTCTAATATCTTTAAGAATGATTTAAAACACTGGTTTTGTCTGACTTACAATTTAAAAACTTAAGATATTCCATTTCTAAATATCAAGTTCGGACAAGAAGTTTCTTTTTTATTAAAGTTTATTTAATGTGGACATAATTACTTTGGACCAACCAGATGCATTGACTTGAGTGTTTTAGCACATGTGCTAATTTGCAACACTTGTCCACAGGAGGATTTTGAAAGTGTAAAAATAAGAAGCTGGAGCTTTCTCCAATATTTTGTGATCCAATCAGGACCAAGTGGATCTTTGGTGGTCACAAGTTCAATCCGTACATGGGGAATGTACACCTAAATATTTTGTAGTCCTAAGCAACTGAATGTAGTTCACTGGTCAGTAACCGTACCTTACATTATGGCATCAGTGAGAATGTGCTTTAAGTGCTGCACATTTATGAAGACTCCAGTCTGGCTATAAAGTCTGTTTACAGATTTACATGATCAACCATTTACATCCTAAATATTTGCCCTATAACTCATAAACTGAGCATGCAAAGAGCTTCAGTTTCTACACAGTTCTTCACATGTGGAGGGAAAGTGCTCTGGACTTCTTCATGGTTGGCATGTACTTCATGCCATTTCCCTTTATGGGCCTATTGAAAGCTTATTTGTGTTTTCTCTGGTTTGGAGTCGTGGTCTGCCAAAGCAGCTGTCCATTCCACAGAAGTGAGTGTGTGTTACAGTCAAACTGGACCTGGTCAGCACCAGTCAGCCTGCTCTGATGAGTCAAACCAGATCCTGACCAACCTCTGCTGCCTGCTCCTCCCTCCTTCCGTCTGACTCAGCCTGTCCTCCCACCGCTGCTCTCAACACAGAGCAGCTAACTGGCAGGCAGCTGTGCTCGCAGTCGAGCAGCAACACACGCCTTTTTCTTTTTTTTTGATGTCTTTTATCTCCCTTGTCCTCTGCCCGTCCATTTTCCTTCCCCTTCGAGTCCCTCTTTTGCCTCGCTGCTCTGCCTTTGCCCATCGAGCACGCCACCACCAAGCAAGTCCTCAATGGATCCGCTGGCCCCGTGCCAGCCTGCCCGCTCTCTGGGGAGCGTGGTCATTTGGTGGTTTTTGTTTAATCCAAGGAAAGGGGACATGAAAGCTTTTTAAACTAAAGATGACAGATGCAGCGAGGCTTTTGAAGCAGCACATTCTAATCAGTCTGACGATCACATGAAACCAATGATTGTTTATCTGCTATGTTTAAAGTAATTAAAATGTTGATATTATCCTCCACACGTTTCAGAGGAAGTGCTAAATTAAGTTTCCCTTGAATTAGATGAGGAGTAATTGTCAGTAATGGTTTCAGTCCTCTTCTATCAAGCTAAAATGATGAATATATTCTGATTTTTCTCGCCTTTCTACGATACACAAGCAGGAGGCGTCTTAAAAACGACCTCCCTATGTGCCGATCACTTCACATTGAGCACAACCATTTGAGAGTCAGAGTCCTTCAGGAGTTGACTGAGGCTGTATGTTTTCATGGTTTGACTAAGCTGTGTACATGGGGCTTAAGCCTGCTGGGGTAATAAAGAGTGAAAGATGATACCTGTGAGGTTGAGTGTTGACGGCGAGAGGGCCACCGGGTCTGTTAGAGAGTTGAGAGGAGCTCCGTCCTGCAGCCAGATGACCCTGACTGGCTCCGGAGGTCCATGGGCCACACAGCTCAGGCTCAAGGAGAGGTTGGCTACGACAGACATGTGCTGTGGCTCCACCGAGAAATGAGGAAGGCCTGAGGAGGAATTAGCTGAATCAGGGTCTCAACTAAATCCAAATAAAAGCGCAGCTCTCAGAGGAGACCTGCTTATTTATGTAGCTGTGGCTGAAGATGAACTCACCCTCCAGCTGGATTCCTCCTTCCTCGGACAGAGTCTGCTGGCTCTCTGACAAAACGGCACACCGATAGGATCCCATGTCGGGAAGCTGGACCTTTTCAATACTGTGTGGTGTGAAGACAGGTTTAATAAAGATCAGGAAAAAATGACACTGATAAAAAAAAAAGGGGTCCAGAGGCAGAAAGATAAATAAACTCTTCTAAACACTTCTAATAAAACCAGGATTAAAGGCGTATCGTGCCCAAAACAGGATATAATCATAATAATAATAATAATAATAATAAGAATAATGTTGGCTATAGTAGTAGTGTGCCTTGCCTTTCAGGCAACCACTCTAAATATGTGAAGCTCCAGACAGAAAGGCATGCAGGGTTTTGATTAAGTCATATTATATCTGATAACTCAATTTCAAAATGCCCCAGAGTGTCTGGATGTGAACACAATTAGTTTTTCTTATTTGATGAAAATAGCAAATTTAATAAGCACCAGTCAAATACACAGGATGTAAACACACTGGAGAGGACAATCATGCCAGATAGCAGGGAGCAACAGTACAGGTTAAACGAGGTGACGAGTTATTGTGGAAGAACAGGAAAGGCATTTTTAGGCCGGGTGTGTCACAACTCAATCTCATGCAGTGACAGCAGCTCACACATGCAAGAGAAAAGCCCTACCCACCTGAGCGTGCTCATTATTATCCAGCTGTTACTGCCGGTATGGACCTGGAACTGGTTGGTGTCAGCGTATTGAAGAGGCAGGCCGTCTCTCAGCCAGAGCACATCCGGAGGGTCCTCTTCTTCGCCCCCTGCACCCTTCAGGGTGCAATGCATCGTCACAGGTTTTCCCAGCGAAGAGATGATGGTGGTGGGACTCCGGTCGAACTCCAAATCTTTGATTAGGAGAGTGAGGACGCAGGATTAGGGGTGGCGTTTTATACGTAGATGTAAAAAATATGGTATCACTTTTTACAAAGAGCTGGAAGTTGGTAAATTACTCAATTAGTGAATTAGAGAGTGCCTGATGTCAAACGTGGGCTGGTTTCAGCCTCTGAATCGTAAGAATTTAGGATTTCAAAAGAATTATTCAAAAAATGATATTTATATTTTAATGGGCAGATACATCAATAATAAATAAAAGTGTTAGTTGCAGATATAAATCAGTGGGTTGTTTAAAAGGATTCTTGGAAACCATTTAACATGAAATAGTTCCTTCATATCAAACCCCAAATATGATTTAATCATTGTGCTGAAACACAGAAAAACAGCAACTCTTGACGTATGAGAAGCAGGGGAAAAAAATCAATAATTCAATGACTGGCTTAACCACCTGTATGAGCGATTACCACAAATGTTGTTGACTTTTCAATTAATCAAAACATCTCCCCTCCACTAGAATCATCCTTCAGCTGCAAGATAACAGCAGGTGAACACTGTGGAGTTGGTCTTTTGAGCCAGGCGGGTTATCTTGTGTCCCTGGCTGACAGAACGGCTGACCTGAGAAGGACAGAGCTGATACACGGACAAAGGATCCTTGTTGGGCTGCTCCTGCGGCTCCGACTGTGTCAGAGCACAGAGAGCTCAACACAAACACTTCACATACTCTCGAACATCAACGATAGGCCTGCAGGTCGTCTACCAAGATGTCTGGCTTTCTGTTCAACATCAAGAAGATGACTCGGAAGGGGTCATCCTAAATATGAGGAAGATGGTTCTGCTTTTTCTTACTGCTGACACATTCTGAAGAAATGAGAAGTATTTCTGATAATGTGGAGCTCGAGGCATGCGTGCTGTTTCAAAAATGTTTCAAAAAAAAAAGGCGGATTTATGTCTTTCAGATACAAACTTGACAAGGGCACATAACTCTTTGCACACATTACATTCAAAGTAGGCATCGTCAGTGCCGAGAAAGACAAGGCACGAGCACTCCTCGTCTCCACAAAACAACGTGAGAACTTTGTGCAAACTTGGTTTGTGATTCGCTAACTTGGCTTGTGTTTCTTGGATTTCAGCACGAATAAATCACGCTTGTTTCACTGAGTGATGATGCCTGTAAAGATTTTCTCAAGCTTGTCAACCCGCCCTCCTAGTCTGTTTCATGGCCGACCTTAAACCTGTAACCCCTGCACTTTGACCCCAGATAAATCCAATGCGATCCATCTCACGAAAGTGTGCATAACTCAGCTTGTGAAAGCAGACCTGGGATGTAAATAGCACACTTAGTCACAACTTTTTCTTTTTGCATATACGAAGAAAAAAAACACACACACTTGATCCACAAACTAGCATTCACAAAGCTGCTTCTGGGAGTGTGCAATAAATGAAGAGGCCCGCTGTGTCTCCGCTTCACCGCCTAACTCTGTGTCTCTGTGTGCTTTTTGGCGTAAAAAGTCATTCCTCCCTTTATTTTTAAGCTTGGCTGAGCTCTTTCATGAATCTGCGTGACCCTGACTTTGGTTGTTTTTTTTCAGTGTCTTATTGAACAAAAACAGCCCTACTTTCAGCCTCTGTCTCGTCGTCCTGCATTCATGTAATAATAAGCTTGTAAACCTTTTAATGCAGAGGTAGACAGAGAGAGGGCGGGCTCTAGTTAAACTGTGTGTGTTTATGTGTGTGTGGCCTGTCTCCAGTGATTCATTTGTGCTTTACTCCATCTCCTCCCTTCTGTCCTCTGAATTCCCTCGAGGTTCTGAACTTTTTTCATCATCTGCCTCCTTCCACCCCATCTCGACTCCTACTCTCCTTTGTAGGAAAAAGCTCAGATGTTAAAAGTCAGTGGACGTGCACATACCAAAAATACCCGACACAGTCCAAGCATTTATCCTCGTTTCACTCCCTCCTTTATCTTTCCGGCTTTTTAACGCTACGTAATTCAGCTCCTCCATTCACTGCCGCGCCTTTGCCCTTTTCCCATTTAGCCTCCTTTTCATGCCATTCTTCGGATTCATCGCTACACATTTTGCCACCTCCCCTCCCAACTCTCTCCCCTCCACTCTTGCCCCCGTACCCCATCCATCAACTCACTGACTCAGACCAACTCTGACTCACAAGCCAAAGCATGTGCCCCCCCCCCCCCCCTCTTCGCCCCTCCTCATCCCTCATCTCTGGGCCACAGCCATTCCTGCATCCAAAAAGGAACTGAGACATGAGGAAAAATTCTCTTTGAAACCATCAGTCTGAGCTTATAAATCACAGCTGTGTCTCGTAATCTCTGTCCCTCCTGGTCATGGATCTGCAGAGGGCAGAGCTCCCAGGAGAGACACTGCATGTGACCATGATGGTCAAAACACATGAGCTGACAGGTGGAGGCCCCTGCAGGGGCCCCGGGTGTTCATCCTATGGTTGAACTGATGATGGATCACAGCGATTTGACATTAAAGATGTTTACTAGAACAAAAACATATATAAATATATATATTAAATCACCTGACATGTATGACACATTCCAATAATTACTCTGTGTTTTCTTCTGAATTTACTTCTTAAATTCTGTAACTTTCTTGCAGGATTTATTTAACCTCTTGACCTCTCCCAGCCTGGAAAACATCTCTCAAAATTCCACACTATTCCGGAAATGCCAGGACTGGTGGGAATCCTTGTCTGGATACCTTGTTTGGACGAGTTCCCGGGAAGAGTGTATACATACATGCATGCTGCAGCAGATCTCAGACATGACCCTTCAGCAGCTTAAATGCCAGTCAACAAAAACCAGTCAGCTCCACCATGCCTTCACCTGCTGTCACTGAACATCAACAGGGTCAAATATTCAGCCTGGATGAAACAATGAAACAGATCTTTTTAAGGGAGATGGTGTTATTTTGGTCGATGACTTTGCTGAAGAAAACAGAATCCCTTCATGTTGGCCAGATGTTGAACACTTGCAGCTGTGGTTGCACTCGCCAACCCCAAACAAATTGATTAAATGAGTTAGACGCAGAGGGCTGGCTGGAGGGCTAATTGCTCATTAGGATGTTTTCCCTCACACTTACACATTTACAAACAAGTTGAGAGAGTCGTTGCTGCTCGCTGGTTTCACCTTACCTGTCAAAGTCCCCGCATCCACTGACCTCCCCGCACATAAAATGACGACGAGGATGAAAAAAGACCACGTAGACCGGCTCATGGTTGGAGTTAAAAAGCGACAATCCCTGGAAATAATGAGAGCAGTAATCTTGGAAACATCAGCGAGCTCCATCAGCGCATCTCAGCAGCTCATATATCCCGGCTTGTGCGTGGAAAAAAAAAGTTTCGCTGTAAGTAAACGTGATCATCCACAGATCTATGGAGCCACAGCAACCCGGGTCGAGTCGTTTCAGTTCCCTTTTAAGAGGAAGACTTCATGCAAAAAAAAATCTCAGCTCTTTAAACGTCTTCTTGCTTTTCTCCCGTGCGTTGTTGTTTTGGTTGATCCAACCACCGCGTAAAATCCATCGAGATCACAGTCAGCAAGAAGCGAAATAAGTTTCGTCCAAAGAGCTGCCCAAAGTTGTCAATATCCGAATTACTTCCAGACACACGGAAGATTTTTAAACCAGTGCTTCAAAGTCTCTCCTGGTCACCGGTTCCCCCAGACTCCCTCACACATTTGCCCTGGTTGGTTCTTTTCCGTCTCCCCCCTTCAAACAGGATTCAAATTCCTCAACTCAAGTTCTTTCCACCCTCCTCCTCCTCCTCCTCCTCCTCCCCTCCTGAGTCTCCCTCCTTTTCTCAGAGGATGTGAGAAACCCTGCGGCATGCTGATTGTCTCCTCACAATCACCCATTCGCTTTTTAATTACACGCAGATCCCCAGAGGTTTTAAATAGCACCGTAAATCAGCCGTTTCCCCGCTTCAAACAAAGTATCTGTGTGTGTGTGTGTGTGTGTGTGTGTGTGTGTGTGTGTGTGTGTGACAGTCTGCAGCAAACAGAGCTGATACACTGCCGCCTGTTTGCAGATAAATACAAGATAGATAAGATTTGTCGAAGCAGAAAGTGGAGCACAATTAGTCTGTTTCCTTTTTGAATAAACGAGAGATAAACCACATTTAAATGCAGATTTGCTTTAATTATTAAAATGAATGAATTACAATGTTTACATTGATCTTGATATTTGCACATCTGATGTCTCTACAGGGGTGTATCAAAGGACTATTTGCTGCATATCGGTATGTTAAATCTAGGCTCTTTCATTCTGTCAGGATACCTTTAGATATCATTATAACACATGCCATTAACAATTAATATGACTCCTAATGGTCATGTAAAAACAACATAATAAGGTTAAACACTACAAACTGTCCACCTCCATGCATTTAAACATTGACAGGTTTACACTTTTAATTTTATTGACTTTCTGCAAAGTTCAAAACATCTAAACTTCAGTCCATAGCCAGATAAATGATGTTCATGGTGTTAGCCTGTGGATGGAGGCTGCACTTTAAAAAAATGTGATATATAGCAATAATATTCAGACTATTTATATTGCATTCACTCCACATAGCCGAGATTAAAGCATCCACATGTCTGGGAATTTGTTTGCATGTACGGTTTCAGACTGAGAAGATAGAGAAGCATCATCCTCAGCTGTAGTCTAAATAAACGCTGCTGTCCCTGATTCCCATCAGCTGTGCAGCAGGGCTCACTGTTTTCTCCCTTCACTGTCATGTCTGAGGCGACTGTGTGTTTGGCCAGAGGTGATCACTGGGAGAAAGTCTTGCAGAGTTCACATAGACTTCTGTTATTCATGGAGAATTGATTTGCTGTGTAGATTCCTGTTTTTTTTTTTTTTTTCCTGTTCCCATGAAAATGATGGGAGGTGCTGGGACTCAGGTTGCGAAGACCTCGGTCTCTCTGGCCCTTTAAGAGTGTCTCTCTGGACAGTGTTGTGTTCCCAGGGTCTTTAATGGAGACAGAGAGGGACTGAGAAAGACCCCATTGTATATGGTCTCTTTTCAATAGGAGCTTGAGCAATGGTGCTCTCACTGCTCCCAGATAGAAGCACACACACACACACACACACACACACACACACACACACACAGAGAGAGAGGGAGAAGCAGGGAGGAGGGGAAGAGGGCCACTAAGGGGGTCCTGTACAAGAAAGAGGGGTGTTGCTAAAAAACAAAGTTTTGGGGCTGGATGGGCCTGGCAGGAGTGAATGTTTGGGTTGTGTGGGGGATGGGCATCAGCTACTCAGAACTGTTTACGTTTAAGCCACACCAAACCTGACTCACCAAACACCAAGACTTAAAGACTTAGAGATTTTTACATGCAGCTAAAGGGGATTAACAGAGTTACAGGCACATGCTTCTAGTTATGAAAGCAACAAAACAAGTCAACTTATTATGTTCTGTAACAATGGCTGATAGTTGGTCTCCACAATGAGAGTTCCTGCTGGCTGTAAGACAACATGGGGAACACCTTCCTGCTGCTCTCCCAGCTTCACTGCGTCCACCCGGGATGTTAACAAACACCTTCCCTCTTTCTGCTACTCCTCTTCATCCAGACAAACTGTTTCCCCCCCCCCAACCTGTTGATGCACCAAAGGACTACAAGACATGAGAGGGCTTAGAGTAGCCTCTTCTGCCCCCTGCTGGTGACAAATGAGAAGCCCTCAAAAAGCAAAAACAAACACTCCTTGTGAGAAAAAAAGGTAATGCACACATGTTGGATGTGCTGTCATGTTTCATTATAACCACCTCATTTGTTCTGCAAGCTGTAGGAAATGCATATAAATAAGTGGTTACTTTAGACGACTGTACAGTTAAAAATAAAAAATCCTTTTCAGAACAAGAACCAGAAAAGGTTTCAACATCCTCTCAGTTTTAATACTTATAAAAGAATTTAAGTGCAGGGTTCAAAAATGGGCATCAAGCTGGATCAAAACAAATTCCACACTTTCACATTAATATGAATGTTTTTTTGCAGACCTCTTGCAGAGGCACATTCTGATACACTTAACTCAAGTGACGATGATCTTCATCTGGAAGCAGAAACGTTTGCTTTCATAAAACAACTGTTCAACATGAGGCTAGATAATTATGTGTTGCTCAACATCTGCAACTCCCTGTCTCATGTGGATCAAACGTTTCGTGTGTAATGATTGCACATTAATAGAGATTTTTAAGAACTGATTAAATTAGTTTTGTTGACTTTGCTAACGTTTCAGAATCAAACACAATTATACTGATTCGGTCCCCTGTGTCAGGAGATTTTTCTTGAACCTACATCATTTCCTCATGAAGTATCTCCTCTGCATTGGCACAAACTTTCCAACATACTAAAAAGTCCTCAAGCAATGGACTCTGGGTAACTGACCCTATAGTTTCCAAGCATATTGGACTTTTAATGGAGTTATCTCTATCCCTTCAATACAGGGATAAGTCTCTTTTCTTTTTCAGTCTGAACCCATACAGCTTATGTATCTGGAGTGTATCTGATGTTGCTGTTTGATGCTTTTGACTCTTTTTGATCCCACCTGTTACATAATGTTGTCCTATAACTGTGATAAGCATGCTGGGCAAATACAATGTGAGGAGTTTAATCCAGCATGACATTGAAAAAGAGATAATATATTGTAGGTAGTTGTTCGGAGAGAGGGGCACATTTCCCAGGTCTGGACAGATTAACATCTTGGATGGGCCGCTCAACAACACTGCAGCAACAGGCACCCAGCTGTAAGAATATTAATCCCTCTGTTTTAATCTGCCTGAGCGGGAGGTGTGCCAAACTCTGGTTCGGACGCCATCCAAGAACATAGAAATACAGAGGGGGAAAACAAGTTGGATGACAATTTGACAAGCTATTAGTAGTGACCCATATGTTGTGTGCAGGCCTTGAAATGGAGGTTTACGGATGTGTGTGTGTGTGTGTGTGTGTGTGTGTGTGTGTGTGTGTGTGTGTGTGTGTGCGCGCGCACGCTTTTGAGTAAGAGGAGCAGTTTGGAAGCCAACAATATGACATCTGGTAATGAAAGCAGAGGCCCTGATTTATCCACTAATCTTATGACTATATAAGCCCGACATTCATAAGATGTTTATGCCAGCATGAGCAAGGAAGACTCCAATTCCACTCACAACAGCCCGGGTTTAAAGGAAGGAAGGCCTAAATAGTGGGGATTATTCTCTCTCTCTCTCTCTGTCTGTCTCTCTCTGCCTCTAACCCTATTTTTACGCATCAAAAGCTCTGCGGCTCATTTCAGTCCCTGTTGCTGTGATGACCACAGGCATGAGCACTGCAGGCGTCCATCGAGGCTTCCTCAGGAAATACGGTAGGCCTGCTGCGATTCCTTCGCATGTCTTTGACATCACGTCATGAGTGGTGAACCTTTTGTCTGGTTGTTATTTGCTAAATGTTTGTGGTGCACTAATCAGAGGTCATTCTGTTTCTGTGCATACAGTGACTGATGCATGTTGGTAATAATCATTTGGTGCATAAAGAGAGTTTTAATACAAATGGTCTTTGACAAAATTATTGAAAGAACAGTTCTTACAGTGATGAGAGCCAACATTGCAAAAACGTATTTGAAGTTTGAAAGGATCTTGGACCCTTGAAACGAAAACCCTTGTTTATGTTTTCAGTAGTTTTTTCCTCAAGGAGCTGTATATCAGGTGTTTATTTTTCTCAGAGCTTAAAGGGTTTTAGACTGAGGGGAGTGCCGTCTCAGATCAACACTTCAGCTCCCAAATCACTTCAAGATGTTTTTTTTGATCGAATGACGAGATGTTCATTTTCAACGCCAAGTCAGGATTCAGGACTCAGACTCAGTTCTCCGTCTTTGTTTTTTATGCAACATCTGTTTTATATCTTCTTTTCAATATAACTTTTATTTGATGATGGCGTCATGAAGGCTCAAAGGACGGAGACAAAAGATACAGCTTGACTGTGCGTTCAGCATTGTCAGCAGTGAAGACTAATCATTGCAACAAACCTCAACAGTGATGTTTTAAAATGTTAAATCCAACCACACACACCTCCATCTATATGTCCAAATATCTTTTTGTAAAATCCACCTGTTCATCCTTAATCCTCTGTATAGAGAACTAGAGCAGATTTTCTCCATCCATCGACAGTGTGCTCTCTATCTAATATTATCATTACACAATGGACGGCTGTCTGGGACACGATCGTCGCCCGTGTCCTGTCCTAAAAACTCACAGTATGTTCCAAAAACCTGAGGCTTCTGTTCGTTATTGTACCTTAAAGAGAAGAGTGCCTTCGTCACACAGACTGGTACTGGAGGGTTGATTACGATTGACAAGGATATTTGCATTATAATAATTATAATCTGAGCCCTTGTTGCCTTAGTTGACATTTAATTTTAGAATTCAGCCCCCAGACAATTCCTTTTTTTTTATCTGTCTTTTGCATTTGCTTGCTTTGTGTCATTTTTTTTTTCATACAGATTAAGAACAGCCCTAATCTGAAATTGAAATGACGTCCCTCGTGAGGCTAATGGGATAAGTCAATGACATTTAAAATGAAACATTGTGTTTTTTTTTCCTGCACAGATTATTTTCTGGAGAACATTTCTTCTCCTATAATCACAGTAAACATGAATGCTGCCTCACAAAGGACACATCTGTGAATTAATCCAGATGTTGGTGTTGACAGAGAAGTGATTACTCAGCTCTTTTAGTAACTTTCTGCTTTTTGTCGAACAGTCAAGATGGTATTATTAGGAGCCTGTTTGACCCCGTTTTAACCATGTGGACTGGATTATGAGCAACTTTAAAATGGTCCACTTAAAAACAAAGCCCTTAAAAATGGGACCAATTCATACAAATCCAAAAGAGGATTCAGCAAGAAGCACAGATTTCAAAGTATCAGGAGTGAGCACTTTTCAACTAGAGAGCAGACAAGGACAATCAACCAAACAAGTTGATAACAATTTCTACATGGAACATTTTTTACTTTAAGACAAATAAAAAAGCACGACCGAAACGGCTGAGAGTAAATGAGAAACATTATAATTAAGATGGTTTTTTTTTTTTCTGGCAGGGGGCTTCATGTTCAAACAGTGGAAGGAGAGGTATCTTGTGCTGACCATGGAGGGGTCCCTGTTGGTTTGTCGTGACGCAGAGTCCCCCCCAGACCAGGTGATAGCTCTACACAACAACTGTGAGACCATCGCAGAGGGACGAGAAATCCTCGACCTGCCCAAACTGCCTCCAGGGGGCAGGAGGGACTGCTGCTTCGCCCTCATCCTACAGCAGAACAAATTCCTGCTGCTTCTCACTGACAACCCGGAGGACTGCAAGTGGGTGTCTCTCTCTCTCTCTCTCTCTTTCAGATTAAACACACACACACACACAGTGGAACACACCTACATACTTCGCGTGTCCTTTGTCCCACTCAGGTGATACGTAACACACATATTGTAAACATGCCGCAGCACAAGTTTCCTTTGTCCCACTAACAGGCATGTTTACAGCAGGCGGTTATCAGACTGACCTTTCTCACATTAAAAGGACGCCTGGATCAGATTCAAACACAGTGACATGTCTTTTTATCTCTTCACAGTCTGTGGCTGAATTTGATCAGGAAAGTGAGAGAGGTGAGTCAGCAGTTTCTGCCTGCGGTTGCCTCCTTGAACCGTGAACATGTGAAAACATGAATTTAAAAAATGTAACGATGTTTATTTTGTGTGTTTTCATACGTGAGGCTCGTTTGTTTACAGTCTCTCTCATAATGTCTCAACGTTTAGGGCGTCATGTCACCCCTGACCCTTCAGAGACAGCGCAGCATCACTCCCTGCATCACCGACAGAGACCCCTTGCCCGATTCCTCCAGTGATAAAGACCCCGGGTCACCCAGGGTTAGTGAGGGCACGCCTCCTTTGTCTCGAGTCACCGAGCGAGGAGGATCCTTCAGAGAGAGAGGCCAAAACCAAGGCTCATTATCAGGTACAGTACAGCTGGTTACTCACATGTTTAACCAACGGCCAACACCAAGATATAAGAAAGACAAATGCCTCTCTTCTTTTATTGTAAACAACTGATGTTTAGAGCTGAGAGGTTTCACAAGTGACAGGACAAACAATGAGCAACAAGAGGCTTAAAACGACAAAGAACTAAGACACCTCAGAGTATGAGCTCAGCTGTTGAGCAGGTTGTTAAAAAAATGCACATGGCCGAGGTGTATCCTGAACATGCACATGTTCAGTTAAATTAGTAATAAAACGCTAAATGGAAAGTGCATGAATGTCAATATTATTAAGCTGATTCATGGTGGAATTCTTTAAAAAAAAAAAAAAAAACACTTATACCAGAAAAGAGACATTTATTAATGATAAAGATAACGTAAGTTAACGTAACAATTGATCATTTGTATCACTTGTTAGTGTGGGTCTGGGGGTCTCGCTCAGCATTTCTTCGAGTCAAGCAATAGCCGGGTTAAAAGTAGAAAGGTTGATGCCACTTATGTTGACTGGCTGAATCTGGATTTTTTTTTATTTAGCAAATGCAACAGCGTTTCACATATCGTATGAATGGAGCTTAATAAATGTGCGTTTAGGAAGCGATCTTGTGACGTCGTCAGAACAATCTTCCAAGTTAATAATTTATGATTTCCTATTGTTCATATATTTTTCCTTATATGACTCTGCAGCTGGTGTAACACGACGGTCTCTGCGCGGTTCTGTGCCCCCACCTCATCGTGTGTCAGATTGTCTTCGCCATGGCAACAGCAGTGATGCCCGGGCGGTGAGGGCGGTGTGCCTGCTGATGGGAGGAGCAGCGGCCTCCTCTGCACTGGGCTACCTCAGCTCCTGCTCCCCCTCCTCCCCTATAGCTACCAGGGCGCCCGAGTCTATTCCCAATGGTACAGGGAGCTTCTCCGAGCTTTCTGCAGGAGGCTCCTACCACGCCTGCAGCCAGGACGTCGACTCTCCTCACTTCAACAGCTTCGACTTCGAAGCAGACTCTGACTTTGATGCATTTGATTGTGGAGGATTTGCTTTTTAGTTTAGTTTGGGTTCTGACTAGATAAGAGAGAAGACATTTGAAAGACATTTTATTCTCATAAAAAATCCCTGTGGTGGTCATCCTTTTAAAGGACATTGTTGTGAATAAATCATCGGGTTATCTATACGTCTAATTTATAAATGAATGAAGGTGTTCTTCCTGGCTTTATGCCGATGCTCCTCAGGTAAATCATTCATGATCCTGACTCCTCTGAACACTGTCTGTCGATGTTGAATCACCCTTTCCATGCCACAGGATGAAACAGACAGATAGCATGAATAATTATGAGGACATTTTAGAGTCACTTGTGTCGCTCCACTGTTCTCTCATCACTCTGTTCATTTTTTACTTTTTCTAAATGTAACCTCTGTAAATATTTCTTGTCAATTTTTCGTTCATTTCATTGTTTTCCTCTCCTGTTGAGTTTCAGACCCACGATCCCATCAGCAAAAAAGATGTACTCTAAATAAATCCTGCTGTCCCAATGACTGCTTCCTTCTCTGCATCCGCTGTTTGTCGGCTGTAACACTGAGCTGATTATGAATGAGATTTGCGGGAGAGCTGCATGGCTGTATATGCTTATCACATACTCTGTCGCACAGCCAAAAATAACCTCCTGGGTTTACAGTTTATGTAGATGTACAGGAGCTTGTGTGCTCTCTAGTGTTTTTCACCACAGTGGGCTACATGCGTTCGGATCAACATCCAGCACCTGCTGACACAAAGCAAACCCTGATGGAACAACTGCAGATGTGTTGTGACTGATTTCAGGGATCATGCTGACAAATTTTAACACAGAATTTTTTGCCTTCTTGTAAGAATCGGTATGCTTTAACTATAACTTTTCTGATTATTATCAAAAAAAACTACAACAATTGCATATCTCATATATTGAATTCTGCAACACATCTAAGTCTTTGTAGATTAATATCGGCAATCAATAGGCCAATCAGTTAACTACCTTGGTGCCCGGCCCTCAAAGGCGCATGCTGACCTAGTTGTTCTCACTTTCAAATAGACACTAATGTCTTTGATTGTCGATACTGAAGCACAACAATGACTCAAATAAGGGTGTTTTGCAAATCTGTTTCAGTGTTTTACGAGTTTTCTTTTCAAGATAATGTTGTGACTAAATGTTTGCATTTATTTCTTGAAATACATTTTCAAAGACAAGAAGCAGAGAAGCTGGCTCTCCTTTAGCAAAATAATATTACTTCTGCCATCTCTGTATGGACAACTGGAAACAAAGCGGAACGAGTTGGAAAAACTTGAAGGAGAATTTGCTGACTCATTTGCTGTGAATGAAATTCCCTCTGCAAAGGTTTAGCGTGTCAAGGTGTCATCAAGGTGTCTAATGCATATCTAACAAAACTCAGGATTATTTTTAATGAAACTTTAGGTACACAACATTTTTGGCTTCAAGAGGACTAGCCAGACAGAATGTGGATCTGAATACCAAACCAAAAAAAGTCAGAGTTACCTGTTTAACACACTGACACTTGACTCACAGACAATTCATTCTTACAGGCTCGCTCAGCTTTGAAACACTTTGGACTTTATGTCCTTTAAAAAGAAGTGATTTAAATGTTTATAACTCTAACAAGCTGTCATTTATTTTTGACAGACTCGCCTCGCACCGTCTGCAGTCAATAAAAAACATAAATCTGGTTAAGGGGCACTTAGGTACACAGATGAGTCACATGGTTCACCTCTGGCCTAATGCTGCAAACCAGTGTTGCCAGATTGGGCGGTTTTCTGATGAAACAATACATAGGGCTGGTGATTAAAATGTGATGCACTAAATACATGCACTTTTTTTTATAAAGATATTAAGGCAAGGCAAGGCAAGTTTATATATATAGCAGTCCTCAGTTGTTCAGGGAGTTTGTTCAACAGTTGAGGACTAAACGCTGCTTCACCTTGTTTGCTTCTGAGGGATTAAGATTCATTTAATAAAATTGGGGTTGCAAGCTTTAATTTAACGTGAAGTTTAGGACTACTTTAATTTTCATTCAAAGTTAACTAATTTGCCTGTAAGCCATTCAGACTTAATGAAATCACTAGAATCAGTGTTGTTGTTGTTTTTTTAAACAATTGTGCGAATTGCCAATCGGCATCATTTCCTGGCCTTGCTATAGTTATCATCATCATCATTTGCATGTAGTCCTCATACAGGTAATTTGTGATGTAAATAACTAAATATATTAGGCTTACACGGCTTAAAGATGCACATTTTTACATGCAGTTGGCATTATTAAGAATCATGGGCTGGCACTAGGATGCCAGAGGTTCATTTTGCAATTTGTGTAGCCTGTGGTTTATTTACTGCACTCTTGTTGGTTGCAATTTGCAAAAACCTATTATCTATCATAATATGTGTTTATTTGATGCAGATATGAATCTCTGGAACTGTTTTTTTGTTTGTTTGTTTTTTTGCATGTGTTATTTTGGGGGGTTTGCACGGGTGTCTGGCAACTTCGTGATTTGGGCTGGTCTTTATTGGAATGGGCGGGTCCTAAAATGTGATTGGGCTGGAAACTGTCAATCTGATCTGGCAGCACTGCAACTCCTGGTTAAATATAAGCCCAACCCAGTGAAACTGAGCACAACAAATAGATCTGTTGACCAGGGAAGATTTTTAAAGAAGAGAACAATTTTAAAGAGCATTATGGACTTTTCTGCAACAGTGATCTTGGCAGGGCTGATCTTAGCTCTTCTGTGGCTGTTCAGAGTCAAAAACACTAAAAAATATAACTTGCCTCCTGGACCCACTGCTCTGCCTGTCATAGGAAATTTGCCACAACTGCAAAAAAATGCACCTTTTAAAAGCTTCGTCAAAGTAAGTTTGGCAACACAGCACAACACAATGATGAAGTGCAGCTTTTTCCAGCTCATTGAGTCATACTGAGTATTGCATCTGATGCATGTTGACTTCTGCACGATATTCATTTCTTTCTAGTTCAGTAAGACCTATGGACCTGTGATGACATTTTACCTGGGCTGGCAGCGGACGGTTGTTCTGGTGGGATACGATGCAGTGAAAGAGGCTCTGGTGGACCAGGCGGATGACTTCACAGGCAGAGGGCCACTGCCGTTTCTTATAAAGGCGACCAAAGGCTATGGTACGACATTCAATGGGTCAGCTCTGTTAAGGGTCTCCTGCCTGCCCCCTTTTTGTTCATAAAGTTCAAGGATGTCCTTTGCTCAGGTTTGGGGATCAGTAATGGGGAGCGTTGGCGCCAGCTGCGACGTTTCACACTGACAACCTTAAGAGATTTTGGGATGGGGCGTAAAGGGATGGAGGAGTGGATCCAGGAGGAGAGCACCCACCTGAGAGCCCGGATAGAAACACATAAAGGTGGGTTTTTACTTGCTGCTGTAAGAACACTGAATAAACACACACAATGTAAAAAGTCAGGGTTACTTTGTGCAGCACTTTATCACATAACAACTTTGAAAAGAGCAATTATGTTTTGGAGACACTATTGTTTCTACAGGTCACTGCAAATGATTTTTTTTTCGACAGTTTTGGAAAATGAGGGAGAATAAATAAAGGTTTGAAATTGCTTTGAAACTGATAAGAGCAGGTTGTTTCCACATTTGCATAGCAGACTGTGCAGTTTGCTTTTCTGAAATACATTTATTTTTTTCTGATTTGCTTCCTAAAACTGTGTTTTGTTGCTTCTATTACAGCCAAACCATTTGACCCGACGTTCTTGCTGAGCTGCACCGTGTCCAATGTGATCTGTGCTTTGGTGTTTGGTGAACGCTTCGACTATGATGACAAGCAGTTCTTGCACCTGCTCAACATCATATCTGAGATTTTAAAGTTTGTGAGCAGCACTACGGGTCAGGTAATAAATTCCAAACATTGGCCCAATTAATGAAACAAGAAATTCATGTTCTTTTAGTTGTGTCGTTCATCCTGAACAGTTTTACACACGGTCATTCTCTGATAAACCATTATGCTGCGTGACACCCTCCTACAGATGTATAACGTCTTTCCCTGGCTCATGGAGCGTCTGCCCGGCCATCAGCACAAGGTCTTTGCTCAAATTAAGGAGGTGAGAGGATTTATCAAAACGAAGATTCAAGAGCATAAAGACACACTGGATCCCAGCAGCCCAAGAGACTTCATTGACTGCTTTCTCATCCGAATGAATCAGGTGAGAGAAAAATCATCTGGGAGCATTTCAATCATTATTACAACACTTTCGATGCATACTTTTTTGGAGTCTCTTCAATTGCTCCAAAGACCCAATTTCAACAATTGAATAAAGTGCGTTTAAGATTTTAAATTATGGCTTCATCATGAATTTAATACTGATTTGTATTCTCAGGAAAAGGACATCCCTACAAGTGAGTTCCAGTTTGAAAACATGGTCAGCACAGTGCTTAATCTATTCCTGGCAGGGACAGAAACCACCAGCTCCACCATCAGATATGCCCTCAGTGTGCTGATCAAGTACCCCGACATTCAAGGTAAGCATGGACTGCCCTTTGTCTTCCCAATGAGCTCTGCTTCTTTACCATGTTTACTTCAAGTTTCTGAAAACTTTGGTGCCTTTTAGCGAGTCAGTCCGTATTTTCTGCAGCAGTGTGTCTAAAGACAGTATTACATTTATACTTAGTGGAAGAGTGGAAAACACTTTGTGCTTCACAGAGAAAATGCAGCAGGAGATTGATACTGTGGTTGGACAAAATCGTTGTCCCAACATGGAGGACAGGAAGTCCCTCCCCTTTACAGATGCAGTCATTCATGAGGTGCAGCGTTTTCTGGACATCGTCCCCTTAAGCCTCCCTCACTACGCACTCCAGGACATCTCCTTCAGGGGTTATACAATCCCCAAGGTAATCTCAATACAAACATGTAAATTTGGAGAAACAAATAAACAGTTACATTAACGTAATTGAATGATTTTTAGGGCACTGTGATCATTCCCTTGTTGCACTCGGTGCTAAAAGAAGAAAAGCAATGGGAAACTCCCTGGGCCTTCAACCCTAAGCACTTCTTGGACAAGAATGGCAACTTTCACAAAAATCTTGCTTTCCTGCCATTTGCTGCAGGTAACATGTTAAATTTGTTTGAGAGATTTGTCTATTGATTATCAGAGCTCAGCATTGTGGCACATATATTCATTGCCCCTTTTTTCATAAAAAGTGTGTGGGTCTGTTTTTTTTCCACAGGAAAGAGAGCGTGTGTTGGGGAGTCTCTCGCTCGTATGGAGCTTTTTATCTTCATGGTGTCTCTGCTGCAGCGCTTCACGTTTTCCCACTCTGAAGGTCCGGACAGTATAAACCTCGTTCCAGAGTCCAGCGGCTTTGCCAATTTGCCTCGCAGGTACCAGATCATCGCCACACTGCGGTGAAAAGAGGAGCTTCACTCAGATATTCACTCAGTCACTCATTAACACATCTATACCACGTTATTTGCTTTACTGCTCTGCTGTTAATACTTGACATTAACCTGCTTGTTAACGACTCAACATGTAATAGAAAGCCTCATTCCTCATTGTTTGACTTTTCTCATAGTTTATTTATTTTCTGCTTTTTTAGAGATCCTTTTTATGCTTTCTTATACAACATAAATGAAAATAAACTGTGTAATAAAATTGCATCATAGCCGCTATAACTTGTACTGGGTCGTTTTCTTGAAATGGTAGTGAGTGACTTTCTTCTGCAGAAGAAACGAGTTCACAAAGAGTTTCTCTGAAAGAATTCTCCGAATCAGGACGTTTTCTAAGAATTTCCCCTCAGAGTTTAGATTACATTCTTGTAAAGATAAAGTTATTCACAAAGTGTCTTAGTTATTAAAAGGGCTCCTAAGGTGTAACACTGTAGTAGTTAGGTGGACCTCTGGAGAGTTTAGAGAAAATACAGAAAAGTTCTTCAAGCACAACATGAAGAGTGTCTTCGACTCATAGTTGTGCAGAACAGACACAAAGGATTTGTGCAAAAAAAAATTCAATCCATTTCTGACTTTTATTCAGTGCAAAGTGAGACATGAATGTTTTGTTTGTCTTCATATGGTCATCCAATCACTAATTAAGAATCACTAACTAAATGAGTTCAGTTTACGTGCTGATGTGCACGTGCAGCTTCAACGATCAGATGTTCTGCATCATCTGTTCAGCTATGACTGTGTGTGTAGTGAAATAAACCACAGGCTGTGGTCCAAGAAATAAAAACTTTCTAATCCTGATTATCTCTGTAAAAATATGAATACTCATTATTTCACTGGGGTCAAACTAGTGCAACAATAACTATTCAGGACTGCAGATATCTCTAACAGTGGACCTACAGGAACACACTGGGTGACGCCTTTTGTGACTTTTATCCTATATATAAAAAACCTTTATCTAATTTCCTGTTTAGCGACATTCCACCAATCGGGAGCCAGGAGATGAGGTCGGGTAAGGTTGACCACGTGACCAGCAGCATCATTTACGCAATCCGTTGCTTTATAAAAGACTTGCAGCAGCTGCATTAACTTACAGGAGTTGCAGAAGTTGCTTTTCATGACACAGGATGGAGTTTTCTGTAACGCTGATTTCAGCTGGACTGCTGATTGTTTTGTTGTTGCTGTTAAACTTAAAGAGTCGGAAAAAGTTAGTTTTACCTCCAGGTCCGACCCCCCTACCCATCATAGGAAATCTGCTGCAGATCGATCGGAAAGCTCCGTTTAAAACGATGCGTGAGGTGAGAGCTGCAGACGGAACAGGTTTGCTTTCTTTACTTTCTTTGCCAGGTTGCACTGTGCACCTCTTTATAGTCATTTAAAAAAAAAAAAAGCAGACGTATTCAGTGAGCAAACTGGCTGTTCATTTGGTTTTGAAAATACATTTTAAAAGTTAACAAGTTCTGACAAATAGATAATGTAACGTCAGGGTCCGATGTCCATAATTGAACTTACAATATTGTGCACTTTTTGCACATGAACCTTCTCAGATGTTGCGTTTGTGACCGTTGTTTTGGCAAAGCGCCCAGGTTGCGTTTCTCTCTGCAAGAGCAGGATGTTTACACATTTGCATAGCAGATAGTGCAGTGTGTTTACTTAGGTTTGTTTATTGCCTGCCTGTATGCTGCTGTACTGTGTTGTATTCCCTTCTTTAATCTGCAGCTCAGTGAGAGCTATGGGCCTGTGATCACTATGTACCTGGGCCGTCAGCGCCTTGTCGTCCTGGTGGGGTATGATGCAGTGAAAGAGGCTCTTGTGGATCAAGCAGATGACTTCACTGGGAGGGGATTTCTTCCTTTCATGGTCAAAGTTACAGGCGGATACGGTAATGATGGGGATTTTGTGTCTCTATATGAAATGTCAACTTGTTTGAGTACATCATTGAGTTTTTTGTGACACTTAAAGTCCTGTGGGGAAACCTTTTACATCCTTTAATAATACCTGTTTGTGCATAATGATGCAGACTTGTGTAGGGATTAAGTTGTTGCCATCCTGACAGGCGTGACACAGTAATTGAATAGATGGTGACTAAGTTATCAGCATTGTATCATGAGTTTCACTGTGATTTACATCCCTGACTTTGAGAATAACGCCAGTTTATGTTTTCAGTCAAGTGTAGATCTTTAAATACCATTTCCATCTTCTCAGGTTTGACGATCAGTAATGGAGAGCGCTGGAAACAGTTGCGCCGTTTCACCCTGGCTACATTAAAAGATTTTGGGATGGGGCGTAAGGGGATGGAGGAGTGGATCCAGGAAGAGGCCAAGCACCTGTTGGACCGCATATATAATACCAAAGGTATACATGCACATGTGACAGTTACTGTGTTTTTGCTTTGTCTCAAATAAAGGGAGATTCGTGTCATGTTTCAACAAACTACTCCTCGTGGACTTTGGACTTGTTAAAAGAAAAAAGTAAACAACAGTGCACAACAAAATGTAATCATGTATATTCCTTACCTGCATGTTTTGCAGAGCACATTGTCACAGTTATGTTTTTTTTTTTTCAACAAAGAAATTGGCAGTGGCTTCGTTCTTACACGTGGTCTCTAGACAATTACAGCCACCACTGATGATGTAACTGATAGTCCTATCAATAAACGTGCTGAGGTGCCAATGAAACAATAAAAACTTTATTGCTGAACAGATGGCTTAAACAGGTTGCATGAGAAAACACATTTTAATTACAGTTTTTAAGTTCCTTTTTAAATGTAATTATAATTGTATATATCCCACTTTATACATCACTCTGTTATTGTGAAGACATGCTTCTCACATGCACATGCGTGACCTGTGGGACATGCATTAATTGAGAGGTGTCAGAGTGCGGTGCCAGCCCACAGGAGGCGCTCCCTGAGCTGGTGGGGAGGTTTGGTGCCTTGCTCAAGGGCACCATTTTCAAGAAGTGGTTTGACAACTCTCCAGCTACCAGACGAACATCCATATTGTGGTCCGCATCAGGAATGAACCGACCCAGTAACCGACGGACTGAGCTACTGCCGCCTAAGGGTTACCCTAACACTAATTCATTGTTTCTCTTCTCTTGTCAGCCGCACCCTTCGATCCCACATTCTTCATGAGCTGCACTGTGTCCAATGTGATCTGCTGTTTGGTGTTTGCTCAACGCTTCAGCTACGATGATGAGGATTTCCTTCGCCTGCTGCAGACACTCAACGATTCCCTGAAATTTGGCAGCAATCCTTGGGGTCAGGTAAGAGCAGAAGAAGAATGAGATCCCTGCTTGGGTAGAAGTGTAGGTTGTTGTTTTTTTAATCAAGGATGTGAACCCCAAGCAATGCCAATACATACTAACATTAATAAAATGACTGTAAGCTTTAAACAGATAGTCATTGATTGGGGGAACCCAGTCGTTCGTTTGTGTTTTGACAGCCTCACTCAGCCAACTCATATTGATCCACATATGACTTTTCTCTCCTCTTCACAGCTTTATAATGTCATCCCAACACTGATGGATTGGCTGCCAGGTCCACATCAACGAATGTTAGCTAGAATGGAAGAGCTCAAAGTTTTTATAAGAGGAAAAATCCAGGAACACAAAGACACGCTGGACCCAAGCTCACCCAGAGATTACATTGACTGCTTCCTCATCAAACTCAGTCAGGTACGGCAAAACTCAGGAAGCACACCAAGACTCTGAATGTTAAGTTGTTTGTTTCATTTAATTAGAGTGGGTCAAAAAGGCAAACTCAGTTAAGTTACTTTTAATTCATGGATGAAGAGAGCTGCACCAATGAGCTCTCTCTTTGTCCTTGTAACATTTTGAAGTTTCATACTGGTAAAATGCTTCTTACTTTGTCTTTATAGGAAAAGCATCTTCCCACATCTGAGTTCCACTATGATAATTTGGTGTCAACAGTGTTGAATCTGTACCTGGCAGGAACTGAGACAACCAGCTCAACTATCAGATTTTCACTAAATATAATGATCAAGTACCCCAAAATACAGGGTAGGTCACAAAGACTAGTGTGTGTCAATGTGTGAGCTTTATAGATCTAGATACCAGGACCAGGCCTCCTGACCTTTGTATCAAACAGGTTTTTGTAAACTAACACTGTTTGTTATTTAGTTTTCTGTAATATAAGTATT
The DNA here is from genome assembly GCF_947650265.1 of Symphodus melops. Classification (NCBI taxonomy): domain Eukaryota; kingdom Metazoa; phylum Chordata; class Actinopteri; order Labriformes; family Labridae; genus Symphodus; species Symphodus melops. Next base: position 2,698,099 of record NC_136700.1, on the reverse strand, counting down.
TTTAATTGCCTCTACTGTTAGTGTTTTTGTACTTTACCACAGAAATGTTTGCAAAAACAAGCAGTGATTTCTCAGGATTAAGAAGCAGGAACCTGTAATGTGTTCTGCATTTTTTTTTGGTGCATATACATTAAATGGTTTGTGTTGTTTGATTATGTTTTGTACTTTTATAGAGGCTATGCAGCAGGAGATAGACTCTGTGATTGGACAGGAACGCAGTCCTTGTATGGAGGACAGGAAGTCCCTTCACTTCACAAACGCATTCCTTCATGAAGCTCAGCGCTTTATGGATATTGCCCCCTTGAGCGTCCCTCATTATGCACACCATGACATCCCTTTCAGGGGTTACACTATTCCAAAGGTACTGATGTGTTCCTCTCAATAAGTGTTATTGATTTCAGATGTTTAAGATCAAACAAAATGTTCCATCTGATCCTTGTCTCCACAGGACACAACCATTGTTCCCTTGTTACACTCGGTGCTGAAAGAAGAAAAACATTGGGAGACCCCATGGTCCTTTAACCCCCAGCACTTCCTTGATGATAATGGCAAGTTCAAGAACAATCCGGCATTCATGCCATTCTCTACAGGTAAACTAACTAAATGTGTTAAAGAGCTTTATTTACTGTGAAAAGGCAGCTGAACCTGTGACCTGACCACAAAGCTGTTTGTCTTTCAGGAAAGAGAGCTTGTGTCGGAGAGGCCCTGGCTCGCATGGAGATGTTCATCTTCACAGTGTCACTTCTCCAGCATTTTACCTTTTCTATCCCAGGAGGACCGGACAGTATAAATGCCACCTCAGAGAGCAGTGGCTTTGCTAATATGCCTCGCAAGTACAACATCATTGCAACGCCTCGATTGTAGCATTGACATCGTACTGTTCTTAACCGCTTTCTGACCTTAGTCTTTCACTTAGAAGTAATTCAGCACCTTGACTTGTTTTTTTTTTAATGCAGCTTTCATGGTCTCCACCATCTCTGCCTTCTGAGGGCACACTTTGCACGTTATAGCTCGTTAAAGGCAGGGTATGTAATTTCTGAAAACTAGCATGATTTTTAAAGTAGCATCCTCTCCGTATTCACCCACCGCTTCAAAAGGGGTGTCCTCCCCCAAAAGCCACGCCCCTCACATACATGCACTAGTGCCATTTAGTCCAGAAGCCGATTTCAGCTCATGCTTTGAGTATGGGCTCATGCACATGGGGTAGAGAAGCTTGATTGGTCTCTAAAACGTGCACAGAGTGCTGAAAGTTTTTACAGCTGCTACAGATGACTTTTTTTTTTTCAGAGCACCTGAGTTAATAATTACTGTCAGAACCTAAAGACAATTTCAATCAAAATCTTAAAATGCGTATCTGCAGAAAATTACTCAACCTGATTTTAATGCTGTTAAATCTTGTTGGACCATAAAGTGTTGTAATCCTATTAAAAAAAAAAAGTAAAGTAATTTTTTTGATATTTAGTTCAGTGTACAAAACTGGCTTTCTCAGATACTATTTAGTTACAAAATGATGTTGTGTTAAGAATGAATTCTGTATGTATTTTTTCTAACATGTATGTTGACTGTATTGAAATAGTTTCTCTCAGTATGTCACAGTGATATCTCTCTCTCTCTCTCTTTCTCTCTCGTTTGGTTTTGGAAAGAAAACTAAACATGTCCTGGCATGTTTTGGTTTATTGGAATTTTTTTGAATGAAGCACAATTTGATGGATCAATCGAATCCTCAGAAGTTAAATCATATTGTATTCAATTTCGCGGGATGGATCCAGCTGAACATTTTTAAAGATCATTTGTGTGTAATGCCTGAAAATACATATTGTTTATGATAGCTCATTAAGTGGCCATGCTGTCTTTAGAAGTCATTGTCCTCCTCCAAAGAGTCTGTCATGTAGCACCAACATGTTTATACAGCTAAAATAAAACCTGGTCCAAGAAATAAAAACTTTCTATTCCTGATTAAAGCACATCTCTTTAAAAATATGAATCATCATTATTTTACTCAGGTAAAAAGTACTATAATAACTATTCAGGACTGCAGATATAACAGTGGACCTACAGGAACACACAGGGTAACTCCTCTTGTGACTTTTATCCCATTAAAGAAAAACAAAAAAAAACGTGTTTCTAATTGCCTGTTTGGCTACATTCCACCAATCATCAGGAGGTTAGGGCAGGTAAGGTTGACCACGTGACCAGCATCATCCTTTACGCAATCCGTTGCTTTATAAAAGACTTGCAGGAGCTGCATTAACTTTCAGTAGTTGCAGAAGAACAAGTTGGATATTTCCTTTTCGTGACACAGGATGGAGTTTTCTGTAACGCTGATTTCAGCTGGACTGCTGATTGTTTTGTTGTTGCTGTTAAACTTAAAGAGTCGGAAAAAGTGTCTTCTACCTCCAGGTCCGACCCCCCTACCCATCATAGGAAACCTGCTGCAGATCGATAAGAAAGCTCCGTTTAAAACGATGCGTGAGGTGAGAGCTGCAGACGGAACAGGTTTGCTTTCTTTACTTGCTGTGACATGTTGCACTGTGCACCTCTCTTCAGGTGCAGTCAACGTTTTGTCTCTTGGACCCTTGTTTTGACCCAGTGTGTTGTGTAACTTTCCACACATTCATTCTTGGCATTGTTTGGACAGAAAGAGGCAGTCAAATTCTTAAAGGTGCAGACGTATCAGTGACCTAAATGGCTGTTCATTTGACTCTAAAAAAAGTTTTTAAAAGTTAACAAGTTCTGACAAATGTAGATATTGTAAGGTGAGGTTCCGATGTGCAGTGGGAGGACCGTCACCTACATTATTTTCATGTTAGCCTACTAATCACATGACCCGTCTGACATACATGAATTTACTTCACTTATTCTTACAGTATTTTCTATGTTTTCCCATTTACCTTCTCAGGTGTAGCGTGTGTGACTTATAGCTTGAACCTTTGTTTTGGTGAAGGTCCCAGGTTATGTTTCTCTGTACATTGCACAGGGTTTGTTTACTTTGCTTTGTTTATGCAGTGATTCTCAAAGTGGGATCCCATGACCTCCAGGGGTCCACGAACCATAGCTTAGGGGTCAGCAGAATAATTTACAAATAATTGTCAAAGTTGAACAATGGAAAAAGCATAGTTACTTACAGGGACCTTTTGCACCAATAAAATCAGCAATTTTGTCCAATACTCCTGTCCACTTTTAGTTTTGTGCCTATGGATATAATCGTTACAAGTCTGTCACTTCATAGTGACAACAATAAAAAAGAAAAAAAACATTTAAACAAACGCATCTCGGAGCCAACATTTCATAAAAGATTATAACATTACTTTGAAAGTAAAAATGTAGCCTAATTCTGTCATTGCAAAGTACTATATAGTTTACATTGTATTGACATGATGCTTATCAACATTACATTAACGACGGGTCCTTGGAAAAATGTGTCACCTAAAATGGGCCCATGGTCTAAAAAAACTTGAGAAACCCTGGTTTATTGCCTGCCTGCATGCTGCTGTACTGTGTTGTTTTTCCTTCTTTAATCTCCAGCTCAGTGAGCGCTATGGGCCTGTGATCACTGTGTACCTGGGCCGTCAGCGCCTTGTCGTCCTGGTGGGGTATGATGCAGTGAAAGAGGCTCTTGTGGATCAAGCAGAGGACTTCGCGGGCAGGGGGCCTCTTCCTTTATTGGTCAAAATTACCAAGGGATACGGTAATATGGGAACCTGACACTAATTTTGTTTACACATAATGATGCTGACGATTGTAGGGATTAAGTACAGTAATATTTTGTCTTCCTGACTAGCATGATACAATAACTGAATGGATCGTGAAAAATGTATTGGTATTGTATCATGAGTTTCCCAGGGATTTACATCCCTGATTTACAAGGTTACTTTTTCTTGTCAAATGTAGAATGAGTCTTCTTTAAATACCATTTCCATCTCCTCAGGTTTGGGGATCAGTAATGGAGAGCGTTGGCGACAGTTGCGCCGTTTCACCCTGACTACATTAAAAGATTTTGGGATGGGGCGTAAGGGGATGGAGGAGTGGACCCAGGAAGAGGCCAAGCACCTGTTGGACCGCGTACATAATACCAAAGGTATACATGCACATGTGACAATTACTGTGAGTGCGTTTGCTTTGTCTCAAATAAAGGGAGATTTGTGTCTCTAATTTATGCCCTCCTGCACAGAGAAGGAATTGATAACAATGAGTAAATACTCGATACCTCGAGTGTGTCACTAAACAACACAAAGGGTCACGGGTAGCATTTAAACACTTAACATTGAACCGTAAGACTTCGGTTCACATCCCTCTTCGCGAAGTACGAAATTTCCAACACATATTCCTTACCTGCATTTTTGGGGTCTTTAAACCCCAATGGAAATTTTAAAAGCAGGGACCATGACGTCGTCCGGCATGGCGGCGCTGGAGCCAGGCCTGGGGTTAGGGCCCGCAGGAGAGTGCCTGGTGGCCGGGCTTTTGCCCGTGGGGCCCGGCCAGGTCCAGCGGCCGCGGAACACTGGACCAGCTCTACACTCTCCAGCGGGTGCTCGAGGGTTCATGGGAGTTCATCCAACCAGTCCACATGTGCTTTGTGGATCTGGAGAAGGCGTTCAACCGTGTCCCTCGTGGCGTCCTGTGGGGGGTGCACCAAGAGTATGGGGTTCGGGGCCCTTTGCTAAGGGCGGTCCGGTCCCTGTACGACCGGAGCAGGAGTCTGGTTCGCATTGCCGGCAGTAAGTCGGACCTGTTCCCGGTGCGCGTCGGCCTCCGACAGGGCTGCCCTTTGTCACCGGTTCTGTTCATTACTTTTATGGACAAAATTTCTAGTTTGGGGAAAAATTACAGCCACCACTGATGATGTAACTGAAATTAGCAAAAACTTTATTACTGAACAGATGGCTTAAAAGGGTGTATGAGAAAATACATTTTTACTTCATCTTTTCTTCTCAGCCAAACCCTTTGATCCCACATTCTTCATGAGCTGCACTGTGTCCAATGTGATCTGCTGTTTGGTGTTTGCTCAACGCTTCAGCTACGATGATGAGGATTTTCTTCGCCTGCTGCAGACAATCAACAAGACCCTGAAATTTGGCAGCACTCCTTGGGGTCAGGTAAGAGGAGAAGATGTCGTAGCATGCTGACTAAGATCTCTGCTTGGGTAGAAGTGTAGGTTAACATTAATAAAATGACTGTAAGCTTTAAACAGTAATTGATTGGGGGAACCCAGTCGTTCGTTCATGTGTTTTGACAGCCTCACTCAGCTAACAGGACATACTGACCCACATATGACTTTTCTCTCCTCTTCACAGCTTTATAATATCTTCCCAAGATTAATGGAGTGGCTGCCAGGTCCACAGCACGAAATGTTCGCTAGAATGGAAGAGCTCAAAGTTTTTATAAAAGGAAAAATCCAGGAACACAAAGACACGCTGGACCCAAGCTCACCCAGAGATTACATTGACTGCTTCCTCATCAGACTCAGTCAGGTACGACAAAACTCAGGAAGCACACCAAGACTCTGAATGTTAAGTTGTTTGTTTCATTTAATTAGAGTGGGTCAAAAAGGCAAACTCAGTTAAGTTACTTTTAATTCATGGATGAAGAGAGCTGCACCAATGAGCTCTCTCTTTGTCCTTGTAACATTTTGAAGTTTCATACTGGTAAAATGCTTCTTACTTTGTCTTTATAGGAAAAGCATCTTCCCACATCTGAGTTCCACTATGATAATTTGGTGTCAACAGTGTTGAATCTGTACCTGGCAGGAACTGAGACAACCAGCTCAACTATCAGATTTTCACTAAATGTACTGATCAAGTACCCCAAAATACAGGGTAGGTCACAAAGACTAGTGTGTGTCAATGTGAGTCGCAAACGTTGCAGTAGAAATGTATCTGGTATGGGGAACACGAAATCTCAGAGCGCCCTCTCTGAAAAGTTGAGCAACTCTATAGTGCCAGCAAAAAAAAATTATTCTTGCATATACATTAAATGGTTTGTGTTGTTTGATGATGTTTTGCTTTGTACTTTTATAGAGGCTATGCAGCAGGAGATAGACTCTGTGATTGGACAGGAACGCAGTCCTTGTATGGAGGACAGGAAGTCCCTTCACTTCACGAACGCAGTCCTTCACGAAATTCAGCGCTTTATGGATATTGTCCCCATGAACATTCCTCATTATGCACTACATGACATCACTTTCAGGGGTTACACTATTCCAAAGGTACTGATGTGTTCCTCTCAATAAGTGTTATTGATTTCAGATGTTTAAGATCAAACAAAATGTTCCATCTGATCCTTGTCTCCACAGGACACAACCATTGTTCCCTTGTTACACTCGGTGCTGAGAGAAGAAAAACATTGGGAGACCCCATGGTCCTTTAACCCCCAGCACTTCCTTGATGATAATGGCAAGTTCAAGAACAATCCGGCATTCATGCCATTCTCTACAGGTAAACTAACTAAATGTGTTAAAGAGCTTTATTTACTGTGAAAAGGCAGCTGAACCTGGGACCTGACCACAAAGCTGTTTGTCTTTCAGGAAAGAGAGCTTGTGTCGGAGAGGCCCTGGCTCGCATGGAGATGTTCATCTTCACAGTGTCACTTCTCCAGCATTTTACCTTTTCTATCCCAGGAGGACCGGACAGTATAAATCTCAACTCTGAGAGCAGCAGTTTTGCTAATTTGCCTCGCAAGTACGACGTCATTGCAACGCCCCGATTGTAGCATTGACATCGTACTGTTCTTAACCGCTTTCTGACCTTAGTCTTTCACTTAGAAGTGATTCAGCACCTTGATTTAATGTTTAGTTTTTTATGCAGGTGGAGGGGGTAGTAATCTTGTTTTTAAAAAATAAAAAATAAAAAAAAGATACTCAATTCAGTGTACCCAACTGACTTTCTTAGATATTTAGTTAAAAAAATGATGTTAAGAATGAGTTCTGTATGTATTTTTGTAACATGTATGTTTATTGAAAAGGTTTCTCTCAGTATGTCACAGTGATATCTGTTTCTCTCTCGTTTGGATTTGGAAAGAAAACAAAACATGTCCTGGCTTTTTTTTTTTTTAATGAAGCACATTTGATAAATGATACCTTTTAAGTAATTGTCCTCCATGTAGCACCAACATGTTTTACAGATAAATAAAATATAAAACCAAACTCTGACTAAAGATTCAATCTTTTTTTTTTTTTTTTTTTGAAGGGGGGGAATCAATCACAGTAATCAAAGGTTCATCATTAAGCATTTCCAAAAGGGATGGTGAAGGGAGCTGTTTGCAACCCTGCCACCAGATGACAGTAAATCCTTCTCTTCAGTCCTTCTAGTGTTAGGAAAAAGAAATCATTGCCGTAATTTGAATGTTAGGTTTATTGAGTGGATTATTTATATACATCTGTTCCCATCTAACTATGCATGAAATAATTTTATAGTAAAAGATGAGCCACATGAGAGCACATAAAAATGTTTTATAATCTACTTTTGTCTAAAAAAAACCCTCAAACGGATTCCATCAATCTTCTTCTGACGACCCCTTACCTCAGCATTTATTTATTTATTTTCAGCCCGTAGCTCAGTGACGTATCACGAGCATCGTCTGTAATCTGATGAGTTCAAAGGTCAGGTAATCAGTCAAGCATGTGTCAGGTTGTCTGTTTGTTGATGCATGTTCAGGTGTATCACTGCCCGGTGTCTCAGTGACTGTACATGTCAGGCTTCGGGGATCATTGCCAAAAAACAGGCTGCACGAGGTAAACTCATCATATTACTTAAGAGTAGCAGGTGTCATGGCAGGTTTTAATCATCCTTAACTTAAAAGTGTAAACCTGCCGTCTGTTGTCAGAGACTGTACTGCTAATAAACGATGACTTCAGTTCATGGGAGAATTGTGCACTATGTCATTTATGGATGTATGAAAATACAGAAACTGTTGCTCCTGGTGCGAGGTGTTGCTGGCGACACGTCTTTTCTTTGGGAATAGTAATCTGTGTCTTACCTAATCTGAAACCGTAAATGCCCTAACGATGTAAAATGTGCAGACAAAGTGAGGTGAAATGTCACAGAAAAAGAGAAAGTGATGATAGAATAACATTCCTCCTGTCACACCAATAATTATGCGTCTTCAGTTTGTATTCAAATAATTCAACAAGGCATACAGTAGCACAAGTCCTTTTTTTTTTTCAAAGATAACAAGTTGCCTTGTTAGATGTTAGGCAGGTGATATTTATGTTTCACCTGCTTCTTGACATCTGGTGCTGGTGAGATGTTGCTGTTTGGTAGCTGAGGCAGGTACTGCGCCTGGAGGGAGAAATAACAGCAGCAGTGAACAGGAGTCACTTAAATCATGAGTGGGTGATTAAATGCTTTCCAAATATGTCTGAAGGCTTCTTCTGTGTGTTATGTTGTTTTTTTTTGTTCCGAGGTCAGAATGGATTCCAACCAAGCCACGCTGTGGCTGCGTGGCTGTAGCATGGTTGTTTAATAAGCAGCATACCCCTGGCTGTCTGCGCCGTGACACTTTGTCGTATCTTCTCCCGGGACGCTCGCTCTCGCGAACCCAGTTGGCTCCTTCTTCCTGGAAGTACGGCAGCTCGAGCAGCTCTTCACAGGACAACCGGAGGGACGGATCCATCACCAGACATGACTGCTCATACACACATTTAAAAGATATTTATATTTAAAATGAAAAGAATCTCATCTTGTAGTATGCAATGGCAGCAGTCTTTATAAATCACCTGAGGTATCTTTAAATTCTTTTAGTGACATTTCTTATGGTTACTGGTCAACATGTTTAGTGTACCGAAGCCTCAAAGTGTTTAAGTATCAGTTTGATACACTGAAAACGTACCTTCATAACCTGTAGAGCATGAGGAGAGACCCCATAATAGCGCTTTTCTAAGGGCTCCTAGGAGGAATAACAGCGAGCAGTCACATCCAACACGCTTAATTGCCTCTGCATTAACAACATACTGTAAGCATTTTAAACAGTAACAGGATCCTCACCGTCGTGTCGGGTTCAGGAATACTGACTCCACTGAAGAAAACATTGGAGTGGAACACCTGCTGGTGGCGAGGGATCAGGTCACCTGAGGTCAGAAGGGAGACGCTCGAAATGTTTATCCTGAACTGACATTTTAATCCAGGAGTCGAAATAGCTCTAAAAAATGTCAAGAGACTTAAAACCTTGGAATAAAAAAAAAAAACTCAGGTTTTGTTGTTACCTCACGAAATGGTATCAAACTGCTTTTAAAGCTGCTTCAACAAATCCCCTATACACATGGCCTAAGTTTAGAAGTCTCTGTATGTTTCTTGTCTGCTGATGCCAACCTCTTCGTTTCATAGCCGCCTACTTTTAGTACGTGTTTGGACCTCTCGGTCTCCGTGTACCTAAAGTTTTTCTGATGAGGTAAAGCTGGTCTACGTCAGACTTCCCGGGCCACAGGGGATTCCCATTGAGCAGCTCAGCAAAGACGCAGCCCAGAGCCCACACGTCCACAGGAGGGCCGTACTGAGTGTCCCCCACCAGCAGCTCAGGGGCCCGGTACCAGCGGGTCGCTACGTAATCTGTGTAGTCGTCCTCTGGTCCCGCTGAGCACAAAGACAGACGGTGATAACTTGCACACAAACACACACACTTAGTGAATAATGAACACTAAATAACATACATTGTAGAGGAAGGGATTACAAGACGTGCTGAATGACTACATGTTAATGTATTGTAACGTAACACCGAAACCTAATGCAGGAGGGGTAAACAGAGACACGCTACACAGAGACGCACTAACTGGCTGAATGGTCCTCCTATGCAACGCATTCACCGAAACACTGAAACTGAGGAGCCCATTGGCCTGAGCTGATCCAGGTTCCATGTTGAATAAGTAATTGGAGTAACATTAACACTAAACGCCCATAAATGCACTGACTTCCTGGATGACCTACTCAGAATGCGAGCGAAGCCAAAGTCGCACAGCTTGATGACTCCGGTTTTGGTGAGGAGGATGTTCTCCGGCTTTACATCACGGTGGATGCACTGCAACATAAACGACGGGTTATATTAAGACACAGACAAGGAGATCAGAAACCTATACAGGTGTCAGTCATACATTAAATACTGTTTTACATTCAGTTGTCTTATTGTGGTCTGGAATAAAAGTCATAGAACTTTTTCAAAGTGTTGTGTAATAAGACGATGCAAAGTTATGGTCAGCTTCATCTAATTCTCATAAAAGTGATGCAGTGAAATAGAAACAAAGTTACACTCTTAACAGCCGATGAGATTTTATTTTGCCAACACAAATCTTTTTCAGAACCAATAATTGATTAATTTTGACTTGATATGGTCATCATAAGTCATAAGTCATGCAAAGACCCAGCTGATGAGTCCTAACGTAGGTTAAAAAGTAGAAATTAAGTTAAGCAGCATACTGGTGCAAACAGACAAATAAATATGTAACTGTAAATAAGTGGAAAATGCTTAATGAATGTATATACATTTAGATTGAGATGTTTGTGCTCTTCATGTATGTACAGCACTTTGTCACAGCTACGGCTGCTTAAAAGCGCTTTATAAATAAAGTTGAGTTGAGTTGAGTTGAGATATATGCTTGTTTTTCACAAGTCCTTCTTGAAACAATAATCAGATACTACATGTTTACTGGGAACTTCTTTCTATCCCACTGTTGGCCAGTTTGACTGTTTGGATCATTGCATGTTTAGTAAAGATAATCTCAAAGCCCTTTAACTTCAAAGTATCGCACAAACAGCATGGATTATTCTAAATCATTTTGAAAAAACTCGAAATGTAATTAAGGACACTGAAAATTAAAAAAAAAACAGACAAAAATCAATAAGTACCAAATAAAAAGTGAAAGTCTTTTAAACCCTGCTTATAAGGTGTCCTTGGGTTTTTTGAAAGGTGCCCTTAAATAAAATGTATTATTATTATTATTATTATTATTATTATTATTGTTATGATGAAACTTACATGATGCTGGTGACAGAAGTTTACAGCCTGCAGGGTCTGCCACACGATGCTTTTCAGCTGAGCCTCAGGCACCCTACAGAGAAACACAGACAAAGGCATCTCGATTGTTTGTAACAGGAAGAAAGCAAAGTCTATTTACTGGTCGTGTTTTCCTCATCCATTATTCCAGTAATTTCAAAAAAGGAAGCCGTGCTTTGAACAGCCCTCTGGTCACCTGGGTAACCTTAGGACCGTCTCTAACAGCAACAGCGCTTTTGTTTTCAAAAGCGGCTATAGGGTTTCTGCTGCACGGCCTTGTGGGAAATTGAAAAATGATTGGCTAACCAATGTGGTCCAGGCTATCTCTGTGACCTCACATAGAAAAAAAAAAATTAATTAATTAAAATAAATCATGTGACAGAATAGTAGTGCTCAAAGCATAGAGCAAAAAAAAGTGATTTTGTGCTTCAGACTTGTCGATTCCTCCGACACTCTTTCTACGTCATCGAAATCACTTGGCAACACTCGTGACTTCCTCTTTGTTTTTTACGTACTTCCCTTCTCTCTCTCTCACACACACAGTTTATGAAACAGAGACCTCCTTAGAAGAGAAGCTCCATTTTAGGAATGGAAGAAGTAAATGAAACAATATGACAATGTAAAACGTCTCCATTAGACGTCAAGGTCCTGCATCCAGAACTCAAAAGAAATGCCCCAGTAAATGTAACATTCATAATGAGTAAAGTCTTCATGATGATCCTCACTGATGCAGACTTCTACTATTGGTATATTTGGGCAGTTAAACTGCTCGAGCTGCAGTGGTTCGAGCTGCTGCCTTACAGGAGGAAGGTACTGCTCTTTGAGAGTTCGGGGGAATGTTTGTCTGTCTTTGTATATCAGCTCCTTGTTGACTGAGAGCATCTCCCCCAAAGAAACCTGGATTCAACTTCAGCCACCCCAAACTAGACAAGCTGTATCACTAACGGAGTGGTAGTTTAATCTTAAAATACATTTAATGATTAAAAGTACAAAGTAGCATGAAGAGAAAGTACTCAGGTACAGGTGCTTCAGTACCGTATTTGAGTAATGGTCCTCTTAGGTCTAACTCAGGACACAAAACAGAGATTGACAGCTGTGTTTTAATCCTTCTCAGGAACACATCAAACATACACCACATGGCAGGAGACGCTGCACTGACTTACCCTCGAGGGTGTCTGTCCAGCTCATTGAGGACCGTCTGCTCACAGAACTCAAACACGAGGTGGAGACGTCTTTTCCTCCTGAAGACCTCCAGCAGGTTGACAAGATTCACATGTTTCAGCTGCTGCAGGGCCGACAGATGTACAAATGTTTGTTTTGAATGTGAAATGTATGATTACAAGTTCAATCAGAAGTGCAGATGATGTAAGGTGTGAACCAACTTTTTTTTTTTTTTTAGCTCAGTTTTATTAAAAAGTATGCATGTTCCTTCTTTTATTCAATCATTTTCATTTGTTTACAAAAATGGTCTGGTGCATGATAATTGTAACACTTATGACTGATCTTAAACATTAGAACAAAATAACTCTATTCTATTCTTAGCAGAAAAAGTGCACATGAGCACACTTGATACTCTCCACTGATGCTGATCTCTTCTCACCTTCAGCATACGTATTTCCCTTAATGCAATCTTCTTGATTACAGGGTCATCTTCAGACTCCACAAACTTCTTGATGGCGACTATCTGCCCGGTGTCTCGATGTCTGCATTTGAACACCACACCGTAGGAACCCTCGCCGATTTTGGCCAGCTTTTCGTATTTCTCCATCGTATTGCGTTGATGTCTGTTAAAAAAAAAAAAAAAAAAAAAAAAATAGAAGGTGATCACAAACTATCCAACTCCCATTATTATATTATCATCATATAGCCTATATGTCCATGTGTTTTTGCTGTGCAGTTTTCCTCTGCTTTTGACAAAACTTATTTTACCAGAGGTTTTTAGACAGGGGTGTCCAAAGTGCGGCCCGGGGGCCATTTGTGGCCCTTGAGTGGATTTTTTGTGGCCCTTGACTTCAAATCGAAGAATCAGAAGTTTTTGGCCCCAGGCCTCATCAGATGGCATATTTCATTTTTTTTTTCTTTTTCTTTTTCTTGTTAGCGAGGGAGACCTATAAAAGCCTGACTATTCTTTCCAAAAAATTAGAACACAACAGTTTCCCACTGCAATTAGTTATTGTGTATTTACATTATTTTTTGAAGAGGTCAAAATACAAAAAGTTCCTTCCAATATTAAAAAAAAACAAAAAAAACAACCCTGTGGCCCGTGAGCGATTCTAACGCGACAATTTTGGCCCGCAAGAAAAAAAGTTTGGACACCACTGCATTAAAGAGATAAAAACTACAATCCAATCAGTCATCACCGTAAAAATAGGCTGCAATACTCACCTGTTCAGAATCGTAAAGGGGCCAACAGCATGTCAGTGGGTGATGTTAAAGTTACCTGTAACCTTTACTTGCAGAGCAGATTCTCTCAGCTCTTTAAGGCTAAAACATCTACTTTATAAAGGTGTAGTCTATACCTCTCAGTTCTGTCTCCCTGTCTCTACAATAGTGTTATCACTCACTCCTCCTCCTTCTGTGCGTCGTCGCTACCTTGGTAACCTTTGGTTGTTATTTCCCTTCTTCAGCACTTTCCACTAACTCCGCGTAAAAGTCTTCATTTCACCTCACAGTGAAACGATGTCTCGTATTTTCACTAAATAATCAGCCGATCATTACACGGCGGTGAACTTACCCCCTCGGAAACTGCGCAGAAACAGGGCAGCAGAAATATGGCACAGGATCAGGATCCTGATTCACGAAGAGGGCTGCGAAAGTTAAAACACGCACTCGAATACACTTGCGTAGTAACCAAGGAAACAGGGGGACGCGTAAAGTCACTGCACGCGACCACGTCAGTGTATCAGTGGCGGCCTGAATGTGATACATCCTGAAATAAAACATGGATAGGCTGCTTTTATGCCTCTTATACATTTACAAGACTGTTATACCTGACGGGTCGCAAAGTCCCGCACACAGTCTCTGATTAGGTCACAATATTGGGAGAGGAAACCAACACTTAAAATAGGCCAAATTTTCACCAAATAATAGGCATTCTGATAAATTCAACCTTTTTAATTTACAACTATTACTAGGTACAGCAGCTATCTAAAAATAGAGGCAAAACGTCAAAGAACATACACACAAGCCTGCCTTTATGCAATGTAAAAAAAAATGCTTGCAAAATGCTGCATAATGATGTTTTTTCTCAAAGCCTAAATAACACTAATGCACTTTTACTTTGAAATGCAGGAATTGAACTAGTCTCGCATTTAAACTTGGTGCACTGATTACAATGCAGTAAAATAGGAACAAACTTATTATTTACCTAAACTTCTGCACACACACCAGTACTAGATCATTAATACATAAACCTCAAGTAAGGCTCCAGCACCCTCACTCCATAGAGCAAAGACTTCATCATCAAGCAGATTGTTAAAAATATCACTGTCACATTTGTAAAGACCAGATTAGATGTGGTGTCATGATTAATAGACTATCTGTTCTCTCAGTTGACTGTCATGTTTTTCTCCAGCACGTCTGGCTCGGAGACTTGGAGCAGTCGGGATCTTCTGCACAATCACACAGAAAATCATTTAGAACATCTGTGTGAATGATGGGAACGGGGACAGCATCGCACTCTAGTGCTCAGAGACACACAGACACCCCGAGGTCCTGGCATGGAAGCCCTTGCGGTGAAAGGTATGAAATACCCCATGGCAGACTTGGTCAAATGTGCTGATTGATAGAGGTCAGTAAGGCAAAGAGGTTCTGTTCATAGTCCCATCATGCATCATGTATGTGGACCAACATTTAAAGATCAGGCCTGTGTGGTTGACAGGAACACTTAGATCAGTGTGTCTTCTGCAGTTTTTTTTTTTTTTTGCTTCACAGATAATTATAGTGTGCTCTTTTACCCTTCTGGCAAGAACATTAACTACATTTCGTTGTTTTGTAGTACTTTGCACAATGACCATAAAGTTGAATCTAATCTAATTTAATCTAATTTTACAGAGAAAGGTTGGCAGTTATATTTGATTGTGCTCCTCTATTCATCTTTGTAAATGCGTAAGCCTTCTTGTGTGTGTCGAGAGAACATCAGTGTAAAGAAAGAAAAAAGACCTTTATTTATAAGGTTCAGGCCAAAGCAACCAAACTGGTTTGTGTTTCATATTTGACCACTAGGTGGCAGTGCACACCCATCAAAGCAACAGACCAACACAACAGGACATCTTACAACAATGTTTGTTGACATTTGAAGCCGCACTATCTCTGATCTCACCCTCTTAACACTAACTGTAATCAGAGAAATAGTGAAGTTGCACCGTGGGAAGAGTGATCTGTAAACTCTCGAATTGAGACATCTTTGTTTCCTCATAATACTGTACATTTTGTAGGGGATTTTAGACTTTATTTCCTCATGATATATGTCATTTATTGCCAGTGTTTGATGAATAGCTCATTCTGCTGAGCTGAATAAAAATATAATAGACTCTCATTGGAAACACATTTGGGAAAAACCTTAAAAACTAGACTTTGCTTTTGCAATTTTCAACGGTGACTTCCCTGTTTATTCATTTTTTGACAGAGACCACATAAAACCGTCACGGGTTTGTTTAAGTTTCGCCTTCCCTTTGAAAATACACAAGCACCCAGACCTGGGACAGTGCACACCACAGTCCAACCTTGTTGTTGGCTCTGCCGCTGTTCTACTTTTAGACCTGCGAGTGTCCCAGTTCTTTTGCCTGGCTGGTCTCCACCTTCACAGCCACCAGGTAAATGTGGCTGTCAGCTTAGTGAGACACTGGTGCCATGCAAAGCTTGTTGACATGTCAGTCATCACAGCCCCCAGAGTCAGCCGGGCCAGAGAGTGTGAGAGCAAGCACGGTGCCTCTAAAGTCAGCTATTCAGCGTGTTTAGCTCCTGGCTTTCTGATGTGGACAGAGGGCAGGCAGCAGAGCTCTGTTAAACAGCAGATGTTTTACACTGAGGCCGTTACCCTCATTTCCTGGGCGGAGAGCTACTCGCTCTATTAGACGAGTAACAGGAACCAGAAAAAAAGAAGGGTTAGAGGGGGAGAGAGAGAGAGAGAGAGAGCGAGTGAGAGCAAGAGAAAAGTTAGCTGAGCTCGGAGCTCTCACAAATCACTTTGTCACCAGCAAGCTCTGACAAGCACCAGGAGAGAAGGAGCGTACAGGGCTGAAAGGGAGGGAGACGGCGAGTTAAATAGAGGTACGAAGAGGGAGTTGTATCAGAAGAGACAACAGAAGGAAGTTGGGAAGGGGCTTCTGAGGGCAAAAACGAGGTGAAACGGATGGATGGATAGAGGGAAGACAGAGGACATAGACTCGACTTCATTCTGATTCACGACACAGCGTGAGCGAAGGACTGTTACTCCTGCTGCTGCTGCTGTTTCTGCTGATGTGTCTGGATGCTACACTCATTTAAAGAGAAGGTGTGTCCAACTTTTTGTTCCAGGGGGACAGTGTTTGACATGAGGTGAATTTAGCTGGGATTTTATCTTCTGACAGCATCCCTCTTGAGCTGTTTTTTTTTTTTTTTGTCTCAGGGCTGATACACAAAGAGAGCATACACTTTCATTTTAATGTGTTTAAGGGTGATGATGATGATGGTTCAGAAAAAAATGAGCTTGACGTGTTGAAAGCTATTTTTCAAAGAGCTGCAGGCGCACACAGATCACATGTTGTTATTGCTAAAAAAAGAGGTAGTCAGAGTGAAGAGCGCTACAAGTTAATCGGATGCTTTCCTGTCGTGGTACATCTCAATCACCTCTTGCATAGAGTTGTCACTGGTGTTAAATAGGCGAGGTTTAAAGACTACATTATACTTCTGATCAGAGCTTGGGCGACTAAAAGCTCCTGAGGGTTTTACTTTCACAGATAGCAGGAGGTCATCTGATCAAACTTCAAAAACAGAGAAATAGGAAGCCCATTTTGTTCCACTTAGCACTCAGGACTTATCATCACAATTTCCTCCTCCTTAAGAGACATTAAAGGGGGAGGGGGGGTCTATTTGACATAACATCCATGTACAAAACAGTCCTGGATGATTAGCGAGGAGACCTCATTGGTGAAGACAGACAGAAAGCGAAGTCAGCTGGAAAGCCTTGGAATCAAATATTAAGCAAGTCGACTCTGCCAACGCTGCTCTTCATTTAGCCAAGTGTTACACACATTTGATCGGCTATTCTCAGGGGGGGGGGGCAAGTAAAGAGAGACTGCCTAGTGAGCAATACAGCTGACACGTGGAGGGAAATATATACATGCTAGAAGCAGGACAGGATATGATTTAATATTGTGGGTGGAGGCTTGAAACCATATCAAACCCAGGTTACTCTGTGGGCACAGAACCAGTTCTGGTTGTTCGTTTGATTCGGAGTGTCTGGTGCTGTTGAGGTCTCCTGAGGGAGCTGTGTGTGTGTGTGTGTGTGTGTGTGTGTGTGCATGTTTAGCTGGCCTCTATTAGCGTTTGACAGCTCCACTCTGGACTCACTTCAGCCTCTGAGACGTCATTGTGTTACCTGTGTTGTTGAGTCAGAGGCTGGCTCATCACTCCGTCTGTCTGCCTACTGGGATTCTCTCCACCTGCCTCACTGCAAAGAGGACACAAGTGTTAGGTGGTTTTCACAGCAGCAGCAGCAGCGACAGCGGCGGCACCAGCAGTCAGGACTCTCCACACTACTCGTATTGTGCTGCTGTGTGTAAACACCTTGCGTCACCAACACCTCTCCACTGAGTGATTCACAGCATCCCCGACCCAGTGCAGGCAGCGAGAGAAAGGTGAGGGAGGATTTGCTAAGAACCAGAGTGTAAAAGAGCTTCACACAGTCAGGTTGGCACCATGAAGCTGGCACTCCTGATGCTGATGGTGGTGTACACAGTGGGCAATGTAAGTGGTATGTCTACATGCAAGACACTGGACCTGGAGATGGTGAAGAAAAAGCGCATCGAGGCCATTCGGAGCCAGATTCTTAGCAAACTGCGTTTGCCGAAAGAGCCTGAGTCGGATCAGGCTGGAGACGAGGAGGAGATACCCAACACCCTAATGTCGCTCTACAACAGCACCAAAGAGATCCTGAGGGAGCAGCAGACTGAGGTCCAGACTGTCATCTCCCCTGAACAGGAGGAGGAGGAGTACTTCGCCAAGGTGGTGCACAAGTTCAACATGACAGGTGAGTACCAGATTACCCAACAAAGTGTCAGTTATGTATTGTTCACACATAGACACCCACTGTTAAAAAGCAAGGCAACGGCTGATTGTTTAACTACAGCGACACTAATCAATTAACTAAGTCAATTAGTTCTGATTTATGCTCTCACAGTTACAGGCACTTCAGACACACACACACACACACACACACACACACACACACACAGATCTTAGCACAGACGCTAAGATCCTGAGATCAACTAATTTATTTCTATTTCAAAGAGTTCTACTTTTTAGATATTTATCGGTTTTACAAGTTGTAACTTATTTTGTTGTTCAAGCAGATACTTCAAATCATCATTATATTGGTAAGCCAAAGTTTAGCATAGGCTACATCCCAATTAAGCATTGGCCTGATAGCTGGAGTCAATTCCAATCTCTCCGTCTATAAATTCCTCCACCATGTGTACCCCCTCTGATGTCCGCCCAACGTCCCTGGGCAACTTGTGGAGTTCAGAGATCACAGGCGTTACTTGTTAACAGAGCCGTGCTTTACATCTGGCCTGATGCTCAGTGTTGCATTCGTGGGATCCATGGCATTTTTACTGCTTTATTAGCGCTGTTTGTTTGGCTAGCTTGCATATGCTGTTTGTTCAGCCAAATGGATTTTGGCTGTTATTGTGCAATGACTCCCAAACTGTTATGATAAACAGATTTTTTTTTTTTGTTTGGAGTTTGGATTGTTGCTCCATTGTTCTCTACATGCCTATACTCCTCACCCTTACAGGCAGGCATCCACACTTTACATCATTTATCCACCACTTCAAAAGAAACATTTGAGTGGATGGACCATGCTGGAGTGTGCAGACCAAAAAAAAAGGAAAAAAAACGAACAAAGAAACTTTCAAAATGAAGACAAGGATTCTGTTTTGTTTACATGAAAACCAAGAAACAGAAGGGAGAAAAAAAAGGGATGAGAGGAGACATGAAATGCACTCTTTCACCCTCTCTCTCTCTCTCTCTCTCTCTCTCTCTCCCTCTCCCTCAGGGATTGGGGGTTTCCTGTAACTTGAGCATTGGGTTCTCCCTTGCGTGTCCTGTCACTTGTTCTCCATCATATCTCTTTCTCTCTGACCTGAGTTTCAGTTTTTATTTTCACCTCCATTCGACCAAGCGTAGGCTTACTTCTGCCTTTGTCTCCTTTCCTCTTCTTGCTTCTCTCCTCACTGGGTTTCCTGAGCTTATTATCAGCGTGCGTGCAGCATGTTTGTGACGGGGCAGCTTGGCAGGAAGGAAGGCAGGCTGATGGCCACTGAGATCTTGAGTGATTCAGGTCCGGTTCAAGCCGTGCCCATGGGGAGCATGTGTTTCCTACCTCTGTTAAATGCCAGAGAAGAGAACCATCCGTAGTCTTAATATTGAGCACAGATCTCTAAACAGACTCACCCTCCACACTCTTAATCGACATTGTCAACATAGGCCTTGAAATGAATGTTTGTACATTTGGCAGAGAAAACATGTTAGGTTTCTGGAGAGTATGTGCTTCTGTAAAAGTTAAAGACACAGATAAACACTGCCCTTAAATAAATAATCCAACTGGATAATAACGTTTAGTTTAATATTCATTAACAATCCCCTGTTTCACTTCAATTTGTGTTCCTGTTTGAATCGCGCTTCCTGACAACAGCCTACAGGGATGCATATTTGTGAGTAGAGCGTTTTTCGACTTTAATAGTTTTTGGCTCCATCATGATAATTGTGTGGTAAATTAGGCTAAATTCCTTCAGCCAGTTAGCAGTTACATCCCGTCCTTGAAATCCACATAAATCCACCTCTTATTTAACATGGTTTTGGTCCAACTGTAATTTAGCTTGTTTACAGAGGAAATACTTTCCTCCACTGGAAGCGAGCCACTTTGCGCCATTCAAGATTGAAATGAGGTGCACTTTTCTGGAGCACTTATTAGCTTTTCAGAGCTGCTACTGAAGGTGAAGTAGGATAGTAACAAGGGCCGGACAGTCAGGGTGAGATGGAGAAACGAGATATCAAGGAGAGGGCTGTGGGAGGGTGGAGCTGAGCATATGAAGGAGGCAGGTAGTTAGCCTGTTGCTGGAATCTGGTTCATCCCACTGGTAATTACAGAGCTGTCTCCCTACCTGTCACAACAGCTGGCCTCAGCTTACCTGATTCAACACACAAATCCCCCCCCACACCCATGTCAGTACACAAGCTGGGGTGCAATCTTTTGCACCTACCTGAAAGGAAAGAGGGAGGCTTTTTTTCGCAACTGAGTATTGAGAGCTCAACTTTGTTCCCTTAAAGCGTTGTCATTTGATCAAACCGGCAGAAATGCCCCCAGAAACAATCCAAGCTGTGCTCACTTGAAAGAAGAAATGAGAACGCTTCTCTGTGATTTAAGTGCTGCTTCTTGGGGAACTGACATGATTTCCTGTTTTGAAAACACTTCACTAACCCTTAACACATTTATCTCACATTACTCAAGCTAGCTCGAGATGAAGACTTTCCGTGCTTGGCGTTGCTCGGTACATGCTAGCCAGTTCACCTCACTTGACATACTGTACACTAGTTGTGATGCTCTGTGTTTCCATTCATGCATTTACAACCAAGTATTTGACTCTGCTTTGGGTGGGGCCAGTAAAATGTCATCTCATTTCCCCTTTACACGCCACACCAGCTCTTTCCAGTTTCAGTTTGGCCTCACTGTAGTGGGTGAAACACTACCTATGCAACAACACAGATGGTCATATTGGTATGTGATACACAAGCAGCAGGGACATGGAGGATCCTGGTACAGCCTAGATCAGCTATGCAGCTCAAGTATGTGAGGCTGGGCTTTAGCTGCTGTTAGAGACTCATTCCTGGACCTGAGAGCGGAGAATCCCGGCTTTGGCAGGCTGAGGCAGAGTAGAAGGTTTGGACCTGGGCCAGACCCAGGATCCATTCATACACATCTCCAATTTCTCTGCACCCCCTGCTCACATCCCTCACAACTGTGAGTTTTATTCATGAGTGCATTCTTCACTTTTCCTCTTTTATTGCGTTTATCCAGTGAAGAGACCCCATTCTGCACCCCCTCTTTGTGTTCATGGTGTTCATTCTACATTTCAGCCCTTCTTATCTTTGCACGTCTTCGTCCGACTTAATCCTTTGAAATGTAGCGCCTTTAGATTTATGGTGTTAAGCCTTCAGTAGCTTGGCTCTGGTTTCTATCAGGCTCTGCAATGCGAATGTTCGCACTCGCTGATATAGGCAGGCTCCGAGAGAAAAGACACAAACATGGGCAGGGATACTGTAAGGACAAAACAAAATGCTCTTTGTGGTCATTTTTTACAGCAGCTGGGCGAGATGGACGTTTGGCTGTCGTTTAGATTATTGAGCAACTCTGCTTATTTTGCAGTTCCATTTAATCACGTGTTTTGAATGTAAAAAGCTGATGAGAAATCTTTAAAGTATATCACTGATAAAGCATGTCATACATATATCAGTATCACATTATAAAAGTATGTGTTGTGTGCACCAAATGTGCGGATACAAAAAATACTTAAAATGAATTCAGAGTGCAGTGTGATGCAAGAAATAAATCCAAACGAGAACTGATTTCTCAACTTTCCTTCCAGTATTTTTTTCATTAAATTGCTCATTTGACCCCATGTCTTGTTCCTTCCTTCTTTTTCAACACATCTACAACGTAATGACGAGAAGCAAACAGATGTGAGAGGCAAAAACAAAAAGTCTTGTTGTGTAGCGAGTGGTCTTTAGAGTAACTTTAGCTGACACAGTGGTGGGATGATCAGTGTCGGTGGTGGGGAGCGTGCCGTTGGGCAGATATGAAGCATAAACAACGCGGTATAGAAATAAAGCGCAGACGTGTCGTCTAAATGTGTAGATCAGACGATCAATAACACACCTAATGCACACAAATGATAAAGCCCTTTACAGATTGCTGCTCCGCAACAGCGCTGTAACCAACTTTCACCGTCATTATGCCCCTGTACTTACTTATTGTATCCATAGCAGCGTAATGTTGGTGTCCCATCTTGTGAATGAGCCTTCATTACTGCGTAATGGGAAGTGCGGTTTGTGGGCCCTCGGCACTAACCTCACACACAGTATGGAGTTGTTTCAGTGCCAATAATGAGTCACAAAAAAACAGAAGGCGATTTACAAATGCCCCAAGATCCACAAATGGGTGTAAGAAGATCCACAAAAATGTTGCATTTGTGGATCTTGGGGCATTTGTAAATCGCCTTCTGCTTGTTTGCAACTTATTGGCACTAAAATAACGCCATATAGTCTGCATTGTATGTGTGTTACTAATTGCTCGTGAGGCGTGTGGAGGTGTAAGTATCCCACATTTAGGCCAAGTGTCCATCTGTACTTCGCTCTGCAAAATTCTTACGTCTGGAGAAAGTCCAGATTGCTAATATTTTCCTTTAGTGCAAAATGTTAATCTTGCGGCGAATCATGGCAACAGATAACGCTCCGCACAATGTGATACCAAAGACTTCA
This sequence comes from Symphodus melops, assembly GCF_947650265.1. Classification (NCBI taxonomy): domain Eukaryota; kingdom Metazoa; phylum Chordata; class Actinopteri; order Labriformes; family Labridae; genus Symphodus; species Symphodus melops. The sequence continues at coordinate 2,675,380 of NC_136700.1, read as the reverse complement.
TGGTTATCTCTGATCTCTGAACACAACACCACTGTGATATGGTTTATAACCTAAGATCGTGGTCTGCCAACAAAAAGCCCAACAGAGCTCCATGAAAGCATATTCACCAGAGCTCCAACATTTGTCCACAAACAAACACGCTGCCCTTAAAACTGTATACTGGTGAAAAAGAATTTCCCCTCGGGGACAATAAAATAAAAAGTCTAAAAAGTCTAAAGTCTAAAATGGATTACTTAAACCAGAACCTCATCCTCATTAATATGTGATCTTGATTACAAACCTGTAATGTGCTTCTTTTTAACATTTACTGGTTTAAATATTGAGTGAAAAGCTTTGATTAAGGGCCTATTCTTTCTTGGTCTTGTTGAATTTGGTTTGAGGCACCAGATTATTTGACATGCCATCCCAACATCTGTTTATCTATTGAAACATCTGTTTATCTATTGAAACATCTGTTTATCTATTGAGACTGATACTTGCCTGAATTGCCTGTTTTCACCACACAGGTACAAATGGAACAAAAATCGACAAGCAAACCAAAAACATCCCCATGTATTTCAACATCTCTGAGATACGGGAAAGTGTGGGGGATTACCACCTGCTGACCAAGGCGGAGCTGAGGATGCTAATCAAGAAAACAAATATAGCCGATGAACAGAGAGTGGAGTTGTACAAAGGTCTGGGGACCTCGGCTCGCTATCTCGCTTCCCGCTTCGTCACAAACCAGATTAGAGACAAATGGCTGTCCTTCGATGTCACAGAGACCCTGCAGGAGTGGCTTAAAGGAACAGGTAAGATGACCTTTGTTCCATCTGTGATTAAATATTAGACACATTAAGTAAATGCTAAATCATATTTTGTTTTTTACCAGAAAGCGAACATGGGTTTCAACTTCGGGTGTTCTGTGAATGCAGCCAGACTAGCAACGACGTTGGCTTCAATTTTGAAATTTCTGGGACATTGAACGAAAGGGGAGACCAAGGAGTGTTGAAGAAGATGACGCAGCAACCGCCCTACATCTTGACCATGTCCATCCCTCAAAACACAAGCAGCCATCCCACCTCGAGAAAAAAACGCTCCACAGACACAAAGGACACCTGTACAGCGTAAGCAATTACGATCCCATCGCTGTTCAACGTGGCTTTGACACGCGCTGATTTGAAAACCTCTCAGACGTCTCCTTCTACTTGGAAAGCTGATTGCATGTTTTCTCTCCTGCAGCCAGACAGAGACATGCTGCGTGAGGAGCTTGTACATCGACTTCAGGAAAGATTTGGGTTGGAAGTGGATACACAAGCCAACAGGCTATCACGCTAACTACTGCATGGGCTCCTGCACCTACATCTGGAACGCTGAAAACAAATATTCTCAGGTATGGTGCCACACGTCACCACACTGTGCCATCGGTATTAACCTTCTACCTGACAGTATCGTGATTTTCAAAGACTCCCCAAAATAAATGTTGTTGTAAATAATATTGATTGTTTGAGAGTCCCATCGGGAGACTTTTCAGATAAACCCATGAAACATACTTCACTGTAAAACAGTTTGGTTGGGTTTGGACACAGAATGACCTGGAGAGGTTCAACGATTCGGCCTAATATAAAGTAATTTACAGAAGTTACGTAATTTCATGATTTAACCGATCAAAGGAATTCACCACTAGTTTCATTGTCTAATATTTTTATTGCCTATTTCATTTCCCAGTGTGGAGGTTTGTGCATGTGTACTGTATATATCAGCCTATGAGTGTGTCGCATGATTTCACAGAGTGTAAAACCACATTCAAGTAAATCTTCTTCTCATGTTGTTGGAGACCAATACTGACGACATTGCCTCCAGCCTCAGCTGAACTTCCCATTCAGTGATAAGAAGCAAATGCTAGCTGGCTAACACGATGAACTTTACATTTTTAAGAACAACAAGCCGAGTTTATTTATACAGCACATTTCAACAACGAGGCAATTCAAAGTGCTTTGACAAATAATCTCACAAACCAGAAGTGACTACATCGGTTCAGTGGTTAATAAAACTGGCAAAGGTTATGCAACATTTGTTAATTAACTAAGAAATGCTGCAGTCAACAAAAAACGTTAGGGAAAAAAAACCGAAACAAAAACTGTTAAAGAAGCAGCTATGAACTCATTTTTGTCAACAGCAGTATGATAACATAATTTGTTTATCCCTACGGTTCTTGAATTGCTTTGACTCGACTCATGTTCAAGATGAAGTTCTGAGTTTTCATGTTTTCCCTCCAACAATTGTTTACAGATTTTGGCGTTGTATAAACATCACAACCCAGGAGCCTCTGCCCAGCCCTGCTGCGTTCCCCAGGCTCTGGAGCCACTGCCAATCCTCTACTATGTGGGCAGGCAACACAAGGTACCGACACCGCAGCCGAGCGACCTTCAGTCCTCGGTGAAATGTTTTATGTGAAAGCAGCACTTTGAGATGACTCACCCCGTCACTGTTGGTTTTCACTTCCAGGTGGAGCAGCTGTCCAATATGATCGTGAAGTCCTGCAAGTGTAGCTAAACATACGAGGCGCATTATTCTGCCTCCCCTCAAGCATACGCAGACATGGACAAGTTGTGTTTGGGACCACAGAGGGGAGCAAGTGGCAGAGATTAAGAGGACGAGCGTAATGTGGACAAGTCAACGGGATCTGTGCGGCCCATCTTTCCTCTTGCAACTCTGCCGTAAACATGATGAACACACATCAGAACATCAACTTCTTTATATAGATATTGTAGATCATATTTTGTACATAGTTTTCCCATGCAGTAGTAAATATATCTGTCTTTAAATGAATTAATTTATTTAGTGGAGGGACAGATCTGTAAAGAAGTGGTTAAAAAAAAAGGCTCAGTTTGACGTGGAAAATAATTAAAATGATTTATTATGTTGACGATGAAGTGCCAAAGGACTTGAGGAATAAAATGACCTCGATGGAAAAACACTCTTTTTTCAACAGAGGATGAAGGTCGAAGGCATTTTTGTTTGCCATATAATCTTCCTGAAGAGGTCATAGTTAAAGGTGCTTTGTTAAAAGTGGTTGTTGGGGTTTTCCTGGAAGATAATGCCACAGGTGTTTTTGGAGAGAGTAACATCATTAAGGACAGCGTGCAGACGACCGCAGAAGGGACAGTCCAACCCAGGGGGAACTCCGTCTGACTGAGAGCGACGTTTCAAAGGAAACCATCCATCAGTTTGACTTGCTTTGTTTGCTTTTCAAACCACGTGATTTATACAACGCTTTTTTGTCACTTTGTTTGCATTCATAGTTGAATGCATGCTTGTCCTTATGAAACTGCCTGTGCCGTCAAAGCCATGAGTAATATCAGTGTTTGTAAGAGTGATGACGCCATGTTTTCTCCTGCTCAGAATTTACAGCCTGCCTGTTGTCTCGAGGTGCCGAGGGTCAGGGGATGTGGTTGTGGTTAGTTTAAGGGAAGCCATTCAGACTCGATACACACATTTCATATTTCTTTCCTGTTTGCCAAAGTAAATTAGGGTCGTTTTATTGCCTTTTATTCCAGGGCAAGTTTTCACTTTCAGCTGAAGTGTGTTGCTTTTTGCACAACTCAAGAAATAAGTTCAGTTTCTGTTATTTGTTTAAGGACCACAAACATGCTCATTTTTGTCAGTTTATCATATTTTAATGGGGCACCTACCTACCTGTGTTGTGTTGTTGTATTTGCTTTGTAAATATATATTAAAAAAAAAAAGAAATAAACATTAATGTTAAATTATCGCATCAGAGTGGAAGATTTTTCAGCGCCATATAAAAAACACACGAAATGTTTCCACTTGTCAGAGAGCTGTGTTGTGTAGGTGGATGTGTGTGTATTTCACTTGTCAGTGCATGCACGTGTGCGTGTGTTAATTTTAATTACAGCAAAGGGGAGAGAACATTTTGCACAAGGAGCAATAACTGGAACACACCTAGAGTGTTTTGGATATGAATGCACCACCATTTAAACAAGAAGTTCACTTGTGTTTAACATTGAACACTGAATAAAAGGGTTCATTTGTGTATGTGTTACACATGCTAGCATCTTTAATAATCTCAGGGGATGTTTGGTGGCTCGGCTTTAGTATACATACCTTGCAGAAAACAAGCTGAACGAAATTGTGAACAACTTAAAACTGAGTGCAGGTGGATGTAGATTCAAGGCTTCAGTTTATAGCTGATGTGCCATGCATCCACTCCAACTCTTTTTCAATATAAGACAACTCATCTACCTGAAAGTTTCTCGTGAACTCTGCTGCTGATGTTACCCACAGCTTGCACTGCACATATCATGCTAGGTTGGTAAAACAAGGGTGGTTATGCACCTAGCTACTGACTGCCAGTGGAAAAGCTTGGCGTATGCCAGGTGTGTGTGGTCTATTTCTGGGCAGGCGGTGGATTCCTGTTTACTCTGGATGACTTCAGACTGACTGAAGAAGAGCAGCAAGCCCTGCTGGACTTCACCGCTGGCTAAGCAAACGCTATAATTCCCAGACTCAAAAGCGAGCTCTTGGGCACTGTACCTGTTTGCGATGCACTCCATACCAACTTTTTTCATCTATATCTGAGCACCTCGTCCACCCCCACCCTACCAGCCCCACCCCTCTCCCTCAGTACTCAAGGGATTACAGGCAGCTCATGAGGCTGTATTGGAAGTGAGAAGAGCAGGTCCAGACCCGTTGGTAAGTCCCAGACTTAAGGGCAGTGACTCCATGGAAAATTAAACACACATACTATACACATACACATGAAAACACTGAACCCACTGACACACAGGCACAGCTCAAGCACATCAACGTCAAACGCCTTACATAAGCTTTGTGCAAGAAATTGGTATGGGGGATGCTTGTGATGCTAACGAGGGGACGGCGATCTGTGCTATCTTGTTTAAAAGCTGGTCATGTTACCATAGGGTTGAAGTGGAAAGCACAGGAATTTTCCTCCCGTGAGCCAAAACAGACTGAGCCTGTTTAGAGAGAGCTCTCTGATGGCACATAAACAAAGTCAAATGAAACATGATCAACATAATTGTTTCACTTCTCAAAATGATTCAGACTGATCTGCTGCCAGGTCTTGGTTTTTTAATGATGCCAACGCACAATATGTGCTGTTTCATCTTGCCATGCAGGGTGGAATGTTAAAGGTTGTTTTTTATAATAGAAAAAACATTCATTACCAATCTCAAACAAGCAAAACACGTGTTTTTTTTTTTTAATTTTCAGATGAGACAAGATCATTAAAACCTGTTTATAAAAATGCATTCACTTCCACCTGTTTTACTTTCGCTGTAATGACCAAACAGAGTGTGTAAATGTCAAGAGGCTCATAAATCTATCACGGTGTTAATGAAACTGTCCCAGAGGGAAGTCAAACTCAAGTAGGTTTGTCCTTCTAACCAACGTTCATTTCTCAGCAGCTGCTTCCTCTCAAGCCCCCCGGCTTTTTATGGGAATGGAAGAAACTGCTGACACCTCCTGCAGCACACCCCAGAAAATCCTCCATCCATTTCCAAGAGGAAAACAAGGGGTACTTGAGAGGAAAAAAAAAAAAAAAAAAAAAGTGAAGACGAATGCCTGCAGCGTTTCAAGGTCAAGCAGGTGTTCTTTTACAACTAACGCAATCCACGTGCCAAGTATATACGACAGCATGAGTAACAAGAAAATTGTTTCAATTCATCAGAGCGGATAAGTCATTCAGTTTTGACATAATTGGCCCTGTAATTGCATCCATGTGCTGTGCTGAGTCTTTTATCAGCAGCATAAAAAAAAAAAAGCTGTGTTTCATGTGATCCTGCCTCAGACATATTTTTAAAAGGTCACAGTGAAACAGATCATGATAAATGTAAGCCGGTTCACCCAGCCGCTGGTCTAAAAATGCTATTTTGGGTTCTGTCTTATTACAGCATCCATAACATTTGCAATTATACTGTATGTCCACTGATCTTCTTCCACAACTGGTCATTAAAAGTGGAGCCGTAAAGCGTCCTGGAGTAATTCCTGTGGACTCAGAGGGAGCTGACTGTGATAGTAATAACACACTGTGGTGTCCTGCTGCTGCTCAGCTCGGCTTCACAATCACACAGCTGCTCAAAGCCATTGTTGCTGCAGGTGCTGAACCTGTGTTCATACACACACACACACGGACACATCAACAAACTTCCTTCTCATCAACAAACGTCCTTCTCATTTACCCATTTTTATCTCCATTTAATTGCAGACGGGCTGACAGTGACCGAGTGGTTAAACACAGAGGCCACACTCCTTAAAGCGGGCAGCACAGGTTCAAATCCTTTGGCTCCCTCTCCCTGATTTCCCCCAAAAATGGTTTAATGCTTTCATTCAATTTGAACAGAAAACATTTTCTAAAAATATCACTGCAACGTTTACTCCTCCTGAACATCGTCTATTGAAGTCTTTGCAAAGTGATCGTGGACTTAAGTGTGGTGGGCCGTCATGTTGTGTCTTTTGCTGCTTCATGGAAACCCTGTGCTTTTCCTGTCCTCGTGGAAGTAGTTTGTTTGGTGTGTTTGTGTTTGTTTGACATTAATGGACTAAACAGGCTCATTATTTTTGAATTGGAGGGGGAGGCACGTCTAAACCCAGTAAGAAGACGCTTCTAATTTGCTTTTATAAACACAAGTTTTTTTTGTTTTATGGATCCTAATAATCTTTTTTTTTATATATTTAACATACATTAAAATAATTCTGTGTTGCGCTCATCCGAACAGATGCCTTTCAAACAACATACACCTTTAATTAAAAAAGCCAACTTCTTGTTATTAACTTAGTCTGGTTCATACAATGAGAGAATATGGGCTTAGGTGGGTTTCAGGCTGGACTTCTCTCTGCTCTCATTCTTAGAAGTTTTTGAACTTTTTGGCAAGCTACTGAAAACCGAGCGACACGGTGGAGACCCCCTGACCCCCCCTGACCCTCCTGACCCCCCTGAATGACGGCTAAAAAGACGAGGACTCGTCTCGTATGCTGATTTAGCGGGAATTTATTTTTTTCATTTGACAACAGTAACTTAAAGAAACTCTTTAAACACTCTTTAAACACGAGACTCATTTTTGGAGTTTGGTGCAGAAGCTTGAGATTAGACAGAAAACTTTTAGATTTAAAATTGACAGAGCAAAATTATGTATAGGCTCTCGTGTCACTTTGTGATGGATTATGTGACAGTAATGTTTTTCTAGAGGCAGTGAATGAAGGCAGAACTGCTGAATATACAAAAAGCTTTCTGTAATTTGAAAGATTTTTTTCTCCACCTGTCTTGTCTCTTCACCCCGTCCCTCTCACTCCACACCTGCAGTTTAGCCCAAGATGTTTATCACAGTGGGAGTCAGCCGACCATATCTCTTGCTCCGTTTCTTCTTTTCTCTCTCTTCTCCCCTCTCATCGTTTCTTCACCCTTTGCCAGCTCTTTGAAGATGTTTTTTGAGTTGTCACCTGAACCAAACAGGGCGAGAGATAGGGGAAGAAAACAGATGTAGGGGCGAGAATGAAAAGGGGGGAAAACAAAGTGCAAGACCACACACCTCTAATGTCTGCTAAGCATTAATCTGGAGTGTTTTAAGTCTGTGTGATGAAGAACAACTGTGAAAAAACATCATGTTCACTAATTAGAACCATTCATTTTATTTTACAAGAGCTCTTTTTCATGCGCATAACCAGTAGCTAACATCATGGCTTTAAGATATTTAACAAAGAAACTCAAAGCCTCTTCAAAGTGAAAACTACAAAGGGAAAGTATGATAAACCACGAGAGTGTCTGCCTGTGGTTATATAGCATGCTGCGCCCTGACTCACTTGCTGGACCTCGGCAAGTATGAAATGTTTTCTAAAAAAGGAAAGGTACCAATTACATCTCTGGATTGGCTCCTTCTCACGATACCGCCCCTCTGTTTCCTTCCTTCCTTTCTTCTTTCATTCTCTCTCTCCTCTCTTTCTCTGTCTCACTATCTCTCTGCCTGTCCCTGGACACAGAGGGACACATCTGTCCTATAAACAGCGAACATCTCCCTGGGTAATAAACTAGACTCTGGGGTCCAGAAAGACAACACTGACCATGTAGACCCTACACCCAGAGGAGAAGCAGCCCATAAATAGCAGCTTAATCTCACAACCCCAACCGAGGAGCATGGCCCAGTGGGTGATGGGGATGGTGGGAGGAGAGCAGAACTGGTTTCGGTTAACTTAAGGCTCAGTGAAACAACACTTTGGACACACTCGTGAAGTAAACATACACACTGTATAAATCGTGAATAATCTCAGCGACGTCACCCATTACTTTGAGAAACTGACTTTGAAAGCCCAACGATGACATCGCCATAATGAAATTGCTGTGTCATGATACAAAGAGATGGATCTAAACAACGACAACACCCCAGCTGTCAATCAGATTAGCCACACCCCTAACCATGCTAACTCTTACACTGGTGAGTTATAATAACAAAAATCCCACCCTGTACAGTGTGTATCCATGTTTATTTCTGCTGTCAAAAATGGAAATGTTGGAAGTTCCTACTTGGTGGTAACGAGCCTGTGACACAGGGACATGCTTGGAGAGAGGGCTGGACTGAGGCGGTGACCCTCACCGGTGGCTTACACTTAAGTTCAATCACACTCTATTACTCATCTTGCTGCCTCCTTCACACACACACACACACACACACACATGCACACACACACACACACACACACACTGACATTCTGAAGCGGGGGCAAGACTCAAATTAAGAGAGGTGTGACCAAAGTCACAAATCACACACACACTGCGTTAAACTGACAGTGGACAGGAGGAAATATCTTCTCATCCTGAGTATGCACACACAACACACTATCATGAGGTAACTTGACTCTTCTTGTTGGCTAAAAGGGAGGCGAGGGAGGTGTTAGGTTTTGCAGAAATAGCGTGGTATGGAGTCTGTTTCGCGTTAGTCAGCCTTGCTCTGTGGCCTCCTGTGTCAGTGAGGCTCTCAGCTGTATTGATGGGCGTATAAGGGTTATGACAGCAGGGAGAGAGGCTCAGCAGCCAGCTCCTCTGTTGCCTCCACTTAGAGGGACATTAGGTCAGTGTGCCCCCACCCCTCCTTCCTCTCCCCACTGGCTCTGAATTCCCCAATGAACAACACATTCCTCCTTCCCAGTCCCTGTTTATGACACGCCATCCTTTGAAGCAGCATGTGAGTGTTTGTGTACGTGTACGTGCATGGGCGCACATGTGTGTGTGTGAGTATACGTTTGTGTGGAAGCCTCGAGAAACTCAGCCTTGACGAATTCATAAATGCTTTAGCATGACGCTAGGAAAGCAGGAGCGTGCATTTTAGCATGATGTAAGTATTCTGCAGATGGAGCACACCTGAGCAGGTAGGTCGAAGCCACACATCTGTTGGACAGCTGTTGTTTTTTTTTTTTTACATGGCTGCATTGAAAGCAGAAATCTAGGCCAATTGAATTACACCTAGAGAGGGAGAGTGCATAAAAGGAGAAGGGCGGAGGAGAAGGCAATGAGTCACCACCAAACTCGGGATGCGCTCGTTGTGAAGGCAGTGATTGAGAGGGGCAGACTGGGTGTTGAGACGAAGGAAAACAAACGAGTTGCTTCTAATTAAAGCAGCCCTGGAGGAGTGGGTGGGGGTGTTAGGGAGTTGGGGGGTGGCGGAGGTCAAGGCACGCTGAGTCATTCCTTTACACCCATTTCCTGTGATCGGGGCACTTTGGGAGCGGGCAGCAGGATAAAATTATGTGTGTGGTTTAAGCAATCCTCATTTCAATGCACACTCACACGCAACTATATTATGCATGCAAAACAATGAGAACACATTCAAATACAGCCGGTGTTGGAGGGAAGCTTTTTATTGTACAATTACTCATTTAAAGTACAAAATAAGATAGATATAATCAAATGTTTCACGATTCTCGAAACCACAGTTTAATACAACATGGTTCACAACAATATTAAAATTTTACATTATGGAAAAGTCCGAATTTTCTTTTTAAACTTGCTCGTTGAATGCTTCTGCTGTTAATACTCAAGTTGACTTTTTTTAAATGTGGGGGAATTTTGAAGTTAAATCCCTCACTGAATGCAAACCAATAATGGTCATCAAAAGAGGCCAAACACCTTAAAGCTACTTCTGGCTTTTGTAGACTTTAGGTGCCCCTCTTCGGACAAAGAGAAATGATTATCTCCTTGCAGATATGCCACTTAAAATAACCTGTGGCGTGGAAAGATATGAAAAAAGGACGTTTCAACAGAGAGCTGTTTTTTTAATCTAATCTGACACCTACCCCCGCCAGGACATTTGAATTAAGTATAGAGAAATAATCAGTCTTCTCTCTCCGAGGGTCCCTTTACATTGACTCTACCTCCTGTTCTATCTAATAAAGTCCTAGTGTTGGAAAGTGTCTGCTCAGCTCTACAATATGTTCTGCAGACAGTGTTGAAAGTATTAAACTACAGAGCTGGAGCCAACTCGCATAAACAAGCTTCATGTCAACTTTTCAAACAGACATTTCATGTTTTAGGAAGAAGATTGACGTTGGAAGAGTAATAACGACCATCACATGTATCAGTTGGTCTCTAGTTTTTACAGCGCTTCCTTCCATCACCACATGTAAAACACATGTGTCTGTTTGGATGTTTTTCTTCTCCGCAGACAGTTCCCTGGCCTCCATCTAAACAAACAAAGACATTGGACTTGACAACATACTTGGCACACATTCACACACCTGCAGTGAACACATAAACACGCGTTCAATCACACCGAAGAAGAAAGAAATGCAGGTGGACAGGTTTAAGAGAAGCCAGACTTAAAAAAAAAAAAAAAAGAGCCTCTGATTCAATCCGGGGTGTCAGCAGCCGTCTGACCCTCCGGCACTGCTGAATCACAAAGGCTCAAAGGGCTTCACACACAGCACGCCTTCCCCAGTGTCATCCAGGCAGTCTGTGACAATCTGAATTTAGAGCGATCAGCTCGCTGACCACAGCGATGACAAAGAGAGACATCACAACACATTCCAGTGAGGGTTAAGGAGACGGTATCTGTGATCGTTTATCAGCTCACACCACCTCATGCACACATGTTGACGTGAGCGGAGTGTGGTCCTTGTTTTCCTTTTAGATATACCGGCTGGTCTTCTCTGCAAAAAGGTGGAGTCTTCTCATGCAGAGAATATCTACAACTGATGCTGCCTCCCCTGTATGGCCACCCAAGTGTACAGGATGTGGACTAAGACTTTACAGTAAGGAATCACACTCCCTAGAGATAAAAAAACCAGGCTCAGGGATGAGTCTGGAAGGCACCCAAAGGTCTGTCAGTATTTAATACGAACTGACAGGAAAGTCTAACAGTAAGAGCAACAGGAAAAGGAAACTCTCCCCCACAACATCCTGTATGACCAGTGTATGTGTGAATAGATATTTTCAGAAACTGCGCCCGGGGTTTTTGAGTCTGTTTTTTTTGTGCCTCAAGCTGGTAAAATGTCAAATTTCAGTGCCTCATATTTTTTGATTCCAAAGTGTCTGTGTCCCACTTTTTGCGTGTCCTCGATGATGCGGTGGCTGGGACAGACGTTCAGACAGATCTGTTTGTCATTTGTCACACTTGTGACATATGTCTGTCTGCTGCTCTGCTTGTTTGTTATTTCAGTCACACCACTTCATATCTGAGCTATAAAAACCGCTTGAGACAATTCAGACGAGAGCTGGTTTCCTCAACAACCAGTCTCTCTTTTCCCCTCGTTTGAAGAGCCCTATGTACGGCCTGTTTCCCTTTTAAGTCGTGCAGTCATCTGATGGTCAGAGTGTTTGCTCCCAGACATCCTGAGTCACTTATGATGCCGGTTCCTTTCTGTGGGAAAGCTTGACCGTGTGCGCCATGCTCAAGCGTTCATTGCTCATAAACAGTAGGAGCACAGCTTGCGATGTAAAATAAACTGGCTGCCACAACATGTCGTCGCTACCGTTAATTGGTGCGAAAACAAAAACCGCACTGCGAGATGAAAGGCCCAGAAAAGGTCACAGAACCGCTCTCCTGGTACGCTGCCACCGTCACTTTGAAAGATAACCCCAAGACGCTTTCTTGTTTTATGAGTTTTACCGCTGGAGGGCTGCCTTCTGACACTTCGGTTCATCTGTGGGACGGAGCGGTGATGGAGAGCCTGTCACAAAGCTGGTGTTACCGCCAGGAGAAAGAAGCAAAGAAATACTGCGCCGGGCCACACCAAGCTTCATCCAAAGCTGGAAATAAACCTTTAAAGGTTGCTGTTGAGAAGAAAAACTCAAACTGTAAGATCATATTTATAGTTCAGCTTTTTGCGCTCTTGATGGGTTTAATAGGATGGCTGATGTCATGGGGTGAAGTAGAGCAGTGTCTGGGGTGGTCATTGTCTATAAATACACTCTGTGTGTTGCTCCACTCTCTTTCCACAAGCTCACAAACAGTTACAACCTTTTCACCTCCAGCATTTACAGCCGTTTGATTAGTGTGTCTATTTCACATCCTCCTCGAGTGTCTGCCCTGCACCATCTATCTGCATTCCTCCCCTGCGAGTTTCTGTCTCTCTCTCTCTCTCTGTCAGGCGCACAGACGTGGGTCTATTTGCTTGAATTTCTCATTTCCTGTTTGGGGCGTGTACTGATCCCTTGTTCTCGTGCCCAGCACACATCAAACACTCTGTGCTATTGAAAATGAAAAAGAAGAGATAGAAAGGAGGATACACAGAAGGCATATAAATGAGGAGACTGATGGCAAAAGAAGATGTGAATGGGGAGCGGGGTGTGGAGAGAATCCAGTGGAAGACAGTGGAAATCCTGACTGATGACAGACAGTAGAAATAAAAGAGAGGAAAATGAAACATTTGCAGAAAATACTCAGAAGTTATCGCACTATCTCAGGCTGTGGCCGAATAAGGCCGAATGTGATCCAAACTATGAGATCATGCTACAAAATCGTTTTTCAAACTAATCTCATTTTGAAGGAATCTGGGCTGCTTACACTTCCCGTGGCAGTTTGTTTTTATTTATTGAAATTATCTGTTTAGGCGGTCATTTTATACATTTGTTTTAACAAGGCTGTGGTGCCAGTGGATCAGGGGGGGGGGAGCTGGGTATAAGCCATTAAAAAAACAGTCCCATAGTCTACGGCATATTTCCATTGGTAGGAATGCATTCCATTCAGGCTGTGTGTGGGCTTACACACCAGTATGGAGCAGTGGTTTTAGTGGCTAATGTAGCTACCCCCATTGTATTAGTCCTCAAGTCTAAACTGCCTGTTTAAATTTGTAAAAGTCTGTTTTACTGGAAAAAAGGAAAACCATTAACTTCGTTTTTTTCTGTTTAGAGTAATGAATGAAACAGGATGAACAGTTTAGTCAATTAGACCCATTTAAAGGCTTTTCTTTTTCAGCTGTATTTAATGATCACTTTCAGTCATGGAACAAAAGCCAACGGCACAGCTCTGTTTTGGTATCATACATTGTTATCTAATGTACTAAGTAAAAGGTAAAGGGATTTGAGCTTTTTACACTGCATGTCACACTCACCCTTTCACACACATTCACACACTGATAGCAGGAGCTTCAATGTAAAGTGACCATCAGTATTAACTTGTCACGTTCATACATCTTGCCCCAGGACTGCAGGAGCTGGAGATCAAACGCCTGATCGTGTGGTTAAGAGATGACTGACTGCACCACTGACTCGCCCCCAAACAATTCAAAGCAGAGCTGAAGCCTTTTGGTCACTATGTCTATTAAGGTTTTATTGAAAAGCGTAATAGTTTCCAGGAACATGTGTTTGAATACATATTTTTGACTAAACTTTACGAAAAAAAAAAGTTATTTAAAGGATAGAGTCAGTATTTTTTTCCAAATAAATGAAAAATGGAGATATATAAAAGTAATGCCTGTCAATCTATATTAGGGTTGTAGTACTTGGCCTCAAGATTCTGGTCTCGGGTATGTCTGGGTCTCGGTTAGTGTGGTCTGGACTTTGGCACTAATCATTACTTCTGGGCCTTAGTACATGTGTGGTGGTGACTGTGTCTGCAGAGATCCCGTCCTCTGCCTGGATTTTGACGTCTTGGTTGACTCTGGACGTGTGTCGATGTGTTTCCTCCAGCCAATGAGACAGCGTGCAGGTGAGTGTGGGTGTGGATACAATTCAGCCATTACACGCCATCCAAAACAGTCAATATGGTGGACACGGACCAAGGTGTGTGAGAAAATGTAATAACTGTGAGGCGACACGCCACGTTGAGAAAGCTGGCTTCAAAACAGGGAGAGGCAGAAGGGAGGTCAAACACCTGTGGTTAGCTTGTGCTAGCTTGCTATCATTAAAAGAAAATGCAATAGTCTCAGGCAGCTTGCAGTGATGGTTCAAGCAGTGAATGTAAACGCTAACCCTGGCTGCGTTTGGTGTGAGTTTCTAGTGGCGAGCCCGGGAGGGGAGCGTTGACTCTGACTCTACTTTTAATCAGTTGAGATGGTCATCCAGAATGTTTTGAAACTTCATCAGACTGCAGCTGGTTTTTACTGCAGGCACTGAACGTAACAGTCGGTTATGTTTTTTTTTGAAGCCTTACACGTCATTAAAACAGATGCTCAACAAACTATAACACAATAGCTTTCTTTACACCCTCCCGTCCTGTCACCTAACCACTACGCTTACAAGTCCAAGAATCACTGGAGGATTTAATGTGGAAAGGAAGAGTTTTCAGGCAGGTATGCATCACAGACTTTTTCCATTCATATGAAATTTCCAACTCCTCACTCTCCCTGTAGCGTAAATAATTTAGGTGAACATGTGATGTGTCATTTCAGGACGCTGCATGACGGCTACACGAATCAACAGGAGTTTCTGCCACGGCGTGGAGGAGAGATGTTGTAACGCTGTTGCATAAAGTGAGCAATCCCTGCGTTCTGCTCATGATTCAAAGAGACTACTGGCCATAAAAAAGGCAGACTTACAAAGGAACCAAATGTCTAAATCAGCTATTAGCAAGACGGACGGAAATAAGAAATGAGAGGACTCGAGAATCTCAAAAGGATGAGCTTTTTTATCTTTAATTTAACTTGAAGTTTTTTCACCCTGCCCACTAGAAAAACACATGGTTTAAATAAGTGCTACCCCCCGCAGACCCCCTGAAGCCATGCTCTCATTAGTGAATTATTTGGATAGAGTGGAGTATTGGGGGGGGACAAGACTGTTGCTATTTCAGCTTCAACAAATACTGGCAATGTCTGACATGATAGTTAAACGGGTGGAGTCAAAGGGGGGGTTGTTCAAAACACTCACTACCCAGGGGTCTTACATGCTACATGACGATAAATAAAGGGTTCTGCATGAGGCCTATGTAACATATACTCCACGCACTCTCAGGCAACATCATTCATTGGCTTGCGACCCTGGAATGTCACTCACATTCTCCCTGACCTTCATCCGTCTCTTTTCCTGGTCGCTCGTATATCTCTCTGCTCTTCTATTCGTGTTTGTTTTAACTTTCTCAGGACCCCTCCAAAGCCCACGCTCATGCATCGTACACCCAAGAGGACAGCAATTTCCCTCTATCCTCCCAACAAGCCAGATTTTCTCTCTTACCTCTCTCCCTCCCACTCTGTCTCTCCCACTCACTGTCTGCGTTTACTCTCATGTGGGGCTGAGGCTGTAACGTCAGCGCGTTCGCAGTCAAGTCTTGTTGTGGGTATTTTTCCCCCGCTCCCTCAAGCGGCACCAGTAAAACCATCACAGAACTAGACGTGTTATTGCTCAGAGATAAAGTCGAGTCATAGATTATCTTGCTGAGAGAAAGTGAACTCACACTCTGGAGTAAGTGTTCAGCAGGGGTCAGGGTGAGTCACCCGACTGCTTGGCCTCTTACTCTTCACTGCGGGATATCGCTTGTGAGTCAGGGCAGCAGACTGGACTGGGCTGTATCCTCTGTGTCACAAGCTTTCTTCAGTCTCCTTTTTTTGTTGAACTTCTAACCTAAACCACCTAAAACCCAAACACACCAAACCACAAACCTACATCTCCATTCTGGTTGACTTTTCCTTTCTACCACACGAGACAGATGTCCCTCTCCTGACTTCACTGATCCACAGCACCTCAAAGATTATAGACAGCGTGGACTTTTAAGCAAAGGGTTCAGCTTTGATGTGCTTGCGTGATGTTTTTGCAAACCACTTATTTGAGGCTGGGGGTGTGTCAGACTCAGATGCCTTGTGTGGGTGAGTAAAGTTGTGAATATGTGCACCTGTGTCATATTTGTCCCTTCATCGCCATAGCTGTGGTTGTCGGATGCTGACAGTTCAGATGGCAGGAAACTTCGTCGCAACATCCCTCAAGCATCGAGGCATCTGGAAGAAAGCAAAATGGAGTTGTGAGTGAGGCAGTACTTTTGTGAAACATGAGCCTGCAATTTGATTAATTTGAATGTGATTTCAGGTTTAGTCAGAGAGGTAGAGACTTAATGACAGGCTATTGCTAAATAGTAGTAATAATAAAGTCATTATTCCTGACAATCCAGGGGAAATTATTTCCCCTGTGAATCATTAATTGAATCTCCATCTAATAATTTGGTTGTAATACATTACTCACTCGCTGAACATTTTCTGGTTAACCTCATATGAACAATGCTACCTCCATCAGCAGTCTTACAGCCGCCCTCAAACAGTAGGCCTACTTATTGAGTTTCATTGAATGTCTACACTGACCTCTGCTGGGGGCAGAGAAACACATCTTTTTCCTAATATGTATTTCCTTCTTTTGGCACGTTATTGTCAATGGAGAGCTATTAATGTTAATGGACAGAAAAACACAAAACGTGGCCACCATAAATCTGAAAAACCCTCTAAAAACACTCAGTTTCCATGACAACACACCAACACGAGTGAATTGGGTTTAGCCTGGATTGTCAGAATCATGAAACACGGGACGTGATGAAAAACTGTCCACTGTGTCAATAGGTGGTTCACCGAGCTGTATCTCAGACGTGGGACAGATGTCAATCTAGGGACACATCATAATCAGTGGTGTACCTTTGAATAGGGGGGTTTCGGCCTTTCAGCCAAAAAGAGGAAAGACGACTCATCCAAGCATACATTGAGTCAAGTCAAATCAAGTTTATATAGCACATTTAAAAACAGCTTCAGCTGACCAAAGTGCTTTACATGCACAACAAACAGATACTTACCTAGACTAGAAATAGTCAGGGACTCAAATTACCAAAAGGGTAAGAAACAACCATTCTTATAAATAAGACTCATAAGATCAGGGACCCATAAGAAAGAGTCAGGGACCCATAAGAAAGAATCAGGGACCCCCATAAGAAAGAGTCAGGGACCCATGATAGTAGGCCTATTGTGGATTTGCCTTTGTATGAATTCAGGCACGTTTAAGCTAATTTTGTGTCTAATATTATTGCCTCGTTAATGTATCTTTAAATTTAAATGCATGTTGTGGTAATTTTAAAAATAATTACTGAATTAGTTACTGCTCAAACCATTAACTTTTCATTTAAATATTTTAATATGTGTTTGTTTTCTCTGAATCATTGAGGTTATTTAATTTTGTATAAATTTAACTCAGAAATGAATCTGGAGTGATTACGGATGAAACGACTTTGCGACCTTGCTTTACGACAGTCTAGTCAATGGCGTGCGAGTCGAAGTTACGGCAGTGAGAAAAAGATGGCGGAGGGAGGTAATGATGCAGAGCTGCTGAAGGAGAAGGCGAATAAGTACTTTAAAGGTAATATGACACACCTGGCAAGCCAATCGCTTGATTCAGCTGCTGAGCAGAGATAAATGTGAGTCTGTTGATTACGGCAGCGACACGCACGTGTTCGCTATTGCGAGCCGGTTGCTAAGGCTAGGCTAGGCTAACAGTGCTAACTGCAAACCTCATTCATTGGATTAGAGGGACAGCTAGCTAGCAGCTACAACATCAACAGCATTGATGTAACGCATGCCGTCACGCGTGTTGACTCAAACGTGTTAATAATCCCACTCTATCTCGGTTTTTACTCCTCAGTTATATCGTGTTTGTACTTGTGTTTTGGTGACGTAAAGCAGTCCTGTCGTGCGGTGTTAATGAGCTTTGATTTAAGTCTCCTGTGAGAGAGCGAGCACATGATGGCAGCAAGATAAAGAATCACCTCATCATATCCTGATAAAGTCTTTACTGTTTGGATTGATGAGCTTTTTGATCCTGTTAGATCTGTATCTCTCTCTTCTTCCTTCAATGACACATTTATTATTTAAATGGAGACTGAACTTCATGTTAAACGTGTAAATATGACAGATTATAGGATCATTTCCCTTTGGCAGGTTGGTGGTAAATAAATAATGACAAAACTACATTTACTGTTCATTAGTGAACAGAGACATTATCATGCACTACCAGTCAGTTATAGAATAAAAAGCCTTTAATGTTATGAAACAGAAGTGCAACAAAATTATTTGGCTAATTATTGTTAAATTATTTAACACTACAACTCTCACTGATTTTAAATCTTCATCACACACAGTAAACCAACTTAAACAATCTGTAACACAAGTACTAGGGAACTATTAAATGATAATATCGTATTTATATATATATATATATATATCTCATAACACAGGAAGAGCAAGAGACCTGCTGTGTCATGTCACACTGCTCAGGCGTTTGTGAAGGATACAATGTGCATGCACTCCTTTAAGAACAGTGTTAAAGAGTGTCTATTAACACACACACACACACACACACACACATACTTTTGTAGTAGCATTCATTGGTTTCATTTTACGATCAATAAGAAAAACGTTATCTGAATGTTGTGTCACAAACAAACATCCAGTGAGCAGTGAAGGGTCTGAAACAGAGAAAACAGTTTTTCCTTCATAACCTTAAAAAGTCCCTGGACTCAGGTCTTGGATTTTATTTTCAGGCTGACGCTCTAATCGACATTCCCTGTTTCATGTGACTTTTTTCTTTCTTCCAGACAAAGACTATGACAATGCGATCAAGTACTACTCAGAGGCCTTGGAGGTCAATCCCTCCAATGCCATCTACTACAGCAACCGGAGCCTGGCGTACCTGCGCACAGAGTGCTATGGCTACGCCCTGGCTGATGCCACCAAGGCCCTGGAGATAGACAAGAACTACATCAAGGGATATTACCGCCGTGCCACCTCCAACATGGCACTGGGCAAGTTCAAGGCTGCGCTTAAAGACTACGAGACTGTAAGTACTGAAACATCTCTCTCACACACACACCTTTAACTGCCGTTTGGTCAAAGGTCGAGAAAACACCGACACATTAGGTTTGTCTACAAAAAGAAATGCTCTCCTATTTCATCTGCTGGTGTGAGTTATAGTCTGGCTCTTAATGTTGCCTTACAGCCCAACACTGAGGTCGTCCTTTAATCCTGAATCCATGAAGCCAATCACATCAAAAGTGAAGGCTTTCATAGCACGGTTAATTTGATGTCTGTTGTTCTCTTCTCATTAAACACAACTGAAAAACACCACGTGGCCGTGGCAGCTGAGCGCTCTACAGCTCACCTACAGAGAGAGCAATTTATTTATTATTATCATTATTATTAATATTATTATTATTATTAGGATGACAGATGAGGAACACTGATCCTTACAAATTCTGAGCTGAACACTTTTGTATTTATAGACTGCTGCAGCAAAATAATTTAAAACACTAAAAAAGTCATCACACTTTGTGTTATAAGTGGCGTCTTGTTCTTTGCAGCTGCTCTACGTATATTTCCCTGTGTGTGCCTGAATGCTGGTTGATGATTAACCAGGGATGTAACCCTTCTCATTCTCCGCTCTGCTGACACAGGTAGTGAGAGTTCGACCGAATGACAAGGACGCGAGGATGAAGTATCAAGAATGTAACAAGATCGTGAAGCAGAAGGCTTTCGAGAGAGCCATAGCCAGCGATGAGATAAAGAAGTCTGTCGTCGACTCTCTGGACATTGAAAACATGAGTACGTTTCTTCTCCCAACTACTCGAACAATATCTGAACTCGCAATCTAAAAGTTTCACCAGAAATGAAAGTGGATTTGTTTTTGCAGCGATTGAGGATGACTACGTAGGCCCCAAGCTTGAAGACGGGAAGGTGACGTTGGCGTTCATGAAGGAGATGATGGAGTGGTTTAAAGAGCAGAAGAAACTACACAGAAAGTGTGCTTATCAGGTGAATACATGAAACACTCGCGCGTAAGAAAACTGACACCTTTTACCTGTCGTTTCTATAAAACTTGAGTCTTCTCTTTCAGATTTTGGTGCAAGCTAAAGACCTTTTATCGAAACTGCCCAGTCTGGTGGAAATACAGTTGAAAGAGGTGAGAAATGAGCAGAAAAAGGACTTGAAGTTTGGGTTATGTGAGATTCACTGACTTCTCTTTTTCTTTGGTAACCCTCTTTTTTTATTTTTTTATTTCCTGCAACAGACAGAAAAAATAACCATTTGTGGTGACACTCACGGGCAATACTACGACCTCCTCAACATCTTCCAGCTGAACGGATTACCCTCCGAGACCAACCCTTATGTATCCTTTCAGTGTGCTTTTAGATTAGTGCGGTCATCCTCTTAGCTTTTGAGCTTTTCCTACCTAAAGCGGCGTGTGTGTGTGTCATTCTGCTTAACCGCTGAATCCAGCTGTTCAACGGAGACTTTGTGGACCGCGGCTCTTTCTCTCTTGAGGTCATTCTCATCCTCTTTGGCTTCAAGCTGCTCTACCCCAACGACTTCCACTTGCTTCGAGGTGAGAGCTTGTTCACGAGTGTGTGTGTGTGGGTGTGTGAATGTGGTGGGCACACGTCGTATCAAGGTGTCACATGTCAACTGTTGTCTTAAAGCGAAGAAGAGTTTCTTTCAGGTTCACGTGTCATTTGGTTTCTACTGTTTCATTGACAGAATCTTTGTGTCTACAGGAAACCATGAGACCGACAACATGAACCAGATGTATGGATTTGAAGGGGAAGTCAAAGCCAAGTTCACAGCCCAGATGTTCCAGCTGTTCAGCGAGGTCTTCCAGTGGCTGCCTCTAGCACAATGTATCAACAAGAAAGTACTGGTAAGCAGTTCAGCCCTGGAGGCTGGAGACAGTCACAGGACCATGCAAGTCAGCGCCAGCCTTTGTGTGATTCAGAGAAGTCTGAGACGGAGTGGACGGTTTGTGTATCAATTCAAATTCAAAAAACTTTATTTGTCCCCGGGTGGAGGGCAATTCAAGGAACACGCTGAGAGAGGCTTTATACAGGAGAAACTTTCTCAAGTTGTGCTTATTAACAATCAGCGTGTTCAAAATGTGTGTTTGAGACGATGCAACTTGTGTTGGGTTATCTTATCTTGCATTTCCTTTTTCTACTCTGGACTAAAAGCCTCTTTACCAAAGCAAAGTAATGGTACGATTCTGTTTGTTAGGTTATGCACGGTGGACTGTTCAGTGAAGATGGTGTCACCTTGGATGACCTCAGGAAGATTGAGAGAAACAGACAGCCTCCGGACTCGGGTAAGTTTGAACCTTGAACACACCGTGAATACAAGATGGCTGTGAGAAAAGGTTCTTTTCTAAACTCTGCTCCCTGACAGGTCCCATGTGCGATCTCCTCTGGTCAGATCCTCAGCCTCAGGTCGGCTTTTCCCCCCTCCATCCAGTCTCATTTATTAAAGCATCCAGTTGTTTATGTCGCAGAAGCATTCAGTCCCCTTTTTTAAAATTGGCATCTCTTTCCTTCTCCGTCAAAAACAGAACGGTCGGTCAATCAGCAAGCGAGGAGTGAGCTGTCAGTTTGGGCCGGACGTGACGGAGCGCTTCCTTAAAGAGAACAAGCTGGACTTCATCGTGCGGAGTCATGAGGTGAAAGCTGAGGGCTACGAGGTCACTCACTCAGGGAAGTGCATCACCGTGTTCTCAGCACCCAACTACTGGTACGTGGTGGTGATGATGTCGGCCGTCCGCAGAGTGTCGAGTCAGCTGATATTTGAAGCGCTCACTTTAACGGTTGTTGTCCTCTGCCTTCCTACAGTGATCAGATGGGAAACAAAGGAGCTTATATCCACCTCAGGGGATCAGACCTTAAGCCAGAATTTCACCAGTTCACTGCTGTGGTCAGTATCCTCTACTCAGGAAATATTATTGGAATTCATATTATAAATTATTAGAACTAGATTTTAAACATTCACAAAGGCAGCCCTGACATTTTTTTTTTAATCTTGATCTAATTGTTTTCATCCCGCTGTTCTTGTTTTGTTTTTGTTTTTTTACAGCCTCATCCGAATGTCAAGCCCATGGCGTACGCCAACACGCTAATGCAGTTGGGGATGATGTAGAGGCCACGCTGAACCTGTCTGAGACACTGACGACCTCCCGTCTGACCTGAACCATCCCAGCCACCTCACTCCCTCCAGCGCTCGGACATGCTGTCGTTCATGCTTGGTCCTAAGGGATCCCTCTCCATGACAAACCTCCACCTCGTTTGTACGCAGAAAACACGCGGTGTAGTTCAGATGGGAAGAAATCACTTAACACCTGCCCATCGCAGAACTGCGTTCATTCTTTCATTTTATCAGTTAAACTGGAAGTCTCCTTCTCCGTTGTCCATCGACCAACTTATATGTTCAAGCACTTAGTAAAGAAACCAACCCATGAGAGGTTCAGATGATACCTTGGAGCTGTTTGGTTCTTTAGTATGTGATGTTCTCAGCAGACAGGATCACATAGGTGGTATCTACCAAAGATCTGTAATGATTGTTCAGTTTTTACAAGCAGCATCTTGTGACTCTGAAACTCGGCCTGTGTACACGGCGAGAGAAATAAACTGGGTGAAGAGCGGTCAGTGTTTCCAAACCTTCCTTACAGTATGTCAGTTTATTTCCCACTTCACAGGCATTCAAAGTAGAATAACCCCAGCCTCTTCAGATAATAGATTGTGTCTTCTGGGTACACTTTAAACGGTGCTGTTTGCCATTAGTAGTGTATTTAGTCCGTTCAGTCATGAAGCTGGTGACGTTTATTTTGCACTGCTTCCTCTTAAGGAAGATACTGCTGCTCTCCATGTTTTCATCCCTGACCTTCATCGTGCCACTCACCTGGCAGATCCCGCACAGTCTACTCTCCAAACACTGACGGCACTGTAGTCACGATTATCGTTCAATACCCGGTGATTATTACCCCGATATGTGGATTTCTTCAAGTACACAAAACGTCCAAAATGCAACCCTGTCTTGAAACGCACAGCTGCATTGTCCAACGGCCCTCAACTTTTTAGATAAAGAAGTACACGTATGTGTATGTATATATACTGTATCATTTAAAGATTCCGTGTTATGTTTGGAAAAAAATATTGAATAAAAAAATGAAGTCCAGTCATTTCAGGAACAAGCTGTTTTCTTTATTCGTGCTGTTTATTTGGTTTCTGTTTAAACAGTATTATGTAGATGGTAATTAAATATATTGCATTCATGGTGGTACAAAATGTTAACTGTAAGAATAAATGGCTTTTTTTCATCTTTTATTAATTGAAATGTACAAAGCACAACAATTTCTCCCTTTGTTTTAAACTGAAGCATTTTTTTCTTTATATTCATACAAATGTACAAACTAAGGTAAAGACCACCTCCTTGAATAAACAGACATCACTTAATCAAAATATTAAGATGATTTTCATGACTTTAAAATACCCAAGTGAACATTGAGCATAATTTCTATTTGATTAAAAATGAATACTACTCTGATCTATGACAGATTTATAACTGTTTTGCTTTAATACCATTTAATGAAATGTTTCCAGAACAACTGAAGAACAATAATACAAATAATTCAAAGAGACTCGTGAATTTATTTGATCACCTTTTATCAAGAAAATGAATTCAATCTATCACAGGTGAGAAAAGACTGGAGGGGGATGAATTGGGTAAAGAAGACAAGACAAGTCAAAAATCATAATTACGACAAATAGTTTTATCCATCCAGTCCCTATATGTTATAGTTTTTTTTTTAAATAAAGGATTATTATGGGATAACAAGTTCTGACATTTCTTAAACAACAATAGATGCAGTATGTACACCTCTAGAAATGCTCTCCATTTAACATTAGACAACAAGAGAAGAACGACACTGAATCTGTGATCCCTGGTAATGAAGAAGGCAGCGACACCGAAACCATTTAGTCTCAAAAAGTTATTCATATAACGCCATTAAAGCCACGTGCACCGACGGCTTCTTCCCGCAAGAATAAAAAGTCGCGTCTCCATGACGTCACGCGCCTAAACAGCTGATCGCCAGTCGTCAACTATGCGCCGCGGGTTGACAACACAGCACGAGTTTCACCTTGTTGTGAACACAGTTGGACACGAAGACGTCGTCTTCTTCTTCATCAACAACAACAACAGAAGAAGTGTGAGATGCCGAAGTACTGCTCGGTGCTGAACTGCAGGAATGACTCCGGGATCGGACAGGAGAGGAAAAGCTTCTACAAGTGAGCTTCTTCTCTTTTTTAAACTCTTTGAGCTGCCGGACGCGTCATCTAACCTGCTGCAGCTTGTTTCTGTTTGATGAGTCACTCTTAATCTTTCAGGACTTTTTTAAAAAACGTTTTGTGTGTCAGAAATGAATCATTAATATATCTGAATCATGTCTAAGCTCTTACCATGACCTTAAAAGTTTGATTTGTCCAACATTTACAGTCATCTTATTTGTGACCTTTGAGCCAGTCTGGGCTCTGATTGGTTTGTCGATGCGAACCAGTCTGCTTAAAAGCTAATGCATCTACTTGATGTGTGTTATTGAGTGTGTGTTGGTGTTGTGTGGAGGTCATCCTGTTGAGAAGGGATTCAGATATCCGAGTTAAAGATATAAGGGACGCTCAATGTGATGCATTTCTCCAAACTAGAACCTCAACAATGCACACGTGGTTTAAAGAAAAAAAAAAAAAACATTGTGTACTGTCACATTCAACAGCCTCACGAGGAAAGTAACTGTCACTTTGAAAATGATAGATCCTGCACACTCCTGTTGCTCCACGTGACCAATTTATTAGAAAACAAAATCACTACTATATGCGGAGTCCACACAGTCGATCAGTTACCTGATCATTGAAGAAACCTAGCTTGAAGAAATGACCATGAAAGTCTAAGTTACTATCATTGGAACGATCACAGGCTGCGTCCTCTGTCTGTATTTCTCTCTCTCTCTCTTCTCGTCTCACGTCTGTTTTTGTCCTGTCGTCGAGGTTCCCCCTGCAGGACCCGCTGCGTCTGCAGCAGTGGCTGAGGAACATGGCGCGTGAGAACTGGACTCCCTCTCGACACCAGTATATATGCCACGAACATTTTGCGCCGTCGTGCTTCAAGGTGCGTTGGGGAATACGTTACCTCGAGAGCGACGCTGTGCCAACAGTCTTCCCAGATGCCGAGGTAAAAACACACCTAAACCTACCATTTGTCTTTATTTGAAATGTACCGAAAAATAAGATCAGCTCTCGTCAAACCAAATGAGAACTTCAACAACGAGTCATGGAAGCATAAATGTTTATTTACGACCTGATCGATCATGATGTTGATCAGCACCAACACATCACTGTCCTGTGCGTGTTTTAATCTCTCCTGTTTAATGTTGAGAGAATTGTTCTTTTAAAGTCTGCAACAATAAGATGTCTGTAGGAAAGTGTTTGCGTTTCCATGGTAACTCAGAGCTAAACTAAAAAACGTTGTCATGCTGCTTTTGATAAACACAAGCCGACCCTTCTCCTAGAAACGGAAGGCGACGGACGCCTGTGAGGAGAAGCCGAAACGCTTTCGAGCTGACGACGTTCAGAGCGTGACGGCATCAGATGACAGGACGCCGGCCGTGGACGCTGCAGAGATGGAAAGTACTTTGCACACCCTGCACCTGTATGAGATCACCGTCGACCAATCGCAACAGAGAGAAGCCAGCCTGGTGGAGACGAGTGACGTTGGAGAACCGCACTGCTCTTTCCAGACGGAACCGGTGAACCCATTTCAAATGGAGGCACATTTCCCTTTAAC
This sequence comes from Symphodus melops, assembly GCF_947650265.1. Classification (NCBI taxonomy): domain Eukaryota; kingdom Metazoa; phylum Chordata; class Actinopteri; order Labriformes; family Labridae; genus Symphodus; species Symphodus melops. Next base: position 2,649,328 of record NC_136700.1, on the reverse strand, counting down.
TTTGTTCCAGACGGTCGATGATCTGAGTAACGGTGGAGAGAGCACAGAGGTGGTGCTGATGTCTGAAGGTCCCGCCGCTGAAGGCCAAGACGAGCTCGTGAATGGAATGACCATATTAACGCAGGGTCACGGGCCGGCCGTGAACGACGCCACACTTTACCATGCAGAAGAGACCGTGGCCTCTCTCGGTGTTCAGGATGTGTCTCGTACCGCCGACGAGTTCACGGACGTCCACGAAGCCGGTGAAGCTCAAGTCATCGCCTACTTCGAGAGGATACCGAACGTCTTCCCCGGCGAAGCTCCCGCACGCTTCGCCCTCTCGCCTCAAACGGTGCTGTCGTCGGCGCTGAGCTCCAAACCCATCGCGTCTACTCTGCCGATTGTGTCCAAACACACGCCATCCTCCCCCGAGTCCCTCGTCCTCACGGTGCAAAGGCTGGACACGGAGGAGGGGGACGACGGCCAATCAGAGGAGGACAGCGGAGAACTGCAGGATCACCAGCTGGAGGAGCACTGGTGAGGACACGTCTTTGTTTTCACTCTGTCTCTCTCTCTTTCCTGTGACAGCTTTTACAACGTGTTCTTATTCTGTCTCACAGCTACCACAAGAACAGTTTGAGTAAGGAGCAGCTCGAGGCCATCGTGGTGGAGCTGCAGAAGAAAGTGAAAGTGCTGCAGCAGCGACACCGCCGACACCTGGAGAAACTCATGGGACTGGAGAACACGGTCAGCCAGCTGAGACAGAGTAACCTGATGAATGAAGAGCGACTGCAGCTGCTCGAGAGGGTGACAACACGCTTTTATTATGTCATGAAAAAACCCCAATTTATTTTCTATTTTCAGGCTTTTTGTTGGAGGTGAATTTGAATGATTTATTGGAAGATCAGTGTTTTTGTTAACATATTGAATCAACCTTGATTCAGTGTTTTTTTTTAAAACTTTGTCAAACGGTGTTTTTGTCTTTATCGTTGTCTCCTCTCTCTCTCAGGCTTACATCCAGACCAGCGCTGCAGTGTCGGACGCAGGTGAGACTGTGGCCATCATCTACGAAGAAGAAGACGGTTCATTCTTGTACGCACCACTGGACAACACATGTGGAAAGCTGTGAGGCCCAACAGACTGTTTGCACGCCGTGACAAAAAGGACACAGCGTGTGCTGTTAAAAAAACAAAAAACCCTACCTGATCTTTGTTTTTGTTTTCTTAAGCCTAATGTTGTTCGATCTGCTGTGAAGTTTGCACAAACATGAAATTGTAAGAGCCTATGGGACAATGTGGAATGAGCTTATTATGATTATTTTCATTTTCCCCTTCCTTCTCGTCTCCAACCACTTTGATTTGAATGTATTTTTGTTAAGAATAATGAAATAAAAACAACTTCCACTGAGTCCTCTGCTTAATCTCTGTTATATATGTACTTAGTATGTATATATATGTACTGATGGCAAGATTAAAGAAAACGAGTTAACACCATAAACCGTTAAACACTGTTCATACATCACCAGTGTGAGTGTTAGTTAAGGGAACCTACTTTTTTTTTTAATGGAAGTATTTAGGAAATTAATTAATTCAATTCACATTTTCAAAGTTTTAAGATAAATCTCTTCAGAGCAAACGGGTTGTGCACTCCTGTTCATACTGCCCCCTTGTGGGCAGGTTTACAAAGGCAAGCTTACAAAAGTATCTTCATGAGGATACTATAAATGCTAAAAGAAACAATCTCGATGGACTAGTGAAAGTGGACTTTTTTTATACATATAAAGTGGGAGTTGACCCTCTTGTGAAAGTGGATTTTTTTTTTTTTTTTTATAAAGTGGGAGTTGTGAAAAACGTGACAAATCTATCTGCCTCTGAAAGGATTTTCACACATCCCCATTATGATCCTGCTGCTGAAACATCTGCTCTGTGCGATCATCCCTCTCTGTGGAGACACTGGTGCTGCTGTGTTTTACATCGTACTTCTATCTGTTTAAAGGACTCCTGAATCTGTCAAAGACCATGAAGATGATGAATAAAAAAAAGTGTTTTGTCCAATCCCCTCGTCCCCTAAAAAAGGCTGAACCCTCTACTGAAATGTTTAGTAGAAACTATGGTTAGAAAGTCTCGGTTTAAAATGAAGCTCAGACAGTAGAGGATTTTAATTTCTATTTGTAATTACAAGTTTTCCTTTTGACCACATGGGGGCAGCAGGACTGTTTTTCTCCTGCTGATTCTTTGTGAAAACACTTTAATGTGTGACCGCAATTTTCTTTTCTTCTTCAAAGTCAACTTTTCTTTAATGTTAGGTGTGTCATCCATGTTATCTAAACTATGTGTTGAGTGTGTGTCTTTATGAGCCAGTGATCGTATGTTAACCTAACCTCCTCTCTCTTTTAGTTAGTATTAATGCTTTTTACCGGACACATTGTATTGAGAAACAGAAAAAAGTGATGAGTATGAGTTTTTATTTATTTTAATATTTTATCTCTGCTGGAATGAAAGGGAGGGTACCATGTTACTAGTTTATCAGAAGGTAGGTTAGTTCAAGTGCCTCACCTATGAGCTCATAGGATGATGGTCCACACACACACACACACACACACACACGCATGCAAATATTTGTGATAAGCTCAGAGATCTGCTTTGACCCAGGTCAGCTGGCCTGCCTGAATTTTTTCCTCTTCACCATTGATGTTGAAACATGTAGATTTTTTTTAACCTTTCAGTCACATACATACTTTTTAAAATGTTATTTGCTCCATGAGAAGGAAAAAGATACAGGAAAGATGTGTGTGTGTGTGTGTGTGTGTGTGTGTGTGGGGGGGGGGGGGGGGGGGGGGGGGGGGGCATGGATCTATAAACAGATTTGGACCCAAATTTGTGATTTATAGGTCAAAACAATCGTCTTTCTTCATAGAACAAGGAGTTAGTACGGTGCCCCTGAAGGCTCAGGTTAGTGAATTAAAGCGTGTTAATGGATGAGAATCGTGTGTACTGATTAGTAAACTGTGGGATTACATATGAAGCCTCCATGGGCTTCATATGAGCTGCACAGAAATGTCATTTTTGGTTTCGACAGCAAAACTGCTTTTTTCATGCCGAGCCCCTTTAAAAGTGAAACACCTGCAGTGTTGGTGAAGACAGTGTGTTTATTCTGAACAACACAAACACCTTGAATGACTCTACGATGCAGGGATCTCTCTGAATCGAGTTCTTTGTGGCTCCGCCGTGGTCTAGATGTGGATTTAGATTTCTTGCCGTTGCAGGTAAACGCTCTCAGTGGGTTTCCGTTCCCACTGAGTGGACACAGGGAGCCTGTGTTATTCTCAGGGAGGGTGGGGGTGGGAGGTTGCTTTCTCTTTTCTGACTTCAGGTGCCCTTCACATTCCCCAGTATCGGTCATGTGACCAGAGTTTGGCCAGAGCCAGCAGAGCCTGACCGCAGAGACTCCCAGAATGCATTTTTTTTTTGTTTTTTTTAGCTTTTTAATGAAATTCAGTTTCATCACAACCTCAGGGCCGTTTGCTTCACCGGGCTGAGTGTGTTTCATAGTTTTGTTGGTTGTTCTGTATTGACGACTCCTCACACTCACACTTTGAATATTTAGGATTAAAGGGAAGTGTTTTCATTGACACAATACCACTGAGAACAAGAACCCTGTTGGTCTTCGTGTCTGAGATTATCTGAGACGACTTATCGTCGTAAGAATCAATCATTAGCTCTGCCGTGACCAAACACGCCTGAGGCTGTGAGAGAAGTGACTGGAACGGCACACAGGAAGTCTGCTCACTGTGAAACAAGCCGTGTGGTCATGATGCTCCACCACAGCTCAGAGGACTGAGCTCCCTTCATTTTCTCCATGTCGTTGTTTGTGCTCAGTCATGATTTGGATAATATCTGTATGTGATGCCCTAAAGAGGTTTGTTACCAGTAGAAACATTTAAATAACAAAGAGACTGATAAACACTCTATAAACATCATACTGTATGTTTTACACAACAACAGCAGAGACAGTAAAATGAAGGTTTTGGATGTGTTTTATTTTACCTCAACATATAACCTGTGTGTCGGGAAAGGTGAGCTGAATCTCTTCCTTTGTTTGTAGCCTTTGACACTGTGACTTCAGCTTCAGGTTACTTTATTTGTGTCTGTTGGTAGATTTGTTGTTTTTGAGCCAGAGAGACTGAGACATTTAATATTATGACACGTGAAACTTCTTCTGTCTTTTCAGATTAAATTTGTGCACTCTGAGAGCCAAGAGGACACAATGAACTTTTCTTGGCTGACACAGGCGATGCAGTATTTACAAGCCTCCACCATACTATATGAAACACTTCACCAAAACCAACTACAAACTAATCATTTTATATTTATATTCATATGTGTGTATGTTTGGGTTCATGTTTTTTGGGAGATGCCTCAGATCAGACCTTCTTCCATTTGTCACGTGCGAGCGACTCGTCAGTCTCAGATTGTTGTTGGCACACAGGAGAAAGAAATATCCTCCAATAAAATCAAACAAAAGATTAAATAATCTCTTGATTTCACTGAAAATCCATCCAAACACTCAAACTATCTTTGTTTTTTTTGCCATGATACAACAACAGACAACTGATATTGAAAAACAATCGACCTTTCACTCGAGGTTTATTCCCACATAGGAATCTTGTTTTTCCCATTTTTTTTATTATTAGTGGGGGATCTTTTGGGTCGAGATTCGAAGACGAGTGTCACATGTTCTCAAAATGTTCTCAAACTCATCCGAATGGAAAAGAGCTGTGAGGGTGCATGCTGAGCAGCTGTCAGGCAGCTCCTTGATATTAGAGGAAGTCATTTGATCCAGCGCCGAGGAACCCTTCCCATATTTACTATAAGGTCTTCATTAATGTTTCATGCTGTTACCGCATCAGCTGTGACTGCATGTGTTTTTAAAAACCAGGCTGGTCTCTTAGGGGGAAATCATGGTTTGGTAAATAAGCAGCTGCCATGATAAGTAAACAGGGAAATGAGACATTGAAGGAGGGATTGTCAGGAAACTGCCTGCTGGCTTTAAACTGCAAGAATATGAGCTGCTGCTGCTGCTTCCATGGCGGCTGCTTATAACTGGACAGGAGATATCCGTGGAAATACAGGACAGTTCTCGATGTCAGTGTACCTGATCGAATGTGTCAGATGGTTACAAGGAAGTGGTTTAACAGCCAATCATAATCAAATTATTAATGTTTTTTTTTTAAAAAGAAGCATCCAGGAATGATTTCACTCACTCTTCTCACCTCCGCTCTGTAACTGATCCGGGGCCTAATTGTTCAGGGCGCGCGTGGTGAAGTTGTCAGTTTGCCGGTAACGTAGCCCTCGGGATTGAATTTCAGAGTACTCTTACGAAGGACAGAACTCGTCTACGTCACTTTGTCACTAGCTCCCTGACTCATGCTGGAGCGAGTAAGCTGGTACCAGACCTTAAAGGAAGTCTGATGGGAGTAACATCAGGCGAGTAAGGATCAGTAAAATAAGACATTATCTTTATTAAAAAAAAACTCATCTGAAATACATGAACAGTAGTGACATTGTTTATAATACACAGACATGATTGCCATAATGGGTGAACACAGGTGCTTCAGTGCTGCCTTTACAAAGCTCCACCCTGACCACACTGCACTTAAAGCTGCACTGAACACAGTTATCATCTCTCCTGTTACAGACGATTAATGATGCTCGTACAACACATAACATAACCCTGCTGATGACGCGTTCACTCCATGGTATCCATTTTGTACGCAGTGGTGTTTTATGTGAGGGGGGGAAACATGAAGCAGTCAATCAGTGGTAAACATTAAGGAGCTGAGACCGCTTAAGAACAATGTATGCTTGTAAAGACACCAACATGAAGCGTGTCGACCTTAAATAAGCCGCAGCTCTAACAACAGAAATGTAATTTTTTGTTTAGAAACCTGATTTGTAGAAATTTCCACAGCTGTCTAATGCCTGATTTTTTTTATTCGAGTACGTGTAGCATTAAAGGTTCAATCAAACCGATCCTTCACGGCAGAGTCTCCTCGTCTCTGTCAGCTCTGTTCCTCGGTTCACCCTCAGCCCGGTGTGAAGAGAGCTTTTGCCAGATTTGAAAATGTCTTTTCTCCTCTTTGACCGTCAGTCACACGTAGTCTTTCCGTTCTAACCCGGGGCCTCCTGCGGACCGTGGGGCAGAGTAAGCCATCCGTGAAGGGTTGTACCTGGTCTCCCGTGGCGGACAGGAGCAGCACAGCAGTCCACCGCCCAGAATCAGCAGTGCAGCAGCTGCCCAGCCGATGTACAGAGCGGCTCCCAGCTCCCTCCGCTGAGCGTCAGTGAGAAGAGGGTTGTAGAAGTCCCTGATGATGGTGTTGGCCGACCAGGAGACGGGAATGAGCTGCATGACTCCAGACACGATGAAGAAGACTCCAGAGATGATCATCACCTTGGCCTTGGATGCTTCATCGTCGATGCAGTTGGTGCACTTCGCCCCGGCGATGGCGACAAGAACTGCCAAAATGGCGAGCAGGATGGAGATGACGGTGAGGGCGCGAGCGGCTTGGAGGTCCTGGGAGAGGGCGAGCATGGAGTCGTAGACCTTACACTGCATCTGACCCGTGCTTTGGACCACGCAGGTCATCCACAGACCCTCCCAGATGATCTGAGCTGTCACTATGTTGCTGCCGATGAAAGCTGTCACCCTCCACATGGGGAGGGCGCACGCCACGATGGCAATAATCCATCCCAAAATGCACAGGGAGATGCCTATCAGCTCCAGCCCGACAGACATACTGAAGCGTCTTCTTCCTCTGCTGCCGAGTTTGTTTCACACCTGGGAGGAGGTCACGGAAGAAAAGCTGCAAAGAGAAGAAGTCGAGCAAACTGCTAGTGAAGCTGATTTCAAGCCTCACATCCGTGAGTGTGTAATGAGCTGATGCCTGAACTACACCAGTATCCTTTATATGGCAGATCAAGTGAATGGGAGGAGTTCTTGAAGGAGCTGACATCACCAAAAGGGGAGGAAGGACCCGGGCACAGTCTGCTCTCAGCTTACATGGCCAGGAGTCACAATGGGCCTGGACACAAAGAGTCTTTTACAGCTGAAAGGACTCCACGTATTTCATGCACAGTTACAGAAACAGTTCTGAGCTTGATTAAATTGTAATGTGCCGTAGATTAGATGTGACTGTTTGTTATTGGCTATTGATAACAACAGCGTTGTGTATAAATGTAAGGGTAGGATGACCTCCTGGGTTCAGACTCAGTATGTCTTGGTTGGAGATGAACAGAAACATTAAGATTAAAGGAGAAACCGACATATTGATCTCAGTAATGTGTTGGGCCTTGCGATTGTTTTTTTGGATATCTTGAACTTATTGGAAGGATGCCAAGCATTGTTTTATGAAGTGCTTTGAGAGCGCTCTTTAAAACATCAATGCAAACTCTCCCTCGTGTGTTCCAGCTGGCACAACGTTTTGGACCGTGTTCGCTACACTTACATAAGTTTTACCCTCATTTAACCAGTGGTCGGCTGCTTCCCATAAAAAGGGGCGATGTCTTACTGAAAGTGACTTGGAGAGTCAGAATCATTGCAGCAACACATTTGCACAACGTGCCGTCACTCCGGTCGAGTTTTTCAAACTATAGAACAAAATTACATCTCGATAAAACTCACGGCCTTGGGTCTCGATTTAACAGCATGCTAATGTTTCTCCTCAGGCCCAAAGATCTTCACGTATCCCATGTACGCAGACTGTAGTCCACCAAGCGGGGGCTTATTCTCCATCTCTTCTAACCACCGTCCTGTCTCTACATTAAAAGCCCCAAAATAACAAACAAAAGTTTCTTGTAATTTGAGCTCCTTTGTTTTTTCTTTCGCACCAACACACCGAGACAAATTCCTTGTATATGTAAATGTAAACTGATTCTGATTGAACGTCTTGCTTATCAAAGAAGTTTAAAATCTTACATGTTCTGAACGTTCATATTTCATAATAATGTTTATAATAAGCCTTTACTCCATGTTGCATGTCAAATTATGCTGCTTTATAAAAGTGTCCTGCCAGCTTTTAGGCGGTAGCTACGCTAATGTCAGTGGTCATGATAGTTTACCCTTTTTTTTTTTTCCAAGAGTGAGACGACAGCATTACTTTTTATTCAAGCTTTTTATATTGTCTTTTTTTTCAAAATTATATAACAAGCGGAAGTCTGAAGTCCTGACATGATGTAGCTACACTTCATCTACATCTATTAAAATACAAAAACAGTGAGTTAGTGACTCTTAGATTTATTAATAGGATTCATGGCTCTGATGTTGGCTCAATATGAAAAAAAAGAAAGTGTGGATGTAGTGAACCTTGGCTGTGTAATCATTGCAGCTCAGCTTGCTGCCTTTCTCTGGGCTGAAGCTTTAATGAAGGCCTGAAGTTGTTTTGTTCTCTTAAAAGAAACCTAAAGGACGTTTCTGTCTCTTTAACTGTGTTTGCCGTCGAGCGTGCTCCTTTTTTTGTTGTTTTTATAAATGAAGAATTCCTGACCTTTGCTCCTTATTCCCGCCTCCTGACCTTTTTATCATCGCTGCATGGTGAAAAGAACTTGCAACTCCGAAACGACATCTTTCACATTTCAAATAATCATCAAAACAATCGAACAAAAAGCATCAGGGTTTCCGGATTGGGAAATGTACTTAAACACACACAACACATTCTGTTTTCACTTCCAACACTTTGGAGTTGCAGTTACGAGGCTTTCACTGGACGACAGGTTTGTGTTTGATGGGCTTTAATGACTCTGTCTGTCTGCAGAATACCCTTGAAATTCTTCAGTGCAAGGACCGTCTCCTGAGAAATAACCCCCCCACCTCCTCCTTCAGCATTCTGTAAGCCAGTGTTGACAGACCCCCCCCCCCCCCCCCCCCCCCCCCAGTCTCCCCCTCTGACATGAAACAGCTCCATTGTTTGGTGGGCAGCTCAGATAGGTGAGTGTGGGGAAGCTAACATCTTATCAAAGAGCCAACAGACATATGGGAGACAGCCAGGTGGACAGATGCTGTGATGGAGTCGTCAGCCTGATGGCCAGCTCGGAGCCGTGTATGGAAACGGCACCTGTTTTCATTTGAACAAGTATACACGACTTCACATCTCACTGGAATAAATCCTGTTCTGTCCCGTTTCACTGACGAGCACGCTGACATATAAATATTCAAACATTCAAATAAATGAGACACTGTAAGTACAAGAAAAGGACTTTAATTTAAAAAGTAACATCTTTAAAACCGAACGTTGCAGTTCAGAAACAAACAACAAACAAAATCAGCGTTTCGTGGCTTTAAGAAAAACACAAAGATTTTCATTTAAAAAATAGAAAGGTAATATATATAAACAGTAAAAATGCAGATTCACATTTTCTTTAACTGTGTATTTACACATTACACAGTTATTTCATAAAGTATAAAACGAGGCCTCCCGTATTCACTTGGATATTAGTTGTGGTTAAATTTGATCATGAAAGAAAGCAGAAGAAGAATCTTCCTGTCCGGTGGTTTGAAAATCAGGGAGCTCCCAAACTCAACATTGAGAGAAATATGCAGTTTACAACACAGTTACTCAACAAAGACCTCCCTCCAGTCGTTTCATGACAGTAAGCGTGTGAGAATAGAGCAGCTGTGAACTCAAACGTAGTCTCTCCTGTCGTAACCGCTCGGTGCCATCGACCTGGTTTGAGAGTACACCATCTTTGAAGGTGGCCCGTACCTTTTCTCAGGCTGCTTGGGGCAACTGGAGCAGAGAATTCCCCCTCCGAGGAGCAGAAAGGCGGCGGCGGCCCAGCCCAGGTACAGAGCCGCCCCTATCTCCCTCTTCTGCGCCTCCGGTATGATCGGGTTATAGAACTCCATGATGATCGTGTGGGCTGACCACGACACGGGGATGAGCTGGGTCAGTGACGCCACGATGAAGGCCACGCCAGCTGCTATCATCACTCGGGCCTTGGCTGAGTCCTCCTCCACGCAGTTGGTGCATTTCGCTCCCATGGTGGCCACCAGGAGTCCCACGACGCCCACCACGATGGAGATGATGGTGAGAGCGCGGGCGGCCTGGAGGTCGCCACTCAGAGCCAACATGGAGTCGTGGATCTTACACTGCATCTGGCCCGTGCTCTGGACCACGCAGTTCATCCAGATGCCCTCCCAGGTGATCTGAGCCGTGACGATGTTCATCCCAATAAAGGCTGACACTCTCCACATGGGCAAGGCGCAGGAAACAATGGCCGAGATCCACCCCAGGACCGCCAGAGTCACTCCGAGTATCTCCACTCCAGCAGAAGGCATGTCTTCACTTTGTGTTAGTCAGAGGTCTCCTCCAGCCGTGTGCTGTGTTGGATTCGGTTAAAGTCTCTGCGGTACTGATCGCTCACATGAGCGTAAGTTATCTTTAGAAGCAGAAGGTGGAGTCACTTGGCGATTGGCCTGGGGAAAAAAAGTTCAAATCATCTTCAGTCCCACCTCGTTTCAGCATGTAAACGGCCCCTTGCTTAATCATTGAACTTCTTCTCCCCCGGTAGCTCTCCCGTCTATTTGGGTGAGAGAAGAGTAAACACGAGGTGTGTATCTCAGGTCTGGAGTAGTTAAAGAGTAACAGACATGGTGATGAATGATTAAAAGTGGAAAGCACGATATCTTCCACTTCTGGTTTCTCATTTTTGTCCTCCCTCCGTTTTAAAAATCTGAAATATTTGATTTCATTTTATTGCTCGTTTGTATGAAACATCAAGTATGTCGCTTCCCTCAACAAGCCCGCCACGAAGAGACTAATACAAGGACCCTTGTTTGGGAAGTGATGCTACCTCAAGAGTTTGGAAATGTGTCTGTAGTTACACAACAGGTTCAGGAGAAGTTCACTGAAACATCTTCGAGAGAGATAAATATAATCATAGTTACTGTCACTTTTTTTTTTAATGCACAAGATGATGAAGTATTTTGCAACAACGTGGGGGCGTTGGCGACTGTTCTCTAAAAATTCCTTTTCCAGCTGCCTATATGTCCATGAGAAAATAAAGATGGAGTCCACATGTTGGTTGTGGAGGTGCAAACAACTCTTATCCTCTGAAGGTTTCGTTTCTGTATCTCAGCAACACAGCGAGACAGTTCAAATGTAGAGTTAGACATTGTAACTCCATGAGGTCATTCCAAGGAACCGTCCCACAAAGAGAGATTTGGTGGAAGCTCAAGCTATTGTGTGTGTGTGTGTGTGTGTGTGTGTGTGTGTGTGTGTACACAGCGCTTTAGGGTCTTATCAGTGTCCTTGTCCTGAAGGTCACAATGCGTCAGGAGTTTTTACCTCAGTCTAACTTTTGCACGTGCCACACACACACACACATACACACACACACACACACACACACAGAGCTCCTAAAAATGCACGCTTTGACCTCCAGTAGTCCTGTCAGTCAGGATTCCTTATTAAAAAAAAACCCCAAAAAACTGTGTTTACTTTCCCTGCAAAACTGAATGGAAATAATGATGCAAGATAATCTGTGAGGTTTCCACCATGAACCTCCTACTATATTGTTAAAAAAAAAAATCCTTCGATTCCCCCTCCAGGATCAGTTTGGTGTTTTTTATTTACATTTTTCAACATTTCAAGGAACTCTCCAAGCATTAAGTCTCCAACAGGTGGAGAACAGTAAACACCTCGGACCTGATCAATGGGGTCTTTGTGGATCGGTTACAGTGCAGGTTACATCTCCTTGCAGACAGAGACTTTTTATCTCTTACTCAGTTTCGCTCGTGCAAATGGAGGACAGGCTACAATGGGCAGGAAGCATAAGGTGCTCTCTGAAAACAAGCCACCCATTGTGCAGCTTCCCCCCCATTTACAATGAAACAAAATACTTCATTTCAGCTTGCATCAGTATCTCTCTTATGAGTTGACTCAGCTGAACTCTGCAGAGTTCCTGCATACCAAAGACGCTCTGCATGTAAGCTCGAGTTGCATTTGATTTAAGCGTCCGTCTTTTTGACTTGGCATGGAAGTGCAGGGTTAAAAAAAAAAAAAAAAAAAAAAAAATCTTCATTAAGAAAGCTTAAAAATAGTCATCTTTGAAATGTTTTTCTTTATTCATTTATAACCTTGTAAAAGCACTGATCACACATGGACCAGCGTGGACATTATGTGACTGCACTCATATCAGGAAAGAGCTTAAAAAACTTCAAATAAAATGTATTCATGTTTGAAACAACAACAAACACTAAAAGCTGAAATAAACACAAGAACAAAAACAGAGATAAAACATGCATCACTGATTCATACTGAATGTCCAAACTGCTGATGACCACATCTGATGATTCGCCAACACTGGTCACGTCTCTCTGTCCTCACATCACTTGTTCATACATAGTCTCTTCTGGTGTATCCGTTGACTGACATGGTCTTGACCGGTGAATAGTCCACGCGGGGGGGCAGAGCGCCATGACTCGCTGCTGTAGGTGTTTTGGTCGGGCAGGAGCAACAGAGCAGGGCTCCGCCTAGGATGAGCAGGCAGGAGGCAGCCCAGCCGAAGTACAGGGCATTACCAAACTCCCTCTTCCCCGTCTCCTCCAGCAGCGGGTCGTAAAAACCCAGAACAATGGCGTGAGCTGTCCAGGAAACGGCCACCAGCAGCAGCAGTCCAGCCACCACAAAGGTCACTCCAGCCGTCACCACCAGCCGGGGTTTACTGCTCACGTCCCGGCTGCAGTTGGTGCACTTTGCACCGGCCACTGACAGACAAATTCCCACAATACTCAACACCATGGAGACGATGACCAAAGCGCGAGCCGCCTGCAGGTCGACAGGAAGCCCCAGCATGGAGTCGTGCACCTTGCAGTGCATCTGGCCCGTGCTCTGCACCGAACAGTTCATCCACAAACCCTCCCAGATCACCTGGGAGATGACGATGTTCTGACCAATGTAGGCAGCCACCCGCCACATGGGCAGGCCGCACGCCACCATCACCCCCAGCCACCCGGCCACAGCAAGGATCATACCGAGGATCTCCAAGCCTGCGGAGTACATGGTCGGAGCTGGGGATGAAGAAAGAGCCGGTCTTTCCAGGGCTGGTTGGGATAGAAGGCCCTCTGTGTCCGCAGGTTCAACCCTCCCGAGATGGAGGCGATATCGGGTCTCGTTGGCTAAGAGAGGGAGAAACAGATTCTACCTTCTTTATACAGCTTAGACGTCTGAAGGTGGAGTCAGCTGAAAGTGGCATCATGTTTACCCTCAAACTACACCTGAGAACGGGGAGACCTTCGCGTTTTAAAAGTAGAACAGGTGCCACATTGAAAACCATGAAAATCTGTGATTTTTTTTTTTTTATAAAGAAATTTAGTCAAGTGCCTGTCGTGTTTTTAGACAACAGTTACAGAGGAAATACTTACACTACACATCATCACTATGTGATAACATCAGGTCATAATAAAACATTTAAAGATATATTCACTGTTTTTTTGAATAAAAACGCTGAATCACCATCTGAATGAAATATCCATGCATTAAAAGGAGCAACAATGACAGGCCTTGTCCGTCGCTGGTCAGCTACATGATCCTCGCAGGGAGGAAAAAAAAAAAAAAACTCCGCCCTCTGTAATCAGGTCACAAAGTGTGGGCATGTTTAATTAGCTTTTTAAAGAATGGAGGATATTTCGTTGAACATTTAAAGATGCACTGACAACGTCGTCTTTCTCGTCTTTTATCTGACACGAGCAGATAACAGTTGTTTTAGCCTCCGTGGGACGCGTTATCACCAACGTCAAACTAAATACATACCTGGGACTTAATGCTAGGTCATCTGTCACTGATCCCTTCATAAACACCGCCTTTGTATGCAATCATTTTTTTGTGTAACCTTAGAGGACAAAGGGAACATGAAGTCTCTGAGGCTGTAGTCACCTTGTAATGTGATGTAAAGGGATCAATACAGTTTTACGTAAAGCTGGAAATGCTCCAAAAATCGTGCAGTCAACTTCTATTTTTACTTGATGAGTAAGAAAATGAATCCAAGAATACGAGCGGGAGTAAAAACAGGTGGGAGCATGTTCTTTTAAATATCTACAATATGTTGTTGTTTGAGAGACAAACGGGCCGTTGAGGTTGGCTGCTGAGCTGTGTCATTACAGGCTTTCCTCTCATCATCAGAGGTCACCCGAGGTCAGCGGTCAGGATGAGCATGTTTGGTCAAACCCCCGCCGGAGACAAACGGACACACACATACCTACAGACCCTCCTGTCCTCCCACAGAGACATCAGGGACATCAGGACCTCAGAGGGAAGACAAAAAGTTTTCTCTGTAATCAAACTTCGTTCAAACATCAGGAAACTTGTGTTTGATGTTGATGATGTTTCTTTAACCTTCTTCTCCTCTTCTTGCTCCTCTTTCTTCGCCCTCTGAGTTTCTCACCCCGGGGATAGACGGCTAAACGTGACACATTCAAGGGAATGATTCAAACTGTGAGTGTGTGTGCAACAGGCAGAGGGAGCCACTGCAGCTTCTTACAGTATTTATTTGTTTTGCTTAAGTTATTCTGCTTTTACAGAAAACGCCCTTCATCATGATGTCTGTTTCCTTTAGAGGACGTTATTTCTGTTTTTACTGTTTGCTCACACAAAGAAAGAAGCCGGTTTTAAAGAGTCAAAGTCAGACTGCAGTGTCTGTACCGTGTGCTCGGTTTTAGGAAGTCCCTTCTTTCGAGAGCAAACATTTTTGTGCCTTGAAACTTTTAAATACCTGATTAAAAAAAAAAAGATGAAACAGCTTGAATGAAAACACCAGACGTGATTGGCTTATTCCTTCAACAGTGGCGTCTTGACGAGGATGAGACAGTGCTGTCTTTTTGTTTCTCTTTATCCAGAAGTAACTTTCACATTTTCCACGATGTGTCTGAAACAATCATCTCAATAAATCATCCTGAGTGATGCTTTTGACTCCAATCTTTGAGATCTCAGAATTAAACCGAGACCGGAAGTCTGAGTGTCGGTCAGGACGGTCGATTATGTTTTAGTTTAACAGATAACATCACACGATGACTCAACACCTTACTCAATCTGCACATTTTTTTAAAAACACAATTGATTATCTCAAGATGAATCCGTCTCACGCCTGTTTTACGTTTGGATTCCTGTGACTGTGAGCTTTTCTTTCAGGGTGCTCATCTTGCATCTTGATAGTGAATAAAGTTTCCTCTTTATAGTTCACCAGCTTTTTCTCTGCAGTAAAAAAAAAAAAGGTGGACAGTGTTGAGATCATTACTCTTCATATGAAGAAGCATTCATGCACATACTATGTGTGTGTCTGACCACAGTTAGTTCCTGTTCATACTCTGTGGTGAGTGATGTTCCTGTCATGCATATTCAGCATGTCTCGTTTCCTGGTCTGCAGAGCAGATCTATTTGATCTATATCTCTGAATGTGAGCATTTGTGTGGTGTTTTTATCTAGAGCAAACTTGACCATTATTCTCCACGCTCACTGCAGGTGCAGCTCCTGCATTAGACCGCGTCCTACATGTAGACACATGCAGAGCACCTTGCTAAACATTCACCTGTTCTGGGAGCAGGAGCAGGTCTGACTGGTTTCCAGAGTGTTCTGCTGCAGGTTGTTGTTTCTTCACAGCATCGAATGTTAAATAACAATGAATGTGGAAATAACAGAAGTAATGATAAATAAGGAAGAAATGTTGTTCCTGTCTTTGTTCAAAACCCAAAAAGCTTGACTCTTTTTTTTTTTTTAAATGAACACAAATGAGGAAGTGAAAATATCTCCCGGGCAAAACACGAAGCCTCAGTCCCTCCTTGTCCCTGTCGATCCCCTGAACCTGCTTTTTTCCTCACTAGCACGAGAGCTCCTGTGACTTTACATCACGACACTGAAAAACTGGACTGAAACAAGAAAACAGACCAAAACATGACATCACGCAACTTGATTTGTGGATTTTGATGAACAAAATAAAATATAGATCTTCCATAGAAGATTAAAAAAAAAAAAGTTCATCAATTATGGAGACTTAGCACACTTCCTGTTTCTGTCATGTGATAACATATCATGTTTGAACATGCGTGACTCACTAAAGGTACCACAAAGACACTGTTTGGGATTAAATTTCCCCTGAAACTTGAACACCGGCCTCAGGGCTCGCTCTGATGACATCACACCCCCAATACAAACACCATCCGCCCACACAGGTATACGACACAATGACACAAGAAACTGGTTTTTCTGTGTGTTAAAAACAAACAGTGTAACTAACAGTTATTTATACATCACAAAATATTAACTGTTATCTGCCCCACCCACCTGCTGCTATGAAGAATTACCCCATGCTACTTTAGATACCTTATATAGGACAATATCTACGTCAGATGATGATTATTCTGAAACATATTCATCATAATAATCTTTTTTAAATCAAGCATTTGTGTCGAATGTTTCCACAAAAATGTCTTTTAATAATGAACTCAAGAAACTAAATGACCAAGTCAACACCAAAAAAAAAGAAGAGAGAAAACGAAGATCAAAACGCCAACGTCATCGCCATGGAAACATCACCATCCAACAGATGGAGAAGTTTTAAATTCAAAATGTGAAGCTCCTGTGAGGTGTTTTATTAGGTGGTTATGAAACAGACTTTCTGTTTTAACCTTGTTGAACTGAGGCCGGGGAAATAAAAGCTAATATTAAAAAATAATAATATTGAAATGAAGACACCTTTCAGCGCAGCAGAATCATTTTGCCTTTTGAACTCTGCGTTGAAACGTAGTAAACCATTAATTGAACTGAAGGGTTGGACTGTTAATTGAGCGCCAGAGCGGCCGTTACAGTGAAGCCTGGGCTCGCCTCCCACTGCTTGTTGAGACTCGTCACCTCAGCTCCCTGCGGCATTTTCTCACGGATGTGGAGTCAAGTTTTTTCACCTGTCATGCAAATTGTGTTGCAAAAGTTGCCGCAGTTTTTCTGTCTCCGTTTCTCGGGGAAAAATGCCTCAGTGGGAAACTGACACTTCTACACAATCCATGCAAATTTCTGTTAAAAACACAGACAATTAAAGTGGCTACATTAAACATGACTTCAGCTTATTAGTTAGAATCTGATACAGGATGCAGAAGAAGCTGCGTGTATTGACTGTGGCCTTCCTGCAGCCCATCAGGACCTTCACATCAGAACTAATCTCACCTGAAACCATCTCTCCTCAGATCCCTAATTGAGGGAAATTCCTCTGTGGCTCCTTGTGCGTGGAACCCAATCTCCATAGCCAGGCCGAAGAGGCTTAAATGATCCTGCCTCGGATAAAATAGAGTCTTTATGGTCCTAACAGCAGTTTTGGCTCTTAAACACTGCCTCTATTCATTTTTGAAACAATCTGATTCTCTCTCCACGTCTCTTTGCCCCCTCTCTCACTATTCCCTCTTTCTTTCTTTTTTATACAACATTGTCATCTGGGACCACTTGGCATCGTGTGACCATTTCCCCAACATGTCCCTCCTGCGTGTCTTCTCACTGCTGAGAAAAACTATCGATTAATCAAGCGGGACGGTCAGCCCTGAGGAGCGCACATCTTTCTTCAAACACAACCTGGAGAGGTAGAAGACTTGAGCTCGCCGGCCTGAGAGGACTGACATCACTGTAAGGTCAGCTTTAAGCTCTGCTTTTCACTCATGCATGCTCTGATACTGCACTTCCTTGTGATTGGAAAAATGCTGATTGAAAGTTTGTACTCCTTGTTTTAGTTTTCTGCTCCTTGTAATGTGGTTCAGCAGCCGTCAGTGCTTTTCTCTTAAACTGTGTCGGTACGTTTAAATTCATGGGAACACTGTGAGATTTGTACTCGACTGCTGCAAACAATAATTAGGGCAGTGTGATTGATTAAAATATCAGAATGGGTCAAGCTGTTCCTCCGCCTGCTTCAGAGTTCAGAGAATTAATGACAGTAATAAAAGATCAGTACAGGAAAGGACAAAGATTTTGGGTAAACAAAAAACAACAATAATCCTCAAAAACCTTGAGTCTCTTCAAATGTTATTGATGAATGACTAAAGTAATGGTGAGAGTGATATGATATTGATATTTAGACAGATATAAATTTTTCACTTTTTAAAATTGTGTGCAGAAGAAGTTTGTGCGTCAAAACTTTAAAACTCTGAAAGACGTTACTTTTCCTTTAGTGTGAACTTTGAGACTCGAAATGAAGTTTGAAGGCTTGTGAAAGTAGAAATATGATTACAGAGAACACGTGCTGTGTTAGATAGATAGATAGATAGATAGATAGATAGATAGATAGATAGATAGATAGATAGATAGATAGATAGATAGATAGATAGAGAGAGATAGATAGATAGATAGATAGATAGATAGATAGATAGATAGATAGATAGATAGATAGATAGATAGATAGATAGATAGATAGATAGATAGATAGATAGATAGAGAGAGAGAGAGAGAGAGAGAGAGATAGATTGTGCTCCTCTTTCGCCTTGATATCTGTGCAGACGTGAGCAACCACTTTCATCTGCTACAAGGTACAAAATCACTTCATCTTATTTTGAGTCACCGTTATCAAATCATGCAACAGAAATTCTGTCAAAATGGAAACAAGACTAAAAAAAGCTCTCAGTGTCCCCTGTGAAGGTGTGGCTGTTCCCGGTGGCTGTGAGTCACCGTGTGGTGATGCACCTGTAAAGATTACCAGACTGAGACAAAAAC
Organism: Symphodus melops; assembly: GCF_947650265.1. Lineage (NCBI taxonomy): Eukaryota > Metazoa > Chordata > Actinopteri > Labriformes > Labridae > Symphodus > Symphodus melops. The sequence continues at coordinate 2,630,613 of NC_136700.1, read as the reverse complement.
TGACATGATGAAACATGCCCCCGGCTGGGAGGCAAGCATCACGTCACAGCTCTGTGCGACAGTTTGTGTGTCAAGCTCCTCCCGGGTAACGTGTATAAAAGACCCGCTCCAACCTTGACCAAACATTTACTCTTGGGGATCTTTCAAGCGAGACCTAACTGATCTAGAGAAACAACGTTTGGACCTTTTTTTTTCAAACGACTGTGAAACAAGCTTTCTGAGGAGTCATGGTGTCAGCAGGCTTCCAGATGTTGGGCACTGCCCTGTGCATTATCGGATGGATTGGGGTCATCGTTGTGTGCGCCCTGCCCATGTGGAAGGTGTCAGCTTTCGTCGGCAGTAACATTGTCACGGCTCAAACCACCTGGGAGGGCATCTGGATGACCTGCGTGGTGCAGAGCACGGGCCAGATGCAGTGCAAGGTGTACGACTCCATGCTGGCCCTGAGCTCTGACCTGCAGGCTGCCCGCGCCCTCGTCATCATCTCCATCATAGTCGGCATCCTGGGCATCCTCCTGGCCATGGCAGGGGGCAAATGCACCAACTGTGTGGAAGATGAATCCTCCAAAGCTAAAATCGGCGTGGCCTCCGGCGTGATCTTCATCATCTGTGGACTTATGTGCCTCATCCCCGTGTGCTGGACGGCAAACAACATCGTCAGGAACTTCTACGACCCACTGCTCGGGGGATCTCAGAGAAGGGAGCTGGGAGCTTCTCTCTTCATCGGCTGGGGAGCCTCGGCCCTCCTCATCCTGGGCGGTGCACTCCTCTGTGCCAACTGCCCCCCCAAGGACAGCTACTCCGCCAAATACTCAGCTCCCCGCTCGTCTGCACCCAAAGACTACGTCTGAGAAGAGAACGAGATGACGAGGCCGAGAAAACTTTCATCAAATGCTTTGTGGTCCAGAAATTGTTCATATAACCACAAAAAAGTATGATCTGAATTTTCACAGGGATTTTATTGTGGTCGCAGTTCTGTTTGATGATTTAATGTTTCAGCACTTTCAGGATTTGTTTCATCAGTGCCGCGAAAGAGAAGAGCTGTGCACCACACCCAAACAGCTGTTAATGAGGACTGAGTAAGCAAAGGCACGAGAGGGAGTGTAAAGCCAATACATATTAGAACAGCATGTAGACTTGTTGAATTGAATGTGATCACTTTTTCTTATTTTCATACATTTGTGCCTTTAAACATATCATTTCATTTTAATGTCTGCGTGTCTGTCTCAAACTGTAAATAAATACTTTTTTTATCAGTATTGAATGATTATCTTGTGTACGTTCTTCCAGATTGTAAGACATTGATATTGATACTGAAACAGATTAACAATTGGATAAAATGGAGGTTTTAATGAAGAAAGGTGTGGCTCTACAGAACTTATAGATCTGAGCGGCTCACATGCTGTTAACAAGGATACATGGAGTTTATCCACATAAATTATTCAATACTCAAACTTTCTCTTTTTGATGAGAACATTTCAATCTAAATGTTTTTATTGCTAATTAAATACTGACTTCAGCTTACCTGGCAACAAGGTTAATATCCAAGTAGCTGAAAAGTTATCTAAATCAAAATGTATATAAATTATAAATACATCTTTTTCTAAAGATTATTAAAAACAAGTCTGGACTATTATGGGATGCGTTTGGATTCTTAGACCCTAAATGAACAGTTTGTGAACTTTGCAGAAGTATTTCCTTGCCAAACACTGCCCCCTGCTGTACTCAGACTAACACTGCAGTCGTCTCTCACAGAGTGAACATCAGCAGCGGCGGTAATCTGTGGATTAATGATCGAACGAGAGTCCAAATCAGATCCTGATCAGATCAGATCCTTTTGTGTGCGTGCGTATTTTCAGTGTTATGTTCGGATCAAAGATGGGAAAAACAGGCATGTTTGACTTTTAATATTTGCAGGAGTGCGCTGATAAGTGTGATCGGGAAAAAATCATGAAATTGAAGTGGTCCGTTTGATGGTCAGCTCATTAATAACAAAAACAAAAAACAAACCCACGTTCATTTACAGTTTATGTATTCATCCTACATTTTTTTTATTTTAAAAGACCATCAGAGTATCAGATTATTTCATCCTCAATAAGATCCAAATCTGGTTTTAAACACTTTTCTTCTGACAATATGAAGTACACAGCTCACATTTTTCAGGATTAACCGATTAAAATATAAAACATTTGTAAGCGTGTGTCAGCAAATCATACAGATTCAGGGTTATAATAATTTGAATCGAGCTTTGTTTGAAGTTTGGATTCTCATGTTCCTTCGGTGAACCAATCTTCAGTCTTAAATTCAGTTGAGAGGATTTGAGGTCAGTTGGACGTAAACATGTTTCTTTTGTTTGTTTCTGACCTTGAAGCTTCGGATTCGAGTAGGTCAGCACTCGTAAAGGTCACCGGGTCTCTGTTTGTGTGTAAACTCCATCCAGCCAATGGGAGCTGAGTGTTGTGGTATCACATACCCTCATGTCTGCGTCCTACTTCTCACACAGCAGCCTATAAATGCCACCTCACCTCTGTCCACTTCTGTCTCTTTTTCTGGATTTTACTGCGTGGGGAACGAAGCCGGTGAGATGGTGTCTCAGGGGATTCAGCTCATCGGTATATCGATGTCTGTGATTGGCTGGTTCATGGTCATCGTGGTGTGCGCCCTGCCCATGTGGAAGGTCACTGCTTTTGTTGGGGCCAACATCATCACGGCTCAGACCATCTGGCAGGGCATGTGGATGAACTGTGTGGTGCAGAGTACGGGCCAGATGCAGTGTAAGGTGTACGACTCCATGCTGGCCCTGAGCTCGGACCTGCAGGCTGCTCGCGCCATGATCATCATCTCCATCCTGATTGGGATACTCGGACTGTGTTTGTCCATCGCTGGAGGGAAATGCACCAACTGCATCGATGACGAGCGAGCCAAGGCGAAGGCTTGCATCGTGGCTGGAGTTCTGTTCATCGTCTCGGGGTTGCTCTGCCTTATCCCCGTCTCCTGGTCTGCCCACGCCATCATCAGGAACTTCTACAACCCGCTCGTGATCGAGGCCCAGAGGTACGAGTTGGGAGCGGCGCTTTACATCGGCTGGGGGGCCGCGTCTCTGCTACTGATGGGAGGGGGTTTACTGTGCTGGAACTGCCCACCCAAACATGAACACCCTCACTACGTCCCCAAGTTCTCTCCGGTGAAGTCAACCTCCACATCAAGAGAATACGTATGAGACGGTTGGGACGTCCAACAGAGACTCTGAACGGGCCACAGGAAGTGCTTCAAACTGTAATATATTTCTTACGAGTAGTTTGTAAAAGTGTCACGATCTTTCTCCCACTGACTGTTTGTCTTATCCAGCCAGTTTGATTAAATGTATTTGGATTTTGTTTAGCCAGATGGATAACCAAGATTGAAAATATTCTACTCATAAATCCATGTAAATATTTAATCAGAGTGTACTACGTATTTTCATTCAGATGGAAAATAAACAGCTTTCTTAATGCATGCCTTGGACTTCTGTGTAATAAGAAATGTTTTTCCTTTTTTCATCTTCACACAAACTGCACACAACATCGTTTGTGTGCTTCTGAACGTCCTCATGCTCTGTCACTGTAAATAAAATGTTAAACTACTGGATGAGTGTTTGTTTGATATGTCCGAGAATCTCAAAGGATATAAGAGTGATGCAGAGGGTAAAGAGAGAGAGAGAGAGAGAGTTATGATCAACGCTGCACTGATTCAACGATAACGTTCAGGCAGGTTACTTCCTGTTTACATGGTGTACACCTATAAAGGATTGTTTCTATATTTCCCAGTGTTGGTCTGGTCTTCAGTGCAGAATCAAATAACAGCGTTAGATGTGTGAACAGACATCAGATTCTGTTTTCAAATATAAAGTGTCAGTACATCTGCGCTGAAAGAGAAAAAATCCTCTCCGCCCTTTGGGGTTCACCCTCTGTGTTGTCTTGTCTTGATTTTGGCAGCGGCCATGTTAAGGCGTGATGTTTTGTCAGGCCTGTCGTGACTTGCCTTGAATTCTGAACTTAACACAAAATGTCGGGGACAAAACAACTCATCAACACAGCCTCTGCTCTGATGTGTTAACACTTCTACGTCCTGATAAAGCAGAGGAGAAGCAACATGTCTGCCGGTTGTTCAAAGCAGTCCCAGTTTAAAGCTCGCTCGTCTTCACTCTCAACATTTTTAAAAATCTGATCCTTTTTTTTAACGAGTAATAAAGAAATACAAATAAGTAACACCGTTCATTTCCATCTTGGACTATGTGAGCTGCTTTGAGGACCTTCACAGTGGCTAAGTGTCTGTAGCAGCAATAAAAGCAGGTTTACTGCTCAGAAATCTGCATAACGAGTGCTTGTTATCCAAGAACAAAAGCAAAGCATTGTTTAAAAATGGATGCCACTCCTCTAGTAGGAGGAATCTTGTTTTACCAGAAGAACGAACCCGACCGAGCGACGGCCCTCCCTCAGTACATTCTTCCCCGACAAACAGCGAGCGACAGAGCTGTGGCATTTCCCGAGAGAGAAGCGGACCTGCGTGCTGAAACTCGTGTCTCTCCTGCCTCGGACGAGGCCTCTTCACCATGGGGAGGATTGCCAAGGAAACAGCAGGTCAGATCATCAGCTTTATCGGCTTTGTTGGTTGCGCGGTGACCACGGGGATCCCGATGTGGAGAGTGACCAGCTTCATCGGAGCCAACATTGTGACAGGCCAGGTAGTGTGGGACGGTCTGTGGATGAACTGTGTGATGCAGAGCACGGGACAAATGCAGTGCAGGCTGAACGAATCCGTCCTGAGGCTGTCGAGGGATCTGCAGGCCGCCCGAGCCCTGGTCATCATCGCCCTGATCCTGGCCTTCATCGGCTTCCTCGTCAGCTTCATCGGAGCCAAGTGCACCAGCTGTCTGAAGAAAGACTCCTCCATGGCCAAGGTGGTGATCTTAGGAGGATGTCTCATCATCGCCGCTGCCCTCGTGCTCCTGATCCCCGTCTGCTGGTCTGCAGCCGTGACCATCACCGACTTTGAGAGCCCTCTCACTGTCAACACGCAGAAGAGGGAGATAGGAGCTGCCATCTACATCGGCTGGGCGTCTGCTTTAATCCTCCTCATCGGCGGGATCATCCTCTGCACATCCTGCCCTCCTTCCAAACCCATGTATGGATACCCAGGCTACCAACAGGCTCCCCCCGTGTACCCTTACGCGGCCTCAAACCCGCCGACGTACAGCCCCGTGTATGTTCCCCCGTCCAGTCGGGCATACAGCGGGTCGTACGGACCCCCCAAAGTGTACGCAGCACCAACCGCCTACACTTCTCGACAGTACCAATAAAACAAACTGAAAGGACACAAAGAGGAAAAAAACTGAGATGACTGCTGTGATTGCTCAGGGCATTTTATATTGCACCAAAATATATGATGTATTTCTAGAGAATGGTGAAAATCTGTCAAACTAAATGTTTTCTCTTTAAGATGGATTTTTTGTGCTCTGATGTAAAATATTTTGTGAAGTGTTGATAAATGAACTTTGTGACAGCGTGACTGTTCAGCAAGCACAAATGTATTCATGTCCTGCAGAGTTGATTTTGTAAATAGCGATGTCATGTGATGTCTTGTTCTTCTGTAAATATCGCCTCAGTTTAAAGAATATTCTGAGGAATTATAATAAAACTTTGTCATTTCTATATTTGGTCTCTGAAGTTATGATTTCAACACAATTTATTTACATGATGCATGGTGTGAAATTCTGATCATTAAAGATCCTTAAAGATTCTAGACTCGAGAGAAAGGCCATGATAAAAAATAAAAAAAAAGTCAAATTCAAGTTGTACATAAATGAGAGTTATCAAAAACATTCTGGAAAATCATTTTAATTATTTTGTCATTTCATAAAAAAAAAAAAAAGAAATAGATTATTTTAGTTGATTTTCTGAAATACACAAAATAAAACTTGAGATAAGTTCAATCTTGAGATATTTTACAAAAATCCAAAACAGGAAACAAAACCATATCTAACAGTCGTTTCTGTCGTCATGTGACTTCCGGTGATACTCTTATCCTGGTTGGTGTTTTAAAAAAAAAAAAACAGAAACCACTGACCCGATCCTCCGCCTGATCAAAGGTTTGTGACCGGCAGTGACGAACGTGTTTCCTCCTCACGGAGCCTCATTAGCATAGAGGCTCATCTCGTCGAAACTGCTCCCCAACCACATTCGAATAACGTGAAGAATCCGGTCAGGCAGGTAAATCACTGCACTGGTTTCAGGTCAGAAGGCAGGACATCCTGACTCCACCCTCATGAAACACATACAGTACTTAAACCCAACGGAAATGTGCCGCAGTATGTACTGAACTTTAGGCTGACCTGACCTTCTAACAAACTCTACTTCAGATCCAAGAAGCCTCATCATGGTGTCAATGGGTAGACAGATGCTGGGCTATGCCCTGGCCATCGTCGGTTTCCTGGGAACCATCATTGTTTGCGCCCTCCCCATGTGGAAGGTCACGGCCTTCATCGGAGCCAACATTGTGACAGCGCAGGTCATCTGGGAAGGCTTGTGGATGAACTGTGTGACTCAGAGCACGGGTCAGATGCAGTGCAAGATCTACGACTCGCTGCTGGCTCTCCCTCAGGACCTTCAGGCGGCGCGAGCTCTGGTCGTCATCGCCATCATCGTCTCGGCGTTCGGGGTCATCCTCGGCATCGCGGGAGGAAAGTGCACCAACTTTGTGGAGAATGAGCGAGCTAAAGCCAGGGTGGCTATCGCTGCTGGAATCGTCTTCATTTGTGCCGGTGTCCTGATCCTCATTCCCGTCTGCTGGTCTGCCAACACCATCATCAGGGATTTCTACAACCCCATCCTGACCAACGCTCAGAGGAGAGAGCTGGGGGCCGCACTCTACATCGGCTGGGGCACAGCCGGTCTCCTCATCCTCGGGGGCGCCCTCCTCTGCAGCTCCTGCCCCCCCAAAGAGGGTCCAGAGTATCCAGTCAAGTACGCCGGGGCCAGATCCACAGCGACCAGCCGAGCCTACGTCTAGAAGATCCACTCTCCTGCGAAAAGACTCTTTTCTTGACCGTCATTTGCTGTGAACGTCTGTTTATGTCCCACTGAAGTGACGCACTGAGAGAAATTCAGATTTGGTAAGGCAAGAGAGAGTGTTTCTTGAGGAATGAGAAACACAGAGATGAGCAGCGACAGTGCTGCAGCTGAAGGACTGGACTGAATGAGAAACATTTTATATAAAGCTTGTATCGTTTTGTTCTCTGATTGTTTTGTAAATCTAAGCTGGGCTAGAAGAATAAGAAAAAACCACTGATGGAAAGAATCTTGTATAGTACCACTGATATATTGTGAATTTATTGTATAACGTATTTTATACAATTTATGTGTTTGTGAACAGAAATCACAGATTTTTAATAAAACATCCTTTGTCAAAGTTCTGCTTTATCTCGCTTTTTACACTTCAGGTTTTGGTTTTAGTGGCTAAAAAGACTTAAAGTGAATGAAGCTGTAATTGTTGGCTAGTAAAGGAAGCTAACTTAAATCAGGTCAGGAGCTGTGATTGTCTAAACACGTCACCTAATTCCCTGATTCAGTGATGGGTGCTCGGATTGTTTTTGTTATCAAATTCCCGCTCACAGACGATGTGAGCGAGAATTTAGATCACAAGACAGAAACTCTAACAAGAAAGAAGACAGTGTGACAAGTGTGTCGAAAAACATTCAGCTCAGACGTTTAACCAGCTCGACCAGTTGTTTCACTCTGTCGTGCCAGCTCGAGCTTTCTTACAGAACCAGCTGTTTTACTTTCAACAAGCGTAAAGAGCTGAGCCCTAAAACCAGCTCTCGAACTGTCTCAGATAAAAGAAGCTCCTCGTTGTGTATCCAGGTCACACTCATTTAACATGTTGAGATAAAAACACTCTGAGTTTGTTTTCCTTTGCTTTCAGTGCATCAATAATAATAACATAGCTTCAGTCCTAAAGGCTGTGTCGGACTCTGTTGACCTAGTGCATCAAATAATAACGTGTTTTATGATATAATTAATCTAAAGCCTCAGCCTTTGCTTTTAACCTTTATTTTCATTTTTTTATTCTAATGCCTTTGATATTTATGTATTTTCAGTTTATATTCCTGATTAAAGACTTTATACATGGTCAGTAATAAATGACTCACTACAGTGCGTTAATATACAATTAAAAAAAAAAGACCAAATGGGACAAAAAAAACCTTAAAACCTTCTGACTCCACTTCCTCCCTCTGGTCGGCGTGTGTACTTTTACTTTGAATGCTCGATCAACTTTTATTTAGTATGAACACATATTAGGGACTATTTTCAATCAGGGGTGAACACACATTTGGTGCTCTTGTATACTGAATGAATGAGTAAATTTAAAGTTATCCAAAGGTAGTTTAACAGTCACTGAAGAGGAGTTCCACTTTAATATCTGAACTCATATACAGTATTTGTCACGTTCCGGGTAGGAAACAGGAGAGGAGGACCCAAGTGCAGAATAAATAATTTATTTTAACAAAAAGGCAAAACAAAAACGTACTTAAAAAAACTAAATCCAAAACGTCACAAAGCATGAGTGACAAAAAATCCAAAAACCACAATGAGGAGAAACACAGGGAGCAGGGAGAGGAAACAACAGGCCACGACAACCGAAATCCGACAAGACAATGAACCGACCAGAAACTGAGGCAAACACTGAGACTAAATAGACAAGGGGTAATCAGACACAGGTGAGACTAACGAGACAGGTGAGGAACATCAGGGTGATCACAAAGGCGGGAAACACAAGGAACAAAGAACACAAGACCAGAGCACTGAAGACAAGTACAAAGTAAAACCTGACAATGAAAAGACATGAACTAAAACAAGATATTACAAAATAAAACAGGAAACACTTAAAACAAGACTAGGGAACATTAAACACCAAACTAAGAACCTGAAAACACAAGTAACAGGAAAACAAGCCTACAGACAACAAGGATACAGGGAAACACATTAAGGACTAAAGTAAACCACACTAGGAACATACATACACAGAACACGAGGGAAATAATGAAAACTAAAACAAGATTAAATACAGAACAAAACCAAACCATGACAGTATTATTCCAACAAATTCTCTTTTTTTTTACAACTAAAACAAACCAGTACACCCAGTCGCCGTGCAGATTGTTGCACCAGATTACAAAACTCGGTCCACACATGTTGAAGCAAAGTAAATTTACAAACCAAAGACACTTTCTGCTCATTCAGAGGACACACTGAATAACATTCATCATGACCTTTGCCCTTTTGATTTTTCTCATCACACATGACGTTAGCTTAGAGTTTTGACCGAGGTGAACACACCCAGTTGTGTTGCTCCATTTCACCTGGTCTCACATTCCTGTGTGATCCTTCAGAGAGAGAATCTCCCTGAACCTGTTCTCCATTAATCACCATGTGCTGAAGTCACTCCTGTCACAGCAGCCGAAGGAACAAACGCATCACAATCGACTTCAGAAGCCAACCTATGATTAAAAATAGGTTTCAGGTGATGAATCATAAACATTTCCAGTGCTTTTTTTTCTTAGTAGAAAAATGTGTGTGTGTGTGTGTGTGTGTGTGTGTGTGGGGGGGGGGGGGGCGAAACCAGCTGACTCAAAACTAAGTTAACCAAGAGACCCAGAAAACACTTGACTAACAGCAAAGGCTGCTGGGAAACCTAAAAGTTGAGATAAAAGGCAGAAGTCGAAGCAGCACCCCCGGTTACACTCAGAGACGGGCGATGAGAGCAAATACACAGAAAGGTCTTTGTTTATGTTTATATAAGCTACGGTCACCCGACAAGTCCAGATGACAGATTGTATTTCCAGATATAAGAAGAAACAAAAAAAAGGCCTGAAGTGCTGATAATCAGGAAATATCTGCGAATGTGCCTGTGAAGTTTCTTGAAACGAGATCTGTCGTCTTATTTAAGGTGAAACGTTTAACTACATTTTGCTCGTCAGATTGATCTTTTTACTACTCAGGAGCCATTCTGGAAATGAAATGATTATCTGGACTTGTCAGGTGGATGTGGCTTATATATAAGAGGGTATAGAAATAAGTTGTGTTTGTCTTGAAATAAGACAAACACACCTGCTAAAATGTCAGAGATGGTGGTGAAGACAAACTCTCCAAATGAGTGAGTGAGCAGAGCCTGTGAGGACAGTCTTTTTTTATTCTGTCATGGATGTCTCATATATAAATGAAATGATTCCTTAAGGTAACACAAATCTGTTTTTCTAGATAATCTTGAGTCCTCTCAGCGTGTAGATATTTGTGTTCATAGGGTGTTGTACTAACAACCTGCAGTGATTTAAGCAGCGTCACAGGGTGTGCTCACGAGCCATGCAGGGTTGTTTGCAGACTTTCTCCTCTTGCACGCTCGTATCGGTTCACAATTTGTGCTAATTTCTCGGTGCTTTTTTTTCTTTCTTTTTCACATTTTGGTGCATTTTCTGTCCCACCTTGTCAAAGTACCAAACAAAAACCTTCTGTAACACAATCCTCCTCTCCATTCACCAGAGCAATCGATACTCAAACCTTCATTGTCCTTCATTTAAAGAATCCTGCATGGCTGGTATTCTTTGGCAGGGCCGGTAGCTATGCTTTCACGCCTCCCATTCTTCCTCACATGCACACAAACACCCGAACAGTGTGTAATATTCTCTCAGAGACGAGCAGAGGGAGAGAAGACGATGGCTTCCATGGGGATGCAGATGGCCGGCTGCGCTCTCGCCCTCTTTGGCTGGATTGGGGTGCTCATCGTCTGCGCTACACCCATGTGGCGAGTCACTGCCTTCATCGGGAACAACATAGTGACATCGCAGGTCATATGGGAGGGCATCTGGATGAACTGCGTGGTCCAGAGTACGGGCCAGATGCAGTGTAAGGTGTACGACTCCATGCTGGCTCTGAGCAGCGACCTGCAGGGGGCCCGGGCCCTGGTGGTGGTGTCTATTGTCATAGGCCTCGTTGGGATCCTCGTTGCGTTTTTCGGAGGGAAGTGCACAAACTTCATTCCAGAGGAGAGAGCCAAGGCCAAGGCTTCAGTGGCAGCAGGCGTTTTGCTGATCATCAGTGGCCTCCTCTGCCTCATCCCTGTCTCCTGGACTGCAAGCATCATCATCAGAAACTTCTACAGCCCGGTGCTGGTGGACGCCCAGAAAAGGGAGTTGGGGGCCACTCTTTACATCGGTTGGGGGGCCGGAGCACTGCTGGTCGTTGGAGGAGCTCTTCTGTGTGCCAACTGCCCCCGCAAAGAGGAAGAGAGCCCCTCTGTGAAGTACTTCCTGAACGAGTCAGGAGGAAACAGTAAACAGGACTCAGTGCGATCTTTTACAAAGACATATATTTGACACGTGTGATGGGACGAGTAGAAGTCTACATCAAGATGAAGGACACACACACAGACAACAAACCATGAAGAAGACACGCACTTTGCACTGTACTGGATGTATGAAGATTTCTCAAACGGAGGTCGCTTTGGATCTCATTTTTATCTGTCGTTGTTTTCTGTAGATAGATAGATACTTTATTGATCCCGAGGGAAATTCAACTGTAAACGCACTTTGTTTAGTTTAGGGTTACATAGATGAAGTTTGTAATAGTATTATATGATGTTAATGGTTATGTTGTCAGTCATGATTTGTGGTTAGTTTAAATTATCTTTGTGTTACGTTTGAGGAAAGTGGTTTAAGAACATAATTTGCTAAAGTTTTGTTTTTTTAAATAAATGACCTTCTCATGTGTTCTGTTTCTGTCATGCTTCTTGTTTATATCCAGAAAGGCACCTGTTGTTATTTGAACCAAACTCTGAGAGAACCTGTTTGTCAGCTAGACACCATCCAGCCTGCGAACAGGATGACTCAGGGACTCAAACAACCTCCGAGGGGATTTGTTTAGTAAAGAAGGCGTGCTTTGAACGGTTGGATCCATCGTGAGCTTCATAAATACGGGACAGGAAATAGGTCAATCTATATCTAACCATGATATAATAATTATGTAGGGTTTGATTTGAAAAAAAAAAAAAGATTTGTTCATGGTTAGTTTACAGTCCCGCCAACCAAGCAGGAGGGTTTCCTCTTGTTGTCAGCTGCAGATCCGAAAGGATCAAGTTACTCCAGTGTCTCAGGAAGAAATGTGGAGTGTGTTACCTGTTCCTACTTTCTCAGGGTTTGACCCCCCCAGGATAAACACATGAGAACATACATAGTTATACTGTCATTTCAAGCTGATCACTTCTGTCTTGTTTGAATGTAAAGGTCATATTTTCATTCCACCGATTATCTGTAACAAAATATAACAAAATAAAGGAAGCATGTCTGAGATGAATGATTCAACACAAAACTAACAATAAACTCACGAAATAAACTAAATAAATATGCTGGTTAAGGGTGTCTCTCTTATTATCAACTTGTCTAAGATTTGATCACGAATCAGCAGTTTGATAAATCTATGACATTCAAACGCTTTATGACCTCAGAGAAGTCACCTCTTCTTCTGCGACATGCTGCCCCCTAGTGGCACTTTGCCTCCATGACTAGAAACCCCCCACATATTTTCCTAATGACGTCTGTGATGAGAAACATCTTCAACTATGTGGAGAAAAAAAAACCCTGTGATACTGTGATCACTTCTGATCTTATCATAACAAACAATCCTTTAGCTCGTGTGACCATCATGTCAGCCTGAAGTAGAAAATACAATGTTTTATTTAACAAAGTAAATACCATGCCTCTCTAACTTTATTAATCGAGAAACATGTCCGGATATTAGAAGAGGAAGGCAACATGTGTACTTTCTGATTCTGTACTCAGATGTTTTTGTCCCCCCCCCCCCCCCCCCCCCCCCCCCCCTCTTTTTTTTGTGTCTCTCAGGGTGTCACTCAGTCTGCACTGTCCCATGGCTCTGCAGGAGCTGGGTATCAGCCTCTCTATGATAGGAGTAGCTGGCACCATCCTGATCTGTGCTCTGCCCATGTGGAAGGTGACAGCGTTCATCGGCACTCACCTGGTGGTCATGCAGGTGTTCTGGGAGGGGCTGTGGATGACCTGCGTCAGCGAGTACACGGGTCAGATGCAGTGTAAGCTCTATGATGCCTTGCTGGACTTGTCTCCGGACCTCCAGGCGGCTCGCGGCCTCATCTGCATCGGCCTGGTGCTGGGGTGTTTGGGCTTCCTCATCTTCCTCCTGGGAGCCCGCTGCACCAACTGCCTGGGACACCCGAGGGTCAAGGCGCGGGTGGTGCAGAGCTCCGGGGCCGTCTTCTGCCTGTCAGCCCTCACCACTATTGTTGCGGTTTCCTGGACCGCGAACTCCATCATCCGAGATTTTTATAACCCGCGCGTCCCCGAGGTGCTGAAGAGGGAGATGGGAGCAGCCATATACATCGGCTTTGTGACATCTGGGCTGCTGCTCTGTGGAGGAGGCATTCTGTGCACAAGCTGCCCACAGCGGAGGGGACGCTTCAGCTCCAGCGGGTACACGCTGGCCAGGACACCCAACCACAGCTACGCCATCAAAAACTACGTGTGACTGTGAGGACTGCTGGCTGAACACAGACAACACAAAGAAACCAACACTTCAGGAGGAATACACTGAACTATAGCCAAACATAGTGGGCTGCATGCAGGTGCACAAAACATGCCCAGATTCATACAAGGAATCTGAGGGCAGTGACTTAATAACACTGAAGTAAGATGTCATTATTCATCATCAACTTTTCATTCTGTCCACATTTGTGCCAACACAACTATCTCCAGATGTTCTGTGTTTTCTTCATGGCATTCATTCACAGGGGGAGCACACGTGAGGATGGTGTTAGATATATTATTAGATTATTAGTGAGTGTGATACAGTTATAAACTGTTTGAAGTATAGTGAACCATAACATGGCTTTCCTCTCCTCCTTGGAAGATCTACTTTGTTGTGAAAGACAGTTAGAGGACATAACTATAGCTGAATGTTTTTATAAGAGTAGAAAAAAACACATCGTATTTCAGTCGTGATTGTTTTTGACATTTTAATCAGAGGAAGTTTGTCATGATAGAAAGTTGTGGGCCAGTGAATTGCATCTTGGAATTCATAATAAATGTTGCAGAGCAAAACACGTGAATCTGTTTTCATCAAGAGTGGAGGACGCTTGTCTTTAGGTGTCAGAGCTGTTCTCCCTTCAGGCCTCGGCTACTGAGAAACAAACATCACAAGTGGATTAAGAGCTCGTGGCTCTTTAAATCAAGGTCTCTCTGAAACATGACTCAGGGGCTAAAAGTCAGAGCACAGAGGAGCTTTTGTGTTTCTCCTCCCCGCAGAAAATGGGAGAAAGGGATTGTTTTGAAACCATGGCAGAGCAAACAGAGGGATTCCTCTCCTCCACCCGTGCTGTGCCTTCCTCTTTCCATGAATACCAGAGAACTGGTTTCTCCTCACTGAGCAGACAAGCAAATCAGACACACACACACACACCCACGCACACACACACACACAGATTGCCTATCGCTCACACATGCACACACATGTTAAATAACACCCCGCCCCGCCTCTGCCTGCCAGCTGTTTCTGGTTAGACAGTCGGGCCTGCAGTGGAGGCTAGGAGCAGTCCAGAGTCATGCTGCGGCGGCTGGAGCTCGCCGCTCTCGCTCTGGGCCTCACAGGGTGGCTCTGTGCCATCCTGACACGCTGCCTCGCCCTGTGGAAGGTGAGCGGCTCTCTGGACAACACCACAGCGACTCTGCCTGCATACTGGGACGGGGTGTGGCTGGAATGGGATCACTGGGACTTGGCCCACGATGGTAGCCTGCACTGTTCCTTCTACCGGTCTCTTATGTCTCTTTCGGGGAGTTTTCGGACATGGAGAGCCCTCATCATGGCTGCCATCGGAGCTGGGGCTTTCGCTGTGGTGATCGGAGCAGTGGGGGCGGTGTGGTTTCCTCTGCGTGGCCAGGTCAAAGTTACTTCTGGGGCTCTCTTTGTTTTGTCTGGCATTCTGCTGATTGTTCCCACAGCGTGGACGTGCCATCACACCAGTCAGCCGCTGGAGGGAGCCGTGCTGATGAGAAGAGACTGGGGTCCTGCACTTTACCTGGGGTGGATCTCCTCTGCTCTGATGCTGGTTGGAGGGGTGTTTCTCACCACCAGGTGTCCCACGAGAGACCCGCAGCAGCCTGACGCGAGCAGCCCTCCGAACGTGGAGGACGAGGCGAATCACCCGCTGAGCAGGATCAACAGGACTACGTTCACAAACAGCCAGTATGAACACAGATCTGAGCCCATGTGAGCAGACGGGGATGTAACAGTGAACTGAGTGTGAGTGACATCATCTGGACAATAAGAAAGCTGAGGAGTGAAACAGCAGAGGCTGCACAGGTTGAGTGATTACTTGATAATAACTTATCGTGTTACTAGTTTATTGTTCGGGATGTGGGGAGAACTTTACATATTATTTGACTGTGTTTGCATTGAAGCTGCCACACTGTAAACTGGAGTGAACTCACAGCAGCCCTGTGTTGATTTATACACTGTATGTTCTTGAACTAGACTCAGTAAATATTGGTCCTTAAACTGAAGCCCTTATTGCACAAATACAAACAACAAACATCCCAGTTGTTTATTTTGAAGACGGTTAAAAAAAAAAACACCTTTAGGACTCAGACGAATTCTTCTGCACAAACAGACTTTTTTTAAACAGGTCAGAAATATTTGTTTACAAAAGTTGTTTGTGTTGATTTGTGCATGGCGATGGTTTTTCCATGTATTCCTATGAGGAGGTGATAGAGATGTATGAAAGCCCTTTTATTCACTGTTATTTATAAAGGATGCTCGATGGATGGAGGCAGCTGCTGTCTTGTGAGATAAACCGACACTGAACTCTTCAGACTGTTTGCAGATCTTCAACATTTCAGAGGTTACTCACTTTCAGTCAACACTTAGTGCTAAACATCGTCAGTTTAAGTCAAAGATCCATTTATACAAAACTCCTGTTTTTGCATGAAATTATAGAAGATTTGTTTGCACTTCTCCAACATCAAAGCTGAAGTTCATCGTGTGTCATGATTTCACTGTTTGGGAACATTGAACCCCTCGGTCTCTTTGGTTTGTTTTGTTTGACAAGTATTTTACAAAGTTGATTTCAGACTATTAAGAAACTAAACGTTGTTTAAAGTTTACAATCAAACTTTGCGTTTTTTTTCCAAGAAATGTGTCATAAGAGATAGAATCATTTATTTACTGGTTTGGATATTTTCTTTTGTTTCTTCTTGAAGATGCCAAATGTTTTAAGTTCTGCAAACTGTGGTTTTCAAAATAAATCAATGCACATACACAAAGAGGGAAATATTCCTTTAAATATTTATTTGCTACAGATAAAACTCAGTCATTGTGAAAAATATAAATCATTTGTCAAAAGAAATTCTCTATCGGGATCTTGAGCATGGCGACATGGCACACACAGTGTCTGATGTTCCCTTCATCTTAACGTCTGTAAACTCTCCTGAATGAAGCCAAGGAATCTTTTAACACTTTTATTTTGAAGTTTCACAATAAATGCTCAAAGTATTTCCTAGATCCTCCTCCAGCCAGGATGCAGTCAGGCAAATAAAAAAATTCTAATTCAAATCCTTTAAACAGAGAGACGCTGGTGAGCAGGAGTTTCAGGAAGTAGCATGAATCTTTCCAGACAGACTGAGATGAGCTTGTGTGCTGCACTGAAGCATGTTAGTGTGGATTAAGGTGCCGACAAGAGTCCTGAATGGTTGTGTTATTATAGTTTCTCATCTCCTTCCTCCACGTCCTTCAGACTGAGAACCTCCAGAGAACCTCGGCCTTTGGTCTCACAGCGAATCAGCTCATCGATCTCCCTGTAGCAGCCGGGATCCACCAGACACACCTGAGAGGAGGAAGAGGAGGAAGGAAGCAACATCAGTTTAAAGAGTTTAAAATAGCTAATCACAAACACACTGTGCGATCTTCCTCACCATCTCCAGCTCCTCGTCAAAGTCTTCACTCTCCACAACCTGCATCAGCGGCTTCAGCTTCTCCTTCAGCCTCTTGGCCTCCTTGGCAGGCAGCACCACTCGCAGCCTCATGTGGGCTCTCTGGATCTGCATGGTCTCCTTCAGCTGCCGGATCACCTCCAGAGCCTGGGAACCACCACACACACACACACACACACGTTAGACACAAGCTTTTCCCCCCCTTTTGAATATATTCTTCTGTCACATTCAACAAGTTCAAATCGTCTTCATTTCTCAAATAAGACGCCGATTCTGAGGTTCATAGTTTTTTTTCATTTATGAGCTTTGAGCAGCAGCTTTTATCTTTAAAGAAATTTGAAAAATAAAAAAAAACACACTCCAGGTAACAACAAATTAATTTAAGGCTTCAGCTGCAGGAAGAGGAAAAAAGGACATAATAGTCCATGAATGAATCACTGCAGCATACGAGCCCACAAGGTTTTATAAGACTAATAAATAAAACAAAAAAACTCATAAATCATAAATCATGGGACATATGTGACTGTTTTTACAGGTGTAGTTTTGAAAGGATGAGAAAATAAATGAAGTAAAACATACAAATAAAAAAAATAATAATCTTTTTAGGGCAGCAACTGAAATTCTTCTTTGTGATGTCCACAGTCATGAGAGCGAGCGAGGACAGACCCGTCTCACCT
Organism: Symphodus melops; assembly: GCF_947650265.1. Lineage (NCBI taxonomy): Eukaryota > Metazoa > Chordata > Actinopteri > Labriformes > Labridae > Symphodus > Symphodus melops. The sequence goes on along the minus strand of NC_136700.1, from coordinate 2,612,895 downwards.
GCTGTTTGCTGCTCTTGTTGGGCTTGATGGAGTAGTGGATGTCTTTCATCGCCCGCTCGATGAGGTTCACCGTGTACGGCCTCTTGGTCTCGGGGTTGATGCACTTCTCTGCCACGATCGTTGCGATGTCCCTGTACGTGGTCTCCAGCTGACTCTGCCTCTCCTTGTCTGACACCTGTAGCTCTCCTTTGGCCAGGATCTGTGCATGAAAGAAAAAAAAAATAAAGATATAAAGACGGGAAAGGAAAGGTGCAGGTGAGCACTGTGAAGTTCAGTGACGTAGTTCTCACCTGAGTGCAGATTTCTGTCGGATCATCCGTCCCAAAAGCTTTCATCAAATCCTCCTTCTTAGCCGTCTGACCTTTGGACACATTCATGAAGATTGAGTTTGTCTGCAAAACCTCATCCAGATCTTTCTCCCTGGAACACAACATGGATGGACATTCAGGTATCTTTTTGACCGGAAGTAAACAAAGAGAGTCTCAAGGAAACCAAACAACACCTGTCCGCTGACTCTTCCAGCCAGAAAACAAGAATAACAGAGAATTTATTAAATGAACAGTGAGTGATTATTTAAAGAAAGACTCACGCTCCGGTCCTCCAGCTCATGACTTTATTCTTGTAACAGGCGATTTCAAACCTCTTCCCTCCTTTCTTCATCCTCACCACCGCCACGTTCGTCAGCCGGATCTGGTTTGTTGGCGTAAATATTGACATGCTGACTCTTTCCGATCTGTCTAATTTAACCTTATCATGAAATATAATGCTGTCAAGACTGAAACACGTCGTTTGATGCGCCACGAACGTCTTTCCAAATACTGTCCGACGTGAAACTTCAGCGCAACAAAGGTTCCGGCCCAGAGAATTTTTTTTTAGGGGGAGAAATCAAAATAATGTGATGACAAGAATTAACAACAGAACAACCTTAGTTAAAACTGTAACTGGATATGTAATCATATTGTAAAGATACGTACTAGTGCATGGTATACACATGGATATATCCACGTGTTTTTTCATATTTTAAATCTCCCCTGGTTCACACAAATGATAGATTGACAATATTAAGTAATACGCTGCATTTTTTAGGACAGTGAAGGGACGACCCTAAATATACGCTGAGGGTTTTATTTTGAAAATCCTTCCTGAAAGTTTCACTGCCTTGACTTGTTGTTGCAGTTCTCCAGTGTGTCCGCTGGAGGGCAGCATTACCAATTTAATAAAACTGCGCCTAACGGCAATGGATATAAAACACAAATAAACCACGACAGCCATTAGGTTTTCAAAAATTCAATATTTTACTTAAAAATTACCACTGAAGACTTTTTAAGTGAAATTCCTCTATAGCTGATAGTCCAGAGAGAATAATCATATTTACAACACTTACAGTGAGTACATTTTAAATAAACAGTGAAGGCCACATCATACTTTTATTTGAAAACGTTAAGTTAAGAAAATTAACCCGGCCAACAGGGTTGTGATTAGTGGTGTGAATTTCAAAATACAAGCGCGCCAGCAACCCCGACAACAACTACAACTACATTTCCCGGCATTCCTTGCGGCACAACAACATGGTTGCGCACATCATCAGTTGACTCAGGATTGAGTGTTTTATTACACCTTTTGCAGCGATGATGAGTTTTTTCATATATATTTATGCTTTCACAAGTTGCGTGTGTGCCTCGGACACGAAAGGTGAGTTTATTCAAAGTCATTACGAACCCGGAAGCTGACTTTGTGTAGTTTTATTGCGAACGTAATTTGTATTGTTGGTTAGCATACTATTGTTAGCCTGTGAACCGCCTTTTATCTGCTGCAGGTGACCTGAGGTTGGGGTTAAACATGTCGACTTGTTCTCTGTTGCACACGAGAGTGTAAATATCTAAAATAAAGATAAGATAAGAGGATCCTGTATTGATCCTCAGAGCAGCAGTGAAAGAACCAAAGAAGAAGAGCATGCATATGAGTACAAATAACGTCAGAATGTGTTGGAATAAATTATAGATAAAGGAATAATGCATTTACAACAATTTTAAGCAAGTATTAATTAAACTAAGATCTTCAGTGTAAGCTCAAAGCTGTTCAGGACATGAACACATGAAGTGGTAGTTAATGACACCTGCCACATTGAAGGACTCAGATTGATGTTTTGTCTCCCTTCAGTCTCCCAGCAGGCCCACAGTCCCTCTGAGAGCTCTGTCCTCTGGATATGGCACAACAGGTTGTACTTGTATTCAGCTGCCGCCATCGTCTTTGGGATCTGGTTCTTCGTGAAGACTATACTGAAGAAGGTGAGGTCACGTCTCACACAGTCGACATCATCGTCAGCTGTGGCGGTGTTTGTTGGGTGATGTCTTTTCAGCGATGGCCTTCCTGTGTGTGTGTGTGTGTGTGTGTGTGTGTGTGTGTGTGTGTGTGTGTTTTTAGAAAAGCTTCTCCAAAGACGTCGGCTCATTGGTCTACAAAGCGGTGAAGAAAGACGACTGCTCCGGCCGAGACGCCGTGGTTCATGTGTCCGCTGTTAAAATCTTCTACGGCTCACAAACTGGGACAGCAAAGGTACAGACAGAACGTGAATATCCTCTCTGACTTTGATTGTCACATTGTCATGATATGATTCTGTAAAATTAAAGATTATCTACCTTTTTTACAAAAGCACTAGAAACACAAAAAGAGGTGATTTAAAACAGATCATGTTAACATAAACTCAACAGGTCAACCTTGAAAGTCTCATAAACCAGGATTTAATGAACGTTTTTAAACCACTTGTTCAAAGCGATGTGTTAGTCCGTCCACGGTGATGCTCCTCTGTGTGGCGTTTGTTGAGAATCAGCTGTGACTCGTCTCGTCCTCAGGGCTTTGCGAAGGAGCTCTCAGAGGAGGTGAAGACTTTGGGGATACCGGCAGAGGTGATAGACATGAAAGACTACGATCCAGACGACCGTCTCGCAGAGGAGGTGAGCTCCGAGGACGGCAGTAAAAAAAAAAAAAAAAAAAAAAAGTCCTCGACTCGAGGATGTCGGCGTGTGCGCTATAAACGCTGCCGACCTCACACAGCTGCTCCTTCTGCACATGACCCTCCTGTATCAGTCCAACACAGACCTGCTGCTCTTTGATTGTTGTTTTTGTTTGTTTCAGTTAAAGCGGATTCAAACGCCTTTTTTTTGTAGTTGTATTCTTTGATCATTATAGTATTTGTTATCGGCTGTCATTGATTTGTCTGAGGTGTGCAGTCTCTCTCTCTCTCTCTCCCTCTCTCTTCTGTAAATGTAAACCTTGGCTGTGTGTAAAGAAGTCTCTCTTCTTTCCTGCTTACTTTTCAGTGCACCAACAAGTCGGTCTGTGTGTTTCTGGTGGCGACCTACACGGACGGCCGGCCCACGGAGAACGCCGAGTGGTTCTGTAAGTGGCTGGAGGAGGCGTCCACCGACTTCAGATACGGGAAGACGTTCCTCAGAGGCCTCCGATATGCTGTGTTTGGTCTCGGGAACTCGGTCTACACCGGCCACTATAACACGGTAAGAAAACATTCAGTGTGTATCAGAAACAGGCTGCTGGATGACAGCGTGTAGGATGTGTCATTAAAGGTCAAAGTTCATTTAACACACAGCTCAAACGTCCATCTTTTAGTCAGTGTTTGGAAGGCCATGAATCCGTTTTCCTTTGTCGCTCTACCAGGTGGGTAAAAACGTGGACAAGTGGCTGTGGATGCTGAGCGGCGTGCGGATCATGACCCGGGTCGAGGGCGACTGTAACGTGGTCAAGAGCCGTAATGGCAGCATCCAGGCGGACTTCCTGGCGTGGAAGGTGAAGTTCCTGAACCGTCTGCAGGCTCTGGCCAAAGGCGAGACGAAGAGCTGCAGTGGGAGCTGTAAGAGTGGAGGCTCCTGCAAGAGCAAGGAGAGAGAGGAAGAGGAGGAGGAGGAGGAGCTTAACGGATCTGAGGTACTGACTTTTTTTTTCTTCTCCTTTTTGGTTCAGAAGTTTTAAACTAAAGCTAAAGAACTGAAATGAACAGTTTCACGTTTAGTTAAAAAGGTGAGGGTCTGTTTGAGTCGCATGGTCTTCGTGTATTTTCCACCGTAAGCGTCCTAAATGTCCTTCAAGGCTTCCGTACAGTGTGTCATCTGTGTCAGTATGAAAATAGCACTTCCTTTAATCACCCGTCACTGAAATTACACACTTCAACAGAAAACTCGCGCTCGCAGCTTTCATACTCCTCACAGCACATACACACGAGTGGTTGCCATGGTAGCAGCTCCCCTCTGTCTGCAGCACTGCGTGCACTCAGCGACATGCTGCCATCCATCTGCCCGCTGTACTGGACTCGTGTGTTTTAACGCCGCAGCAGGTCAAAGGGCGATCAAAGCCTTTAGTGTGGGCTCTCTCTCTTAGCTGTAGACGACATGTAATTAGTTCCACATGAACATGTATGAGTCCTGTGGTGTTGCAGGATGATGTGTGTTTAACACTCCTCCTCTCTCCTGGTACAGGACGAGCTGATGGAGTCGAGCAGTGACGGCGAGGAGTCTGGCGTGCGAGAGGAGAAAAGGTCAGCTTCAGTGGTGGACATGGAGGACCTGGGCAGCATCATGAGCAGTGCCAGGAAAGCAAAGGTCAGACTCCGTCCAGCAGCAGTCACACCCGTTTCCTCCCTGCTCGATTAGCCGCTAGAGAGCTCACTCAGGCACGCCATGACAGAGACAGAAAAGTCCAAATGAGCGTTTACAGATATTCAGAGGTCGTCTTTCTGCCTCTCAGGTCTCTCCTCGCGTGGAGCTCTCGTCATCACCCTGCACGTTTATTTTGAGCGTTTCCGTGTCGAGGCCTAAAAGCGGCCACCATCAGGCGTTTTGAAGCTTTCAACACCTCGGGTCCCATCAGAGCGTGTAGAGGACGGAGAAGACAGTGAGTGAGTGAGTGAGAAGAGGGCAGATGGCTCGATAGACGGCAGACAGGCGAGAAAGCGGAGGCTTGTGTAAGATGGAGGACGCCCACCCGGCAGCCTCGTGAGCGAGCGACGACTCACTCAGGAGGAATCATGACTCTGCCTCACAGGCCGGGAGGCAGGCAGGTGTGTGACTGTGGGGTCAAACTGTTCACACGATTTAGTTTTTGAGGGTGCACTAAATAAATCTGCTCCTCCACAACGTCCCGGCTCTTTACCTGAAATGAGACGGCAGGAAATTGTTGACTTCCTGTCAGCTTCACGTTCGCTGTGAAGGAACGCTCGTCTCTCTTCTGTTCTGTGTGGACATGTTTGTTTTTACTAAAACCTTTATTTTATACTAAATCGTCACATAAAGGAAACTTTCAGGCAAAGAAAAACATACTTTTCTCGTCTCAGGGCAAAATGAGGGCTGGAGTCACGACCGTGTTTCTAATGATACAAAGCTTAATGCCAGTGGGTGAAGTGTCCCTTTAAGGCGCGGCGTGTGACTTCAGCCTCTGTGGATCAACGTTTTGTTCTCATGAAAGGTGAACGACTTCATGACAGAGTTCCTGTCGTGCGAGCTGTGCTGAACATCAGGGGGAGTTTGTGTCCCAGGCCTGTCTCTCCTTTTGTGACATGAATATAATAGTGTGTGTGTGTGTGTGTGTGTGTGTGTGTGTGTGTGTGTGTGTGTGTGTGTGTGTGTGTGTGTGTGTGTGTGTGTGTGTGTGTGTGTGTGTGTGTGTGTGTGTGTGTGTGTGTGTGTGTGTGTGTGTGTGTGTGTGTGTGTGTGTGTGTGTGTGTGTGTCTAACGCGTTCTGACACTTTAAACGGAGCACCTGCTGCTGACGCCTCATCGTCACATTTACAAACCTTCCTGCACGCTCTTTGGTTTCCAGGCTGACCATGGAGCCGTGTCTCTGTGGGAGCCAATCAGAGTCGCTTGAACTCTCAGAGCACGCTGTGTGACGAGTAACGAGTTCAACATTTGCTCTCGCCAAGTGACGACGAGTTATTAAGCCAAGCTGCAAACGAAGTGTGAACAAGGACACGACTGGAATATCTTCAACCGAGAGATGAGGTCTACGCGTTTTATATCTGTGCTCTGTGACTCCCTGTGAATACCCTGCATATTATGGGATGTTTGTTCAGGCGGTGTCGAAGGTGCACAGGTGGAACCTCTGTTTGACCACTAGGTGGTGACAGAGACTCTGCTTCATTCAAACTCTTCATCTCTGCTCTGACATGTCACAACTGACATTTCACTCTCCACCCTCGTGAGCACGTCAGATCACACAGGCAGACCTTTCTAGAACAAAGTGAAGCTGAGCGACGATCTGAGGCTGAACGAGGAGCGCGCCTGTGCTGATCAATCCTTCGACTGCACATCCTAAATGTTTTATGAACGACAACAAAGTATGTAAATATATATATTTGTATATATACATATCAGCACCAGGGGACAAAGATTTGTGCTGGTCCTCATAACGTCGGATTTGTTTTCATGTTTTTATTTCTCTTCCTTTATGCAGCTCTTTAAAGCCCTGGACTGTGATTATTAAATGTAATTATACTTTTGCACATTCCCCTTCAGTAAACACCGTCCTGTCGTACCTCTTCAGATATCTCTCCACTGATCAGCTTGTGAGAGCCTGACAGTCTGAAGACAAATCCAGGTGTTTCTCAGGAGACTTACAGGGTTTTGTAATATCCTGAATCTCCATGAATGTCACATTTAAAATACAGGTAAATGTTTGTTCTGTCGAGTCGCCGTCCAAACCTTTAAGGGAGCTTGTAGCATTAACCTTCAAAATATCAATAAATACAGAAATGACTCGTCCCAGCCGAGGCCGCTGCAGGTCGAAGGTTCGACGGAGGGGTTCATCTGTGCTCATGTCACTCGTCCTTCAAAGCCATGCACGCATGAATGATGATGACCGGAGCACGGCGACATTCGCTGGTGATACAGATTTCCCACGACCGTTTCCTCCTCGGTGGTCGATTGGCAGGGACATGCTGATTGGCTGCCAGAGTGCAGCTCACACTTACCCATCCATAATCCGAGCCCATCTGTTGCTCAGCTTCCATTTGTGCCACTGAAGCGTCATCTTTGTTTCTCTCATACATGAATGTTTCAGTGTGGTCTAAAAACGCTCCGCAGGGCGGCGGCTCTGGCTTTGCTTCCAGGGAGAAGCTGCTCCGGATTCTTTCGGAGCGCTTTGAACTGGGTTCTTGTGATGGTTTTAGATCGGGGTCCAGAAGCAGAGATCAGAGAGGGAGATGTTTGTTCTGCCTCAGAGGATGGCTGATGATGATGATGATGTTATTTAGACCTTTGTAACTGTTGGAACATCATCGACAGTGAATCACAAACTCTCTAAGAACATGTGGAACATTTCTGCGAGGACTCAGACTCAGCATGATGACTTCCTCGCTGGACTCTGATCACATGACGTGACGCTCACATGCACGATGAGTGAGCTGTGTATTTGCATGCTCATGGAGCAGCATTGTCTTTATTTTTTTAATGAGGCTTCTTTGCAGGTTTGTTGATACCAAGAGGAGGTTAAAAACATGTTTCCATTCAACCTCACACACACACACACACACACACACACACACACACACACACATCCTTCTTTACATTAGACTGACATATACAGGATACACGATGTGTGTCTCATCCATAGAAAGCATTTCAATAAGCCGCCTCTGGAGACTTCTTGGGGTTAGACGCACAGCCTGTCTGTGCTGCACAGGAAGTGTCCGTGTCCAGTCAGCAGGTTCAACATCGTCCAATCACAGTCTTGGCTGAATGCTAGTTTGGAAACCCAGTTTTGTTGGACTCTGGTGTTCAGTGGTAGCGTTCATTCAGTCAGAGCGTCGACCTGCTGCTGCTCAAACAAACAAACAGGTTGTTTTGAACATTTGTCCAGCAGGCAGCACTGAATCAATCTTCTGCTTCCTGCTCATCTCTGAGATCTTACTCTTCTGCCTGAAGGAAGGAGAGCAGCGACTCCCGGGACAGACGGCAGCTGTTCTCCTTCTTCAGACCTTTTTGTTTTCTCTCGTCTGAGCGGCCTCAGACCAGGATTATCCCCGATGCTGTTCTTTAGTCGGCCGTGTTCGTGTGATGTCACAGAGTCGAGGAAGGAGTGCAGAATAACCAGCCTTGATCTTCAGTCCTGTCAGACATCAAACGGTGAGGGAGAAGCTCCCTGACGTGACGAGCATCGTCATGATCGAGCAGCCTGGAGCTCCGCCCCCTCCTGGGCTCCACAGCAGGGGCTTCTGTACTCTGAACCCTCTCAGCTTTTCCTCTGTTTGATTCAGTTGAATAAATTCTCGGTCCAGACGTCGCTTTAATCAATAAACTTTACGTGAGTCTGACGTCTCTCCACGTATGATGTCGGGCATTAAGGTTGTGATTTTAAATTTGACAGACGATTTCCTCCACGCCTCACTGGCTGTCCGACTCTGCATCTTGTTTGTCCCGCAGAGCAAAGCCGAAGGTGGAGGAGACGGGCCGATGGTGAAGCTGTCCAAGTTAAACGGAGTGAAGAAGGTGGGCGATGAAGAGGAGCTGCGAGAGATGATCACGCCTGCTCTCAGAGACGCGCTGACAAAGCAAGGTGAGCGATCAGATCAGGTGTCAGAATACAAGAAAGAACGCACGAGTGTGGTCGTTTCCCAAAACATCAGCCGGCTGTCACCGCTGACTATTCATATGATGTAGCTGCACTGCTTTGCAATAAAGACGTCACATTACGGGCCGCACACAAGGCTACATATCCTTAACCTGAGCTCTCATCACAAGGGCAGCGAGCGTCATCAGAACATCAAACATGAATCACCAGTCCTGCTGTTTGGGAAAATGAGCTGTGAATCAAAGCGACTCAGTCATGATCGAGGAGTCTTTAATAAAGCTAAACGTGTTAGCCTCTTTAAGAATCTCGTCCCTGGACGTCGATGACGTTCGGAGCGTTTCAGGCAGAAAGACGGCGGACACGTCGGAGCTGTTTTCAAACGAATGAGCTGCTCAAATTGCATCCCGTGTTCCAGACAGATTTGTTTCTCATATCCGGACGGAGAAATGGCTTGTTTGAAGCTGGCCAGAGGTGCTTCTGCAGGAGGAGTGTGGAGCAGGGGAATGTTTGTTGTCTAATGGCTCCTAATGATGCATTGCAGTCCAATTACCCTCTCTGCCTCCTGCTGTCCTCAGGGTGCAAATCCCCAGAGTCTCACTTCTCTCTCTCTCTCTCTCTCTCTCTCCTCCCACATCCCCCCCAAACATCAACGAAACAGCTGCTGAGGGAGTGAACTTCTAGTTATTCAACTTCACTCACATTAAACACCTGTTTGTCTGCGTCAAAGGATCAGACATGAACTCACTTATTACCACTTAGTCCTTACACACTTTAAGACACGTGCTTCCTGTATGCTGCCTGAAGTCAAACCTGAAGTTGGACTTAACATTGATGATGTAATTACACATTGAATCAATTTATTTCACTACCTGCTGTAGAAGAGGACGGCCTGGTGGTGTGAGCGTTGGCGAGAGTCACTCTCAGAGGAGAGCTCCTTTTTAATGAGCGGTAAAAGAACCAGGATGGACGTGTTGGTCTTGTTTTTATGACTCTTTGTGCTTTGAGTTTGTTTGTTCTGCGTCGTCCTCGTCGTGGATGTAAAAGTCACACGTGAAGAAACTGTACTTTCACGTCCAAGACTTTTCTCACGATGCCGTCTGGAATCTGATTCTTTAAAATGTGCACAAAGGGTTAATCAAGTGAGGAAATGTCTATTTAAAAAAAAAAAGAAAAAACACACACAGTTTGAAAGTGTTTGTTTTCATTGATCTCGTTAAATTTAATTAGAAAGAAAAGCGGTATTTTTTCACGTCCTGGGAGATCCTGATAAAGAAGCTGGAGACTGATTCTCCCGCTCTTTAATTAAACACAACGCACGCGGCTCATTTCGTTTCCCTTCAGGCGCCTCTGAGTGAAGTCGCCTCTTTGGACTCGACGTCACTCGTGCTGCACTCGAAGCTCGCACACACACACACACAGTCCAACGGATTTCTACCTGACCTCACCTGACCTCTCAGAGTGAGACAGGAAGACAGCAGCTGTGTGTGACGCAGCAGCTACACACAGGGGAGCGAACACAACGCGTGTGCAGGATGGTTCTGAAAGGCTTCACCTCTGGAGGGACCGCGAGACTTCACCTTCAGACCGAGAACTAAACGCAACAATTGAGTCTTTCTGTTGACAATCGTCCTGTCGTATTCCTCCAGGAATATTCACATCCATCATTAATATTCAAATCCATCATTAATATTCACCCCATCATTAGCCATGTGCTACGTTACGTAAACAAACCTCTGCAGCAGCACAAAGAAAGGAGGTCCATCGTTTATTTATCTTTTTACATTTAAAGAGTTTAAAGTCAGTCGACATCTGAGTCGGTATGTCAAAGAGACATGTTGACAGGATTCTCCAATAGATGTCAGCAAGGTCACTTCAAGGTCACACCACGTTTATCAAACGGAAACAAAAAGGGATACGAAGTCTTGCTATCCGTTTTTAATTTGCACCGAATCAGGTTTTTCAAACGAATCTAAAAATGCTATTAAATGTTTTTAATTCGGTTCGTCATGTTGATGAACAAATGATGCACAGATTTTATCAGTTCTCACCTTCTCTTCGTCTCGTGCATCAGCATGTTGCACGTCAAAGACGGTCTTCCTTCTCACCGCCCACGTCCCTCTGTCTCACCTCTGTCCTCTGAAAGGACACAAAGACGTTGGGAATCGACCTCCCTGACAAACACACTTACATTCAGATCCTTGCTGCGTCTATAAGGCTCCAGCAGGGCTCAGCGTGGGGTCGTACGTCCTCATGTGTGAAAAGGGCAAAGCAAACGTTGTTTGTTTGAGCTAAATATAAGCTGACTTCTGTGCAGGTTTGTGCATTTGGTGTTGGAGTCGTTAGGGCTTTACTTTGTAAACGTGTATTTGTCTTCTAGCATCAAACTTGTGTGATGGATGAGCTCAAACAACCCGATCTCTCCTCCACTTTTCATGAAATATTTACGGATTTAAAAGACACGCACACCGTTAAGACTTGAAAAACAAAAATTTGCCACGGAATTTAAAAAAACCGGCAGACACAGAATAGATGAACTAGAATATCTATAAAACTCCTGGACTAGAATATATTCAACCTTTTTGAATCCCAGAGATTAATAACAATGATGCCGAACTTTTGTAGTAACTTTTAGTGTGAACAATCAAAACCACGAGTTTTCAATGGAATCAGATACACAAACCAGGAAGTAAAACATCAGATCAGAAAAGCAGATAAACAGGTCAGTTAAACCCAAACATGGAGGAATGTGTTTGGATGAATAAAAAGAAGGGATTGAAAGGAGGACACAGCAGAAGCCCTGCCGGAGGATCTTAGCCCGGTCAGGCTCGTAGGACGTCAGACAGTAAGATGTGGGCGGGGCTTCAACATTTCAGGTTTTACAAACGAGCAATAAGAGCTTAAAATCTGCTCTGAAACTCTCAGCTGAGGGGAAGTTAGGAAAGCCTTTTCACCCGTCGTTGAATATAACACTCAATAAAGCCAGAAGAGACGTGGAGGACGGGATGAAGGTCCCATCATCATTTTCTGTCCTAAAGTGACACAGATGAAATATCCTATATATATGAGAGGATGTGTTTAAGAAAGAGACTCGACTGTTTGTTCATCCCTGAAGTCAGTGATGCAGGCTGGTTTTCAAACACTTACTCCTTGTCTTCAGCTGGGGGGGGGGTCTGAAATGTGTCCTGCCTCCCCTCCTTCTTCTATAAAGTGAAAGTCCATGTGCTGAATGTGTTACGTGTTGGGTCAGAGACGTGTGTTGATCAACAGTCTCTCTCTCTCTCTCTCTCTGTCTCTCTCTGTCTCTCTGTCTCTGTCTCTGTCTCTCTCTCTCTCTCTCTCTCTCTCTCTCTCTCTGTCTCTCTCTCTGTCTCTCTCTCTCTCTCTCTCTCTCTGTCTCTCTCTCTGTCTCTCTCTGTCTCTCTCTCTCTCTCTGTCTCTCTCTCTCTCTGTGTGCAGGGTACAAACTCATTGGGAGTCACTCAGGAGTGAAACTCTGTCGATGGACCAAGGTAATAGAATTTACTGCTCTCAGACTTTTGACACAGTGAGTGCATGAATCGTATTAAAGATGTTTCTGCTCGTCAGTCTATGCTGCGAGGAAGAGGAGGCTGCTACAAACACACCTTCTACGGTATCGAGTCTCATCGCTGCATGGAGACCACGCCCAGCCTCGCCTGCGCTAACAAGTGTGTCTTCTGCTGGAGGTGGGTACACCATGAATAAAGCAAAAAAAAAAAAAAAGACTTGACAGCGGCCAATAAAAAACCATGTTAGTCTGCTGATACATGTTTCCATTTCACAATCAGGTCAGGGACGGTGACATCACTGATGAGAATATAAAGTTACACAGACATGAACATGTTGGCTTAAAGGGATTTAAAAGACCTCGTAGGTCCTTTGGGGGGGCGGACCTGAGGCCTCTGTTGCTACCTTTGTTCCTTATATTATAAACAGGTAAATGACTGGTGAGCTGGTTTCATATCATCTAACATTTAAATAAGTTAAATAAGTAACAATACATTTAATAAGTTAAATAATAAATAAATAAATAATTGTTAAGTAATTATTTAAATGATAAATAAATAATTATTAAATAATAATTATTTAAATAATAAATAAATAAATACTTATTAAATAATAATTATTTAAATAATAAATAAATATTAAATAATTATTTAAATAATAAATAAGTGTTTTTGAAACGTGACAGGCAGGCGGCGTGCAGGAATGACTTCCTTATGTCTAACATTAATGACGTACTAGAACACTTCCTGTCATCAACGCAGTGTTTAACAAGCAGGAGGCTGTTAGAAGGAGATGTATGAGGACAAACCATGGACATGAGTGAACCCCCCCCCCCCCCCCCCCCCTTTAAAAAAACCACTGAAAGGTCAGAGTGAGCTGCTGTGAACTTCCTCCCTGTGGTCACAGATGAAGCAGCGATGTGGGATGACAGGAGGACTGAGATCTCGGCTTTAATCTCCATCCATCTGTTTGAAGCAACAGGTGCATCTCCAACCGACATGCACGTCAAGTATTTGTGGCGTGCATATGTATGAGACAGACTGTGTGAATGGAGGATTTGTTGTAGCACTTTAAAATCACACTTAAGCACCCGGAAGGTGTCATCTGCACCCGCAGGAGGTGTGAGCTTTAAGTACGATGTGTTCTTTCTCTCGGGGTTTTTTCATAGGATGACAACAGACCACAACATGATCCTGAGTGTGTATTTGAACAGATTCATTTATGGCTTGTTTTTCAAAGGGTTCAGATTGTTAAATGTTTGTGATGCACATGTCGTTAAATCAATCAATGTGTTCAA